>NW_026947521.1:10348065-10948065 GCF_034190915.1 Cavia porcellus
CCAAAGACTGGCTGCTGGTTCACTACTGGGTTGGGTCCCCACCTGCTGCCACCCAGCTATGACCTAAGGCACACAGCACCTGTGCCCTCTCTGGGCTGTGGGGCCCTGTGCAGTCCTGGCCCCCATACACACACACACTTTGGCAAATACTTGTTAGACAGTGTCACAGAACCCCTGACTGGACAGCAAGGGCATCAGAGGGGACCCTAGAAGAACCAACTCTGGCCCTCCCTCCTCCCAGCGGTGGTCGTGGGGTGGCAGAGCAGAGACATCTCCTCAGGGCTTTCTGACCTCAGCCTTCCATACTGCTCTGAGTCCAGCCCAGGAAGCCCTGACAGCTCCAGAGGCCCTCAGGCCTTCACTATCAGGTCCCTGAGACACACCCACAGTGTTCAGGGCGGTAGCCCCCATCCTGGCCAGTCCTCCTCTGGTCCAGGCCCACCCTGTCCTTTCCTCCCCTCCTGGCTTCTGACTCTCAGTTCCATCCTTTGTTTTCTTTCCTACCCCAAATCCAGCCCCTGTCTCTTCTTTCTGGGCCCCTCACACTCAGATTTGCCATGCTGGCTGTCCCACCAGACACTTTGCTCTCACTGGTACTGAACATCAGCTCCCATCTGCTGGCCAGAGCTCAAAAGGACCAGGCCAGGACTCAGACACACACACACATCCTTCTGCAGGGCCAGCAGAGCCTGTCACAGTAGTAGCATGTGGTTGGATAGCACCTGTGTACAGCTCTGCGACAATCACAGGTAACTGCACAACCACAGGTCACCGTGCCATAGCAACCAAGCAAAATTACATGGCGATGCCTGGACTCCTGCAACCGAGAAGCAGAGTGATAAGCAACAGAACATGGCCAGGGAGCACAGGAGCACAGAAGTCACATGATCATGTAGTATGAAGTTACAAGGCACAGCAGTGCAGGAGGCTGCACCATGGGGCAGAGAGAGAGAGAGTTCAGAGCTCAATGTGAGCCATAGACTTCAGAGCGGTGACAGGTCCCACAGGAGCCGGGACCCATCTGAGCAGCAGTGGCCCTGCCACAAGCCTGTAGCTCCCAGCTGTGTCTTTGGGGGTGGTCATGTGGCAGAACCTGCAGGAAAAGCCGTGCAGAGACACATGAGGGTGAGCAGTGAGCACATGCGCTTTCAGCTCCTGGCCACAGCCTAGGTGATGAGCCCCTAGAATTTCCTGACTCCCCAGTACTGCCTGTTTATACCCATAATGCCAGATGTAGACACAGGACACAGGAAGCCAACTGGCTCTTTCTGCTTAGCGGAAAAAGAACATTTTGTGGAGAACGGAGCACTTTGAGGGGCAGCAGAGAGGGTGCATCTATGCCTCTGTGCCAAGCCCCCGCGATCCGTCCATCCTGGTCCCACAGCCCACCAACCCAACCCGGGTCCCTGCCAAACTCAGCCATTTCTTCCCATCTCCTGACATCTGGCTTGGCCGCAGGCCTTGTGAGTGCCATTTTGTTCTGTGGTGCGAGGCTCCAGCCCAGGGCAGGCATGCCAAGGTCCAGGTTCCAAGTACTAAGAGGCAGCGTGTGCTTCCCTTCCAAGCAGCCAAGGACATCTACCCTGAAGACATGGGGGCTGAGTGGGTGTGAAGGGGAGATTTTGGGGTCATCCTAAATGCGGCAGCTCTCCAAACACTCTTCTTGCTGAGCCACTACCTGTTTTCCCACAGCAGCACTGCAGCAGGTGAGCTCAGTGGCTTCTACTCAAGAGGCCTATGAGATGCCCCCCTCCCGCCTACCCATCCCACCTCCCCAGGTTCCCATTGCTCCAGGCATGGAGCAGGTGAGGGAGCAGGATAGGGACAGTGTCTTAACTGCCACATGGACCCACATTGCTGAATGCACCTAGTAAGCCTCCCATAGTTGGGAGTGAGGCCTCCTGGAGAAGAATGTGGGCTGTGCTTTGAATAAACTGAGGCAGAGGTCTCAGTAGCCGCTCAAGAAGTATGCGTCAGTCTTGCTTCCAACCCAGAAATCTAAGCATGGGGTTGTCACACACACGTGCAGGTACACACCTCTCTTCCATTTCTTTCTCCAGTTGTACGTATTTCTTACTCTCTCTCCCCGCTTGCTGCTTCCTCCCTCTCTCCTTCCCCTTCCTTTCTCCCCTGCTCAGAGGAGCTCTGCTGCAGACCAGCGGCTCATACAGGGAGATGAATAATTGACAGGATTGTTTAAACATTCAGTGGAGTTTTGCCAGCCTCTCCACACTGGAATAACTCATGCCTTTCATTCTCTCTGCAAAAGCCTCTCTCCTCCTCCACCATCCCTACCCCCAGCTCCAGCTTTGTCTCCTTCCCTTTCTTGAGCCTGCTGGACTCCACAGGATCCCTCCTGCCCTGTGTAACTGTGCCCCAGGGTAGCAAGGCCAGGGAGCAGTGGCTTCTCCCAGGCCACACATACTAGGCGGACAGGCGTCCCATCCCAGTCCCTCTAACCAAAGTGTGTTGCGTCCCTGTACTTCAGTTGTCCTATCAGTAGTCATGAACCCCTGCATGGTCTCCCTGCTCCTGTCCTTTGATGTCCAAGAGCACAGGGCACCCTGTACCCAGTATTCCCAGCCTCTCCTAGTCCTTGAACTGACCTTACACCCCCTTCCGCTGACTGGCCCCCGAATTCTGCCTCTGTCACTAAGGAGGTTGCAGCAAATGAACTATGCTCAATGATAGCCTCGGTCCAGCCCCGGGACCCTGCCAGCCAAGGACTGTGGTCCATGGGGTTCAGCTCCACCTGGTGGCAGATCCTGAGCAGGAGCCTCTGCTGCCTGGACAGGCATGGAGTTGAGGTGGAGCAGAGCATCCCACATTGCTCACAAGGCAATCAGGGAGTACCAGGATTATCTGCGTATCAGCTCAGGCCAGGGCATTGGGGTGACCAGAACACCTAGGGCCTCTCAGGACCTGGGAGCTCAAGCCAGGCCCAGGCACAGGTCCCCTGCCAGCAGCACAACCCTGCCTCTGCGCCCTCCCCCATCCCCATCCCCCATGGGGGGATCCTGCAGCATAGGAGGCAGAGACACATGAGAGGACAAAGAGACAGTGGAGACCAGGGGAACAGAGCCACTGCTCCCCTCAACTTGGTATCCCCTTCAGGTTACCCACAGGAGCACCAGACATCCCCGCAGCCCACTTCCTACCCCCATAGCCTCGGCTCCACTGCCTGGCCAGTGCTCTCCACCACCTGCGTGAGCCCCTGTCTGTCCACTTGGCCCCCAGGCCCACCTGCAACGCATGCCCACTGCACACCAACAAAGGCCGCTCGGCCCTCACTCAGCCCACCAGGCCCACTCCCACAGGTAGGAGGCTTCTCAGGGACCTGGCCACCTTGCTGGTCCCCACTGTGCTCCTGCAGCTCCCAACCCTGGAAGGGGCTCTAAAACTAACTTTGCCAACCCTTCCCTTCCTGATCCTCCCCGTCCCTGTCCTTTTCCTCCTCAGTACATATGCACACATATGGGGCTTCTCAGCACTGGAGCAGGGAGAGGGAAGGAGAAAGGAGGCTCTCACCCCCTCACACCCCACACAGGACTGTGGACTCCTTGTAGACCTTCTTCTCTGGGGGGCTCTAGCAGCTGTGAGCCCATTTCCATCACTCCACAGCTGTGTGATGTTGGCAAAATTACTGCGCCTTTCTGATCTCATGTGCTCACCGTAACATGGAGGGAATGCTGTGGCCCTGCCCAGCTCTTGAGGTTGTGGGGAGGATTAATAAGAGAGTGGAAAGCTGTGTGTTGGAAAGTGTAAAGGGCTGGCCACTTTGCAAGAGCCTGATTAATAGTCTCAGCATTCACAGGGCCTTTGAGGCCAAGAAGGAATAGAGAGGAAGTACAAACCCTGAGGTCTCTCCCTCTGTCTGACCCCTTCTCCACAGGGCTGCCCCAGACTCCCACTCCCCTCCCCCACTTGGGCCTCCTCTGTGAGCCATTCTCCTCCTCCAGCCCATCCGTCACCCGGGAATGAAGAGATTAATAAAGGAGACTCATAACTCAGCGGCTAGAATATCAGCAGATATTTACAGCTCCGTTTCAATTTGCAGGGAGATTAAGTGTTTGTCAATTTATTGTCTCCTGGTGTGTGCAAAGAGGCTGGGCCAACCTCCTGCTGGCCAGCTCCCCTCCCCCACCCCCACCCAGGCAGCTCAGTCCCCCCACCCCAGCCTCATCGCTGGAGCAAGTGCAGAGCCCAGGCCCCTAAACGGGCTGGTCCCCCAAGGCCAGGTTCCCAAGCATGGGAACAGAGTGCAGGACAGGCGAGCTCTGGGCTCTCCTACCTGGCCAGGTCCAAGGGCTAGGACCCACACCTCACATGTCAGACCATTTTCAAGGCCCCAGGCCCCCAAAACCCGTTGTCCTCCAGCCAAGGACTGAGCAAGCCCTTCCTGAAGTTCATCTTCCTATGGGTCAAATACTTGCAAGGGGTGCAGCCTCAGGCCCAGGGGTAGCTGTTTGGGTGGTGCACTGCTGGGGTGGTTCTGGGGAGGAGGAATCCCATGTCCATGGAAAAAGCCCCAGCCTTACAGGAAGGGCCTGCAGAGGCCAAGGGAAGTAAGACAGGCTGGGGAGGACATGAGAAAGGGCATCACCACCTGGCCACAGAGGGGCCAGGACTTGAACCCCAATGAGAGTCAGACTCAAGGAGCCTAGAAGGGAACATGAGGGAAAAATTGGCAACGGTTCCCCACCAACTGGACCTGCAGCTGCCTCTGCCCCCCAAAATCTTGCATGGTACCCATTCATTCATTTAGGCTCCCTCTGTGGCGCTCTAGCAGGTAGAAGCCCCACCTCTAACGCCCAAGGGCCGTATAACCTTGAGGAAATCACTGTGCCTCCCCTACCTGGTGTCCTCATTGTCAAGCAGAGGAAATAGTTTCCCCAATCCTCTCCCGAGACTGCGACCCAAGTGCAGGTGGCAGTGCTTTGGGCACAGTGGAGGGCTGTCCACTCTGGGAGGCTCAATCATAATACAGGGGGAGCTGTGCATGATAGCACATGCCTGACATCCCAGCACTTGAGAGGCTGAGGCAGGAAGATCCCTGCAAGTTCCAGGCTAGCCTGGATTAAAGGCAAGATCCTGTCTCAAAAATAAAAAATAGAAAGAAAAAACCCAGAGGACCTAAGTCTGAGAGTCACCCTGGCTGACAGTCACCTCTGGGCCTCTGACTCCCCCTCCCTGGGTAAGGAGCAGTCCCCAATGACTTGCTTGTTCATCCTGGCAAACCAGGGTGTGGGGCGGGACAGCTTTCTGGCTGTGCTCCTTAGTAAGATGGCCAGGGTGCAGGCAGATACCTGGTGTTTCTGCTCAGCCCTTGATTAACCATCGACCCGTGAGGTGCTTTTCATAAATAAGAGGTCAGTGAGGAGGAGGCCATCACTGCTGAGAGCTGGAATCACTGACTGATGAGGGCAAATGGGGAGAGTGCACCAGGCTGGGCCGGCCACCCCATCTTCCAACTCCCAGCCACCAGCCATCCCCAGCCTCCTGTTAATAATGCTAAGCAAAGCCTGCAAGATTTAGTGAGCTCTTACTTTGCACCCAGAACTTTCAACATAATTTCACTTAATTGTTACATCATAGCTAAAAGGAAACATAAAAGGCATGATCAAAAATGCAGTGAATTCTGCTGAGCGCCATCCAATAGGAAGGCAGGCTCGTAAAAATGTCACAATATGTGTCCCTCTGCCTGATTTTTTAATTTTATTTTGAAAGTGGTAAAATACAACAGAACAAGACAGAATAAAGCCAACTAAGATCGTACCGTGAAATTGGTACAGAACTTCACAGCAGATTACTGGGATAACAGGAATAGGTATCACAGTATATATCGTTATCTTTATAATTGTTGTTCTTTCAATCACGTATATCAAAATGAGATGAAATACAGAACATTATAGAACGTATCAAAACAATATTGAATAGAGTAGTACCACTAATCAGAATAGAGCAAAACAGTAATAAAAATATTTGCCTTCAAATAGATAGTAGAAGGAAGTCCCCCTTATTTGCTATGTCAGCCTCCCAGGAGATGCTCAGATTTCTGGTTCCCATTTGCTAACGGGGGGGGGGGGGGGGGGGAGGACAGGAAAAAGGGGGTAGGGGAAGTGGGATGTTTGACTTTAGGCCGTGCACCAGTAGGTTCACTATTGCTTAGCAGGGAGGCAGGCTGGTTGTTTGGCTTCACAGTGTCCTAAATTCAAACATGGCGCAGATCTCAGGAGCTGCTGGTGGTTCTCTCCCCGGAAGGGCCGCAGTCTGCCACACCGCCACTGCTTACCAGGGAGGGGAGGTGCATGCTTCCCCTCTGCCTTATTTAAGGGACCTGGCACTGTAGAACTTGTGGCATTTCCCTGAAGTCAAAATGACCGTGAAAGGGAAGTGTTTTGTGTGGATTATAGAACTAAAGGTGGTTTGCGTAAAAGAGCACTTCCCGAACTACTCCAGCAAGTCCCAAGAGGGATGGGTTAGGTACCTTTGAAGTGAGGTGGGGGATGAGGGATGGATGGATGGATGGATGGATGATGCAATGGGTCTTTAATACTTTTTCTAAACATTTACCATACATTTCATTCACATCTTGTACAGTTAGTTCCACTTGGCAAGCAGGGAAAAGACCCCCTCCACCCTACCACCACTACCCAGGGCCCCTGGCAAGCCTGAGCAACCAGCCCTGGGCTCCAGTTGGGCACAGCTCAGTGACTCAGAGGGTGGGCACCTGGGGTGCCTGACACCATCCTCCAAGCCCATCTGGGAGGCAGAGCTGCCTCAGTTTCCTAGTAAACATGGAGACAGCTCTGTGGGTACCGATCCCCTCCCAGGCCCACCCCAGACATTTAAATATGAGCAAAGGCCCACACACCAGAGGTCTACCCTCCAAATAACTCAATTACAAATTGGGCAAAGAGACAGACTATTAATTCTACTATGGCAGGACCTTAGGCAGGACCTCAGATTCCACGGGGACCCTGTAACATGGGGGTACCTCTCCACTCTGTAGGAAAATTTCACCCCAGGGGTGCCTGAAACAGGATATTCTAGCCTAAGGGTTTCAGGAAGGGAGCTCTTCTTGTCTGGGGCTGACAGCACACTGTCCCTCCCCCAGTGCCCAACTCTGTGACTCGAGTAGGGTGGCCCCTCAGCTCAGATTAAATGCTTTCCCGTGCAATCCAATTTCCTCCTGCCACAGAATAGAAAAGCCCAGCACACACACAGGCATATACACTTAGTGCTAAATATCCAATCAAGCCCACAGATAATAGAGAGCAGCCAGTTCACTCCTGATTTAATCAGATAAAATGCCCATTCATCGGCTCCCATGGGCTTAGCAAAGGGGGCCAGGGTTGGCTGTGCCTTTAAATCTTCAAGGAGGGGGCACAGGCCCACAGGGGACTAATTATCCTTCTGCCTTTAGTCACCTCTTACTCAAACAGACAAAAGCGTGTTCCCAGCCCTGATGGCACTAAGCCTCTGCACAGAATTTCTTTTGCTCTCAGAAATGCAAATCTGCCTGTCCAGTGGGCCTTGAGAATGGGACTGATGGTGACCTAAGTTTGGGAAGACCCTGCTCGGGAGACTGGCGGCAGTTTGAGTGGGGACCTCACTGTTGTACCCTCATCTTTGTGACAGTCGGGGAAGACATTAGTCCACGTGGACCTGGCTGTCCTCCCTGGTACAGTTCCATCTATGCTCCCTCCACTCTGAACACTGCCATGGTTCTGTGATCTGCAACCTGAGCCCCAAACCCTGATAGGTCTGGGGTTTCTGAACTCTGCACCCCAAGTTCTTGCCTGAACTCAGAATTCCCACCCATAGCCATCTGCCTGGCACACAGTGGGTGCTCAGTATGTCTGCACTCACTGAAGCCGGGTAGTGTGGATGGGGTTTGGGGAAGCTTGCTCCACGCAGCACCTACAGGAACTCAGGGCAGGGCCTGGGGACCAGGTTATGCCCTCCAAGACTACGCTGCGTGGAATGGTCATCGATCAGCCACTCTGTCTGGGAACTCACCCAGGCACTGTGGCTCCAAACCCCTGCACCCTCTGCTATCTGCCACCCCAAGGGCACCAGGAACTTGAGTTTCTAAAAGGGGTTTCAGGGCAGGACCCCTCATATTTAGGGGGAAGGTGCCTGGACCTGGAAGGAAGCAGGATTGGATGGGCTGGGTGCAGGCAGCTGGCTTTATCAGGCCTTGAGTAATGGGGCAGGGGTGGGGCCATCCCAGGAGAGCCAGGCCAGGGGAGCTGCCCCTGTGAAGTCCCTCCCCCATGGCCACCTGCACTTGAGAGTGTCTGGGCCCTCAGATTCCTAAAGGACTGGGAAGAGGATGAGACCCAGACAAGAGGAGGCCCTGAGGCAGGGTTGGGAAAGACAAAGGAATTGCTGTGGGGGCTGGGACTTTCCAGGTTTGAGGAACTGGGGTTTCCATCTTCCTGAATGTGCACTGGAGGGAATTCTGTGAACAAGGGTTCTGGTCATTGATGTCTAGAAGGCAGGGGTGGTGACACAGATTAAAACTGTCACTGTAAGCAGCAGCAGCAGCAGCACCCTATTAGCCAGAAATGGGGGCGGCTTAGTGCATTCTGTGGTCAGAGCAGCCTTGTGCCACTCCAGGGAACCACATGGAGAAGGGGTTCCGGCCATGACCGCCAGTACCACATTCACATGCCATCCCCAGACAGCTCTCCCTGTATTGTACAGAGGAGGAAACTGAGTCACAGAGAGGCAGAGCGATCTTCGAAGTCAAAGTAACCAGCAAACCAAAATGGATACCCAGAGCCCTCTGTCTCCCAAGTCCCTTCTCTGCCTGTCTTCTGGGCACTTGCTGGTCCTGAATGTGCCCCCTCTTATTTCAAGGGCTCAGCCCAGGCTGGTCTCCCACACCCAGAGGTGTGAAGGGTAATGAGGGCCCGTAATTAAGGCTTCTGGTGATGGAGATTTATAGGCAGCCTTTGTCAATAACCGCACCCGGCTGCGGAGCCAGCAAGACATCGATAAGTGCTTGTTACGCCTTCCCTGCTCCCTGCCCTGTCCCCCGCCTACCCAACCTGTCAGCCGCCTGTTCTCAGTGCCTGGTACACAGGCTGTGCTCAATTAATTTGCACTTGTTGGTGCCATCTGTTCTTTCCTGCATCCGAGTAAGGCATGTGTGGGTCCCACCTCCTCCTCCTCCCTGGGGCCCAGAGCAGCAGCAAAGCACCCCATCTCACCACACTAAGGCTTCAGCTTCATCCAAGACCCCTGAAGCCAAAGCCAGCCTTGGTGCAAGGAGGTAGGGCTCCCAGGCTTGAGGTCTGGTGGTCCCCAGGCCTTGCCGAACAGTGACATGTTTGAGCCTCAGTCTTGGGAAGGGACTGGGAAGCCATTGTCAAGTCTGTTTCCCTAGATCGACATTGGTCAGGGCCAGAAACTCAGCACCCAGGGGTGTGTGGGGACATCGAGGCAGATGACTCATCCTAAAAGCTGATACAGGCAACCTCTCACCTGGATGTGCCAGTCCCAAAGGTTTTGGTGACCAACATCCCATCCTACATTTCTCTGGGCCTTTCCTCCCTCCAGAAGTTTCCCCCAACCACTGCAAGCTCCAGCCAACCTGCTTCCTGCTCTGGGCCCAAAGGTCCTGATCCTGGAGGGCTGGGGCATCTGGGCCAGCTCTGCTGCAAAAGTTCTGTGTGAGGTTAGGCCCATCCTGCCCTCACTGAGTTCTGCTGCACAGCACACAGGCAGATTTGCTAGCCAACCAGGCCTTCTGTGGGTAGCCTGGGAGGGACCTCAGGTGGGGAGCTGTGCCACATGTACCTTGATGGCCTCATACAGGAAGGATGTATGCACAAAGCTCCCAACGCCCCCTGGGGTCTTGGCTCCTTCCCTCTCCTTCCTTAGCAGGGCCTGGCACCGGCCCAGCTTCCGAAAAGAGCCCCAGCCTGGCAGAGGAAGTGTCTGGTGTTTCTCCCCTGCTGTAAGAGGTGGGGAAGGCATGGGGGGACTCTTAGCACCTATTTTGTAGATGAACCCCTGAACCTAAGCCACTTGAGGGTGTGGCTCCCCATCCCCCTCTGCATCGCTGCTTGTCCAGGTCCAAGGATGGGCCCCCCAGGGTTCCCACAGAACCCCTTCCACCTCCTGCCAGTGAGAGCTGGAATGTGGCCTTGTCTGGGGCCTGCTAGGCCCAACCATGCCACCACCTGGTGCATTATTGATGGGGTCCTAATTGTGCGTTTCCCAAAGTCTACAAGCCTTTGATGAAAAATTCATGTCACGCCGGAGGACCAAGCAGATTCTATCGATTGGCAGCACAGTGGATTCAGGAGGATGGGGCCACTGCAGGGAGGGGCACCTGTGGGTGTCCCCCAGGCCTCAGGCCCAGAACCTCTGGGAGGAGAGCAGAATACTGCAGCTTATGTCCCTGGAGGGGAAGGACCAGGCCACATTAGGACCTACATCTGGGTGCCACCTCAAGCCTGGTTGCCACTCCCCTAGAGGAGAGTTAAGACCCCCAGAATCTCCCATGAGGCTCACACGGAGGAAGCAGGCATTGCTCAAAGCTACACACACACAGCCTCAAAAGTGCCCCCAACAGCTCCATGAGATGAGCACAGATGAAGAAACAGAGGCTCAGAAAGGTTAAGCAACTGTCCAGAGCCCCACAGTTTATCGGTAACCTCTCCACTTCTAGAGCTACAGAAAGTGTGCATTGGTCCTGTCCAGCTGCCTGCCTATCCTCATCACAGCAGGAAGACTGACCGTGAGCCTGGGCATTGTAGTGCATGCTTGTGATCCCAGCACTTGGGAGGCTGTGGCAGGAGGGTTGCCATGAGTTCAAGGGCAGACTGGGCTGCATAGTGAGACTTTGCCTCATAAAACAAAAAAATGAAAGAAATAGTGGGTTGGGAGACTAAATGAGAAGACTAAGGCCCCCTGCAGCACTGAGAGAGGACAGAGCCCCCAGGGTAGAGATGCAAACAGGTGCAGGTGCTGTCTCTGGCTGTCTAGCCAGGACTCTAACAGCACCACTACCACCACAGAGAACACTGACAGGCACCTACCCATGCCATCAAGTCACCAAATCTGCAGGCAAGCCTGGGCCTAGGCAGACACTTTGCTGGGTCCAAATGCAGCTGCCCATGGACAGACAGACACAGACAGACAGGCAGGCATGTCTGCCTCGGAACCTCCCGCTGCCCCAAGCAGGCTGAGGAAGTTCATGACCCTGGCCGAGGGTTTCTAGCGGGTGGGCTGGCTTGTTTGGGTTTGTTTTCCTTTTGCTTCCCAGAGTTCCTTGTGAAAACATCCACCCCTGTCTTCTGCTGAACTAACGGGAAAGGAATTTGTCCAGACCTCAGGAAAGCAGAGCTTGGAGGCCCCAGGGGCCGGGCGGAGCCCAAGCTGCTCCACACAGCTGCAGCAGGAAGGAAAGGGAGCCTGGTGTAGCGTGGGGGGAGCACAGGGGAGGGGTGGAGAGGGAAACAGCAGAAGAGGGACAGGGAGAGAAGGGGGCCTGATGGAGGGCAAGGCAAAAGTGGAGACTGACTCAGGCACAATGGCGCATGCCTGTAATCCCAGCACCTTGGAAGGCTGAGGCCAGCCGGGATACACAGCAAGACCCTGCCTCCAAAAAAAAAAAAAAAAAAAGCAACAACTCAAGAACAGAAAAAGGGCTGGGGATATAGCTCAGTGGCACAGTGCCTGCCAGACAAGCACAAGGTCCTGATTTCAATTTACGGTACACATACACAAAAAAAACCACGAGCCAAGAGGGGAGAGAGAGGTGTAGTGGAGGGTGGTAGCCTGGGGCTGCTGAGACCGAAGCCAGGGAACTCAGAAGCCCCAAATCCTCAAGCGTCCCCACAGCCCATGCCCCAGCACTGCTGCTTCCCCAGTGGTATTTCCCTGGCCCGAGAGTGAGCCCAGCCTCAGCCCAGCTTCCAGCCCAGGGGCCCCACACCCTGAAACAAAGGGGAAGTGGCCCCGTAGCTGCCTGCCTGCCTGCCTGCCTTCATCAGGGCTGGGCTGAGCCTCTAGGCAGGCACTTGTTGTAGCAACGGGCCCTGGGGACCAATCCTGGGGAGCAGGACGGCTAGCAGCAAATATGGGGGAGCCAGGACCCACACCCATCTGATCCCCAAGGCTGCCCCAGGTCCAGCTGACAGTGGCTCTGTAAGTCTGCCCATACCCCTGGTTCCAGGATTAGGTGGGGTGCTCACTAGATAGCAGGTATGGAAGAATGGTTGTCAGGCAACTGTTAAGGTTCCCAGTGCCTGTAGGAAGGTGGGGGAAACAGGCCCTGTCTTTTAGCTGCCCAAGGCCATAGGAGCTTCCTAGAGGGTCCCCAGCCCCATACCATAACCCAGAGCCCGGCCACTGGGGAAAGCTCTTTAGGTGGCAAGAGGACTCTAGGAGAGTGAGCAGAGCCACTCTGGGGAGGGGACCCCTTCCAGCCCCTTGAATTTAGCACTGTACTTCCAAGTTGGGACAAGGGCAGGACTTGAGTGGGCTTGGGGTGTCTGCGGTCTTCCTGGACCCAGGCCCCAGAGCCAAGCTTTGAAGATTGGGCAGGATAGAGAGGCTTGGGGAGAAGGGAACTGGACATGGTGGGGCATCTTCCTGGAATCCTCATCCCCACCTATGCCTGATACATTGTCCTAGCCTGGCCCAATTAGCAGGTGTGGCTCCTGCGGGCCAAATTAGACTGGGGCTGGGGTCAGCTTCTGGCCAAGGCCAGGTTGCCCCTCCAAGCTTGCCCAGCCCAGCACAAAAGCTTTCTAGATACTGCCCACTCTGCGGCTGCAGGAGGTGAGAGAAAGAGCAGAAGGAAGGGAAATCCACGCCTTTTGTTTCTTTGATGTAACCTTGGGCTGAACAAAGAAGCAACGCCTCCCCTTCCCAGGAGGCCATGTGGCCTGGTGGAACAGGGAACCTGTTTTAAACAGCACTTGGTGCAGATTTGCTGTGGCAGGGGAGACCCAGCCACATCCGAGGGGATGTATCCAAGGGGCAGCACCTAGGGTGGGTAGGCCCTGGTGCTGGAAACTTCCATGGCTCCCAACTGCTTTCTGTTCCGAGGCAGGGGTCTAAGCCCCACAGGTGAGGTCCACTCAGCTCTCTGGCCATGCAAGCCTGTGTACTTTGTGGCCTGTGCTGTACATGGCATCCCCACCTCCAGAATCCCATCCAGAATGGGCTCTGCCTTCTGGAGGGAGGGACTTTACTCTTTGCCTCTTCTTTATACTTGGTGAGCAAGTCCCTCTGTCATGTCCCCGTCCTGAAACTGGTGGTGCTCTGAGGACTGTGGTCTCTCCACTCCAGCAGAGCTGATCTTGGAGTGTAGCTTCTGGCTGCCAGCCTTGCTGCAGGAGGAAGTAGAAGGGAAATTTATAATAATACTCCCTGGGGCAGAGGGGACCCCCACTAGTGCCAGACTCCCCTCCCAGGGCCAAGGTCCCGTCAAAGAGAGTGCCCTGCCCAAACCTCTGAGCCCTGCCCTCTGTCTTGGGGTATGGCATCTCCCACTGTATCAGCTTTTACTGCTCCATCTGGCCAGCTCTGTGCCTCAGTGTCCTGCCCTGCCATTGAAGCTCACAGGCCTCCCTTGCCTGCCCTCTGGTGGTGACATGTTTGTTTTTATTTTAAAAGTGCTGTGATTGATTTCCTTAACATATTGCATAACAGATTAGCAGGAAAGGCCTCTGTCATGCCCCAGGTCTGCAGTGTGCCAAGTGTGGCAGGAGTGATGCTGACCCATACATTGCCTAAGAGAGGCCTTTGCCTGGCACAGAGACATGAGTACTGAGCTGCATGGGGCAAGAATGGCCACTTGTCCACAGCAGTGAGGTCCACAGCAGTAAAGGGCCCTGGAAAGCTGGGCCCATGGGTGCAGAAGCCAGAGCTCAGTTGTGCAAGGAGGCCAAGTTACGTGGGACCAGCTGCCTTGAACTTCAAAGGTAGAAGCGTGATGTGGGCACAGGGGAGCCACGGAGGACTTTCATCCAAGATGCCAGGGTCAAAGTCTCCCTGTCTGTTATGCCTAAAAATCACTTCCGGGCAGTACAACCTAAATCATTTTGCCTTCATTGTGACGTCGCAGTTCTGTCAGGTCAGGATGTCATGTGAGGCCCAGCAGAGGGGACCAACTCTATTCCCCATGTCCTGCTCTTTGCAAATGACATGGGCAGAGGTGAGGCAACTCAGGGCTGGGCACACAGGGCTCATCTCACCTCTTGGCCTGTCCAGGGAACCACAGGCTAGCAGCTGCCTCCTGCAAGTCCCCAAGGCCACCAGCCCATATCTGGGGAGGGGAGTGAGGAGCTGTCAACCTTCAGCTGCCTAAGATCCTGTATGGAGGCATCACAATGAGAACCGAGAACCAGCCATAAGGGAGGCCGGGAGCTGGGAGGCCTGGGGGTGGGGTGCAGACATTGAGCCAGACCGCAGTGCAGCAAGGGTAGGTAACGCACATCAGCTGGCATTCCAGGAGCCGAGGAGTATCAAGAGGAGGTAGACCAGGCTGTCTCCGATGGGGCCTGCTCACTGTGACCCAGCCTGGTTCTATTAATCTGTTTGAGACAAGATCTGGCTGTGTAGTCTAGGCTGGCCTTGAGCTCTTGCTGATCTTCCTGCCTCAGTCACCCTAGTGCTGGGATTACAGGCATGCAGCACTACACCTGCCCGGCCTGGCTCTAGAGCCAGGGGCTGTAGAGGAAGTGTCTGTGGGAGGCGGCTGCCCTCTGCTGGCATGTCTAATGACATGCACGTGGCCTGGGCTGAGGACTGTGGAATAGAGCGGGATACCCAGGATACAGGCGAAGGAGGCGAGGTTGTGCATGGCAGGGCAAAGCCAGTGCCCTGGCTCCAACACCCCAATCTCTTGAGAAGCCCTCTGTGGCCTTGGCTTTGCCAGCCTGTGCTGTCCCTTGGCCTTTGCCTCTCGGGGCTCCTCCTACCCCACACATCTGAACCTGGAGACTGGCTCCTTCCCAAGCTCCAGCCGTTGTGGCCATCTTCCCACTTGCTCTCCCCCTCACCCCTCATCTTTGCATCCCCTCTCCATGCCCACTGCCCTCTGACTGGCACGGCCCTGCTGTGTGCCTCCTAGAACGCTGTTCTGGGCCTTTGTCCCCATCCTTTCCTGGTACTGGCAGTGAGACAGGTCTTGTTTTGCCACCTCCACCTCACCCTCCTCTGCCTCTCTCCCGTCCCCTCCCCACTACCCTCCAGCGACTCACCCACTTTGTCCCGTCACCTGCTCTCTCACCCCACCTGGGACCCTTCATACCACCCCTTCATACCATTTACCTGAGAGTCAGCTCAGGTTGTCACCACCTCCAGGAAGCCTTCTAGGATCCCTGGGCTGAGACAGAGGTTCCTCTGAGCTCTCGGCACAGAACACTCCTGCTACCACCATGGTGTGCAGGGCCCTGTGGGGAGGAACATTAGTGCCCTCAGTACATCCTGATAGGCCAGGAGTTTGCTGCACTGCTTCATAAGGAAGCCTTGAGGACCTTGACCACACCCCCCCAGTCTCAGTTTCCCCATCCATACAAGGAGGGCATGAGCATGCTTCTGACCCCTGGGGTTGGTAGTGGCTGTGGGTATAGCGGAACGACTACTAGGGCCGGGGTCCTCAGGGCCACGACAAGGCCTCTTATCCCGGAGGAAGGGAGCCGAGAAGCACCCACTGCTGTTTCAGTAGTACCCTGCCATCCTCCTTTGTGCTCTTGCCTCACTCTGTATCGTGGGCACCGTCACCTGATCACCTCTGTGCCCAGTGCCCAGCACTCTCCTAAGAATGATTAAAGAACTCACAGAGGGAATGATTAAAGTAATGCATACAGAGAAGGAAGTTAACAGCCAGGTAACCAGCACCAAGGCCCAGCCAGTCCCCATGCTCCCCCACCCACAGCAACCCCAGGACTGTGGTTTTCCATCCCTCAGAAGATGACACTGAGGCTCAGGGCACAGCTGCCACCCTCCCAAGCCAAAGTGGGGGCATTGCTGTGGCAAAGGTCACCAGTGCTTGGTGACAGCTTGGGAGCCCCAGCTTATCTCATCTGGGCAGGCTTTGAGGATCAAGGTCCTGGAGGTGACAATGTCAGTGGGTGACGATGGGTGCTCAGGGTCAGGTATTGTTTGGTGCCCTTGGAGGATGTGGCAGCCCCAAGAGAAGGACACAGGTTGGGGGAACGGGACCTTTGCAGGAATCTGGGGCACAGTATCCACATACTCTCAAGGCTGTGACGCACAGCATGGCCCTGAGAGAGCCCTGCCTCAGCTATGGGGACAGGTCAGAGCTGCTGCCCGCAGGCTGAGGTCTCCCAAGGTCCCCACTCCACCAGGAAGGTGGAGCCAACTGAGGAGGAAAGGACAGACCCATGGTTCCAAGGGACATGGGACTGAGGAGAGAAGGCTAGGGCCAAGGTAGGACAGTGGCAGTAGGCAGGGCTGTCACAGTGTGGAGATCCTGGCAGAGACACCCATCTCCCCAGGAACTCAGATGCCCCTGGGTCACTTTCCTCCTTGCGCTGGGTCTCAGCTGTCATTTGTGTCAAGGGAGAGTGCTGTCACTAGACAGCACACAAGCCCAGGGTTGAGGAAGAGGAGGAGGATAATGGAGTTTGGTAACAGTGGGGTCTTACAGCCTCTGTGTGAGTCAGACCCACAGGATGGCTGTCCAGCTAGTAACCCCATCCTGGGACCCCTCAGGTTTTCATGTCCCCACCGGTTATGGGGAGAGCCTCTTCATTTCTCCGTACCCTCTTCATTTCACAAGGCGGGGTGGGTGTCCCTGTGTCCTGATGATTAATTCCAGGTCCATTCTTTGTGACTTGAGCAGACGCCAAGTGTGCACTAACAGAAGACCAAGCTGTGCTGCGGTGAGCACTCTTGAACACGATTTCCTGACTGTGTATGCGCACCTGTAGGTCATTGTCCCAAGCAGACACCGTGAGAGGCTGTACTAGGCTGCAAAAAAAGGGGCAAATTTCCTTTGCAGCAGCATCTTGGGCTTTCTCCAGTGAGCCTGCCTGGCTTCCAGAGTCCATAAATCAAGTCCCAGAGCACAGCAGAGCAGGGAGCAAGGGTGAGGAGGAGAGAAAATGGGAAGGGATCAAACAGTGCCTCTGAGTTAGCACTGCCCAGGCAGAGGCTCCACATACCACTTCAAAGCATGGGTGTCCCCACCAGGAGGACTCTGAGGAGCCCAAGTCCTGAGCCCACACAGCCTGTCCTCACTGTAGTCTTTTGTGTGGTCTCTGAGCTGAGCATTTCAGCCAGTGTGCTGTCTGAGGACGCCAGATGGGCAAGTTGGGAAAATCCAAGACCTGGACCTTGGCCTGGGCCAGAGCTGCTGACATAGGCCCAACACTGGCATCACCAACTAGAGGGAGTCCAGCCTGAGGGGTAGTCAGTGACAGGTGACAAGTGGTGGCTGATGGGTCCCTGCTGTCTCAGGCTCCTTCCCTAGAAGCCAGTGGCCTGCATGCAGCAGGTGGGAGGCAGTGACTGGCTATCCAGACCACCTCCCCAGACAGCATGAGGCCCAAGTGGGGGTTGGGGGCAGAGCTCTACTCCCTAGGATCTTGGGAGTGAGTCCCCACTCTACTTCGTCAGCCTCAGGGAGTCCATAGGTTACCAAGCTCGCCAAGCAAGTCTGTCCCTGCTCACACCATTCCCCACCCAGCCCTGACTTCTCTACTTGAACATTTCTGGCTTCTTGTAGCCTGCTTTGGTCACTTCTTGGCACCCTGTGAGGTGTCTATGTGTGTGGACATCAGGCAGGATTGCACAATAGGTAAGAACACTTGAGCACCAGACGGCCTAGTTTCGGGACTCAGGCCTGCTGCCACTGGTTTGGTCACTGAGCAGGTTACTGGCCTCTCTAAGCCTTTCTCTGAGGTTTCTTCATCTGTCACAATGGGGTGATTGCAGCATCTACCCTCATAGGTTTGTTGTGAAGACTGAATGGGAGGTGGAACGTAAAACACTCAGGAGGAGGCCTGGACCATAGTAAACGCTCAGAGAATGCTGGTATTGCTGGTCCTAACCTAGGGACTGACTCTGTTTCCTACGTCCTGGCCCCCATCCTGCAACCAACATCTGACCTTGACCCCGAGTCTCCTTGACTTCTCTCTGTCCCTTCCTGACTACTAGGCTGATGCCAGGGTCAGCTCCTAAATGCAATGAATGGGATTTCTAAGAGTTTGTCCCCTGGGCTTAGTGACTGGAAGGAGGGAAAGAAAGTGGGAGATGGCAGAGACTGGCTGTGACTTAACAAGCTCTGGTGGCCCTGATCCTTTCAGTTTACTTACTCATACCCTTTGCTCTGAGGTCCATGCCCTTGGTTTCCCTCTGAGCCGCCATCAGCAAAACCCTCGTGGCTGCCAGGAGAGCAATTTATGCAGCTGCCCTAATACAGCTGAGAGGATGGGAACCAAGTCAGCCCCCCCCCCCGGCAAATTGCTGGGACCTAGGGACACTGTGTAGGGCTCATGCTGCTACTTAGCCTGGAAAATGAACCACTGCCTCCCAAACATGGGTACAGGTATAAGAAGGGGGCTCCCAAGGGCCCAGGGATCAGCTCTGGCTCTGCCCACCCACCACCCACCAGAAAATGAACAACTACCGGCGGGCCATGCAGAGGATGTCACCACGGGAACAGATCAGCCTCTTGGAGGAGGAGAACCAGATACTAAGGCACCTCCTGGTCGAGCGGGAGCTAGAAGGAAGCAGGTTCACTGGACCCCAGGATCCGGGTGAGAAAGCACAGGCCACCATAGACATCTAGACACCCCTTGGGGTCTGTGTTGAAGACAGGGAGGTGGGTGGGGAACTTCCCTCGGATGTGCATGCAGCTGGATTCAGGCTGGCAGGAGACCACAAACATGCCGTCCACCCACAGACACTGACATGGTCCCCACCCAGCTGTGTCTTCTCAGACAGGAAAGGAGTGCCTAGCCTATCTCCAGCCCAGGGCTGGGGAGGTACCTGCTCCCCTTTCCTCTGATGAGGGGAGCTAGAGAGCCCACCATGAGCCGACTCCCTGCCTACCCCAGCAATGTCCATGAGACAGAAGCTGCAGCGGCTGATTAGGGTGCGCGAGCTGAAACTGAAGATGCAGCGCATGAAGAACGAGCTAATTCGGGTAAGCGGGAGTGGCGAAGGAGGGGTGGGCAGGGCTGGGAGAAGCCTTGAGGGATGGCAGTGGCAGATCCTTTCCCTCAGGCACCCATTCCCTGCCCACCACTCCGTTCTGCTCCTTGCAGAAGAATGACCGAGAAAAGAAGTGGCTGGAACAGTATCAGGCACAGCAGCCGAAGGCTGCCCTGAGACGGTTCCAGGTCCCGCTGCAGAAGATGAAGGCGCTGGAGGACACCGCACGGCACCATGAGAAGGCAGGTGCCGGGCTCGCCTAGGCAGGGGCTGCACATGGGAAAGTGTAGTGCCCCCAGCCTCGCCTCATGCTCCACCCCAAAGGTGCTAGAAAAGATGGAGCAGGTGCTGGAGGACCGGCTGCTGCAGGAGAGAAAGGAGCACGCGCCCCCCAGCAGGCAGCTGGGAAAGCCGCACGCAGGTGGGTCCGAGATCTACTCTGGACAGGAGGGGGATCCACTCCTCAGGCCTTGCCCAGCTCTCCAGGGAGGCCCAGTCTTCCAGAGCCTCGGCTTCAGGAGAACCTACTTAGTCACATCTGTGGGTTGGGATGCAAGGGTCGTGCTGCCCACACCACCCCAAGGCCCTGAGCTCCCTCATCCCAGAGTGGCCCTAGGAAAACACTAGTGTGAGCCACACTGGGAACACAGCAGGGACACAGGGGCCCACAGAGAGCCACCTTGGGTAGCATTCCCTACTCCTTAACCAAATCCTTTGAATTATTTTTCTGTCTTCCCATATTTTCAAAGATTTTGTTTGCAAAGCAAACCAGCCAATGTTGTCCTCTTTTGGGTGAACCACAGCCACCTAGAACTGCCCATCACAAGGCAGTTTGGATAGGCAGAAAAGAGTGGGAAAGAACCTCAAAGCAGGGGACATCTTCTGTGTCTTGGCTCCAGGCTCAGACCTCTCTGCTAGGGGTCCTGGGTGATCTAAAGCCATTAGACAATAATGAAATCCTGTCCTGCCTTCAGAGACCATTAGGTCCCCGGGAACTTGGGTAAGGCTGCATGTAATCAGGCAAAGGCCCAGAGAGAGAAACAAGAATGCTAGGAGCAGAGAGAGGCAGTCAAGAGGGAGGGGACAACCTGAAATACACATATGGCAGATGCTTGGGGAAAAGGAGAGTAAAATGCTGCAGTCCAATTCCCAACAGCCAGGAGGACAGCCCTAGGAATGTGGGCCTGGTGCCACTGCAGTAGGGAGCCATCGATGGCTTGGGAACAGAAGAACAGCAAGGAGCAAAATGCTGGGACTGATCAGGCAGGGACATGGAGGCAGAAAGGCCCATCTCACACATGTCTGTGGTCATGTTCACAGCTTTCCCCAAGTCCTCAGCCCCTGGCCTTCCACTGGGTTCCACAGGAGAAACCTTGCCTGTCGACCTTTACTCGGTGCTACTGGCAGAAAATTCAAGGCTATGAGCCGAGCTAGAAAAGAACCACCAACAGCCAGCCCCTATCATTCTGCAGCAGCAGGCCCTGCCAGTAAGAGCCACCACCATGCCTTGGCCTGATCCCACCTGTACCAGTCACCAGTTGTCCAAACTCACCCACAGCACAATTGAAGCTAAAGACCTAGGCTTGGAGCTGGGTGTCCCAGATTTGCCAATGTGCCCAAAGCTCCTGGGAATGCATGCATCTGAATGTCACCTTGACTCTCACCTATTAGCCTGGGAGAAAGCAAGCCCTTGACTGACCCTTGACCCCTAACCCCTGGCTCCTGGCTCCCAGTCAGACCCCTTTTAAGAGCATTTCCTGGGATCGGTGCAGCCCTGGAGAGCCCTTTTCCCCAACCCAGGTGGACCCCAGAGAGTTGGGAGCAGGTGGAGACTTGGCAGAGAGGATGCAAAAGACAGATGGCCCAGGCCACCACAAGCAGACAGAGACCCTGTCCGCACAGCTGGGTGTCCCAAGCCCCTCCTCTATCCAGGCTGCTCCGGCGCCCACTGCTGGACACATCTAAAGACAAGCTGCTTGGAATCAGAGCAGGTGGGGTAGGGCACATGGGACAGGACTTGTAGGAGATGGGCTCCTTTTGGAAGCCCCCGATGGTGGACATTCAGGGTGAACATGAAGATGGGACCCTGGCTTCCCGGACTCTTCACTCTGCACAAGGCTCCCTGCCCGACTCCCTCTTGAGCACTACTGGGAGCTTTTTGGGGCCTTGTACATTAAAACAGTGTGCTGCCCCAAATCTGCAGGGAAATAGCTGTAAAGGGCGCTCAGCCCAAGAACTTCAGAGGGAGGCACTGCCCCCCAGAGCTGACTGGATTCAGACCTGGCTGGTCTCTTCTCCAGGACCTCGAGTCTTCAAGAGTTCCTGGGCTCACTGCCTCAACTGGGGCCAAATACGAACTTCTGCTCTACCCACAGGATCTCCTGGCCAGTACTACAGACAAGTTTAACCTCATGGCCAAGCTGGAGCAGGCTCAGAGCCGTATAAAAGCCAGGTGGGTAAAATGCAGGGGTTAGCCAAGCTGGGCCCAGGCCCACTGCTCTGTCTGTGACCAAAGTCAGGGCTCAGTGTAAAGCTAGGACCAGAGGTCAGTGTGTGACCAGACTGTTGTCATGATGCAGAGAAGGTCCTCCATGTCTGTCCTTTTTGTCACCCTTTCCCCTGCCACCCCCGAGGTCCCTTGGGAAGGTCTGAGGCCCATGCTGCCAGGAGCTTTGCATACTGCCCAGCAAGCAGGCCCAGATCCTAATGGGCTCCAGGCACATGGGTCTTCCACTGCCCCTGTCCATGTCTGCAGTTGGAGGACTCAGCCCGACGATGGGGCCGAGAGAAGCAGAACTTGGCCACACGGCTGCAGGAGCAAGAACATGGTTTTGGGCGCTCCCCAAATCTCATCACTGACCAACCCATGAGTAACCCCATAACTAGAGTTTAGGTGTTAGGGCTGGGACCCCATCTCTAAGTCACTAGACTTGAGAGAAATTTACAGGGTCAACCTGTGGGCTGGGATCCGAAGTCCTGAGCTCAGTTCCTGCTCTGCTGCCAACAGAAGCTGTCACTTGGTCTCGGTTTCCCCAGCCATCTGGGAGAACAGGAACCCCTCCCCCTGCACAGGTGCTTGTGAGACTCCACAAAGAGATGACTGTGGATGAGGGGAGGCCGACACAGGCACTTCTAGAATGTTCTGTCTGTCACTACCTGTATTCTAGGACTGGCTGTGCCCATGGACAGCATAATGGTAGCCTCCACTCACCACACTCATTATGCCCAAGAATCTTCTCTTATCCCCCACCATTTTGCCCCCACACAGCTGATGTGAGCACCATCTTGGCAGCTTCCCAGGAGCAAACAGGGCCTTCACACCAACCCAAAGGCCTGACTTCTGCTCTTGGCCCTCAATATTTTACTCATGGCTAAGGATGCAAATTCCTGGAAAGGGCCTTTCAAGGACACAGGGACTGACAAGGACACCAGAGACCATCTGCAAGCCCTTCCGGGCCCATGGACTCCTGGAGAAATTAGGTTTCATCTTTTGTGATCAGATGAGTTGAGGAATCTTCCAGAAGTGTGATTGGAAGTTCAGGAATGGGAGTGTACTCACATGCCCACTTTGCCTCCCACAGAATACCTTGATGAACCATGCCAACAACCTCAAACAGCCCTCAAAGCAGGAAGTCTTGCTGCCCGACTCAGACCCCAAGCCCAAACAGCCTTCAGACACCCAGCTGGAGCCCTCCAGCTCCCAGCAGACCTGAGCCCTGCACAGGCCTCCTCCTTCTCTGTGCACCTGGCAGCATCACCCCAGCCCCTAAAGATGACTTTATTAAATGCTGAAGCTGAGCCCCAGACTCTGCTGCCTCCTGCCAGATCCCATCGGGTCCCCAGCCCTTGGCCACAGCCTTACCACCTCCTGCCTGAACCAGAGCTAAAGCAAAGACTACAGTGGACCAGGAGGTTGGTGAGAAGGAGGATCAGAAAGGGAGGCCCCTTCCTCTTGTCTTTTTCTCTCCATCCTGCTTCCTTTCTCTTCTTTGGCTCTGAGTCATCTCTGGCTCAGAAATGTCAGTGCTGGAAAGAAAAAGACGCCCAGCTCTGTGTGGGACAGATGAAGAAACTGGCTCAGAGACACAAGTTATCTTGTATCCCTGCATGGTAGGGAAAGTAAAAGGCTGTGAGAGACGACCTGAACCTTGCAGAACTTTGGTAGAAGCGGCCAGGCAGGTTGGGCCACTGTCCCTGGCTGGACAAGTCCCCTGCCTGCTGGCAGCACTCAGATCTGGAGGACCAAGGGCCAGCAAGGAGCTGTTATCTGCTCTGGGCCAGAGGTCAGAAACTCAGAGAGACTTAAGGGCCCTGGACAGGTACAGTCATAGTCCAAATGCACCAGAAACTGTTCCAGTTCCCTGCCTACCACCCAGAGCTTGACAAGGGACTTATCTTCCCGGAGCCAGGCAGGAAGCACAGGCAAACCCAGAGCGGGGTCAGGAGATGGAGGAAGCATGCTGGCTCCTGTCCTGGGACCAAGCTGCTCACACCAGCTCCTTCCAACCCCACAGGGGACTCCCATGGGGGTCTCATCCAAGAGGGCAGGACTGGCCTAAGCCTCCCTATCCTCAGATAAGACCTGCCTCCTCCTCTATCATTGATGCCTGGCCTGCACAAAGGCACTAACCCTCTCCTCTCAGCCTCCTCCCAGCTGCTGTGGGTGGGTGGTCACATCATAGTCCCTCCTGCATGCCCCAATCTGCACCATAGGATCCATTGGAAAGAAAAACACTCCCATAGTTCAGCCATTTATTGTCTTCCCACTCCAGGGCAGGAGATGGAGAAGAGTGGGCCAGAGGTGACAGAAAGACGGCTCTGAGCTGGCCCAGGTGGCCACTGAGCCAAACCACCTGCCCTGAAGGAGTGGGGACACAGCACCACAGGTGCAAGGCCCAGTGGCACCCACTCAGCCATCTACCCACACAATTGCAGCCTGGTTGGTAGAGGTCAGGGACACCACCTGTGATCACACCTGGGCCGTGTCCTCTTTGAAGGGCAGGAAAGTGAAGTAGATGGGCTGCTCAGGCACGAGGATGAGGTTGAACTTGGTGCCCACATCTTTGAACTGCTTCAACTGAATCCTGAAGTTCTCCAGCACCTGAAGAAGGGGATGAGTTTGGGAAGGGGTGGAGGGCTGTCTCCCCAGGCCAGGGTCACCCTCTTCCCATCCACCTCCTTGGGGAGCCCAAGGGCTGTAGCCTCAACTCCTCATTTAAATACACCATGGGTATCCTGTTCCCTGGGTTTAGGCCTTGACCTTAACTGGGCTACAACACCCTCCCCCACCGCTCCCCCTACCTCACCCCACCCTATATCATGATGGCCCTGGGGATGCTAGTGAGTGACACGTGGGTCAGCCCAGGAGAAAGTAACTGGGAACTAAGACAGAGACAGGTTGGTGACTTCACAAGGCACAGGGTACCTAGTGTACCCAAGTGTCCCCAAACCCCACTCACATAGATGAGGAAGATGGTCATTTCCAGCTCTGCAATCCGCCAGCCCAGACACTGCCGCACCCCCCAGCCGAAGCCCAGGTACCGGAAGTGGGTGAGGTTTTTGTCCTTGTCCAACCATCGGCTTGGGTTGAAAGTGATGGGGTTGGAGAAGTAGCTGGGTTCCCGGCCCATGGCATAGTTGGCCACCTGCACCAGTGTCTGGGGACAAGGTGGCCAGAGGCCTGAGCAGGACACCCAGCTTCCCCAGGCTCCTGTGCTCCCACTCCCAGCCCTGACCCTCAGCCAGCTGCCCAGGTACCCAGGTACCCAGGTACAGACATGGACATTCTGCCCACTGTGTGACCTCAAATCAGGTCCTACCCTCCCAGGAAATGAGGGTGGCTGAAAACACAATACTGGATAACAAGTGGTCCTCCCACCCATCCGGAGCCCGTGAGGGTCCAGGCAGATGGTGAGATCTACTTCCAAACTCTTGAGCATCAGCAACTTGGCAGTGCCACTACCCCTGCCCTTCTTCAAACTCCGACCACGGCCACTAAGAGCCCCTAGGGCCCAAAAGAAAGCAGGACAGAGCCCATGGCCACCATCTGTCACCACTTCAGCCTTCTTCATCTGCCCCCTGCTGCCCCTGTCTGATTGGCAGAACCCGAAACTCTAACCTGCTCCTACCTTGGCAGGAATCAAGTAATCACGGAGAACCAAGTCACACGAAATATATCTCTGCAAGGTTATGGAGATGGGGTGCAGCCTGGGGGAAGAGAACACTCGGAAATGCATGGCCCCAAGGCTGGGACACAGGCCAGACTCTCCATCCTGTCCTGTCCCCAGCAAGGCCCCAGCTGCAGCCCCTCCCCACCCCGGGAACTGAGGAGGCCAGGCTATTTCCTCCCTGGCTTCCCAGAGTCTCTGCAGACTCCTCTACACCCTGGATTGATATCCGACAGCCCTTCCTTGGACCCCTCCCTCAACCCCAACCAGGGTGAACAGGCAGGAGGCACTATGGGGTGGGGTGAGATGGGCTCACCTCAGAGTCTCCTTAATGCTAGCCTTGAGCAGAGGCACCAGCTGCAGCATCTTGGTCATGTCCCCCTGGGCCTGACGCCGGGCGGCCTGCACCTCAGCCCGAAGCATGCTCTGCACCTTGAGGTTGTGCGCCAACTCATACAAGTTCCACTGCAGGGTCATGGATGTCTGGCAGGGAGGAAAGGAGGAAGGAACACAGAGACAGGCAGGACCCTCACTTGAGATCCCCGGCCCATGCTGAATTCTCCCCTCCAAGAACTTATCCCTCCGCAACCTTCACCTCCATCTCTAAGACATCATGTGCGGAAGCATACATCCAAGAAAGGTGATCTCACTGTCCCTGTCCCTGTCCCCAGCCTTCCTGTCACCAGCACCCATCTGCCTTCCTATAGAGCTATAGAGCATCAGCACCTGGCAGCGCCTTCTTCCAAAGGACTCCCTATACCATCAGGAGCCAATCCTGCCTCTGGAAGTGTCACTTCTCCCACTGCTGCCCCTTCTCCTGAACTCTTTCAAACAAGCACCCACTCCCAGCCAGACTTAGAGTGGTGGTCACAGGTCCCAAAGCCAGACAGCAGATGGGTATCTGTCTGGACTGCAACTAGCATGTGGGATTTCCAGAGACAGACCAGCCAAGGTCAATATGACATCATGACACGGGGCTTGTGACCAGTGGCCCTCAAATCCCACACTCCCAGATTCTTCCATGGTGACAGGGAGGTTTCCCAGCTGGGAACATCCCCCTCCTGAGGTTGAAAAACAAATGGTCAGCACATTATCCTTCTTAGGAGGCTTGGATACCCTTCCATCCTCCCAGGAGAGGTGACAATGAAAGACAGCCGCACAACTTCCGTTCTCAGCTGTGAATTCTTGCCTGGCTCCCCAGTGCCTCCAGATGCCATACAAAGGTCTGAACCCCTGCCTGGTACCTGCCTGTGGCTCTGCTGGTCACCCCTCTATCAGCATCTACCTGGTCTCTGGTCACTCAGGGCTGCACACAGCTCCCAAGGCCCACACTTCCCCACACTAGCCCCGCTTCCTGCAATTTCCTCCGCACACAGGAAGCCATTGTGTACTTCTTCAAAACGCCAACTGCATGCAGGTGTTTATCTCAGTACCTCCCAAGTCTGCCACTGGGTAGGTGCTAGGAAGGGACTCATTTGGTAAGGTAATTAAGTTACTAGCTGTGTGACTTTGGCCAAGCTATGTAACCTGTCTGTGACCCCTTATCTAAAAGAAAAGAGGATGTTCATGAGTTATCTCACCTTGTCCTTGGCAAACAGTAAATGAGGCTGCGCACGTGAAAAGCAGCTTAAGATGCTGCCGGCCAGGTAGTGCGTTAAATAAATGTTGCTTCCTAGTGAGGCCCCTTGGGTGCGGGGAGCACTTTTTGGGGAGCTCCTCTGCATAGTTGGCAATGAACTATACCCCTAATATTCACAGAGGCTCCAACAGCAACAGGGACTAACTCCTTCAAAGCAAAATACCTTGGCTAAATACCCCAAGGCATGCATGCAGCACAGCAGGCCTGAACCCAGGGTCTTCATACTGAGCCCCATCCCCCAGCCCTTTTGGATTGTTTAATTCGGAGACCAGATCTCACTAAGTTGCTGAGGTTAACACCAGGCCCCTCCCTGGTCCTGACAGGTGGCTCCTACCCCCACCACCACCATGCCCAAGGCCTTCAAAACAGAAGATCAACTCCTTCCTGTCCTGCCTGAGCATGTAACCAGGGCCTGCTCTGTCATTGCAGCCCTGCTGTTCGCATCACAGCCATCTGCTATGCACTGACCTGCCTATCCCTCAGAACGTGACTGCATTTGAGACAAGAATCTTAAAGAGGTCACAGGTGTAAAAGAATCTCAGCTTTGCCAAAGCCATTACCTGGGCTGTCCTGCTGCAGCAGCCACAGGAGACTCTCATATATCTTCTCTAAGCTGTCTGGGGACACCTGAGGGTCCCAGTGCTCTCATCCTAGCTAGTAATCCATAAATGCTTAATGATTAAATCACATTAGCATGGAAAGTTTAAAGAAGGAAACCAGGACCAAGGAGTTCAAGAAGTCAAGAGGGGAGGTTGCAGACCAGGTATGGTGGCATATGCCTATAATCCCCTCCTTTGGGAGGCTGAGTCAGGAGGATTGTCTTGAGTTTGAGGCCGTCAAACTATATATAACTATAGATAACAAGACCCTGTCTCAGAAGAAAAAAACCCAATAGAGAAATGGAGGTCATATCCACATGTGCTAGGATCTCAGCACTTTTGGAGACTGAGGCAGGAGGATCATAAGTCTGAGCCCAACCTGGGTCACTTATTAAAACATTTACTAGGGATATAGCTCCATGGAATAAATGCTTGCCTGACAAGTGCAATTCAATTCCCAGTACCAAACACTAAATAAATAAATAAAGCCTTTACCACCAAAAAAAAAGTCAAATATGGCCCCTGTAATCCCAGAGCACTTGGGAGGCTGAGGCAAGAAAGTTGCTGCAAGTCTGAGGCCAGCCAGGACTACAAAGTAACTTCAAGTCCAGCCTGAACTGCATAGTGAAACCCTGACTCAGAAATACCAAAAAAAAAAAAAAAAAAAAAAAAAACCTTTAAAAAGGGGCTAGGTATATAGCTCAGTGCAAATGTCCTGAGTTCAGGGCTGGGGATATAGCTCAGCGGCAAAAACACCTTCCTGGCAAGCACAAGGTCATGAGTTCAATTCTCAGTACCAAGAAAAAGAAAAGGTCAAATTTCATCACTATTGCCACATGCAGAGAAGTCTCTGGATACTGTGTGGACAGCAGGAGGGAGGCCCTGCAGTGGAAGCCTCTGGACTTCAAGGTCCAAAGGAGAGGTGAGGAAATGACAAAAGGACCCCAAAGACAGACCCAAATGCTTCTGGGACCCTGTATGCCTGTCTCTATCTCCCTGGATCTGAGAAGCCATACTGTCCACCACCTCCCACATCTGGGCTCCACATGCAGGCCCACCTTAAAGACACCCCTGTAATCCCAGCATTCAGGAGGCTGGGGCAGGAGGATCACGGTGAGTTTGAGGTCAGCCTAGGATACATAGTTCAAGGCCAGCCTCAACTACATAGCAAGAGTCTGTCTCAAAGAACAACAAAAAATTTTTTCAAAAAAAAAAAAGACTCCATTTTATACAACAGAATATTACTCAGCTACAAAAAGGATGATTTTGAGGCTTTTATAGGTAAATGGACACAACTTGAGGCTATCCTCATAAGTGAAATAAATCACACTCATATTTGTAAATATTACATTGTATGTCTATTGTAAAAATAATAAGCTGAAAGAGTTTATTATCTCTAGGATCCAAAATGTGTAATAGATATTGTCATAAGGAAAGGGAAAGTGCTCTGAAGTGTATGACTGTATGTATGATCAAGTGTGCAAGATAGAAAACCATATTACTAAGTGTTTGTTGGTCATCAAACAATAGTTTGTACTGTTGTTTTTTGATTGTCCATTTTTTATGCTTTGATTGTGTAACTTGAACTACTTCTAAGATAATATGTAATTTATTGGGGCTGGGGATTTAGCTCAGTGTCATAAGTGCCTGCCTGGCAAGTGTGAGGTTGTGAGTTCAATCCTTGGTACCCACCCCAAATGTAATTTATTAGCTAGTGATTTTTTTTGGTATTTTGAATTTTTTTTTCTGTTTTGCTTTTTTTCTCAAAACAAAAACAAAAACAAAAAAGACTCCATGAGGAACCAGGACCTCACTGCCTAGCATAAAAGCCCTCAGGTTAGGACGTTCCAATTTAAGGATTTTTCAACTGTATGTGTACAGAAGCAATACACATGCAGGAGAGAGATGAATTCTGAGTGTTGCATTTTGCCCTTTCCCATGCTAGGTTACCATGAGCAGCATGGTAACCAGGAGGGTGCCACGCCAGACCTATGTAATATAAACAGTCTAGAATCTAATGATGTGAGCCATGGCCCCACATGGGTACCAGAGAAAGGGCACCCCAGTCACTTCCTTTGTGCCAGCACTAAAAAAGCTGGCTGACTGCTCTGTAACATGGTCCTGTGAGTACCCTCTGACCTCACCCTCCTAGAATGATGTCCAGGCAGAGAAAGCAGAACCCACCTGGGCACGACCCCCTTCAATATCAGGGCTTCTGACAACACACGTGGGCGTAGGGAGGCCTGACATGTGCCCACCGCCACTCACCGTGTCCACACCACCTGCCAGCATCTCGATGACATTGGCCTGAATGTTCTCATAGGGCAGTTTGTTGCTGGCTAGCAAGCTGCAGAGGATGCCGGGGTACTTGAAGGCCACAGTGACATTCCCAACACAGCTACCCAGTTTTAATCTCAGCACTGCTGCAGTCACCTGGTTCCTGCTTGAGTCTGCAATACCAGCCTTCCAGCATTGTGAGCTACCTGATCTCTTTTATGTTTATGTTAACTGATGCATTTTGTTACTTGACATTGATATTACTGACTCTTTCACTAGATCAATTCCACAGAAGTTGGAGAGCACAAAGAAAATCAGGGCTACTGTTGGTAGCTTGCAAGACACCTGGGGCTAAAGTTCAAGGGCAGCTGATTTGTTCTCAGAAGAGCCAACAGCAAAGGCAGCTTCAGGAATCAGCACTGAACCACTTTGGTTTCTAAGGTGATGACTCACGCAATAAGAAAACAGAAAGGCAAGACATGAATAAGCAGACTTTGTACAGCAATTTGCAGTACAGGAAACAATGCATTGATTACATTTAATCTTCCTTTATCCCAGTGGTTTTCAAAGTACAGAGAAAAGATCATTGAGTTTTCAAAATATGGTAAAGAGATCCCATGTTCAATGGTCCTGAGAGGTCAAACTATTTTTGCAGCAACACTGGGAAATTATTTGCCTTTTTCACTGTGTTGACATTTACTGGTACAACAAAAGCAATCTGGTAAAAAGCACAAATCAAGGTAGTGGCAGCCAACTTTTTCAGTCCTTACTGTAGTTTTCTCCACTAGGCACTCTTAATGGAAAAAGGAGTATCTTTGATGAAGTAGTAAAAAAATGTTATTGCCTACATATTTCAATTGTTGGGTATATAACTGTTTTATCTTCTGTGTGATGTGATAGAAAGTTTATATAAAGCATATGGCTTAGATACTTTTCTTGTTGCTATGACAAAATACCTGACACTCACAAGTTAAAGGAGGAAAGGTTTATTTTGGCTCCTAGTTTGTGGAGGTTTCAGCCCATAGTTGGCTGGCTCCATGGCAGGGTGGCATGGCAGAGGGGCATCATAGAAGAGAAACAGTCCATGGCATGTCAGGCAGGAGGCAGCAAGCAGAGAGCTGACCTTCCATTTCTCCCTTTATATTTCATTCAGGCTACAAATCCAGATGGGTGCCACCCATACTCAGGGTGGGACTTCCAGTTTCTACACCCACAATGATGCTAAACTCTCCTAGTTATCACACACCCTGGATTAAAAAACCTTCAAAAAGCCTAATTGAAGAGTGCATGAGGCTTTGAGGGAACACCTAGATACAAGTCATGACACCATAGATTTCTACATTGTCTCCTCTGTGTCTCTGTGATTTTCTTCTACTATATTGGCCTCTAAACTAAACAAAAAAACAAAAACCAATCCTACCCACTGTGCCAGTTAACTGATTGTGTCAATTTGAGTAAGAAACACCCAACTAAATTGGATCAGTAGAGTTCTGGGTATGGGTGAAGGGATTTACTGAAGACCAAAGACCCACCTTGGGTATAAGTGGCACCAGCAACACAACTGTCACCTGGTTGGAATAAAAGGAAAACACAGAAGAAAGGCTCATTTTCATTTCCTTAGAGAGCTCCATTCTTCACCTTTACCTTGGACATCTGTCCTGGCTTCTAGCATCATCCTTTAATCTTTCAACTCAGATCCTTTGGCTTCCTAATATGGACTCCATGAGACACTGTACTGAACTTCAGTTTTTAGACTGAATCTTTCAGAACTCCAGGACACAGACAGACCTTTTGATCTCTTCCTCACCTGACTCTGTGGGTGGCCACTGTAAGTCCATCTTGTAAATCTTTATGTATTTTTGTATGTTGCATTAAGTCTACTTTGCTAACAAGCATTGACTGACACACTCCCATTTCTGTCTGTTAAGTAGCTCTTCCCAGATAAATTAATAGTAATTTGTATAGAAAAACATAGAATAAGTTGTACAAAGAAGTAAACTTCTTATAGAATGTGTAATTGACAGTTGGGTCACCATATTGGTTCTCAATCTTTGGAATCAGACTGGATGACACCTTCATTTTCTGTTGCATTTTGAATTTTGTATGGTAATTTATTCTGAATAGCAGCTTCAGAAAACTTAACTGCACAAATAACATGCTGTTTTGAAAATAAATGAAGTGTGAACAACTGTTGAAACTATTTCCAGATAGTGGTTTGATTGATATCCAGCGTATGTCACTCAATCTCCTTTGAAATGTTTAAAATTAATCTTATAGCACTCCTGTGACTCCTTGGTGGTGCCTCATGGGCACATGGGTACACACTTTGGATATTAAGGGAATAACATATTCCTGCTGCATACTCTAGTACATGGTTGTCCCAAGGAAAGGCCCCTTAGAATTGAGTTGAATTAGCCCATTTTTCCATGGACCTGCATTTTTATTTGTCAAACAATGGCTGCTGATTAAGCATTGGGAAAATATTTTCTCCAAAATGAATGAAGTGAGATGATTATGTTAAGGACAGCAAATAACTCTGTTCTTTGCAATGATAAAATTCAAATTTTCAGGTCAATATTGAAATTTGTAAAACTTGTACCTACAACCATAACTATGACAGAATCTCAGTAGAAGTTTCCTTAATGAGGTTACATGATGTTAGCAAATGCAATTTTGAAATGTATAGTGAAATTGTCGATAGTTTGAAGATCATATGATTCAGTGGAAGAATGCAGTATTTTCCAAATGGCCAAAATTATAAAAAGATATGTGAACAGAAGATCCAAATTACAGTTTAAAAAGGAAGAAAGATGCAAAGTATAAGGCAAACAAATAGATCTTAGTGTGGCATATTACAAAAAGTTAATTTGTGTGGTTTCAGATTGTAAAGTGAGAACTAATATTTTAAGATCCTACCACTTCTACATCTTTGGTGTATAATAAATCAGAATGCTTGTAATTATGGGAAAAGACTATTCAAATTCCCCAGTTTTTCTAGCTATATGTCTGATGAGGTCAAGTTTTCTTTAAGTATTTCAACCAAGAAGCATACTGCAACAGATTGGATGTAGAATTAGAAGACAGGGTTCAGTGATTTTCTGGCTAAGCCATGGATCAACAATACATTCTGAGCCTGTAAAATAATGTCTCTTTTCTCATTAATGCTTTGAAAAAAGTAGTTACTTTCATAGCATTATTTATTCACATTTATAAGTGAATCAGTAATTGAGTGTTTTAAAAATTTTCAATTTTGACTTCTAATTAAATATTAGAAGTTAAATATTTAAAATATTTAGTTAATATTTAAATATTTAAAATATTTAGTAATTCTAATTAAATATTAGAAGTCACAGTTAAAAGGATTATTTAGGGTTATCAGTAATTATAGTTAAGATTTTTTAAAGGGTTTCTGAGACTAAGTGTTAAAGAATCACTGCTTTCACTGTTCAGATTAGGCAGAGAAGAGGTGACCACAAATGAGAAAACTATGTTATAAAGTCACAAAGAGTTTTCACTCAGTAGTGCCAGAAACTGCATTTATTTGCCAGAGGGATTTTCCCCACCAGTTTATATTTTTATATGGTTGGGGAAAAAAGTAGAGGCTTAACTATAGAAAGGGAGGACAAAGGCCCATTTGGAAAATCATAAAAGAAGGCCCCCATGGGTGTCATAGCAAGAGCTGTTTATTACTGAGTTACGCACCTTGAAAATATTTATTTAAACTGTCTGAATTAGAAGTGGAAAAACTTGAGTTGTGAGATTATACTGTAACTTCTCACATCCTCTAAGAGTAGGCAGCATCTTTTCTGAGCAAAGTTAAGGCTGGGAGCCCTGAAATAACAGGGAAAAAGCCAGGCCTCGGTAACTCTTGGAGCACAGGGTAGGAGCACAGGTTTGCTGAAAGGTCTCCCTCTCTGTTGCTAACCTCCACTGCAATAAAGTCACTTGTACTGAGTCGCTGAGTTATTCCTGTTCTTGTATGTTTATTTACTTACTTTAGTTTGTTGTTTGGTTACAGATTATTACAGTTCTGCATTCTAGTTCTGGAAACATAATCTTCCTAATGATATTTGGCATTTGATATTTGCACACAATTCTCAAGTCATTGATTTTATTGCCTCTTCCTCTATGAAGGAAATGTGGTCTCAAATTTCACCCAGTCTGTGATAAGTAGGAAGTTGCATTTGTCTTTTGTCTATGAAAATCTTTTCTCAAGCTTGTGGAAATTGTCCCAGGAAGGGGTTAGAGATGTTTAAAATCAGATTATTACTCTTGGAGAGTTTTAGGATATAGCAGCAACTGACAACTCATTTTATTTTATAGCAAATTTTTCTTTTTATAATTCTGTCTGCTTTTAAATTAAATCCAATCACAAGATGAGTTTTTCAACACCTTTTGAAGTATAAGTGAGAAATAAAAACTGCATTTAAGATGTATACCTACTTGTTTTGATATATACTTTCAATGCTCCATTTCAGATTATTTGCTGTCACTGCACAAAATTAACATTTTCTTTTTCCTTTTTAAATAACTACACATGATGAGAACATCTAAAATCTACCCTTTCATCAGGTTTCAGGCACCTACATCATATTGTTAACTGTGCTTGTATTGCTGTCCATTAGATCTCCATATGACACCTGACAAAACTAAAGTCTGCACCCGTTACCAGCCCCTCTCTGCTCACCTTCACCTTCCTCCTCTCTGATTTTCTGTGTCTGCCTTTTAGTTCCCCCATAAAAGTGCGATCATGCTACTGCATGATCTTCTTTATCAGGTCTGACTTTTTCTGCTTAGGGTAAAATTCTTCATTTTCGATGTAGCAGGACAACAGTTGACAGAGCATCCTTTATTTTTCAGGGCTGAATAATATTTGTATCCACGTCACACACATACACATGATCAAATATGTACACAACATACACATGCATTATCACAGGCACATACACATGCATGCACACACACATGCATGCACACACAAATGCATGCACACATACACATACTCTCACTCTACTCATCATGAATATTTAGGCAATTTCCTAATTTTGGGTATTGTATATATCTCTACAGTCTACTTAGGAGTACAAAGAAATCTTCAAGATACCAATTTCAATTTCTTTAGGTATATAGAATTCACATACATCCAGAAATAGGATTGTTGGATCACACTGTAGTTCTATTTTTTTACTTTAGAGTAGTGATTCTACACTGTTTTCATAAAGTTTATATATACTGTCTTAGTTGCTTCTTACTCATTGCTGAGACAAAATACCTGAGGCCCAAGTTGGGAAAGGAAAGGTTTATTTCTTACAGTTTTTGGAGGTTTCAGTCTATACTCAGTTGGCTCCAAGGCAGGCAGGCATGGCTGGGCCGCAGTACATGGCAGCTTCAAACAGCAAACAGGAACAGGCAAAGAGCAAGACACACCTTCTTCCTGCCATTACATCACATGCTGGCTGCACCCCTATGTGGGTGGAGCACTTACACCATCAATTCAAGCACTATACAATGAACCATCACAAATGAACAATTCAAACTCATGAGGCCTGGGGGACACAGACATAACCCATGACATATACCAATTTACATTCTTAATGAAAAAGTATAAAGTGGTCCCTTTTCTCTGTGTCCTCACTGATACTTATCTATTTCTTTTTAAATAAAATCTATTTTAACAAGTGTGACATCTCATTTTGGTTTTGATTTAAATTTCCCTGATGGTGAGTAATGTTTAACATTTTTTCATAGACCCATTGTTGTGGCTGGTATCTAGATGTCCCCCCAAAGCCTCATGTGGTCACAGATGGGGAGTTTAGAAGATAGATAGATTAGGGTGTGTGACTGTGGATTAAGGATGTGATGCTGGGATTGAGGAGTGTAACTAATGGAAGCCTCATTCAGGGAGTGGGTGATGCCAATCAGTAGGCTTGCAGCCTGGATGCAACATAAAGGACCAGAAAAAGGTAGGCTTGCTGCTGCTGCTTATTGTTTTGGTGCTTCCTGCCTACCCTGCTATGGACTGTTTCTCCTCTGCAGTGCCCCTGGGCCAAGATGCCCTGCCTTGGAATCAGCTGACCACAGACTGAAACCTCTACAAATTATGAGCTGTAATAAACTTTTCCTCATTTAACTTTTGAGTGTCAGGTATTTTGTCTCAGCAATACGAAAAATAATTTAGACACCCATGACTGTATATACATCATCCTTTGAAAGGTATCTATTCTGTCATTTTGCCCACATTTTAATTGGGTTACTTATTTTGTTCTTAAGTGGTGTGAATTATTTATGTATTTTGAATATTAACAGCTTATTAAATGTATGTTTTTCAAATATTTTCTCCAACATGTTTTTTACTTTATTATTTTCTTCACTACAGAGTATTTTGGGTTTGATTCAATCTTATTTGTTTAGTTCTATTTTTGTGCTTTATGTCTTTGCTGTCATATCTAAGGAATTTTTGCCATGAACAATGTCAGGATAATTTTTCTATGTTATCTTCAAGTAATTTTTTTTTCAGGTACTTGTAGTATAGGTCTTTAATCCAAACTGAGCTGTGTGTGTGTGCGCATGCGTGTGTGTGTGTGTGTGTGTGTGTGTGTACTCTAAGGGTCCAATTTTTGCTTTTCAGTATGTGAATATATAATCCTTCCCTAAACCATTTGCTAAAGAGGTTACCCTTTCTCCATTATGTCCTTAGAACTTAGAGCTCCTGGAGAATTGGTGGAAAAGTTGTGTGGATTTACTCCTGGCTACTATTCCATTTTGTTCCATTGCTCTGTATCTCTGTTTTTAGATGATGATACATTTCAGGACATCATTCCTAGTCACAGCAGTCAATGTTAAAGCTTCTTGTCAGATGCTAAAAATACCTTTCTTAACATTGCTTTTTAAGTTTGTGCATGCATTTGTTTGGAGGAGTAGAAATAGTGATATATGCAGAATCTGAACTAGAAGTGCACAAGTCAGTGGACTCCTGTGTTTCTCACAATAGAAAACATTTCTTTGAATGAGACTCCTGTAGATAAGATCTATTTTTGTTCTTTGCTGGATGTAGCAGACAGAATTTAGCCCTATAAGATTCGCTGGGACTGTCCTACTATTGAAAAATCAATAGTTACACAAGATAGGGCATTAGGCCATATTATGAGGCCTAAATTACAAATACCCTTTCGTGTCTATGGAATCATGGCTATTACTTGGCAATCAACCCTGGCTGTATCACTGCACTCACTCCCTATTATACTTGGATATAATGGCTCCGAATACATTCAGAAAGATGGGTTTCAAAACAAATGCCAACACCCAGAGAATCTAAATAGCTGAGAACTGAGATTTTATTAACAGGCTCATATTTTAGAGCGGGAAGAATCATTTGTGCAGAGGCACAAATGTTAACACCATTCATATTGCTAACCAAGGGCAGGCTGCTTCTACAATTTTCAAAGAAGACTCACTGCACATAAATACCTAAATGTCCTAAAAATAAAAAAAAAATCTAGATAACAGGAGGGAAATATTTCCTTTTTAGACCACTCTGTCTCTGTTGATTTTTATTTTTCACAAATCACTTTATTTCCCTAGATTTCCCTTTGTACTTTCTCAGGGCAGGCTAAGAATCAAAGGCACATCTTCCACAGAAGACGTGTGTATCCAAATGCTAATGTGGTAACTGAGTGCCAGAATATTAAGGCAAGAGGAGGTAGGGAGATTGGCATCTCAGGAAAATAACTCTTACTCTCTGCAAGATGTATGGGGAGGGAAGGAGAGATGGAAACTCTAGTAATGAACTTCTGTAGAGCCTTTCCTTAGCTATGGTTTGAAACCAATTGAGGTGGACATTTTCTCCCCGGGATTTATGTTTATGTGGGAAAAAGACAGATTTATCTCTGTCCCAATGTAGACAGGAACAAAAGGAAACTTAAGCAACAGGATTAGCCTCGAGGTTTTTCTGTTATGGAAGTTTCTCTGGAAGCAGCACCTACATGGAAACTTACACATCAGCAGAACAGTCCTTTGTTCTCTACCGTGTGAATACTGAATGTGATGAGTGGGCATTAACCAAAGGAGGTTCTTTGTTCTTTCAAGGCTGCTGCCAACTAAACATAACTCAAGATATCACTGGAACACTTAAACCAGATACATGGGGGGGGGGTGTGTGCATGCATGTGTGTAGTGTCAGCTACTGCACTTGGGAAGCTGAAACAGAAGGACAGTTTGAGCACAGGAGTTTAACGCCAACCTGGGTCACATAGCATGATCCCAACATAATTCTGTTTCTTAAAAAATATCCATCTGTCTATCTATCTATCAATTTATCTATCTATCTATCTATCTACCTATCTTTGAGAAATGAGACAAGATAGTTAATAGCATTGATGGGAACCACATTTTTATTTATTAGTCACTTAGTCATCCAAGGAACAGCAATTGTGTATTATCTGCTTAATATCTGGCTCTGATTAATGAGAATAACATGCTAGAAATTCTGCCATGTGTAAAGTTTACCATGTGCGCACTCAGCTGGGAAAGGCCAGCTCACGGAGGGACTTGCATGGGTGTTTGCCTGTGATTGTGAGAAGTCACTAGGTGACATTAATAAAAAGCATGATGTGATTACATTTCAGTTTTAGACAGCTCAATACCACTGCAGCACTGAATGTGTACCTGGAGAGAAAGCCCAGGAAGAGGGCTGATTAGGAGGCCATTCAAATATTCCAGGAGAGAGACTTGGAGGTTCTAAACCATGGCAGAAACAGAGGACGGAAAAGTAGTAATGAGCTGGGAGTCTAATGAGCTCAGTGTCAGGTGATAGGAATAATAGGGTTTGCTGTTGGATGCCAATTAATTACCTGCTATGCTTTTGTGGCCATTCCTCTATTGTAATTAGGTTAAAGTATTTTATTTGTAATAATGCCTCTTACGATCAATTCATTCTAGAGCAGTATTGTACTGGCAATAATAAGTATGTGATCCAAAAATGGAAAGGGGACTTTAAAAGTCACACGGAGTTATTTCTTCTTGCTGCCTGCTATAGGATTCCCCACACTGCTATGTCCTCCTGATCACAGTCTTTCCTGTTTCAAATCAACTTTCCATAACGTCCCTCACTCATCAGCATGTGGCTGGTCACATACTTTTTTCTCTCTCCTCCTCCTCTTCTTCCTCCTCCATCCCCCATAGAGTAACATCAACAACAACAAGAGTCAGACAGCTTTTACCTCAAACATGGGAAACCCTTCAGTTTGGCTGAGGTCTGCTTCTAAAATTTCCCAGGCTATGGTCATCTAACCATAGATACTATGATGTCACCAACATGGCATCATCTACGGGTAACTTTCTAGTCTAACAAGGTTCATAGCATTTCTCTGTGTAAGCAGCTGCTTGGTGAGGTAATTGGTGCTTAGCTGCCCTCCCTCAAGATGTCTCAGTTCGTGAATCATGCACCTTTTCACATCCACTTGGGGTGCGTGTGTGCGCGTGCGTGAGACACCTTCAGTCTGACATGTAAACTGACTGTTAGAAGGAAATTCACACTGAAGAGTGATGACAGTGATGCTTTTTGTAATTATAGCATTTTGTGGGATAATCTTTTGAGGCGATATAATTATCCCATTCTTTACCAAACATTTACTCTTAGATTTAGCATCCATTTATGATTCCTTGTGAATCAGTTATTAATATAATTGAGTTAATGAATATTAAATGTAGCAAATATAAATATTCAATAAGATAAAAAATATAAATGGAGATATTCTAATTTCAACATTCCTTCTCCATTTGCTGCTGGCACATTACAAGAATTTTTCTCTGTTAGTTTAGTGTGTATTTATTTACTTCAGCATAAATTTATGGATGCCTATAAATAGATGCTATGAATGATACACTGTGTCAACTTGAGAAGTTTAGAATTTTAACTGAAAGATTCAGCAGGGAGCCAAGATCTTTACTTTGTAAACATCCTAGTCCTGGGCGTAGAGGTGGCAAGATTGCTACATCTGCTTGGGGACTTGGAGGTTGTAGCTTGCTTACAATATAAGGGAGGAAAAGAGGCTTGTTCTCCATTTTAATTCTTGTTGCATTTGCTGGCTGCTGCCTTGAAATGTTGCTCCCGTGCTATTCCACTCTGCTTTGGAGCCAGTTGATCGTGGATTGAAACCTCCACAAACTGTGAGCTAAATAAACCTTTCCTCCCTAAATTTTGGTGGCTGATATTTTGTTCCAGCAATGAGAGAAAAGTAAAGCCAGTCAATAGGTTTCAGTTTACTCTTATGTGGACTTTTATATTGAAATTATCTAATAACTAGACAACAAGGCCTCTTTAAGGTCACTCTTCATCTTTTTAAGCAATGCTTACCATTTTAGGACTATCCCTGTGGTTTTAGCGCTGTAAAATGTTCCTACTTTCCTGTGCCTTGTTCGTGTTGTAGCCTCCAAGTCAGCCATTTTTTCAGGGTGTGTTTGGTTAAGAATAATTCACAGAATCCAACCTCTGAGTGGTTAGTATACTTACTATTACAAAAGATGATTGCTTAGATCTTCTTAGCAGTCACAATCAGTAAATAAATACATTTATATGCATTTGCCTAACATATATGTGCATATGTTTATACAATTAAGTATATATTAACACATGTACTATAAATATATAAATATGTTACTAACATCTATATATATTTAGATATATATAACTACATATTTTTCAATGGAATTAAATGCATCAATGCAAATTTAGAATTTTAAAAATATGTACAGATACAATATGCATATATGTTATATACAAATACATTACAAAAAAGAGACAGTTTTTGCATGTTAAATGTCCATAGCAGCAATTCTAGCTCTAATAAAAAAATCACAATTATTATAGCCATATTGATTGAATGCTCTTCTTTCCATAGTGCTAGTTCCTTTATCTTTACTGCACTCATACACTTATTCCTCCTGTGTGTAATCAGTGTCCTCATCTCCTCCACCACCTCTTCATCTCAGATGCATAAATCTTGCTCACTTCTTTTGTCTCGATCAGGTCCCTTGCTATGCCCCATGGCCCATACCAGCACTGGTCTCTCATCAGCCCTGGCTGCCATTTGGGCTGTAGTTTGGTCAAGATTGGTCACTCTGGCTGTCTTAGTGGAAAGAGCAGGGATAGAAAATAATGTGTATGCCTTAAGAGAAGTAAAAGAAGAAGGAAAATTTTTTAAAAATCGAGAGAAAAGTCAGATATAATCTTTCTGACTCAGTATTGGATTTAAATAGTTTTCTTAATTCTTAGAGTTTAACTTTGTTCTTTCTTAAATGGACTGTAAGTGAAATATTTAAGAGTGATGAAATAACAGACTTTAATCACTGCACTGGCTTTGAGATAGAGAAAACGGGAAATCTGGCCAAAAGTAAATCTGTTCAGTGTAAGTAAGAAGGAAAAGAAGTAATATTTAGAGAGCTAAGGCCAAGTGCTTCTCATAATGGTTTTAGATATGATCAGTTTCATTAAGAATGAGCTGAGAGAGTTGTAGCTATTCTCAGTTTAATGATGAGCATGTTAATTTCAAATAACTTCCCTTTAAGGACACAGAGCAAGTGAATTAAAGAGGCTGAGTGTGAACCTAGGTTTGTTTGACTCCCAAAATTGAGCTTTCACTTCTCTGTTCCTTCCATTTCTTCCTCTGAAGGATTGCATGCTTAACTAAGTCAATAACAAAAGATCTGAGAAATTAATATGCTGTTTTTGTTGAAAATTGGCAGGGCTTCAATGATTACAGGAAGTTTCAACATCAAGAGTGATAAAGTAGAAAGCTTATGCTGAATTTTAAGCAAGTCAGAGGTATTTGAGGTCACCTTTGAGAAAAGATTTGGGGATTGCATTTCCTGGCATTTGGGGAAAGAGGAATCATTTTAGCAATGTTCTACCAAAGGCAAAATCTTTGCCTTCAGAGATAAGGATTTTTTTTCTTAACTGCATATTCCCCATAATAGGTTGAATTTTAATGCTAAAGCGATTTCCTACATCTGAATCACTTGCTCCAAGCCAGCTGGTTGTGATACCTGTGGCGTCTTTCCTATTAAAAAGCATTTTGTGTGTCACTCAAGTGTCCTATTCTCAAAATTTAAAATATGAATACATTTAATATTCAGTACCAGGCTTGTGATAACTTGAAACTGGCTGCTCTAATTGTCAACAAATAGTCTTTTTTTTAACTTTCTTAATCTTTTCAAGGGCTCCCTGGGATGCTAACTTGTGGGTTCAGAAAGGAGGGGGAGTCTCAAAGGAGAATTTCCACTCATGAGTTATTTTCATTGCAGCGTTATCAAATAAGAAACAAACTCACATTTATCTGAAAGGAAGAGAAAGGGACTGTTGCAATAATGAGGACACTTTGGCCATGATTAGCAAGGTTTATGTCCAAGTTTGGAAAAACAAGCAAGTATCTCTTTTTCTTTGTGATCCAGTCCTATGTCTTTTGCTTGTCTGTTTGTGCACCTGCATGTCTTTTTCCCAAAACCAAGAGTCTTCCCAACTTAAATGCAAATGAGGGTCTCCATCCTTGAGTGGTGAAGAAAATATGCAGGAACTTCTGAGATGGCAGTTTTCCCTGTTTCTGTGCCCATCACAGTGTTAACAGTAATAGCTTAGTCCCAGCCAGGGTCTGAGGTTCTGTACCTTATTTTCAGAACTAATGATGTATAGTGTAATTCAGATTCTGCAAATGATAATACCTATATTCATACTGTGATTTACCATTTTCAAAGCAATTTCATGTTGGCTCATTTAATCTTCATGAGTACTTTTTGGGGGGGGGGAATCACTTTTAAAACCTGTCTTGCAAATGAAGAGACTGTACCATATACTCTACCTGACGCCCCAGAGAGTCAGCGATAAGACTCCAGCTGCCAAGGCCTCCTGACTTGAATCAGGGGAAGCTCTGTGACCGGCTGCTGAGTCAGCAACAGGAATGCCTTGGCCTATTTGTGTCTTATTTTTAAATTGATTGCACATCTTTGGCCTCCTTTCTCAACTGAGAACCATTGGTTGGGTTTATCTCAAAGAAGAATGTGTTCTTTGGCACTAAGCCTTCTTCACTAAAGAACACTCAGGCTTGGAAGGGAGGACTGAATGATTCGAGCCAAAGCAACACCTCCACCCTGTGGCTGTCCAAGCGAAACCTGGACGTCTGAATGGGTGGGGAGCTAACTCCATACCGCTTCTTGGATGTACATCAGTTCATTTGAGATTTTAGGCAACTCATGAGAGACATCCTTTAATCACCCTTAAACTAACCAATAAAGAAACTGATGTGCATAGAATTTAAGGAACTTCTTTGAGATTATATGTGAGTCAATTACAGACTCAGAGTTAGACCGCGGCCAGGCTTCTATTCTAGTGTCCCCTTGCCAAGTGATCAGGTCACACTTCCTCTGTGCATGCTAACTTTAGTGTGCAAAGGAGGATTTCAGGTCTTTCTGGTGTTCTGATGTCAATTGCAGAGTCCACGGACAGTGTCCAAATAGATGAAGATTAAGGAGAGGGATGTAATACTTAGAGATTTGTTTGCACAGCTTGGGTGTGGCAGAGCAGGATCCGTGGACTCCAAAGGCGATGTGGGGGCAGGATGCTTCCTTCTTTAAATGCTTCCGGTCGCTCCACGGTGGCCTGAAGTCACGCCTCAGATGTCAGGTAATGGTGAAAATCAGGAGGAGAGATTGGCTTCACCCTCACCTGAAGCAGGTTCCTAAATTTTTATTTATCTTTCACACTAAATGTGAGGTCTAGACTACCCAAAGGTTTCCAATACCCAAATTTTTCTGTATCCAAATTAAACTCTGCTCATAAACCATCAATTTTTTTTCTGATGCAGAAAACCAAATGCTTCAAATTAAAGTAATTCAGTCACTCTTATTTAAAATCCAGTCTCATTTAAATAACTCAGATATGTTACTCCCAACACCTCCTCTTTTCTGCTCTTTGCAAGCAGTACTAGGTTTGGGTGACATCTATATTAACTGCAGCCCCTGTGGGGCACAGGGTGGGGAGGGAGGACAGCATGCAGTCCTGGTATTCTGTGTTCTTTCAGGTGACCACTGAGGTGGTCATATCCTGCCAGGTCTTGGTCATCAACCTCATCTCTGCAGAATCTTTGTGTCCACTGTGACTCTTTGTGTCCACGAACACCCTCTGTGTCCTCTTCTTCTTACTAGGGAGGGCCTTAGATCCTGACACTTTGGGACACCTTTTAAAGCCCACCACCCATGACAGACAAGGCTTCAGAAGACTCTAAGGTGTCATCTCTCCCGAGTTCCTGCTGCCTTACCTGTGGTTTCCTTAGAAAGCACATGAGCTCCCTGAGTGGTTTGGAGAAGTCTCAGGCCACAGTGTAGTATATGAGTCAGCTTTGCCACTAATGGAGCCAACATTTACAGTCAAAAGAAGGAGAGGCTTTCTTTGGCTCATAATTCATGGGATTCAGTCCTGGTGAGCCTGTTTCAAGGAAGAAACATAGTGGAAGGGTGCAGTGGAGGAGAGCTGCTCGCCTCATGGCTGCCTAGAAGCAGAGAGAAAAGTGAGGAGCTGGAGAGGCAGATGCTTGCGCTGATTGCGCCCCCCTCAGGGCCCCACAGCTTCCAGCCAGGCCCCTGCCCCAAAAGTGCATTTAGATGTGTCCTGATGTATACTTCCTGATCCCCATGTCCTGACCAATACATCCTGACTGATACAGGATCGATATAGAGCTTCCATGACCCAATCACCTTTTGCCTTCTCTAATTCTGAACATATGAGAATTTTAGGGGACAATTTTAGACCTAAGCTTATGGGGGGTGGGGGAGAGGTCTTTCTCAGATGTGAAATCCTTCAGACTTATTTATGACTTCCATTGGCTCTTTCTCCCAGGATTTTGATCCTCCAAATTGCACACACAGTAAGTTTTTCCTACTGATTCTCTCATACAGAGACACCATCCCCACTGCAAGCCTCCCTCAGGAGTGACCCTATGCAGAGCTGTCTCTTCTCACTTTCTGTGCAAAGACACATCTCTCAGATCAGCATTCCTCCTCTCTCACCCAGTGTTTGATAGCTGCACTTTCTTAAAGAGCCAAAAACAACAATGACAAGGATAAAAGTCTTCCATTTTCAAGAGGTTTCAAAAATAGTATGCTGAGTGAGGCTTTTCATATTGTTTTTGAATTTTGGCTAAAGTCCCAAACCTGAGAACAAGAGGTTCTGATGCTCTAAATGGAGCACAAGTTGCTGCCAGTCAACCTTTTTCAAAAGTGAGACTCCTTTTGTCTCCTCCCAAAGGACTTCAGTAAATAGGACCTCTGCAATTCCAAAGGAATTGGTTAAAGGTCAAGAAAAATTCCCAGTAGAATCACATCTGAAGCTTTCTTTGACTTGCTCATGGATAGGGAAGGGTTCTTTCAGAGACTCACTTAAGAGTCCTAGGGTATCAGTGAGAAGGACTGGAACTCCCTGCCCAGGTGGACATTGGTTAGCTGCAGACTCCTGGCTGCAAAGAACCCATCAGAGCAGAGTCCTCTGAGGCTCTGCCCAGGAGGGCTTAATGCAGGTGCCTGGGAGACATGGAAATGTGCCCTGCTCCATACCTGGAAACAGCAAGTGGCTGGAAGTGTTACTAGAGCATGAAAAGCTATGGATCATCTTGAATTGTCCTTCAACAGTAGGAATATCTGGAAAAGAATATGACCTGTTAATATGCCATACCACAAACGGTTAGTTTCTGACTCTGCACCATGAAGTTTCAAATGCCTGCTTGGATTTGCAACAGTATTCCTCATTCTTCCTCATTTCTCCTCTTGGGTTTTCTCCTTGAAATCACCTTCCATATTGCTGCTATAGAAACTTTCAAAACTTTATCTGCTGCTTCCCTTCTGGGTTTAAAATCCACGCAGGGCTTTTCCACTGTGAGAAAAAAATTATATTTTGTATTTTAAAATAGTCTTCATGCTCAAGCTCCTCTCCATCTCTTCATCCTCTATTTTCATATCTTTCCCCTTCCTATTTGGAGTCGGTGATGTTTGTACTGTTTGTACTGAAATTTGTTGCTTATATTATTTTCAAAGATGCCATGACTTTTGCTTTGCTTCTGTTTGAGGAGCTGAGGTTCCTCTCTCACCATGCACCATTCTCATTCCCAGTGGGACGCTATGTCCACACCTGCCCGGAAGCACTCAGTCCTCCAAGACCACACCTTTGCAAATTTGTATGCATAGCTGTGCATCTATCTCAACTCTCCACTGTCACAGAACTCCCAGAGATAGTCCTGCCCTCATATTGGCACATTAGAGTACTGTGATGTTTCACATGGCTTTATTCCACAGCATGACACATTGAGCAGCAGATACTGGGACTACAGTTGATGGTAATAAAACCTGGAGATAATGTTAGCCCTTTTAGAGTTCCTATCTTTTTCATATCTACCTACCTTCTATCCATCCATCCTGCATTTGGTGTCCCCATGGTACTTTTATTGACAAACCAGAGTTATCCCAGAACCATAGATTCCACTAGGGCTGAGTCTTGTGGTACATTCTACAGCACCGAAAAAAGTATATTGGCTTCTATCCACCATTATGGTACCATACAGAAAAGTTTCACTTTATTAAAGATCCTCTGTATTCTGTCTCTTCATTCCTCCCCCAAGATCTTTGGAACCACTAGCGTTTTTGCAGTGTCCATATTTTTAACTTTTCTTGCATGTCATATAGCCAGAATGCAGTATGCAGCCTTTCACATTTCACAGAGTAATACGTGTTTATATTTCCTTCAGTTCGTTTTATAGCTTAATAGCTCACTTCCTCTCAGCAATGAACAATACTTTGTTGTTTGGATGCACCAGGTTAATCCACTCCATACTGAAGGACACTTGGTTGTTCAGGTTTTGGCCATTAATTTTATTTTATTTTATTTTTTTTTATTTAAGAGGAAAAAGAGAAAAACACAAAACAAACCAAAGCGGCGTAAGGGTACACGCAATACAGAACTACAAACAAAACAAAACAAAACAAAAAAACATAACAGTAAGAAATCACCTGCTAGTAGATTACACACTATCTTCTTGAAAATAGTTCCTCAAATCACGGTATCAAAGAACACAAGGTGGACATTCAAACAGGGAGACTGCAAACAGCTGTGTTCAATGTTCCAAAAACATTGATAAAGTCAGCTATTTAACACCCCCAAACACACTTGCTGTTATATCCGTTAGAGCTCTTTTTCTTTTTTTTTCCCTCTCTTTTTTACAACAAAATTTACACATCTTGGATTTTATTACTCCTTAGTGCTTATTACTTTCTTTGGGGGGGGGAAGAATACAGTCAAATATGGCAAAACAAAGCTGTCAGTCAATACCAAGGATAGACATAGCACATGGTGTAGAACAGAGTACAAGTTTATCAACAATGGTTATCAACGTTGTCCCTTGTTTCCTTAAAAAGAATTGTCTATCTCATTAGATATTATAAAGTTGGACAAAACAGTAGAGAACAAGACCAATAAAACTTAGGCATTGTAAACATTACAGGACTTCCAAAGAAGACAATAGTCAAACCAGAATGGGTATCTTAGTGAATCTTATTGTCTTCAAAGTAGTTGCCTATGTCTTCAAACTTGATACTATCATATAGAATGGAACAGAGTCTAATCAGTCAAAACAAGATCGTGGGAGTACTACAGGACTTCAAAACAAGTTAATAGGAAATCAAAAAGAGTTACTATTTATATATCCTAATTTTTTTGAATTTTTTCTTTAATTAAGACAAACATAAGAAATGACTAAATAATTTTTTTTGAAACAGTAAGGGGGAGATTGAGATAAAACAGGACATAACAATATAACAATAGAGGTCACAGCATGACTGTTTCAACAACCTAGTACTTCACCACCTTATAACCTGACTTAATAGTAGTTACCATAGTGTCTTTTTCCTTGAAATATTTGGATAAAACTTCATATACTCTAGCTTCAAATATTTTCATATCAAGAAGCCCAGAATAAAGCCTTTCTAATTAATGAGTGAAAACTTTATAAGGCTTCAAGGCCACCTAATGGGGAATCATGATTACCACATATTTTTATATATTTGAATCATTATTTACATTAGGGAAACTATTCGGTATTCACACATGTTGGCCATTAATTTTAAAACTACTGTAAGCATCTGCATGCAGGTTGTTGTGGAGACAGAAGATTTCAGCTCCTTGGAGGTAAGTAAGTAAAAAAAAATAAGTAGTTGCTGGATTGAGGGGGAGGAGTGTGTTTCTTTTAGATAAAAGAGCTCAAATTCTTCCAAAGGGACCACATCATTTTGCCAGGTTTTAGTAAGAGATTCCCACTTCTGGGGTCCTTACCATCATTTGGTGTTTCTAGAGTTGTGGGTGTTGGCCTTCTTATAGGGACACAGTGGGTGTGACAGGGTTTGATGCTGATCTCTCAACTGGACAGAGCTCACAGAGCTCTGCAAAGTGAGCAGATCTCTCCTTTCCAGCTCTTTGTCCCAGCTTCTTCTGCTCACATCGGGCAGGAGGAGCACAGATGGGCCAGTCTCCTCTGCACCTTGCAGGGCTTGCTCTCTGGCAGCCCTACATTGGTCTCATATCTCTTCATTTACTTTCCTAGGGCACAGCCTTACCAAAATTGAGTTTTGCTGACTAATAATTCCCCAAGGCCCGATTTCACTATTATTATCTAAGAAGGAACACTTGTCTGACTCACTCTGGGACTCAGGCTCAAAAATGTGGCTTTAGAAGAACCTGGGTTTATTTTGTGATGACAGAAATAGAGGTGGACTTGACCTTTATTCCTGAATTCTGTATTAACTTTAATCCCTGATTTATAAATGTTTGGGTTCTGTCAGGCAATGGGAACCTTTCAGTATGAAAAGGTTTCTGGCCTTGAGATTTGGCCCCAGTGACTGACAGCCACCATTCAGTGGCAGTGTTTCAAAATTGTCAGCACACACACAAACACACGCACATGTGCACGCATGCACACACACACACACACACTTTAATGCCCATCCCCATAAACTGATAACTTTTTCTGTATTAGGAATTTCTAGTGCTGAGGTGATTTGATACTAGCCTGCAGTGATTACAGCTGGGTCCTTGGAAATATGCCATGCAGTAAAGGCAGCAGGAGACGTATACATAATCTCCAGGTGTCATTCAGCAATGACAATTGCTCTTTGGATTTGAGGTCACCTGCTCAGTCTAAGAGATTATAATCCCAGTCTGTCCTTATTGAGCAGCGGTCATCAACCTTTCTGGCATCAGAAACTGGTTTCATAGAAGACAAGTTAGGGTGATTCAAAGGATCACATGATACAGATCCCTTTTGTGCTCAGCCTATAGTAAAATTCACTCTCCTAGGAAGATCTAATACCCCAGTAATCTGACTGGGAGTGGAGCTCAGGCAGTGATGCAAGCTATGGGGGGTGGCTGTGACGTAGGAAATTAGGGCTGGGGCAAACCAGACAACTATCTGTGCAGAATGTGTCACACATTACAAAAATTCATGTCTAAAAGTTTCAGTGAGCTATCTCCTAAAAGGAGCATATGTGTGCAGAACATGGAGCCAAAATGATGTCAGGCTTACAACTCCTGAGTACCAGGGATCAATCAAAAAAGCACCATCTTCAGTCATTCATTTGAATCTACATGGGCACAGCCAACCAGAAGGTGCTGCTTCTGATCCTTCATTTACATCTAGGGGAAAGCCAAGTGAGTTTTCTCTATAGGGCTGCTTAGTGGTATAAGCTGAGTGCATTTTCCATAGGGCAACTATCCTGATGCCTTGTTTTCAGGAGTTGAAGGAAAACCTGGGAATTTAACAAAAAATTTATCTCCAGGGCTGCTGTGAGCCTATTCCTGGCTCAGTCTCACCCTCAGGAGTGCCTTTCTTTTGTCCCTTTAATAAGTTTTTATACCTTCACAGTCTTTCCTGTGGGTCTTTTTCATTTCTCTGTTCAGGATGCCAAGGTTGGGAAGATCATCTCAGAATAGCTGTAAATGCAGGTGAAACTTCACTTGAGCCACTTATAGCCCACAACCTGGATGCTTGGAATGGAGCAGTGGGGATGGCATATGCTGCAGAGAAGGAAGGCACTATAATGACCTTCATTTGCTGTTATACTGGTTTTCTTAGTATGTGAGAATTTGTGGATTAAAACAGCAGATACTTATTTTCCTATAATTCTGGAAGCCAGAATTCTAAAATTAGATCTCAGTTGGGTCATACTTGACTAGTAGAATCCTTCTTGCTTCAGTGGATTCTATGTGCATAGTATAGTCTTGGATCTGTCATTGGAAGGTGTTTGTCCTGTATGTCTGTGTTTATTCTGTCTTTCCTTTTCCAGTAAAGTCACTCAAGGTCACTATACTCCCAGAGGACCTCATCATAATTAATTATACTAGCAAACTTGTACAGTGACCTGGTTCCCAAAAGAGTCATATCTTGAGGTGCTGCATGTTAGGATTAAAACATATATTTTTTGAATGCACAATTCAATCCCACAAAAGCTACTCAGCATTAAGAAATCACAGAAGCTTTCATCAGGGCTTCAGAGATTGTTCATCAAGCATTTGTCTTCTTCCCATCTTGCCTGTAGCCATTTGGGCCCTGCATCTGTGGAATATAGCCATTCATCTCAAAATGAGTGAATTTTCTCAAATGGACACATACTTCTCCAGGCTCCTGGCTTTGGGGTCAGAATTAGTGGAGCAACATGAAACATCTGAGAAATCTGCAGGGATCATAGTGACTATGTCACAGCCACATAGGGAACTGGCTACCAGCTCTGATTCCTGTGACCAAATTCTAGAGACCTAGAGACCTAACAGGTCCTGCATTGCTAATGGTCAGTGGCTGTGGTTTGAGAAACACTTGCATAGAGGAAAAATCCTAGGTTTGGAATCCATGTAAGTTTAACTTTAACAACTAACTAGTCATGTGGCCTTGGGCACTAGTAGAGCTACGTAAGTCTTGAATTTTGTACTCTAAATCTCCCAGAGTTTGAGAGTGAGGATGTTTGGCTGGACTTGGCCTGAGAATTTCTATCATTCGTTTCAGAGTGATGCGCTTTGCAAGACCCTGCTGAAACTCTCGCTGTCCATTGCAATCCCTTTGTCACCTATTGCACTGTAGCCCTCCTACTCACAACACCACCTAGATGACACTTCCCCCAAGACTGGCCTCAGCCAGCCACAAGAAAGTACAAACACAGATTTTCCTCTCTGGGTGGGTGGAATTCATGTTGTGATTTTTGCTCAGACGTTTCTAGGTGGAGACATGTTGAAGCCATCACCAGCTCAAACCACATTCTTGCTCAGTGCTTCCTCCTAGTAGTTGTTAGTATCCTCAGAGAGACAGAACCAGAAACACAGATGACAGACAGATAGACAGAGGCAGACAGACAGACAGGGAATTTATTAGGAGAACTGGTTGGTATGATTATTGAAGTAGGGAGATAATGAAAGTCCAAAGGGAACATGAACCTTGAACCCCCTATAGGTGCCAGTGGTTCCAGGACTCACTTTCTAAGGCTTGGGGGTCATTTTCCTAATCTATAAGAGGCTCCCGGCAGTGATCTGATCAATCAGTTCCAGGAAAATGTGATGTGTGTTAGAAAATATAAAGGATGAGAAGGGCCCTGAGAGAGGGTGGAAAGATTTCCCAGAGAGATGCAGGCTGCATGTGGAGGAGTTCAGCTGGGAGCACCGCGCGTGGCTAGGGAGGTTGAGCTGAGGCAGGCTGGAAGGTCCAGTGAAGGAGGAAGGGCCCCTGAGACTCAGATTTTCCTGCCTGGGATAAGATGTTCACTCCCCTCTCATGTCTTTGTTTTGCTTGTTCTGATTATTTTATTTTATTTTTTTAATTTAAAAAAATATATAAGGAGGGAGATTAAGATAAAAGAGGACACAACAACACAGTTCAGAACAGAACAATTTAAGCAACATAGTGTTTCACCACAGGATAAGCCGACATAACAGTAGTTACCATAGTGTCTCTTTCCTTGACATATTTGAGTATAACTTCGCACACTATCAAACATAACAAGACAGTGTAAAACCATTCAAGAGGGTAAAAGTATTACAGGGTATTTAGAACCAACTAACAGAAAATGAACAACAGTTTCTATATTATCTCCTTGTCTATAAAAATTTTTGTTTATACTATCACATATAATAAAATCCAATAAGATACAACATGATAAAACCGATGGAACAATGTAGTCATTTTTGAGTGGAAAAATCCTAGCCAAGATCTCTCTGGTGGTAGCACCTTGGGGTCCCCTCCAAGCTTTGTTTGCCTGGCACTGTCTGCTTTGGCTTCACAATGAATTGTTCTGTTCAGGCCTCTTTTGACTTTCTACCTTGTAATCCTCTCTGGGCTGAGAGAAGGACTCACTAGCTGAATGGTAACTGTTGGTGCTCTGACAGGTGTTTTCAAGCTGGACAACCAGTGAAGACCAAACCTGACATCCTCAGAGCTGGAGAAGCCAATGGTGAACATCTCACTCTGAGGCCCGAGGCCTGAGAATCTTCAGGGTCACGTGGGTGACGGTGCAATTCCTGAAGTCTAGATGGCGACCCTGAGCTCCGATGTTCAAGGGCAGGAGAAGCATCTGGCTCCAGAAAACAGCGGATTCCCTCTTACTCTGCCTGTATGTTCCGACCGAGCCTCCAGCAGTTAGGGAGCTGCCCGCCCAGCTTGAGGGTGAGTCTTCTCCTGTCTGCTGATTCTCACACTGGTTTCCTCTAGAAGCGGCTCAGATGCACAAATAAGAACACTGCACTACTAGCTTTTAGTTGTTGCTTAGTCAAGTTGATACCTGCACTACCAATCATGTCTCCACACTATTTCCTTCAGTCTCCTTGTCCTCAGGGAGCCTCTAATTAATCACAAGAACTCTGATTTCTGGCTCTGCTTTGAAGACAAACTAATACAACTCCTATTCCTGTTTTTGGATAAATTACACAACACTTACAGAGTGCTACTGTGATCTACCCATTATCTCCTGATGACCCATGAGCCTTTGTTTGTCACCTGAGTCTGAACCCATTTCATAGCCTTTATCTTTGGTTCCCATGCCTCAGTTTTGTAGACACTGCTCTTAGGATGGTAAATCAAAAATACGGAGGATTCAGGGCCATGTCATCTTACAGCCATACCTCTCTGCCTACCGAGCTGTTCCAAACTTCCATTTTTAATGTACATATTCACTGTATTTCTGATCATATCTCAAAATCCCTAAAATATTTAGTTGGCCCAGTCTTCCAACCACAAAGCTAAGCAAATAGGATCAGGATCTTTTCAGGTGTTCATAATCAGAGCTAGTGGTTAATTTAACTAAGGACAAAAATGTACTTTGGTTCTGAACCACTGTTACAAGGCTGGGAGTGGAAAGAAGGTCTTTTTTTTTTAAATGGAGACAGCAATTTTAAACAAACAGTCTTGTTGAACTGAATCATGACGTTGATGATGGCTTTGGCAGAGGGAAGACAGAACTAGTGCTGGCTTTGGTTCTTAGAGCAGGGAGATGTGAAGGAGAAGAGCATACACTTGGGTCTAGAAGTGATTGGAGTTTGGTTTTCTCATGGACTGGTTATGCAAAACTGGGCAAGTGAGTTCACCTTTCCGAGCTTTGATTTTCCCATGTAAAGATGCAGCCTGATGTTACTGAAAACTTTAGATGAACTGTTTCATAGGACGTATTAGCATAATATCTCAACATGTTGCAGATACTGTGAAATAGGCGAGATTATGATCAAGAGGTGTGATTGAATAATGAACCCAACTAGAGCCAGCCAGTTTAAATTTAAATGTTCCTGAACTTTACATTCTGGCAAATCATAAGGAACTTTATCATCCCAACATACTTCTATTGCGGTGCAGCAATTACGTAAAAGAAGAATGAATTGCAGATTGACTACCAGAAGCAGATGTCAAGTCTGATGGCAATGTTTTTCCCTCACCACTATATATGTAAAAATCCACCATCTCCTGTTGTTTAGTTTAGACAGCTAGGTTCTTGCCATCATCTTTCAGCTCTCTCAGGCCTCATCTGCTGCTGCCACTTCTTATTAAGAATAAAATTCAAACATTGCAAACTTCTCCTGTGCTCAGGTGTGGTAGTTTGCCCAGTCACTGTATCTTTCTAGTAGTTGTTTCTTCCATTGACTAGCATTCCATGCCTCTGTTTTACACCAAATGCATCTTATACTGTAAGGCCAGAGGTACATGTGATAAGGTGAGGCACCATACAGATGTCTACTGTGTGGCTTTGGAAAAACCTGCTGCATCTTGAAATTCAGTTTCTTTTTTCTAAAAAGTTGCGGTGAAAATATCTGGTTCCCTGAGCTGTGGTGCTGATCTAAACAATGCATAGCTAAAACAAACTGATGATTAAAAGATAATAAGCTAGTTCCACATTATACTTGAAGTACTCTGTGAATGTTAATGATTACCCTTCTCCTCTCCCGGCTCATCACCCCTACCTTCTTCTGCAACTCAGAATTTTATCTTTTTGAGTAAAAACTTTTGACCTTCCCTTGATAAATAAGCTGCTTGCTTCTTCCATTTGACCACAGGCCCAGGTTCCTGACTTTATTACAATATTAATCAGGACATCCTGGGTTGTTATTAGCTCTGCATTTCCGATACTCACCAGACAATAGCAGTAAACCAACACCAGAAGAAAATCTAGCCTGTGCTAACCAGTGAGTTGGTAAGAAGATCTGCAGCCAGACTGAACTGGGCCTTCTGATCTTTTGTCCTTTGTGATGTGATCAGGAAGCATCAGAGAGCAGGACAGGCTCCAGGGAGCCGTGTTTCTGTCTACTACGTAAGAGTCTGCTGCTCCAGTAAACTTCTTTATAACATCTCTTGTGTGCCGCCAGCAGAGCAAATGCATCCAATTTATATACTCATAGGATCACTGGTGGTTATATGGAGGAGAGCTGGAAGAAATGCTAAATTGATAGCAGACAAATCAGTTAGACATTTGATGTAATAGAACAGGACAAGGCACAGAGTCCCGGAACGAAGGCCTGGCCTCAGGTGGCGGTGTTACTGGAGTTGATCTGCCTCCCGCCTTGCCCATCTCTTTAGAAATACCATCCATCATGCAGGAGTGGTGGTAGAAAAAGAAACTGGATGCCTCACTGATTTCTGATGAGCAGCTGGGCAGATGACGTCAACACTTACTGTGGGAGAGCACACTGGGAGTGGCAAGGCACTTCCAAAAGGTTTCAGAAAGGAAATATGCATTCAACATTGGATGTGTTAAGTTCCAGGTGCTGTAAGACAAAGCGGATCTGTGCAGAGGACAACTCACTAGGCAATACTAAACCCTGAGGAGATAAGGGTTGGGTGGAATGTCTGGGATCATTGCTCAGAGCATATTCCACAACTCAGAAACAGCCAAGATCCATGAGATGTAATGTGAGCCCAGTTTAGGTCTGGAGAAGCCAGCATTATTGGGATGGTAGAAAAACAAAAGCCAGAATGTAAAAGCTGGGATTGGGCAGAGTAGAAATTGAGATCACAGAACCCTAGGTGGCAAAAATATTTTGAGACATTTCAAGGAATCTGAGAGGTTAAGATGAAGCTATTTTGACATTAGCTAAATGAGGCCCAAGAAAGAGTAATTTTAGTGGCATTTGGAGCATGGAGCAGGAGCATAGTTGTACAGGGAAGAAAAGATTAAGACACACCTGCAGCAGATATATAAATAATTTCTCCAAAATGAGTACAAAAAAAGGGAAGAACTGGTACCTGGAGGAGATGGTATTGTAAGAGAAGTTTCTGTGCTTTGTTAGACAGGTGGAACTACATAGTTTGTAAGCTGTTAAGAATGAGCCAACGTAGACAAAGAAAATATGGTGCTATGAAAGAGAGAGAGAGCAAGAGACAGACAGACAGAGAGAAAGACAGAGAGAGAAAGAGAGATAGAGAGAGACAGTGACAGAGACAGAGAGACAGAAAGAAAAAGATAGCAACATGTGTAGTTGAGAGGGGAAGATATCACATCATTTATTGAGAAGTTGGAAATTCAGTTCAAGCAAAATGAGAATAAAGAAGATAAATGCGACACACAGGACCTGCAGAACTGGTGGCTGAGGATAAGGATTCTGTCATGACTGGGCTTTGCCATTTCATGCCACCTACACTCGGCCTCTCATGGTGGTAACCTTCACTGGGGTCAGCATAGTGATTCATGCTGGAGACAGTTTGGTCTGTCTGGGATTCCTAGGTGAGAGAGTTTGTTCCTGATTATGTTGTCAGCAGTGTGGACCAGTCAGCCTTCTTTGAGCTTGGAAAAGATCTCTATGCTTTATGGGTTTTCTCCTGAAAAATTAGCATGGCTGGGCATCTCCTAAGAAAGGCTCTTCATGTCATTGATCCAACACGCATTTGTAACGGAGTTTTGCCTAACTGGGGCTTAGATTTTAAAACTCATAGATGAAAACATTATGTTTGAGGTATTTTTTTTCCTGCAAATTCCCTAAATAAAGCCTAGAGGAAACATAAAGATTAAATGCGTAGCTTATGTGGCACTTATATACCTGAATTTCAATCTGGAACCTGCAAAGCAATAGTGAGAACCTCTGAGCTCTAATTTCTTCATCTCTGAAATGGTTTCAAGGAGGCATTAAGTCACAAGTGGTCTGTAGTTTGAGAGCCCCTCCAACTCTTTCAGGGGCTCAGGAGGTCAACTCAGACATCGTTTACCTATTTCCCTGTGCTGCCCCTTGCACTGAATGTGCAAGAAACTGGTGGGCTTAGACTGCACTGATAATGGGCTCATTCTTCACCACCACACACTTGCAGTAAAAAAAAAAAAAAAAAGCCAACTTAAGACTGTCATTGTTAATGTTGCACATGGTAAACATTGTTAAATCATAGCTTGACTATATTTCAAAAATATTGTCTTATAAAAATAGAAGTATGTTTAAGCATTTTTCCTGTAGTGTTAAGCCCCATGGTGTCTTTAGAAAAGAATGTATGTGATATTTTTTTTTCAGTTGTGAGGTAAACTAGCATTTTTATATCATGGAACATTATTTTTAGTAGAAAGAGAAATGATCAGATGAATAATATCCCTTAATTCTTGGGTATTTGGCAGGGGTCGTTTCAGCAATGAACAAAGCAAGCCTATTACTTCAAGGAAAACAACCAGCAATACATGTTAACAGTGATAAAAACTCAAGCTTTCCTGTGAAAACCAAAGATTTTTTACAAAATTTATGTCTATGGACCTGACGGCTTTCTTAAGGGATATTTGTAATGGGATTAGTGGTGATATTAGTTAGTATGATTTTTCTCGTGATTCCACGTAATGCAGCAGGTTTCAGCACTTATATAAGCTTCACAACTAGATGGACAAATACTTTTCAGATACCCAGTGCATTGTGGTAAAAATTTAAGCGTGACTGTTGGCTATACCTCCAGTGTAAGACAGGGTATGAATTTTAATATAACAGGATCAAATTGTTGGTTTGGCTTCAGATTCACATTACCTTTAAGAAATGAAGTATTAATATATTAGAAAACATTACCATTATGTGAGAACAGTATTAAACTCCTCCACTTTCTAGTACATTTCTAGATGAGGACAGATTTTCTTTTTTTTTTTTTTTTTTTTTTTTTTTTTTGTCTTTTTCCTTTTTATCAGTACTGGGGATCGAACTCATGACTGCCTGCTTGCAAGGCAGGCGTTTATGCCGCTGAGCTAAATCCCCAGCCCCGAGGACAGACAGATTTTCTTAATGTGCCTGCACTAAAATGATATATCACAGCGGGTTGAATTTAAAAGCAGATGAATTCAACTGAATTCTAGCAAGCTACACATGAAAGAGATTTAAAAACTATAAAGCAATACGTTTCTTCCCAATACTTTTTTTCTGCTTTAGAAATTAAGTTACTTTCATAAAGTATGCCATATGTGATAGGAGGCTACGGGTTATTTAGAAGTTAACATATATTTAAAATTCTAAAATTTTACGTTATAATGGGATGAATATTGATGGAATCCACTGAAACCAAACACATTTAGGTTTCTCAGAAATCTAGAGCATATAAATTATCTGGAGATCAAACACTGTATCTACTTAGAAAGCTGTTATGAGGTCTAAAGCTGTTAATGCTTTGGTGATGTTTAGAAGAGTGCCTGACATACAGCTTAGGAGCTACCTGAGTGTTTATTACAGACATGGCATAGCACTAGGGTTAGGATAGGGTTACGGTTAGGATTGGGGTTAGGGTTGGACCTAGGGTTGGGTGTTAATTGTTAAAGTTAGGTCTAGAGGTAATTTTGGCATTAGATTTGGGATAAAGGTCAGGTTCAGGGTCAAGGTCAGTGTCAGGTTCAAGGTTGGAGCTTGGGGTTAAGGGTTAGGGTTGTGGCTAGAGGTCAGGGTTAAGGTTAATGTTAGGTCAGTGTTTTATCTGAGGGTTAGCATTATGGTGAACATGCTGGGCATATTTCAATAGCATCATTCCTTTCCAATATCACATAACTTCACTTTCCTTCTGCCCATGGTACTGGCACATCAACTCACAGCATGAAACCACGGGTTAAGGAAAACCTTTAATTCTTAAACTGTTCATGCTGGTTTTCTTGCTTTTTATCACTTGCTGTTACTTCATAATCCCCTCACTGCATACTTTAATTTACAATAAGTAAGAGTAGGTGCTGTGCAGTTATATTCCACTCAGGTTGCTGGAAAAAATGATTTTTAAGATACAGGATTTCCCTAGAGGAAACACTCCAAGGTAGTAAGGGAAATAAAAACATGAAGATATAATTGCAGTCATGAAAAAATACAATGTTTAAATAAAAAATTAGATGCATATGCCCAAAGCAGGAGTCCATGGATAGAAAGAATATTTAAATATAGGGAGTTGCCCTTTAATAAAATTACCGTATAAAGACCCTATAATATCTGCCACCTAGATAAGGATGAAACAGTATTTATGGAAATGATTAGGACACAGGCAGAGAAAACTTGAAGAGTATAAGCTTTAAATTGAACTCAGAGTGTAGGGTAGCTGTGGGAGAGAAATAAAGGTCAGAGTGGAATTCTTTGGGGATTATCTCTAGGTGCTAATGTGTCCCTGCTGAGACACAGTGGAGCCTGGAGAAGCTTGTGGCAGGCACCTGGGTAGTGATAACCCCACCACCCCTGCCTTCCCTTCAGAGCTGCCTCCCTTCCCTCCTGCCAGCAGGAAGTCCTGTGCTTTCTATCACCTTGTCATAGCTGTCTGCCCTTCTGTGGGAGGCTGCAGTCAAACCCTTCGCTTTAGACCTGGTTCCAAAGAAGCACATCTGGATCTCCATTTCAGGATTTCTCTGCTTTCTGCAGTTCCCAAGGGACTGATCCTGGAAATGTGTTAGAAACAGTGCTGTCAGCACAGGGAGCCCCTGAGGCGCTGTACAGCAAAAGGCTCCTGGGTTAGGGGACACCAGCAGGAAGTGGACTGGAGGATTCTCCGGAAGTGCAAGTGAGAGAACATGGTGATTTCATAGAGGTGCAAGAAAGGATGAATGTTTGTATTTGACATCTGAGAGCAAACTGATGATCAATAGCCAGATAGACAATACATGAACTTGAGCTGCTTTTTTTGTTGTTGTTAGAGTATATATTACTTATTATTTGTTTTATGGGTCTTCTTGGGATAAGCGCCTGAGTCTGTTTTTCTTTTCTTGACTCCCTGAATAGAATGAATGAAACAGCACGCACAGTAACCCTTTCTTATGCAGCCAGGCACAGGCTGGGGCTCCTAAATAAGTGATAGCCAAGCTCTGCTTTCTTTTCCTGGGGGAGGGCACCAGCAAGAGGGAGGCAGGATTCTGATGGTAACTCATGGCTCACTGCCTTGGCCAGCACAGTGGCTGTTGTTTTTATAATTATGTTTATTCAAGCAGGGAGGGAGTCCTCTGGTCACCTGCCTTCTGACCAGTCAGGTCTCCTCGCCCCAGGCCTCTTTTCTAGGGAGTAGATGGAGCTGTTTTCACTGCCCTTACAACCAGGTATAAATTACTTTCAGTGAGCTAAGGTCAAAGGCATGGGAAGAATAGAAAGTGACAACCCAGAGGATTTATATGGTCTCTTTCCAACAAGGAGACCAAGCGTTTCAAATATATGAACCAATTCGCCCTCCTCTGATCCCCGGGAAAGGGAGGCCATGTGGGGGGAAGTGATTAGAGGCAGATAGGAAGGCTTTGTGTAACAACCTTGGATTATCAGGGAGCCAGCATGGTTTCCTATCCTCCCATTTTTCTTCCTTTATTTTTTTATGGAGAGTGAAGCAGGCTGACCTTTCCGAGGTTCTCTGCACCTTTCTGTTTCCCTGGCTGAGTCTGATGAAGTCAGAAAGGGAAAAGGTGGTAAAATAACTCCCCGTTTAGTGGAGGTACCTTTGCTTCGATTCCTGAAGAAATGACACCCTGGCACCAAGTTGAACATTAATTATCAGGCTAAATAAATGAGCGAATTGCAGTATGAAAAAATCAATGGTAAGGTCATATCAAAAATGAAAATTAAATATTGAGGATAAATAATTATGGCTGGAGGAAGTGCCCACCAGATTTTCTTCCAACTGCATCTGCCCTTTGCTTCTGAGACTCTTCCATAAGTGGGAATTCTTTCTTAGCATGTATCTGCATGCCCCCAAGGTCACACTGAGTGTCGGCGTGTCAGAGGAGACTCTGCGTTTGTTCCCGGGTTACTGAATTCCTCTCTAGGGCCACACCTCATCCTAGTGCTGCCCCTGCTATCATTTCCCACACAAAGCAAAGAAAGTTGGAAATGGTAAAAAGGACCGTTGCAGAGGCAAAGTAGAAAGGTAAAAGGATTAGAGGAATGTCACGGGAGAAGAGATTACAGGAATTTAATCTGTTACATGCAGCTTCAGGCAAAGGAGAGACAGGAAGAGATGGTGTTTACAAACTGCACCTCGCACTGGGGGAGACGTGTGCAGCCCAGAGCTCCACGGGGTCTAGTGAGGACCTGCGATGTCAGGAAAATAAAGGGAAGCATCGCTGGACAGCATTAATCAAGGATAATGAGGGAATTTAAAGGGGTGGGCAGATGCCATGAAAAAAAAAGCATAACAAATGCAAACCAGTGGGGTTGAAGATAAAAACACATGGGTATACCATCCTTAGGGAGTCTGTAAATCTTCCAAATGCTACAGTGAAACACAGGTAGCTAGCTGGTAGCTTCTGGTGTGGGGTTGATGGGGTGAAGAGGATGGGGTGAAGAAAGAGGCAGGAGGTGGCTTTCCCACTCCCAGGGCTATGCTAATTGGGCTCTTGGATCTTTGGATAGTGAGAGCTATTTTGTAAGCCCAATGGAATGAATGATCCTGGATATATATGTAAGAGAGCCTGCTGTCAAACAATTGCTAGGAGGCCTGGTATCTTCAGACAGTCTTTACGCAACAATCTTTAATATTTTATTTCAAACAAAGAAACAAACGAACAAAGACAAGAACTCTTCCAAATTCCTAACACATCCTTAAGCTACAATTTAGGACCAACTGCATCATCAAAGAGAAGTAAAAGGAATTAAGAAATGTCACGTACATGCACAAATGTCCCACGATTAATGCCACAGTCATATACATGCACTCATAAAAATAAAATTAAAAAAGAAAAATAAAAAAGTAAGTTATTTATGCCCAGTGATGCACACACAGGCGACTAAGTCACTTGTTCCTCAGAGATTCTAATAGGAGGCCTGAAATCCAACGACTTTTAGAGAGCAACCTGATAATTGCAAGATGGCGTTAGGGTGGGGCGGGAGACTTTTCGTAGGTCTGGCCTGGGATCGGGCACAAGTGTTACAAACATTCTGTTCCTGTCGCAGGCAGAACTGTGAAGATGTGGGGTTTGGGTGGTATGTATTGTTCTCTCTGAATTAAAGTCTTCTGGTTTTTTTTCTTTTTTGTTCCACTTCTTTCAGGTGCATTCTTTCCTTTTATGACAGGTCATGTGATAAGCCCGAGGGGAGTAATAAATGCCAAAATGCTGTTATAGCTAAATGTCATTACTTTTGTTATTTTTTGGAACAATTGCTCTTTTAGTTTTTATTAAGATTTAGTGGAAATTGCAATTTTCTATTTGAGCTTGAAAGTAACCTGGTAAATTCACACCATCATCCATGTACTTTTTGCACAGTATGATGATTGCTAAAGAAATATGAGGCTGTCTTTTGTAACTAGATGCAAAAGATAGTGTGAATAAAGCATTCCCCAAAGGGAACTGCATGGATTTGAGAGCTCTACTGAATGGCAGGTCTTTGAGAAATAGCACTGAGAATCTAATTGAAATGTGTACAAAAAGTAAACACAGCCTTATCTTGTTTTTCAAAATTATACAGAAGCCTGCTTTTAAGAAAATGCACAATGATTTAAAAGCAACGTCTCTAAATACATGAAGTAATTTAAGCTGTTCATGATGTTTAAGGAGCTGCATTATGATATAAATGGGTGCACTACTTAATTTCATCAGAAATTAAGTGATGGATCTCGAAGTATTTAGTAAAATAACTGAGCCACTTTGATGGTATGGTTTTAGAAGTTTATTTTATAAAAGAAATTATAAGAAGCAAAGCAATTACCACGTAGGTTCGTAGCCTGTGGTAATCACAGTTCACTGTTGGATTCTGGGGGAGACAATGTATCTTAGAAGAAAACAAAGTTATTACAAGTGGTGTGTGTGTGTGTGTGTGTGTGTATGTGTGTGTGTACATGTGTGCGCGTGTGTGTATGTGCATGCAGCTCCAGCTAGAAAATAAAGCTTGCCTCAATAAGTCTCATGCTGGCAGGAACATGCTAGCAGGCACGTATGGCCACACGTTTGCTTTGCTCAGTCTGTACCGTCCCATGTATGACATTTTTGGCAACAGAACAAAGAGAGCTGGGAGTTGTCCTGTTCTTCTCAGGCTTCTCAGGAGGCTCATCTTACTGCTGAGCTCCTTTTAGACAAGATGGAATATATAACCCTACTTCTCCCCATCATGATTTGTGGATGACAATTTTACTGAAGACTTTCAAGATCCACTAAACACTAGTACAGATAGTACTGAGGATCAGTACTGTCATAAGGTATCATAAGGTAGTCCTGCATCACAGAAATGCAGCTGTGATGTACGCTTTGTAACCTTTGGTTATAGTGATGAGGACATCTTCAGCTCTGTCCATTTGGTGAGGCCTTTCCTGTTTTGCTTGTTTTCATTTGGACTTTGTGACTGACTATTTGGGACATTATTCTGCATCAATCTCATAGGCAGACTGATGGGTCTATGTCTGTGATTTCCAAGTGGATGCTACAAGGTTTTGTCTCCCCAGTTACAAAACCTTAAATTCCATTAATATTTCCCTCAACTGCATGGCTTTGTTCAGGTGAGCTGATTTCCTCATCCTTTTCACTGTCCTGCTGATACAGAAAATGGCTCTTCCTGCTAGGAAAAAAACCTCACTTGTTGCAAAGGGCAAACTTTGCAGTGCTAATTTGATGAAAAGGGTTTTATAAAGCTTCATAACTTAGGTAGGAGAGAAATAACTTTTAGCATGAACAGATCTTAGATATGTTTGTTTCCTTTATCCCATAAAAATATGGTTGAGAGTATTATTTATGTTCCAGTTTTATACAGCTGTCTAGTGTACAAAACAGGTCCTGAAGCAGCCAGAAACTAAATGAATAAGGACACCCAATAGAAGTTAGATTGATGTTCAAGTTTATAGCCACAAAAAATTTCAATAACATTATACAAATTTTCTTTTTTTGCATCAGTTAGAATTTAGATATGCCCAAATAGCTTACTATGGTTTGGATAAATATTATCCTGAGGTCTGTGCCCTAGGGGCTTGGTCTCCAGCACAACAGAAAAGCTACCTAATTTATGGACAGTCTGGGATAGATCAGAAAGGGAAAAAGGCACATGGATGTTAACAAGTCTCTCGGGGCCCGCTTGCTCCCGAAGCGGTAGCAGAGCCTGAGGAGATTCCAGAGCAGAGGGCTTTTGAGCAGCCATCCTTCCGGTAGGCGCATGTGAGCAATCATCTGTAGAGCGGCTACAGAGCTGCTGCCAGTCACCCTGGGAAACATGAGCAGATGGCGTCTCACTGTGTGCCTCGCAGCTAGAGGACTGCTGTCGGCAGCACAATGAAGCCTCATGTGCACTGCAACAGGGCGGCTGTTGTAGTCCACAAGAGGAGCCACAAGGAGACGCCTGTTGACAGTGAGGGCCCTGTAAACATGGCGGCGCCCTGTCACGTGACCCAAAACATGGCGGCGCCTGGGAACATGGCGGCGCCCTGTCGCCATGTGGCCCTCCGGAACATGGCGGCGCCATGCCATGTGGCAGAGGGTTGCAACATGGCGACTGTTTCCCGCGCAAGCTGGAACAATCACGCGACCTGCTGGAAGGACATAGCGACCGAGACCTAGTATGGTGGGCGGGCGGTGAGAATGCTGTAGGGGATACAGAATTCTCAGGAGAGGAAGTCGGAGACTGCGAGGAAGCGCTAACAGAGGGATCAGAGCCGCTGGGAGAGTTATGGGTCCCAGGAGAAGGCGGGGGAGAGGATGGAACATCGGGAGATAACTGCGACACAGAGGGATTAGAGCTGCTGGGAGAGTTATGGGTCCTGGAAGGCGGAGAGGGAGACGATCGTACAGTGGGAGGTATCTGCAATGGAGAGGGATTAGAGCTGCTGAGAGAATCAGGCATAGGGGGAGGAAAGTGCGGTCCAGCGGGAGGTAACGGCAGGGAACAAGTTTGGTGGTAGGCAGGTGGCGGCCGGGAAAACAATGGAGGGCAGGACGGAAAAGTTTGCGGCGCAGTAGACTTAGCTAAAAGTATCTCAGCTGGAGCACAAGACTTAATGAGAGATGGGCGTGTTCTCAGAATAAGAAAGGCTTGGACATAAGGGAGTTCTAATAACTTGTTGCCAGCTTGACAAAAATCATACAAGTTCCTGAGAATGCAGGGGTCAAATGTTCCTTGCTGAGGCCAAGGCTTGCCGATAAGCGGGTAGGTTGGCCAGACCTCCTGGCAGTAAAAAGTTAGTTGTTTAGTTTTTATGGTACCTTTAATTTTTAGAGTACGTAAATTAGAAATTAGGCATCGTAAAGGCGTCTTTTGGGAGTTAGAAAATACGTTCCCCATGACTGATTCAGGCAAGAAAAAAACCGGAGGTCCAGAAAAAAGTCGTCACTTATTTGTGGTACCACGCGGCGGCTACGGTTCCAAACCGTAAACTCCAGTCGTCACTGAGAGATTTACGAATGGAGTCTACGTGGGGTCAGTAACAGTTTTGCCCGTGAAAGCGCAAGGCTTTAAGGGAAGTGAGGCATTCTTTCAGTGTGGGCGGTCCCAAAAATCTCTGCTTTGGGCTATCCGAACCCAAAGAACGTGAGAGATTTTGTGGGCGCAGGTTTGCCCAGAAAGAACCCTGCCCTGGGCGGTCCTAAGGACGTGAAAATGCACAGACCCACGCAGACGGGGAGAACATTCCACTGGGGCTGCCCAGTGCGAAAAGTTCCCCGGGGAGTGCTCACCTGAAATCAGTCTGGCCGATGCGGAGTGCAGGCGGCTGGCGACAGGAGCGTCTCGGGAGAGGAAAAAGCTCGGGATTAATCCAGGATGTTATCTGTTTATCGGCGAGGAAACTCTGGGTATGTGGCCCAAGAGTTAGTTGCCTGCCGATCGAGTCACGGCAACAAATGATAGAGTTATTTCCAAAAGATGAAAAATATTAACAAAAGATGAGAAATATAAAATAAAAAGCGGCCTTTATTCTGAGAACACGGAGAGAGATGACCGGCAACCCCACCGCTGGCGTCCGGCGATCTCTCCGGCGGACACACGGCGTGGGGGCCTGTAAATAGCCTCGGTTTGGGGTGGAACCTAAGGCAGGCATTAGGGATACACAGGTAGCCCATTGGTCCTAGGTTTGGCGCCATATGTAAATTCCCAGGGGCGGGAAGATGGCGTCACAGGTAACTTCCTAGGGGCAGGGCAAAATGGGGCTTCCTGCTTCCGGTTGTGGCTTTCCTGGCTACAGTGTCCTGCCTGGGCCAAACCTTTCACTGTCCTCTGCGGAGAGGCGGAACTGCTGAGCCGCCTGTAGAGGCTTCTTTCTCACATTGTCTGAGGCACAACCCTGTTTCCACCATGTAAACTATGCCATGATCTGAGCTTGCCATTCAGTACTGCATTCGGATTGGGGCCTCTTGGCAGAAATGCTGCGCAGAAGCTGAAAGAGTTTTGCTCTAGAATAAATTACAGGACATTATGGCGGTGGTTCAACATGGAAGGTCAAATCGAGGATGCTTACCCTGATGGCCGCTTCCTCCGTTTTCTCTGATTACAACTTCCTCCTTCCTTTCCCTATGCGTGTGAAGAAATTTCCAATCAACTCCTCACACATCATCAATGCCCACCCCAAGCACCACATCCGGTCAAAGGTCACGTACATCCCACACCCCCACATTTGGTCAGAGGCAAAAGCTAAACCCTTGCTGGTTGTTGGCTCTTCTCCACACCCTTTAAATAAAAAGGCCACTATCATTTTTTTCTTTTTTTTTGTATTCTGCTCTTTTATTGCCCCAGAAAATTCTAACAGAAGCCATGTAGCTGCTCATGCTCTGCTCCAGCAGGAGAAACTTTGGAAAAATTAATTTTTAAAATTTCTGTTTGTAGTTCTCCTTCCCTTCCCCACTTGAGTAGGTAGAAGGCTTTTGGCTTCCTTATCTTGGGGAGTTTTGTGGCGATTCGTCAGTTAATTAATCTAGAACTATGTGGTCGGTGTTCCAGGTACATGGTTACTAGGACGATATGCATTTTAGCTTTTTTTTTTTTTTTTTTTTTTTTTTTAGCACAACAGAACCCTTAGGAAGTGGCCTAAAGGGAGGAACTAGATTGCTGGCAGGTGCACCCTTGAAAGTTACACTGGGACCAACATTTTCAATTTAGAGTACATGATCCAGTCCATCCTGACTCCAGTACATGAGACCTGTTTTTCTCACTTCTGTCCGTCTACAAGGCCAGCCCTAGTCCGAACTGGGAAATGAAATGGTGAGGCTTTGGAGATCTCAGTGGGCCCCTCTGTGCACCCTTGTGGACCTCACAACCCTTATGTCCTGCCCCTCCTTCAGAGCCCTCTCCTCAGACACATCACACATGAGTCCCCCACCTTCCAGCTGTCCCAGGCCAGGCCAGGCCCTCTCACAGGCCTGAGCAAAGCAGAGGACACTTCCTGCGGGTGGCTGTTTCCTAGCCTGGGTTATTTACTCCTCATTTCCCCATCCTTCTGCTCAGCTAAGGTTCTATCATGAGCCCTTTGGCATTTAGTGCTGGGGGATCTAACCCGCTCTAACCTTGGCAGTGGCATCACTGAGGTCCTCTGTGTGACTCCTGTGGAGTGAGGACAACTGGGGAGCACAGAGAGAGGAGGTACCCAGGCAGCAGAATGCTGGCTCGCTACTGCTACAGACAGGGCAAGGAGCCACACATAGGTTGTGGTCATGGAAACTTGAGGTTCAGACCTGCTCTCATGGAGAAAAGCCACATAATGATTTTTAAAAGGTGAAAGTAAGTTTGTTATAAAAACACAGCAGATATGAACATAGTCAAATAATGTCTTACCACATTAAGACAGGGGCCATGGTCAAAAACAGGGTTAAAATAATAAGAGCTATGAACTGCATGTGTTCCCTAGGTGAACTCTGGTGTGTGCCATTTCTTTCTCTTTTTTGAAAGGAGTTACCAGGAATTGAACTCAGGACCTCAGGCTTGCCAGCCAGGCACTGTGCCACTAAGCTAAATCCCAAGACCCATGTGTGCCATCCTTCTAGGGAGAGAAATGCTATTAGCGCTGAGTACACTCTCAGTGTGTGCATCCTTGCTTCTAGCCAAGGTGGGAACAATCCCTTCCAGCCACGAAGACCTACTGCACCAAATCACTTTTGTCTGGACACAGTGGTTAAGAAATTGACACACTGGATGTGGTGCAGCATCTACTCTTCTGCCTCCCGAAGGCTGCACTGCATGCAAGGTCCTTCATCTTTGGTGCTGTCCCCTGCCTCATTATGGCTTACATTTTTGGTTTTGACTTGCTCTGTATTTCCTGGGAGATATGGCATAAATATCTGATTCTAACATTATACAAAAAGTAAATTACATTTCACAGGGTTTCAAGTTTGTGCTTAATGCACCTCAAGTCAGACATCTACCTTTGAACAAATGACAAATTCAGGAATGATTCAGAAATAATATTGAAAACCTACTACTGGCCTGTTCCTGAGAAAAGAAGTTAAAAAGAAATGGAAAGAAAATATGTCACAATCTTCCCCCTTAAGTAGCTTGCAGTTTGTTAAGGAATGGAGCAATATTGGATAACAAATAGATGTGGGAGCTTACACAGCATTAATGTAATGTTTGTGGTGGGGTCTAAGGATTGCAGTTTGGAAAAGCAATGTCAACTCCCAGGGTGCTGGGATGACAGCCTTGAGCTCCACCTTGCCCAGCCTTTCTAATTGACACTGCTGCTCAGAACTCCGACATGCTCCACCCTAGAGGGTTCTCCTCATGCCAAATCTAGGCTCTTAGCCCCAGGCCACTGGTCAGGACCTGTGCAAGCGCCCATGGTCTCAAAGGCACGCAGCCCTTGGCAGAACACCTGAAGGCAGCATCTCAGTCTCCCAGCCATGATGGAACCAGCCTGTCTCCAGCACAGTAAAATTCCTCCACACAAACACATCCTTGCTTGGGGAGGAGACATATGCCATGATTTATTCCCACTTTTCCACATGCAGCTTTCATGAACTATAAGACAAACGGGTAAGATATCAGTGCATGCTGAGAACTAATGAACCAGAGAGAGAGAAAAATTCATTTAATTGCAAGCGTGTTTTGTCTCATGTGAAACATTGATCAATTCATATTTCCAGGGATGATTTGTCCTCAGCCTGGTCACATGGCATAGATTATAAGATTTCAGCCCTGTGTAAAACAACAGAACTGGCTTATTCCACCCCAGCCCTCCCAACCTGCCCCCATATTTTTAGAATGGTAAAAATCTGTCAATATCTACCCCTGATTATCACTCCAGAAAAGCCTGAATATAGTGGTACATACTTGTAATCCCTTCACTTGGAAGGCTGAGGCAGGAACATTGAGAGTTTGAGAAAGCCTGGGCTGCACCATGAGTTTAGGGATAGCCTGATCTACACCCAGACCCTGTCTCAGACAACAAAACAAAAGATATTATTTCAAATTACTCAAAAAATTTATTTCATGTTCTTATTACAGTTCTTGAGCCACTCATAAAGGTCTAGATGCTGGACACCTAGACAGAAATTCAGGTGCATCGTTTAATAGGGGCAAAAGAGGAAGAAGAAGAAGGAGGGGAAGAAGAAGAAGAGGAAGAAGAAGAAGAAGAGGAGGAGGAGGAGGAGGAGGAGGAGGAGGAGGAGGAGAAGAAGAAGAAGAAGAAGAAGAAGAAGAAGAAGAAGAAGAAGAAGAAGAGGAGGAGGAGGAGGAGGAGGAGGAGGAGGAGGAGGAGGAGGAGGAGAAGAAGAAGAGGAGGAGGAGGAGGAGGAGGAGGAGAAGAGGAGGAGGAGGAGGAGGAGGAGGAGGAGGAGGAGGAGGAGGAGGAGAAGAAGAAGAAGAAGAAGAAGAAGAAGAAGAAGAAGAAGAAGAAGAAGAAGAAGAAGAAGAAGAAAAGAATCCAACAAGAGGAAAAGAATTTCATTGCTATGGTTCCAGGCAGCTATGTGTCACTAAAGAGGCAAATCTATCAAATGTACCAAGCAGGATGTAAATTTAATGGGGTTTGGCTAGTAACTTTCAACTCTATGAAACTGAAGATAGCAATCTGGTGGAATTCATCACTATTATTATTTTATAAAACTGGAGTTTGTAACTGAGCAGGTCAACTTAGTGTCCCTTAGTTTTGTTAGTTTCGTTACCTCTTATAATTAAAAAACAATGTGTAGTCCTTAGCACAGAGAGATAGGGCATAATCCCAGCATTCAGGAGGCTAAAGTAGAAGGATTGCTGTAAGTTCAAGACCAGTCTAGGCTACAAAATGAGTTAAGGGCCAGCCTGAACTGCATAGGGAGACCCTGTCTCAAAAAGACAAAAAAAAAAAAAAAAAAAAAAAGAGAGAGAGAAATAGGACAGTAAACATTTGAGAGAAGGTTTGAATAAAGATTTAAAGGACCAGCTTGTTCATATACCCACAAGAGCCAAAACCTAGAAGGAAGAAATTTATGGGAACTAAATTTACATTAGTATAAATTATAATTTACGGCAAGAATTTTCACATTATTAATCACTTTCAGACTATGAGAAGAATAAAATGGAATTGTAAACTTCATTTCTTTTTTCTAATTCACGTTTAGGGCTGACATTAGAAGGAAGATGGATGAGGTAGGGAAATACCAAGGAACATTAATTTGGCATAGAGCATTTAGGAGCTAAAGCCAAAAATGTTATACTTTCCCACACAGCAATTTTATTTCTAGGGCAGAGAGCAATACTATTTTATAATGTATAAATTTCTATGAATTTTAAAAAAAAGAATATCACTTTTTAAAGAGCATTTTGCTATAAAAGGAACATGATAGTTGGCTTAGGTTAAATATTGTCTCTTTTATGAAGCACATTTAGCTTCCTTTCTGTAGAAAACAAGGAATCGTGGAAAAGCACAGTCTGTGGAGGTTTCAGCCCAAAGCAGGATGGCATGGCACAGGGGCATTCCAGAGGAGAAACAGTCCATAGCAGGCAGAAGAAAGCTAAAACAGCAAGCATAAAGTGACAAGTTTTCTGTTCCTTATATTGTGTCCAGGCTACCAGCCCGTAGGGGGTGGCACCCACACTCCGTGTGGGGCACCCTTAATCCTAGCATCACAGTATGAATCACTCCTTACATCACATCCTTAATCCTAGCATTATACAATCTAGATCCCAGCCGCCTGCAGAAAGCTTCACCGTGACTGTGTGAGGCTTTGGGGGAGCTTCTAGACACAAGTCATAGCACATTGGAATGCAGTATAAGTAATAAGAATGCCCCACATTTATTTGAAATTTTACAGTTTGTGATATGCTTTCACTCATATTACTTTATCTGGTCTTCCTACGTCTTACGGTTCTCAGAAAAGCTTTAAATTTCATGGAAGGCCAAGGTCTATAGTCACAGGCTTTGTGCAAATTTGCCTGCTATTAGAAGCCATGATATACCAACAAACTCTCCAATTTTAAGCCCCGTAAGAGTTGCTAAGACCTCAGACTGATCGAGGGTCTCCCATCTCCCACCTGCCCCTCATCGCAGGCATGACAAGCTGTGGCTGGTGGATCTGCCCAACTTGCTCTGTTTTCACTCTCACTCCTTTTTTCCCCGAGTGTTTAGTTGCATTAGTCATCATCCAAATCAGAAAGCAGAGGATTCCAGGAAAACACAGGGGCTTTCATGCACACTCTTCATTGCACAGGTGATAGGACTTCTCAGAGGAAGGAGGCTGAGAAGCCAAATGAAAGACAAGGAAGCAAGCTGGTGGGTCTCCATTTCTGGAAGCCTCTGCCATTCTTGTCTGGAAGCAAAGGGAAAAGATGCTGCAAGCAGATTTGAGGACTGAAATTGCTGAAGAAATTGTCTAAGAAGAGGAGGAGAAACACTGGGACTTCTCCCTTCTTCCTGACCCCCACTGCGTCCCTCCCCACCTCTCGGCACCTCCCATTGGTGGAAGGCAAAAGCCCGTGGAAAAGAGCGTCTGTAGGAACAGACAGTAGGATGTCAGCAACCTGACCCAAGGTGCTGGCAGCAGAAGGGAGAGGGACAGAGTTGAGGCCACTCAGAAGCAGGTGTGGCCATAGCTAAGAGCCTCCTTCTACAGGTCATAGCCCTGCATTCCTGTGCTACACATGCACATCATGTGTTTTCATCATATGTATTACCACTTCTGATTTATAGCCAGGAAAACTAAAGACGCAGGTGAAATAATCTGCCCAAGATCATGCAAGTAAAAAAAAGCCCAGAGCGAGGTCGCCTGATTCTTAGTTCTAGTGCTTTGGCCACCAGCTTGGGTGCCTTCCCTAAGAATATGTTGGGAAAGGGTTAGGACAGCTGAAGTTTTGAAACCACTGTCAAGATTCTAAGATCTGTACCAAATCAGGGAGATCTAGATTAAGCACTCTAGAGCACTGAGCACAGACTAGCAAAGGGACAGAGCCGACAGGGTCCTATACAGCCCCCTGAACCCCAAAACCTGTGACAGCAAATCTCTTCTGTTAGACAGCAGGGTTTCAGGTCCACTGCTATTTTAGGGACTGGTTCTGCTAAAAAGATAGCATAAAATTATTCTTGTCTTTCTCTCACATGAAGAAAGGCTCAAAAATGGTCTAGTTAACAGGAGACTTAAACCCAGACTCTCACCTAGCTGTGCCACTTGTCCCTTACGCCTCTCGCCAGCAAGCTGCACAGCTTGTTTACTAGGAGAGAACTCAGTAAGGCCAGAGAAAGAGAGAAGTGACAGGGAGAGGCAGGAGAAAGACAGACGCCAAGTGGATAGATGACAAACATAAAAGGAGAAAACAATCCACATTGCCTTGAGCGCTGCTGATGGCTCTGATTTCATAGTATTTTTGTACCTGGACAGTAACAACTGAGACCTGACCCCTTCCTGAAGGATCAAACAAAATCAAGGATAATCAGCAAAATGTGGAACCAGTTTGAACATCCACTCACCAGTGAGTACCTAACACAGAGATACCCAAGCCACAGCACAGGATTTGCCAACAGGAGGCGCTGCTGTGCCCTGTAATACCACAACCTGTGCTGCCCATTGAGAGGCCAGCCAGACCAGAGTAGCATGAAATGCTAAAAAAAGGCAAATCTTTACTAATGATCTCTGTTAATTCATCAGAAAGCGTGGTTGGTGCTCTCACTGTTTGATCATTTTTCCAGGGCTACATATTGTAATCTGAGCAACTACTTTGAAGATAACAATATGCAGTATATTAACCATTGTTAACCTCAGAAAAAACAAAAGAGGCAAATCTATACTGACAGAAAATAGATTTGAGGCTGCCAGGGGCTGGACAGGGAGGCAGGGACTGACTCCAAATACACCTGAGGTTTCCTCAAGGATGAGGGAGAATCTTCTAAAAATATTGGGGTGATGGGGCACAAATCTGTAAATTTGCTAAAAATGGTCAAATTGGACTCTACAGAGTTAACATTATGGCGTATAAAATATACCTGGAATTTTTAGGACAATGGAGGCATCTTGAGTCCATAATGCTAAATGATATAAGTCAGACCCAGAAGATTAAAGATCACACAGTTTCTCTTGCATGAGAGTCCAAAGTATAAATAATTTAAAGAGCAAAATAAAAGATAGATAAGGGGCTGGCAGTTTAGCTCAGCAGCACAAGTACCTACTTGACATACACTGAGTCCTGAGTTCAGTCCTTGGAACCAAAAACAAACAAACAAACAAACAAAAAACCCCAAAAACATAGATCTTAAAAAACAGGGAGATAGACTTGGTGGGATGGGACTGGATCTGAGGATGGGGTGGACAGGAAAGTGATAGGGACAGGGAAGTCAAAGGGACCCAGATGCAGCATGTATGTGCTCCAGGTCCTCACAGTGAATGTTTTAATATGTACTGCAAACATGCACTACTAAAAAATCAGAAAAAAGTATATCTCAGTAAAAAGGAATTGGGAGAAAAATAGAGGGGCCTGGGAAAACATTTGCCTAGCATGTATGAGGTCTTAGTGTAAATCCCCAGCAACACAAAAAACAGAACTAACAAAACCCTAGGACCTGGGGGTCACTAGCCCCCCAAAACTCATAAGAGAAAAAATCTCGGGCCGGGGATTTGGCTCAGTGGCACAGAGCCTGCCTGGGTTCAGGCAAGTACCCTCCCTAAAGTACTTTGCAGTGGCAGTTGGGTGGGTGAGATGTGGCCCTGCAATGTTCCTGAGCGAGTCACTCTCCATGCTGGCTCTGTCCAGTGACACAGTCCTGCCCTGAGGCTGCCAGCACATCCCAGCCGTCCCTTAGTGAAAGCGACAGAAATGCAGATTTGGAGTGAATGAAACGTGAGCCTGAGCCTTCTCCTCACACAGAGCCCTGGGCTCTCTGCATTACAGATATCTGCCCGCTGGTCTGTTTCCCCGTTTCTCAGTGGTAGACTCCGTGGGGGCAAGGACTGGAAACAGTTGGGTGAACAGCCCGCTGTAACTGTTCGTTGAAAGAACTTTATTTATTTATTTGTGGTGTTGTTGGTTTTTGTTTGGTTTGGTTTGGTTTTGAGACAGGATCTCACTATGTTGTTCAGGCTGGTTTGAGCTCACTTTGTGGCCCATACTGATCTCAAATTCTCAACAATCCCCCTGCCTCAGCTCCCAAGTGCTGGGATTACAGGCATTAACCATCACACCCAGTTTTGTTGAAAGAACTTTAAAAATAATTTGGAACTTTAAAAAAAAGAGATGCTGATTCAGTAACCATGGTTCAATCCAAAAACCATATGTGGGGAACCTGGCAGTCACGCTCCCAGATGCCCTTTTATTAAATCCTCATAACATCTCTGTTGGGTAGGTGCTACAATTTCATTTTTCAGTTAAGGAACTGAGGCACAGGAAGGTAAAATGTGAAAGAGTTTTGCCCTAGAATAAATTACAGGACATTACGGCTGCAGTTCAACATGGTGGAAGGCCAAATCAGGGATGCTTACCCTGATGGTCACTTCCTCCTTCTTCCCCAATTATAACTTCTTTCTTCCTTGCCCCATGCATGGGAAGAAAATTCTAATCAGCTTCTCTCTGTGTTATCACTGCGCACAGTCAAAGGTCACATATACCCCACACCCCCATATCTGGTTGGAGGAGAAAGCCAAACCCTTGCTGGTTGTGGGCTCCTCTCCACCTCCTTTAAATAAAAAGCCCACTTTCACTTTCCTTATATTCTACTTCTCTATTGTGCCAGAAAACTCTAACAAAATGATCCTTTTGTTATAGGCAGCTGAGAAGTAAAAATGTTATAGGCAGTCAGACAGGGCTAGACCCTCTTAGGAGCCAGTGTAAAAGACCAGATATCTTGTGACTTCCAAGGAGACACCTCCCACTGTGGGCCAGAGCTCAAGATAAAAGATCAAATACACCCACATCCTAAGGACACCCACATTCTAAGTAGGTCTCTATCACCCTGAGGAAGCCAGGAGTCGCCACCCAACCCCCTTCAGGAAGAGTCACTGCTCCTTAAGCAAACCTTCTTGCTATGTGACTTGCGTCCCTAATGGTCCCCGATTTAATCAGTTTTACCTGAGCAATTACACTTGTACTCTTGTTGATTGACAGTAGTTCTGTCCCACCTCATGCCTGCCTGCCTTGCCTTCCCATGTTTTCCCATCTTAGATCTGCCTCACCTCGTGGTTTTGCTCTATAAAAATCCTTAGAAAAGGCAGCGTCCCCTCTGTCTCTCTCTCAGACAGAAGCTTTCCTTTCTTTCTAAATATATTCTGTTTTTAACCTCCATTGCTTCTAAAATTCATGCTTCGATTTTAGAGAACACAAATTCGTACCAGACGTCTAGTGGTTTGGGAGTTTTGTTCCCCTATATTACTTACAGGAGATGGAGAAGATTTTCAAATCATTTTCCTGATACTAGGTCCTGGAGTAGTTTCATTATACAGGAATTTCACGTAAGCAGAGTTGGGATTTTGTTTATCTGTTCTATGTTTTGTTCCCCTATATTACTTACAGGAGATGGAGAAGATTTTCAAATCATTTTCCTGATACTAGGTCCTGGAGTAGTTTCATTATACAGGAATTTCACGTAAGCAGAGTTGGGATTTTGTTTATCTGTTCTATTTTGTTTTATATTCCTTTGGCAGTTCTTTCCAAACCTATATGGAAGCATTATAATTGAAAAGTTGGATACTGTTTTTCAAGAAATGCCCATAACTTCTTTGTGAATAAAAACAACAGCAACAACAAAAAAGGGTGAAACATCACTAATATCTCAGATGAACAAACAACAGTTTTCTGCATGAGAAATCTGTCCCAGGGGCTGGAGGTGGGGAGCTCATGACAAAGAGCTTGCTAATGTGCACAGCCCTGGGTGGGTCCCCGGCACCATATACACATACACTCATGCTCGCATGCTCGCGTGCACACACACACACACACACACACACACACACACACACACATATACACATGCACACCTGTTCTAGTGGTAAAGTGAACTAGACCTCACTAAGTGTGAAAGCCCCAGCTTTGCTTAATATCCTTAAAACTGTATTAAGTTCTCCAATGGAAAGAAAATTACACTCATGCTTTCCTAACCAATTGTTAACAAAAGTACATGAAAAACTTTGCATTGACCACAGGAATAGGTGAAAAATTGCAGGCTTGCAAAGATGGGTGCAGTCCTTCCGCCTGTATTCCCTGGGTGTCCCCTCCCTGTGAGTGGCCCTGGCCTGTATTCCCTGGGCGTCCCCTCTCTGTGAGTGGCCCTGGCCTGTATTCCCTGGGTGTCCCCTCTCTGTGAGTGGCCCTGGCCTGTATTCCCTGGGTGTCCCCTCTCTGTGAGTGGCCCTGGCCTGTATTCGCTGGGTGTCCCCTCTCTGTGAGTGGCCCTGGCCTGTATTCCCTGGGTGTCCCCTCCCTGTGAGTGGCCCTGGCCTGTATTCCCTGGGTGTCCCCTCCCTGTGAGTGGCCCTGGTCTGTATTCCCTGGGTGTCCCCTCTCTGTGAGTGGCCCTGGTCTGTATTCCCTGGGTGTCCCCTCTCTGTGAGTGGCCCTGGCCTGTATTCCCTGGCTGTCCCCTCTCTGTGAGTGGCCCTGGCTTGTATTCCCTGGGTGTCCCCTCTCTGTGAGTGGCCCTCCGGGGGGCAGGGAAGAAAGCTTCCGGCCACAGCTCTTCACCCGCTGCCGCCTCCTATAGTTAGGTCCTGTTCACAACCAGCGGCTGGAAGTTGCCAAGATCCTGATTTCCTCTCCGCCTCCCCCTTGCGGTGTGCTGGTTGAACACAGCTTTTCTTTGATCTTTGGGTTCTCTATTCAACCCTGAGACATTTTAATATTATTACTCTTGACATAGAAGAAGAAAAGCTTAAGCAAGATAAAGAAGACACCCTAACACTAGATTCTACAACAGAATAAAGCTGATTTTGTCCTTATAAGGCACTTAGTGGATTTTTTTATAAAAAGTCCAAATAGCTGAGTGTCGTGATACACATCCCAGCACTCAGGAAGCTGAGGCAGGAGGGTTACTGTGAGTTCAAGGCCAGCTCTGGCTATGTAGTGAGTTCAAGGCCAGCCCTAACTACATAGCGAGACCCTGTCTCAAAAAAAATAGTCCGAATAGTTACAGTAATTAGTGATGAGAATATCCACGGGGTTTGCCTGCATAAAGCTAGATACACACACGTGTGTGTGTTCATGTGTAAAACACACAGAACATTAGGAGTCCGTTTCCAGGAGGAAGAGAGGGAGGATTAATTGTGGGAACTATTTCAAAGACTAGCCCTGGGAATTAGGATGGGAAACTGGAAAGAGAGATGACCAACGAGAAGACAAAACCTGTGAGGAAGGCCTTCCAATTTTAAAGCACATAAAAATCATTTAGAAGGGGGAAATTTGTCCCACATTTGGATCACCAGATCTCAGCCCCTTCTGGGGGGCAGGTATGGAATGGAGCACAGGACTTTGTGCTTTTCATGAGCCTGGTGTCTTTGCTGTCAAAGTTCTAGTTATACTTTTAGAAACAAATACTTTTAGAAATTCTCAAGATTTTGTAATCAAATATTGCATTGTTTAAAATTATGAACGGTTACGAGAAAGCCCCGAAATACTAGGTTAGATGGCAAAAAAGCAAATTAAATTGAACACTGACAAACTCTAGCCAGATGGACGCTGCTCCTTGATATTTCAATTGCACAGCATCTCCCATGTACTGTGGGTCTGAGAAAATGGAACTATGCTTGATGTTCACAACTGAAAGTCTAATCATCGCCTAGTCAGAATCAGAAAAGTTGTTTTAATCTGTGGTGAGGAAAGAGAATAATAATGTCTCATATTGGTTCTCATGGACCAATGTTCTTTGAAATAGCATTTGCTGGTTCTTAAAAGAAAGGAGAAATGTTAAAATCCAATTTCAGAAGAAAATGAACTTCAGCAGTCAACAGTGCTAACAGGAAGAGGATAGGGGCTCTGCACCTCTCCGCTGTCACGCGTGACTGGCGGGATCGATGGGCCACACTTAGCACATCCCCGGAGGAGAAAGGCCAGTGACATACAGGAGTCTCCTAAAGGCTGTTCTCGGCATGGACAGTCCCGTATTCCCAGTCAGTGCCACAGCTGACAGATCGCCTTCGATTTGTGGATCAGTGACCCAATTCAGTCATTCAGAAAGTTAAAAAGCACAAACACGTCGTGACACTGGCAGAACAGGAAAATGGCTGCCTATGAAATGCAACCAGGAGCTCTAGCCCTGCAGCAGTCAGCGGCTCCCAAGTCCAGCACCTTAGCTTCGTAGGTGGGAAGTGGAGACAAGCAGAGAGGTACTTGCCCCAGCCACGCATGGTCTTGGCTGGAACTGGGCCCACCCAGCTCCCCACCTTGTGACCCCAGGACATCCTGACCTGTAATGACAGAGCCAGTACCAGCCTGCCCCATGGACAATGCCCCCTGACCACCTCTGAGTGTGCACCTTGCTGTTCTCGGACAGATGCCTGGAAGAATTATTTTTTAAAAAATCATATTTGTTATTTTGTGCTGAACTTACAGGAAAATTTGTTCTACTAAATAATTTGTGATTTTTAAAGGTTAAAAAAAAAAACCAGCCAGGTGTGGTGGTATACTCCTATAATCCCAGCTCTCAGGAGGCTGAGGCAGGAGGATCATTTGAAAGTTCCAGACCAGCCTGGGCTACAAAGTGAGCCCAAGGCCAGCCTGAACTGCATAGTGAGAACCTGTCTCAAAAAGAAAAAAAAAATCTGTTGTAAATCTACAAATTATAATTGCTTGTATTTATGGAGTATAGATGATACTATGATGCATGCATACAATGTTAGGTGGCTAAATCAAGCTAATTAGCATAATCATTGGTGCAAATACAATTTTCGTGGTGAAAATATTTTTTAATTCACTAATTTATCCATTTTGAACAACACAGTATGCTGTTATCTCTAGTCACTGTACTGTGTCTAATAAATTCTCCTTTTAAAATAATTTTCTATGATTATAAAAATAAAACACTGGACATATGATAATGTGAGGGTTTTAGAAGTATTAGTTATGAGAATTCCCAGAGCACCCAGGGTTCAGCGGCTCACTGTGTCCCAGGACTTCATCCTGACCCACCCTGGTATACTCCAAAACCTCAATAACCATGCACTGAATGAATTAATTAGCAGAATATCTCATAGTTCAACATGTTCCTCATGGAAGAACATTGAGATTGAGTCTAGCTTTTTTCACAGTTATAAATAATGTGACAGTGAACACTTGGTGAATCTTTGTACCTACTCCTTGTTATAAATTGCTTATGATAAATTCCTAAGGTGGAATTACCAGGTCAAAGCCTGTGAATATATATTTCCAAATTGTCCTTCAGAAAAATGGTTCAGGCTCCTACTCATATTTCTGCCAATATTTCTTTTGTTTCCTTTCTTTGCTTGAGTTCTTTTTTTCCTCTTTTTTTTGTAACAATGAAAATATTTTTCTCTTGAGAACTGTCGTGCTAGGAAAACATCTTAAAAGCACTCTGCCTATTTTCACTGAGTAAAATCAGCTTTTGAAAGCTTTATGTCTGTAATAGATTGAATGGTTCCAGTAATTTATCTAGAAATGGGTGCTTACGGAAACCGCTGCTGCGTTGCTTATATTCCTTGGACTTGGTCTGCTTTCTAAGTGTGATAAGGGAACACATGTGACTTTAGCTTGAAGGAGGGCAGGGAGCCCAGACTAGTGGAATCACTGGTGAACAAGGAGTTGGAGTGATGTAAAAGTGTGTGTGTGGGGGGGAGGTGCAGCCTCGGAAGCCCCAAGGGCAGTGGGCTAAATGCACACACACATATACAGCACCATAATGGGCAAGGACCTCAAAGCACAGTGTCAAGAGGAGAAGAGGGAAAGACATAAAAACAAAAACTAAGTGGGGCGTGGTGGTGCACGCCTGTAACCCCAGCACTTGGGAGGCTGAGGCAGAAAGATGGTTGTGAGTTTGAGACCAGCATGGACTGCACAGTGAGCTCAAGGCCAGCTGGAACCAGATAGTGAAGCCCTGCCTCAAAAAGGACCTAACTGAATAAATAAATAAAATGGGTTTTTATGCAAGAAGTACGTTTTGCAGAAACTTCCATAATATCATAAGCATATGTGAGTCGTTCATTAAATTTACAAACAGCAGAGTCCCACAATGATGGACCTCCCCGGGACAGCCAGGGGGAACTCCAGCAGTTCTGTCCCCAAATCAGCCTGCAGGGGGTGGTGGTGGTGGTGGTCACGGGACTGGATGCGAGTCCAGATGGCTCCAGAGGAGCTGGCGCGGGGCTCCTTTGTCAGCGCCCCGGCTTCCTGGCGCTCAGACTGCCCAGAGCGCTGCTAGGTCAGGTCATCGAGGCGCGGGGGCCCTCCCGCGGGAGCCGAGCCAGGGCGGCTGTTTGCGGCTGGCACATAAACCGCCGAACAGACCACTGAGTGGACCCAGCGGCCCTATATTCAGGCCCCGGACCCGGGCTGCGCCCAGGTGCGCGCCCGCCGCGGCCCGGGTACAGCCTGTTTTCCCAGAGCCTGAGGCGCCGGAGGTCTCCGCACCTTAAGGCGGCTGGAGAGGTGTGGGGAGGAGCGAGAGGCCGGCGAGAGGGAGAAGGCAGAGGAGGGGAAAGGGCAGAGCCCGCAGCAGCGCCTGTCCGCGGCGCCTCGGAGGAGGGGGAGGGGAGCGGCCCTTTAGCCTAGCTCGCCCCCGCACCGGAGGCGACCACCCGGGTTGGAGCGGCGTGGGGCGCGCGTCGCGCCAGACGCAGCGCGTGAGAGCGTGCGCCTGCGCGTGGGCGACAGGGAAAAGGCGGAGGGGGGCGAGCGCGCCCCCGCCCCCGGCTGCGGTCGCCCAGCTTGTGGCGGTCTCTTTCCTCCGTCCGGGCGTGGACTGAAGAACGCCCTCTCTCTGGTCTCCTCCCGCTCACCCCCTCAGGAAGGAGGCGCCCCAGAGTCTCCACTTCAGCCCGAAGAACCCTGAGGGGCAGCCGAGCCTGCGGCAGGGGAGCGGCTGAGGAGCGCGAGCGTGGGGGCTAGAGTTTCCCGTGTCCGCCCCCGCCGCCGTCTTTCCCGCCTCGCTGGGCGAAGCTGGCAGCGGAGCGGGGTCCCGTGGCCCTGAGCGCCTCTGGCTTCTGGCTGAGCTGCCCTTGCGGCTGCCGCTGCAAGTTGCCTCTCGGACACCCCGGCCGCCGAAGTCCGCAGGTGAGGGGGGGCGGCGGCTTGGGTTTTGTTTGGGATCCGGGAGGAAACGTTTGGGAACTTCACCTCGGCTCGCGGGGCTGGGGAGAAGGGGATCTCGCGTGAGGAGGCTGGACACGGAGTGGGGGAGGCACTTTACAAATTAACAAAAGCACCCCGTCTTCCAGTGTAGTTGAGAAGCAGTAAATACCCCTCTGTTCAAGGACAGATTAACATAGTCTGTTAAAAGTGTTTGATCAAGGTGGTATATCATAAAACTTCACAAAACTTTAACTTACTTTGGTGAAATAAATTTTTAGGTTTGAAAGACATCTGATATGGTACGGTGGTTACTGTAATTGTAGTTGTACAATTGTGGTTACTTGTAGTTGCTCAACCAGCACAGGTTTTACCCTGACTTATATGGAATATTTAAAAATACTGTTGAAGTGTCACAGGGCTGATAAAGTTGATTTTCTTTGTGTGTATCTTGACTTACTAATGTTTTTCAGTGTGCGTATCATGACTTGCTAATGTTAAGGAATAGCTTTAAATCTAAAGTCCCAATGGGTATTCATTGGGTATTAATCTAAACAGGTACATAGAAAAGTATTAATGTCAAATCGGGATCACTGATTCATGATACTTATTTGCACATTTAGCCTGTACAAGATTTAGCACACACCTTTCAATCCTGAAATGTAGGTAACTGATCCAACTTCCTTTTTGTGGGAGTGGGCAAGAAAAGTGTAACAATCTTAGGAAACAAGTTCCTCTTACTCTTTACAGTTTTTCATATAAATTTATATGTAGAACATATTTGTGTTTGTGGTAATAGGTGGAGTTTCTGCTTAAAGTTGTAACTTTGTAAGTGCTAGTAATTTTATTACTTAGGTTAAGTAACAGTAATGAGAGCAGTGTATTAGGAAGTGATCTTAACATGTTTCAGCATTAATTTAATGAGTTTTTATTTTGCACTGCTGAGGCACAAGGTTTGTATGCTTTCTGCCTTGAGAGAGTTTGCAGTCCAGGATGTAGGTAGGAAAGATACCGATTCAGCTATTAAGTTTAACATTAAGTTATTGTGATAAGCAGTACAAAGGAGAATAGGTTTTGAGAAAGTCAGGATGGCTCAGAAGAAGTGAGGTCTAAGGGATGATGTCGAGGTTGCCAGCTAATTAGTGTGCGTGGGTGTAGAACACAGTTCCTGTTGGTTCCCGGATCCAGAATGTGTTCTGTTAACCTTCTGTCTGATTACAAAAGTGAAAAGAGTAGGCAGGGCTTGCTCAGTTGGCTCATGCACTATGGAAGAGGTCCAGGGAATGGAAAAGTGAGGAAGGAACAGCTGGCAGAAGCTCTCAATAAATCAGATGGCATTTGTCAAATTTTATTTTTGTTAAATGATAGACTCAGAAATCTTTTTGTAGGAGTGGTAGGAAAGTGGAAATGTTCAGTAGTGAAAGGTAGAGAAAAGCAAGTATGAGCACAGGATAAACAGTTTTTGTATCTTAAGGTCAATGTATGGGACATATGGAAGAGGAGGAGGATGAAGAGGAGAGTGGAAGGCTGATGATAGCATAGCAGATCGTCAGCATCAGGGAAGGGTTGGAAATGAGCAGGCACACAATCTGGTTTTAGGAAGAGAGGAAGGAGGAACAGATTAGTGAAGAGATTGTTGGGAGATGGCTTGCCAGAGTACCCTGTGCAGTCATTGCATGCCTTCTCAATTCAAAACCTTTTAGCTTCTGCCTGAGGCCATTTCCTTGATGACATGATTCCTTTCCTCACACAGTAGTCCATTCCTTCTTTGAAGACCTTCTAAAAGGTTTTGCTTTATGAAATACAATTCTTGAATATTTTTTTCTGTTCCTTTGCTCAGTGTCAACCTATGTGATTCATTGCTTACTTTAAGGGTTCATTTGTCTTTTCACCTTTTTCTCTCACCTACCCTTTGAGTTACCTATGTTTATCTCATTCTTTATATTCTCTTCTTGTCTTCATAGCTACCTGTAAGCTAATGAGTGTCCACTCTCTTCACATGCCAGTGGATCCCTTCACCAAATAGGCTTTGGTCCTCCTGCCTGTAACTTCCCTCGTCTGTTTTCCCTAACCACAACCAATTCCCATGTGAGGGCTCTCACATTGTTGGGATGATCCTATGGATTTGTCTTGTGTCACTTGTCGTGTGGCCATCAGTGTTTATCTGCTTACCTAGTTGAGATCTAAAAGACCTCCCTCCTGTTTCTCTCATTTCCATGGTCAGTAGTTCTGTTTGGTCTTTATCTCCTCAGTATTTTGTGAATGTGTTTTTCCTCTTCATTCCCACCTGGACTAGCAGTAGAGTCTCTATCAATCTCTTTGACTTCACTGTTACCCTCTAGAAGTCTGTCCTCTTGCTGGAATAAGCTTTTTGACGTATTTTCTTAAGCATGCCGCTAACCCCACTTAACATTTCTTATTAGTGCTCCTCAGCTTGGGCATTAGAGTCTAACCCTCTTGGCATGAGACTGTGAGGCCCTTTGTGTTCTTTACCACCACCCCTCTAATCCCAATTTAAAGTCTCCTCTTTTGTCACCCCTAGTTTGCACCTCGTGTTCCACCAGGCTAATTAAGTTTGGCATCTCTATATCTTTGCATGTGCTGTCTTTCCTGTGAAATTCAGTTCCCATCACACCTCATCCACTTGTGAAACTCCTCATCCCACCAGTGACTTCTTCTCTACCAATCCTCTCTTCACTAAGAGTCTTCCTAGTCCTCGTTCTGTTTCTGTCCCTTTTCGGGTACTTTTTGTGCAACTTACTTTGTCTTCTTCGCCAGTCTTCACTTTGTGAAGATTGACACTGTCTTATTCATCTTTATATTTCTAGTGAAGCTGAACATCTGGCACAGGGGGATGACAGCGAACATCTGTTGACGGAATGTTGAGTTGCCTTCGTTTTTAACTCCCAAAACCATACTGCTCACATCTTGATGGCCCTTCATCTGTCTAATGGAATTTGTTTGTATGCAGGCAAGTGCTTGTGTGTGTGTGTGTGTGTGTGTGTGTGTATGTGTGTGTCCCAGTTATCCTTAATCCCTTTATTCACTTTTTATAGTGTTCTGATTTCTTGTGTGCTTGGCCATCCTCCTGGTTATGCTTCCATTTTAGTATTTGTTGGTTGTCATCTTTCGAAAGATTATTGATCTTGCTAAGTTGTCTATAAAAAAAAGATCCATGCCCTTACGTGCCTGTCAGAATGAGTTGCAAAAGAGACCATAGATTTCTGGCATGAATGCTCTAAGCAGGTAAGAAATGTGACCGCTCTTTGTAGTATGTTTGAACATGAATAACTGATATTAAATTCATTGTGATATGGGAGGATTTTTATATGGAGTCAGGATTGGGGATATGACTCTTGGTTCTACAGTTTCGTATATCTTTAGGTTGGAAGCTCTAGGCAAGAAAGAATAATTATTTAACGGGATTGTCAGAAGAATGAACTGACATAAATAACAAATTGTATTGTAGTAAAATGGCTTTAATGTTTGTGTACTTTTAAAAATACACTGTAATTCTGTTAAAATATAGGAAGTTTTTGTTGATCCTTGTTGGTTTCTGCCTCCTGAGTTTTCTGTACATCAAGATAAATATTGAAGTAACAGTAATCTTATTTTATGGCATTTCTATGTAGTAGTTATTTTATTTCATAAGAGATTTCCATGTGATTTCCTCTTGAAGCAGGAAAATCATAAGTTTGAGCCAAACTTGAATATTTTAAGGACTTAGTGAGGGCTTGACGAAAAGTTGAAAAAGGACTGGGGATATATATATCTCAATACAAAAGCTGGGGAGGTGTTTACCATGTCATTGTGTTTTGGCTACTGAGTAGTGTATCCATATGTTTGCCAGGCAGGTACTCATGCTGCTGAGCTAAATCCCCAGCCCTTGTGCTTAAGTTTTTAAACAACTAACTTTGTTAGGCAACACAATCAAGTGAAAGATGATTTTAAAATATAGCCCAAATTTTGTATTCATTTACAATAAAAAGTATTTTTTTTAGTTCAAAACTTTTCGATATAAAATACCAAAGAGGGAATTCAGAACCATTGGTGTAATTTTGATCTCTTTCTAATGACTGTCTTAATCCTTTCTGCACACAACTTTTGATGGTTTTTCATAACATTATAACGTTTTGCTTTGTTGTCATATTTGAATCATTGAATTAAAAGATTTTAAAAATACAAGTTCATGTTTAAACACTGTTTATAACACATTTCATCACTTATACCAGAAAATTCATTTTTAACCCATGAAAAACCACTTATAATATTTTCCCCTGTTGCATTTGCATATGTGTACTTTTTTTTAGCAAAATCTTGATTATACTATTGTTTTCAAACTCATTTTTTCACCTAACAGTGTTTTAGAGATCTTTGTAAAGCAGTACATACAGATTTTCCTATTGCTGTTTTTAAAATGTATATATCATATTCTAGGGAATGAAGGTAATATTAACAGTGGCCAAGAATTCCTTCTGTAGAACACTCAGAGTTCCAGGCAACACACTATTCCTAGCAAGAGAGCCGCGCGCCCCCTCCCCCCCCCCCCCGTTCTTTAGATGGGAAAACTGAACCTGAAATGTGAAGTGCCTTCCCAGAGTCTCATTATTGTCGTGTGGAAAATTGGGCATTTGAATACAGGTGTTTCCAACTCAAGTCTGTGTGGTTTTTTGTTGTTGTTGGTGGTGGTGCTGGGGATAGAACTCATGAGCTCCGACTTGTCAGGCAGATACTTGTGCCGCTGCGCTATATCCGCAAGGCCCAAGCCTGTGTTCTTGGCCGATGTGGTGGCATGTGTGTAATCCCAGCTCTTGAAGCAGGAAAATCATAAGTTTGAGCCAAACTTGAATATTTTAAGGACTTAGTGAGGGCTTGTCAAAAAGTTGAAAAAGGACTGGGGATATATATATCTCAATACAAAAGCTGTGGGGTGAGATCTAGTGTAAGGGCAAAAAGGCTACTAGCTATGTGTTTTGTTACTGAAATACTGATCTTGAATGTATTAAGAATAACAGGTATGATTGGAAAAATCTTACATTGTTTATAAATTAATATATATGATTTTCTTTTATATGTGTAAGATCAAAATATAAGTTCCATGTTAAGTAATTATGAGTTATTTTAATGTACAGTATTATCACAAATATTAGATGCTTACTCTTAGGCTGGAAGGGGGGTAATGTAAATTGACCTGGTTATAAAATTGGCTGAAATGAGCAATTTTTGTTTTTCTTTTTGACTTTATGTGAAGAAAGGGCAGAGAGAGTTGGTAGCTTTGTATGTTATATTTTACTGAAATCAGGATTTGAGTTCTTAATAAGGAGTTAACAGTAGGGTAATCTGAAAATCAGATAGTAGGTTTTTTTCTTTAAAAAATTTTTTTCTTTAAAAAATTACCATTAGAAATAACTTCTTTAAAATGACTTTATAGCAAGAATTTTTCAGCTGAATTGTCAGTCAGACTGAGCTAAAGTTTTGGCTGTGGAACAGTCTGACTGAAAAATTAAAGATACCTCAGAATAAGGACCTTTGAGACTCTGAGAATCACACATTGCTTGAAGCATAGCTTGCAAATTACTTCTGTTTCCCTTGTCTTGAGTTATATTCTGGGGGCAACCAGGTCAATTTCCATGCCTAAGAATAAGCATCTAATATTCGTGGTGAAAGAACTGTTTGGGAATGCCTAAAACAAGCATAAGAACAGAGAGATCTTCCCATAAACAGAAATAATTGCCCCAGCCAGGATGAGAAAAATTTCCTTTCTTCTCCATTGCTGATGGACATGGCCTGCCTCTGCTCTGTCCTTTTACCTGCCTGTGCATTTGCTGGCTGGGAGATAACATCTTGTCTCAGAAATTTCTGGAGTCTTATCTTACTTGAAATTAGTTTGGATCCCGTTTGTTGTCTGAAATGGAAAGAGAGGGAGAGTGAATAGGATAGGAGGAAGAGAGGGGTGGGCTTTCTTTCTCTTTGTTCCCAACTCTGAACAGCGTGCCCCATAGCATTTCACTACCATCATTGATAAGCAGAGGCACTAAAGTACATATGTGGGTTTTTAATGTTTGGATAAAGTTAATTGTTTCGTTTGCTTCTTAAAACATTAAAAATTATAAAATTTTAAATGGTCTGTAAAATAAAATGTGAAACCATATGCTCCAGGGCCAGGGATATAGCTCAGTGGCACAGCACCAGACTGGCAGGAGCCAGATTGTGAGTTCAGTTCCAGTACTAAAAGAAAGGAAAGGAAAAAAGAAAACAAAAATCTTATGTTCCAGTTCTGTTCAGAGAATTTTATTCACTTTTAATAGTTATGGACTTTATATTTTATAAATACAGTTAAATATTTAAATGACAGTGCATGTATAACAAAAATAAGTATATTGTGCATGCTGGTTTTTTTAAATTTTCATTTTAAAGAGAATAAATAAAGAACAAAACAAAGCAGATCAGAAAAAAACAATGCAAGCAACACAGGATTTGAATACAACAGGAAATCAACAATGGCTACCATATCTCTTTGTTTTCTTCAAAATAGTTGTCCATATCTTCACACACAATGAATTTAAACAAAACAAAATACTATAAAACCGATCAAAATAAAAGAATGAAAGCATTACAGGCCTTCAAAACCAGACAGTAGGAAAATCAACAATGGCTACCATAATGTCTCTTGTTCTCTTCAAAATAACTGTCCGTACCTTCACATATATTGAAATTAAATAATATAAAACAGACTAAAACCAATCAAAATAAGTAATAAAAACATTCCTAGACTTTACAGCAAGATGATAGGAAATCAGCAATGGCTACCATTATGTCTCGGTTTCTTCAGAGTAGCTGTTCATACCCTCACATGTAATAAAATCAATTCTCATAAACTCTTCAGAAGTTCTAGGTTTGTATAAGCATATACATGTACATTTATTTCTGCATTAGAGTGAAAGCAAAACAAAACATATTAGGGGAAAAACAAGAAACAAAAGAGACAAAAAAATAACAATAATGGAGCCCAAAACAGTAATAATATAGACTTTCAAAACAAGGTGGTAGGGACATAATAACTAAGATTGTTATTTTGCAGTTATCTTTAAAAGAGTTATTCAGATTACCAGTTATAAACCTGTGCATGCTGTTTTATAAGCTTGTTTTAGGACCTCTTTCTATCTGCATATATGTAAAATTTATCAGAGTTGTTTTGCTCTCCCTATGATATTTTGTTTTATAGATGTATCATAATCTCTGTAACTAGGGGTGTGTGTTTGTGTGTGTGTGTGTGTGTGTGTATGTGTGTTTGATCACAAATTTTCAAATGCAAACTAATCATAATCACTTTCCCACTACTAGGACAAAATTCTTAACATCCTAATTTAAAGGAGGGGAATTTATTCTAGCTTATGGTTTCTGAAGGTTCTGTCCAGGCGTGCTTGGCTGACTCCAAGGCAGAAGTGCATGGTGGTGTGGAGGAGGAAGGCTGTTCATCTTCTTGCAACCAGAGAACAGAGAAAGAAGGGAGGAACCAGGGTTAAGAATACACCCTCTTTCTGTGTCACACCCCCAAGTGACTTTACTTTTCTAACCCAGCCCTCACTCCTGAGACATTCAGCACTGAACCCACTGATGAGTTATGTCTCAGTCATCTTCCAAAACTTCCACCTCTGAACATGTCAGACTTCGGGTGGGGGGATGTTTGAGGTCTAAACCAGTAACACAAACAAATGGTGCAGTGAGCCTATTTTTTATAAATACCTTGTGTTGGTGTGCAGGCATTTCATGTAATGACTCTGTAGAGGCAGAATTGTAAAGTAGGAGTACTCACATATTACATTCTGGGGGTTATTTCCAAGTTGTTTCCCCAAAAAGCTCTCTTGCCACATACAAGTTGTGTTCAGACATCATAGACTTTGCCAATTTGAGGCTGTTTTGGCCATCTTGAACCTAAGATGCTGGCAGAACATTTCTGTAAATGGTTTATAGAATGCGAGCTCTGATAAGTATAGGCTAGACATGTCTGTTCTGGAATTAGCTAATGGAAGTGATCACAGTTCAAGTCAAATAGAGCTTACTACCTAGGAAGAAAAAATATTTAGGGACAAACATTTAGGCATACATCCTTAATGGAGATTCCTAAGGAATGAAATAACCTCTATTTCTGGAGATACTGCAACAAATCTTAGAGTAAGAACTATATAAAATACTAAGGTTTATTTGGCACCTGCATAGCTTAGTGAGAAGCATGTATAGAAACAAATGGGATAGTTGTCAAGTATGTGATGCTGGTTCTCTGTCATGGTGTGACACTGAGTTAGATTGGTGGAGAGGATGATAGATGTGTAGTTCTGGTTTTTGGCTAGGAGATAAAGTGGCGTGAGGCAGAGTAAAGGCAAAGCAAATGGAACTGTACTTGGTCAGTAAGCGTTTCATGAAAGTTTCATTTGCAATCTCAAGTTTACCATTTGTTGTGTAATGGAGAAGTGGTTATTAGGTGATGAATCAGAACCATATAATCTTTAAATATGATCCCAATGCTAATAAAGAAGTCAGAGGAAGTATATTTGCTTCTTGTCCCTGTTTTCCATGATTTTACTTGCCTTTTTTGTCATTTCTTGCTGCTTATACTTTGAGACTATAATTCTAGTTGTATACAGATTCTGAATTATCTTTCTAGTGAGTGGGTTCTTACTGTTATTTTTAGGAATTCTATTCATCTAAAAGCTGAGCAGTCTTACTCTAATATAGCTGTATCAGCTATGTTTTGATTTGTGTATAAATGTTTCCATTTATAATTTTTTAAGCCTTTTAGTAGTCTTCTAGAACACATATGTGGAGCATGTAGTTAGTGTCTTTTGTTGTATTTGTCTGACAAATTTTGTATTTTTAATGGGACATGTCTCTTTAATGTAATAGCTGATAACTTTGATTTTACAGCTTCTAATTCATTATTCTTTGCCCTGCCTATTCTATGCTGCCTTGTCTCACTTTTCTTCTTTTATTTTTTCTCTCTTTTAGCTTGACAGTATAATTTCTTTTATTGTTCATTTAGTGGTTTCCTAAATGTGTCTTTGACTAGACTTGTATCATTTCTTAGACAGCATAAGGTCTTTATAACCATTTGCCTTTCCCTTCTGATTTTTATATTGTTGTTGTATATTTTAGTTGGTTTTATATTTAAGATCCACAAGACATTGTTGGTTTTTTTTTCTAAGTCATTATTTATTTAGATCTGCCCAAATGTTTACTTTCTCAGTTACTCTTCATTTATTTCTGTGTCTCTGAATTTCCATGTGGGACGCTTTCTTCTGCCTGGAGAAGTAGTCTTTAGTTGTTTAGTTAAGTCTGCAGAAATTAATTTTCTCAGCTTTCGACTGTCTCAAAACATTTCTATTTTGTCTTCAGTAGGGTACTGAGTGTGTAGTTGTATGATGATAGTTTTCTTTCTGTCCTTTAAATAGTATGCCATTTCACTGTTTGCTGAACTTGATCTCCTTTTGGTGAGTAGTCAAGTGTAAATCTTTTCTTCTTTTGGTTAATCTCCCCACCTCCCACTCCCAACCTTGGGCCACTTTTAAGAGTTTCCCTTTAGATATGCTTCTCAGAAATTTGATTATGTTATGCCTCCTTGTGTTTTTTCATTGCATTGAACTGTGTTTTGGGTTTCTGGTATTTGGGATGATCACTTTCATCAGCTTTAGAAGGTATTTGGCCATTCCTTTCAAATCTTTCTTTAGTCCCATTGGAATTTAGTTCACTTAGCTTTCTTTGCATACATCTCTTTCTGATAGGTTCAGAAAAACTGTGCTTTTCAGATTCTCTGTCCTGCTTTGGTTGTTTAGGACAACAGCAACAGTTTTTTTTAGATTTCATACACTGTCCAGGGGCAGCATTCCATTTATTGAGTTCTTACTTTCACCCGTTGAATTTTTCTGTTCTGGAATTCCATTTTGTTTTTTCTGTAGTTTTCGGGATTTTGCTGAGCTTTCCAGCTTGCCTTTCTGTTTCTTTTTTAATCCTCTCATAATATGTATTCCTGGAATGGGGATTGCTTTTGTATCTTTTGGGTCTCCTGAATTCTGGTGCTACTTGTCTTTTCATATGTTTGTTTGTGTTTGAGTCCTTGGTATTAAATATGAAGGGATGATCTGCATGGTACTGTCTTCTCTTAGAAAGAATTTACATATGCTTCTGGTAGGTGATTATGTTAGAGACACTAATAATCTCAGGGCATGTTAATCCATTCAGGGATTGAGATGATTTAAAACTAAACTTTCAACCCTGTGAGCTAAGGTACTTTGTTTCTTGGATATAGTCCTTTTGGGTCCTACTCTACATTCTAAGGGGTTTACCTGCCTTTTGGACAAGTCCTAATCCCAGTTTATTTTCTGGCAGATCCTGGATCTGTAAAAGCTGTGATCATTTCAGCCTCTTAAGCGTAGCTTTTATTTTTTTTAAATTTTATTTTTTTGTGTTTTTGAAACAAGGTCTCTCTAGGCAGTACAGCAGGCTGGCCTTGAGCTCACTTTGTAGCCCAGGCTGGTTTTGAACTCGATCCTCCTGCCTCAGCCTCCTGAGTGTTGGGATTACAGGCGTGATTCACCACGCCCGGCTAAGTGTTGACTTTAGAATCCAATACTGGTGAGCAAAAAGGAGTTCCAAACACCAGGCAGCCTCTGGGTTTTCTTGCTGTGAGTCTTCATCTCTCAATTCTTTATTGTTTTGATTGCCCTCACACATATATTTTGTATTTTATCTAGTTTCTTCAGTTATTCTCAGTGGAAGAGTTGATCTGAACAATGCCTCTTTCTTTTGTCCTTTCTCTGATTTATGTTTTTGAGACATTTTCAAACACATCTTTGTTTTTTGGTGTCATGTACAATCTACTTCTTACTGCCCCTACTGAATTTCTGTGAAAAGTTACTCAGTTTTGTGGCCAAAAGCATTGTTTCCTGATTTCAGATTGTTCTCTTTTCATATACAAGTTTCTTTAGGATTTCTGAATTTTATAATTTTAATGACATTCTAAAAATCTCTTTTCTGTAAATTTTTCAGTGGTTCTTTGCTCCAGTTGATTTAGATCACTTTTGCCATCCTGAATTGTGTTTTCACTTCCTCAATTGGTTTAAAGTTTGGTGTTTGATCCAGTAAGAAAAAGGATCTTTTAAATAAAATAATTATGAATTTGCTGAAGTACTACTAGGTTAATTAAATCCTGCCTGATAGGAAACTTTTGACAGAATAGAGAGTTTTATACTCACCAGACCGTGTGTGGGAGTGGTGACTGTTCAGGGCTCTGTCAGCTTCTGGTGTTGCAGACATGAACAGATCTCTTAAGCTTAGATACCTGTTGTTGATGTGGGGATACTTTTCTCTGAAGCCAAGAGTCTTTGGGAGAACCAGAACAACAATGTGCATTTAAGTTTTTTGGGTTTTGCCCAGTAGTTAGATTATAAAATGTACTTTTACTGGTTGTAAGTAAGATGTATGTGATTCTTCTTAGTAGTTCAAGAACTATTTCATGAACATTTGTTGTATATCATAAAAGAAGGTAATTTTATGGTGTTAAGTGAATCATGGAAAAGCTAAAACAGAATTTTTTTTATATTAAAATCCTCCACAAACACATCAGTAGTAGTATATAATGCCATATTAAGATTAGATCTTAAATAGGAGCAGGTTACTTTAGCTAGTATCAGCATGGCTAAGTGATTATTTGTGTAGTCACCACTTTCTGGGCATTATGATACATTTATTGAGAATGAGGGATTTGGAACCCTGGGGATCTTTATTGTGGAAATCATCCTCAGGAATTCTTATTCACGTAGTTTGAGAAACATTTTCTGAGTATTGCCTGAAAGAACAGAAGAGATACCTCTATTTGTGGTGCAATGCAAATATTCTGAATTTACTTCTTTGTGAATTTAAAACAAATAGTGTTTTAGAATGAGTTCCCTCTCTCAGGGAACTTAACTGTGATAGGATATTACCTACTTGTGTTACTAGTCTTCTGTGTGTATTTGTGTTGCTATTCTTTATTCATGTGTGTTTAAGAAATGTCTCTCTATAGCTGTGGACATTAGGAATATTGAAAAGAACTGCTGTCAGTTATTTTCCATGGAAATGATCATGTGTTGACTTTTTTATTTAAAAAGGAAAAAAAGCAGTAAAAGGGTATAAGTAATACAGAATTTCAAGAAAAAAATATACAGTAAGAAATCACTAGTTAATAGATTGCATATTGTCATCTTAGAAACAGTTGTTCAAATTACAAAATTAAAGCATACAAAGTGGACATTCATACAGTGAGATTGCAGACAGTTCTGTTCAATGATCCAACAAAAAACTCAGTAATATGTTTTTATATCCTACACACTTAAATATACATGCAGTTATATCGTTTAGGCCACTTTCTTTTCCTCTCTTTTTTACAATAACAACTATACTTTTTGGGTTTTATTACTCCCATAGTTCTTACTACTTTTTTTTTAAAGAGAATAAAACCAAATGTGACAAAACAAAACAGAGTCAGTTAGAACAGAAGGATGGACATAGTATATGATGCAAAAATAGAATACCAGGTGATCAAAAATGATTACCATTATGCCTCTTGCTTTTTTGAAAAGAGTTGCCCATATCATCAGTATAATAGAATTGAACAAAACAGTACAGAACAAGGCCAATAAAACCTACACTGGAGACCTTACAAGACTTCAAAAGAAGAAAATAGTGAAACCATAATGGGCATCAGAGTAAATCTTACTGCCTTCAAAGTGGTTGCCTATACCCTCAAACTTCATACTATCCAACAAAACAGAATATGGTAAAATCAGACAGAACAAGATGGGGAGAGCAATACTGGGGTTTAAATCAGGTTAATAGGAAAACAAAAATGTTACTATAATATATCCTGCTATTTTTTAATTTAGTTTTCCCTTAATTAAAAAATAAGAAAATAAATTAATTTTAAAAAGTGGGAGATTGAGATAAAAGAGGACACAGTAACAGACCAACACAGGTCAGATCTAAACAATTTAAGCATCACTGTGTTTCACCACCAGATAACCTGATATAATAGTAGTCACCAGTGTCTCTTTCCTTGAATTATTTGAGTATAACTTCGTATACTATAGCATCAAACATATTAAGACAGTGTGAAGCCATTCAAGAGAACGTAAGAATTACGGGGTATTTAGAACCAGCTAACAGAAAATGAACAACAGTTTCTGTATTATCTCTTTGCCTATAAAAGATTTTGTTTATACTATCACATATAGTAAAATATAATAAGATACAACATGTTAAAACCTATGGAAACCGACGAACAACAGCTTGATGGAACTTCAACACAAGATGATATTAAATCAGAACTAGCTATTATGATGTCTTGTTTTCTTCAAAATTGCTATTCGTACTATCACAGACAATAAAATCAAACAACCCAGATTAAAACCATTCCAATTAATGAGTGAAAACATTATATGGCTTCAAACCAATATGATTGGGAATCATGATTACCACTTTTATGTATTCTTATCATTTCTTACACTAGGGAAACTATTTGGTATTTATACATGTGAGTTTGATTTATCTCACGAGTATGGTCTCAAGCTGCGTCCATTTATTTATAAATATCTTAATGTGATAATTCTTTGTAGCTGAGTAGTACTCCATTGTATAAAAATACCACAACTTGGGGCTAGGGATTTAGCTCAGCGGCATAAGTGCCTGCCTTGCAAGCAGGCAGTCGTGAGTTTGATCCCCGGTACCGATAAAAAGGAAAAGGACAAAAAAAAAAAAAAAAAAAAAACCACAACTTTTTTATCCATTCCTCAGTTGATGGACACTTAGGTTGTTTCCAAGATGTGGCTATTACAAATTGTGCTGCTATAAACATGGGTGCACATATATCACTGTGGTATGATGCTTTCAGTTCTTCTGGGAATATGCCTAGGAGTGGAATAGCTGGGTCAAATGGGGCTTCCAGTCCCACTTTCTGAGAAATCTCCAGACCGACCTCCACAATGGTTGCACCAGTCTACACTCCCACCAGCAGTGCAGGAGAGTTCCTTTTCCCCCACAGCCTCTCTAACATTTGTTGTTGTTGGCCATTCTTTCAGGAGTGAGATGATATCTCAGTGTGGTTTTAATTTGGATTTCTCTAATGACTAATGATGATGAACATTTTTTCATGTATTTATTTGCCATTTGTGCTTCTTCACTGAGAATTGTGTATTCATCTCAGATGCCTATTTTTGGATTGGGTCTTTGAGTTTTGGGGGTCTGATTTTTTTTTTTAATTCATTATATGTTTCAGACAGAAGTCCTTTGTCTGAGGGCCAGGCCAGTTCACTAAGATTTTTTCCCAGTTTGTGGGTTTTCTTTTCACTATGTTGGAGATTTCTTTTGACGTGCAGAAACTTTTTAATAAGAGGCGATCCCAATTATTGACTGTGAGAAGTATTTCCCATGCAATTTGAGTCCTGTTCATGAATTCTCTATCTACTCCTATGTATTCAAGGTTTTTACCCAATTTGTCTTCCAATAGATTTAGTGTTTCTGTTTTAATATTTAGGTCTTTGATCCATTTAGATTTTATTTTAGTACATGGTGATAGGCATGAATCTAGTTTTAGTTTATGACATATGGCGAGCCATTTATTAAAGAGACTGTAGTTCTTCCAGTGAACATGTTTGGCCCCTTTATCAAAGATAAGGTGGTTGAGTGTGTTTGTAGTTGTGGTTGTATCTTCTAATCTATTCCACTGATCTTCGGCTTTGTTTTTATTCCAGTACCATGTTTATTTTACTACAGTTGCTTTGTAGTAAAAATTCAAGTCAGGGATTGTGATGCCTCCTGCCTTGCCTTTGCTGCTCAGTCAGACCTGTCCTTGCTATTCTAGGTCTCTTCTCGCTCCAGATGAATTTTAGGAGTGATTTCTTGAGATCTATGAGGTATGTTGATGGTGTTTTTATCGGAATTGCATTGAATCTGTATAACAGTTTTGGACAATGGCCATTTTCACAATGTTTATTCTTCCTATCCATGAGCAAGGGATGTCTTTCCATTTTCTGAGATCATCTTCAATTTCATTTTTCAGTGTATTATAATTTTCCCTGTATAGGTCTTTCACTTCTTTTGTGAGAGTAATTCCTAAATATTTCATTTTTTTGGTAGCTAATGTGAAGGGTATGGCTTCTCTTATTTCTATCTCTTTGATTTTGTTGTTAGTATATAGGAATGCTATTGATTTTTGAGTAATGATTTTGTATACAGCCACAGTGCTGAATTTATTTATTATATCTAGGAGTCTGTCAATGGAATTTTGGGGGTCTTCTATGTAGAGTATCAGGTCATCTGCAAATAATGATAATTTAACTTTTTCTTTTCCTATCTTTATGCCTTTTATTTCTCTCTCTTGTCTAATTGCTCTGGCTAGTGTTTCCAGTACTATATTAAATAGGAGTGGTGATAAGTGACATCCTTGTCTTGTGCCTGATTTTAAAGGAAAGGCCCTCAATTTTTGGCCATTTAGTATGATACTGGCAGTTAGTTTGTCATAGACGGCCTTTCTTATATTGAGGTAAAGACCATCTATTCCAATTTTTTGCAAGATTCTTATCATAAATAAATGTTGGACCTTATCAGAAGCTTTTTCTACATCTATAGAAATGATCATGTGATTCTTACCTCTGGGTCTATTGATATGATGGATTTACATTTATTAATTTATATATGTTGAACCATCCCTGCATGCCTGGGATGAATCCCACTTGGTCATGTGTATGATCTTCTTGATGATTTGCTGCATCCTATTTGCCAATTCTTTATTGAGGATTTTTGCATCTATGTGCCTTAGGGAGATTGGTCTGTAGTTCTCTTTTTCAGTTGTGTCCTCAGGCTTTGGTACTAGAGTAATATTTGCTTCTAGGAATGATTTAGGAAGGATTGCTTCCCTTTCAGTTTCATTTAAGAGTTTGAGAAGTGTTGGCATTAAGTCTTCTTTGTATTTTTTGTAGAACTCTGCAGTGAATCCGTCTGGACGTGGGCTTTTCTTTGTAGGTAAGGACTTAATTACATTTCGATTTCATTAATAGAAATTGGGTTATTCAGCAGTTTTACATCTTCATGAACTAGCTTTGGTACTTCATATGCTTTTAGAAATCTGTCTATTTCTTCTGTGCTATCAAACCTTTGAGAGTAGAGGTTTTCGAAATAGGTCTTGATGATCTTCTGTATTTTTATAGGGTCTGTAGTGATTTCGCCTCTTTCATTCTTTATCGCATGAATTTGAGCTTTTTCTTCTCTTTTTAAAATAAGGTTGCCTAGGGACTTATCGATTTTATTTATTCTTTCAAAGAACCAACTCTTTGATTTTTTTTTTTGGATTGTTTTTTTAGTCTCTATTGCATTGATTTCTGCTCTGATTTTTATAATTTCCTCTCCTCTTTTGGCTTTGGGCTTGACTTGCTCTTCTTTTTCTAGATGTTTGAGGTATAGCAACAGGTTGTTTATTTGTATTCGTTCTGTTTTCCTCATGTGGGAACTCAGTACAATAAATTTTCCTATGAGGACAGCTTTCATTGCATCCCACAGATTCCAGTAAGTTGTATTTGTGTTTTCATTTGTTTGTAGGTATTGTTTAATTTCTTCTTTAATTTCCTCTGTGACCCACTGATTACTCAAGAGTGCGTTACTCAGTTTCCATGTGTTTGTGTTTGAGAGAGAGGGAGAGAGAGAGAGAGGTCCGCCCCTGAGGCTAGGCCCGCCTCACTGTTCCTGGCAGGAAGCTGTGGCACATTCCCCAAGCCAGAGAAAGCTCTGCCAGGCTGGAAATGGAGTCCTGCGGCTAGCATTTGTTTATTTTTTTATTTTTTATTTTTTATTTTTTTTTGTATTTTTGTATTTTTACTGGTATCAGTGATCAAACTCATGACTGCCTGCTTGCAAGGCAGGCGCTTATGCCGCTGAGCTAAGTCCCCAGCCCCACGTTTGTTTATTTTTTGAGACAGGGTCTTGCTATATTGGTCAGGCTGACCTTGAGCTACCTATGGAGTCCAGACTGAGCTTGAAATTATGATCCTGTTGCCTCAGCCTCCCAAGTAGTGGGATTACAGGCATGTGCCACCATGTCAGACAATCTGATGGTTTCAGCTGTGAAATGTCATTAGAATTAGATTCTATTTCATTAACTTAATATATGGAAGATTCAGAATTACATATTTTAAAATAGGTTATTAACTGCTTCAACTTTTGAAAGCAAGAACATAAACACAAAGTTAGATCTGAGATTTGTAAGTTATTTTGTGTTTGCCAAATAAAATGAATTTCAGACTAAATAGTTCAGTAAACCTTTTTACAGAGTATATGCTACATGCTGGTCACTGTGTTGGGGCAATGAAGGTGGCTTGGTAAAGTTGACACTCTAGTGAGAATGAGATAGGGAAGGAATACATGTAATTAAGTTATTTATGTGTTGTTTAATTTAAAAAATTTTAAATTCTAGTAGCGGTGAGGTATTAGCTGGTATGGTGGTGTATGCCTGTAATCCAAACACTGTGGGAGGCTTAGGGCAGGAGGATTACTAGTTGGAGCACAGTCTAGGCAACTGAATGACCTAGTGAGACTCTGTTTCAGGATTTAAAACATTCAAAAGGGGTCCAGGTGTAGCTCAGAGTGAAGGCTGTGGGTTTCACTTTCAGGATTGGATAAAGATAAGGAACTTGTGCATTGTAATACACACAAGGAAAAACATTTGTGTGTGCCCGTGTGGAGGTGAGGTGATGGTGATGGCTTGTAAGTGGGCTGTTGTAACTATCTGCAGTGATCACTTGGAGTGGGATTATGGAGGTGAAAAAAAGTTCATGGAGTGAAAAGATTTAGTTGACAAAATAGAATTTGTTAATGGACTGCCTGTGGTGGTGAGGGAAAGGAACATGTCAAAGATGATTCTAAAGATTCCTTAGGATTTTGGTAGCAAGATGGTTGGTAGTATCTTTTACTTGGAAAGAAGTAAGTTTTAGTGGGCAAAAAGAGCATGAGTTTAATTTTAGATATAATGAATGTGATGTGCCTTTGAGTTTTCCAAGAGGCAGGTGTTTATACTGCCAGTGTGGCAGTTTTCCTCAGATGTGGGTAAAAGAGTTTTGCCCTAGAGTAAGTTACAGCATTGGCAGTGGGGGGTGGGGAGGCGGAATCAGGTTTACCTGTTTACCTGGAGGTCACTTCCTCCTTCCCCTATTACAACTTCCTTTTTTCTTTGCCAGTGCACGCAGAAAAAAGTTCCAATCAGCTCCTCGCCTGTCATCAATGCCCACCCTAAGCACCACCCCCAGACAGAGGTTTTTTATATATATATCACATTCCCATGTTCCAGTCAGAGGAACCCAGACTGCCTATGGTCACGTTCTATTCTCTCACATGCCTATTCTCCACATCCTTGGACTTTTATACTTTGGTCTTTCATTGCGCCAAAAACACTAACATCATGGTGCCATGACTCAGAGGGCAGAGTGCGTTAGCTCCTGAGAGCCCCTCCCAGGACAAGCTACCCTGCCTGTGAACTACCTATTTTTTCCTCTGAAACTGTTTACTTGCCACCACTAATTTGCATGCCACAAGGACCTTCCTCGCTCATCACAGGTGTCTTTTTGTCCAGTCTGTTCATACTGAACACATTGTTTGTCCATTTGCCTGCTCTGTAAACAACTGTTCCTTTTTATTTGAGCTCAACGATCTTTTTCCCTTCTCTTTTACATTTTCAGATCATTTAATCAAGGTTTATTTGGGTTATAGATTTTAAAAAAAACATGCTTTCACCTAGGTTGCCAGCTGATCAAAACGATGCTAGAATTGGTTAGACAAAATCCCTTGGGCTGAGGCGACATTGGACAGAACTTCAGTTGACAAAAAAGTGGCCACCTGGTAACTTTAACCAGATCTTGTTCATTAATCAGAGGCCCCAGTAATCTCCATAACCTTATGGGAGACATCCCAACTGAAGTTTTTATGACTATTCATTGTTGCTGATCTGATGGTATATTCATGCCTTCATATATAAAATTGGGATCGTTTATGATGATAAATGTTTTCTTTCAGATCCAGACATATGCCTTTTTCTTGTGCTTCAGCCAAGAGATTCAAATCAAGTCAATATGAGGTCATCAAATGATAATTTTTAAACAAAAATTTATGTAATATCCATCCACAAAGGACCTAAGAACCAATGAGTTCCAATTGCTATAACCTAAAAGCAGCTTCTAAACTTAACCATCAGCCCTACTGCTCATGCTTTGATTATATGTTTTATACTTTGAGTGTGCATGCTTTGATTAAAGTTTATTCTTGACAAAAAGGTGCCAAACCCCAAGGCATCATAACAAATATACTAAATTCTTTTTAGATTCCTTTTACTGGGATCCATGAGACCTTTTCCAGAAAAATGTTCTATGATGCATATTGGGGCCATAATTAACTATACTCAACTGGCCTTAACTGACACCACAGCTAATCTCTCTCCTAAATAAAAAGGTAAAATTAATAAAACAGGCCATTCTCCAAAAATCAGATGGCATTAGACATTATAACAGCACAGGAGGTACTTATAAAATTGTGAAATCTAAATATGTATATGACAAATGAACGACCTTATTAAGGTATCCTTCTTAGAGCCCCAAGTCCCTCTGGAGGTCTTAGGTAAGACATTCTCTGTACTTGTGGACACAGAGGCCATGCATAGTGTTCTTCCTGAGTTTTCAGGCCATTATATTAAGCTCAGTCTCTATAGTGGGTGTTGATGGCCAACCTATGCAGCCTTTGCAGACAGGGCCTATTCCACACAGGTTCCAGACTCTCTTCTTTACCCATAACTTCCTAGCAATTCTAACATGTCCCACACCCCTTTTAGATAGGGGTCTTCTTCAAAAGCTTAAATTCTCCTTTACTTTCTCCCTCTCTACAGCTCTTGTCCTCCAGCCACTCTCATAGTGTACCACAAAGCCATCCCCTCCCCTACCTTCTTCGCTGGTCGATCCCATAGTTTGGGATACCTCCAATCCCACCCGCACTACCCATGACATCCCTATTTTAATTTGTTTTAAGGACCGTTCAATTTTTCCTTGCGTTCCCCAATATCCCATAGCTCCCAAATATTTACAGGGACTTAAACCTATGATCAAGCACCTTTTAGACAATGGTTTTCTTGAACCTACCCATTTACCCTGTAATACTGCCATTCTTCTGGTATTCAAGCCTGTGACTCTTTAACGTCTAGTGAAGGATTTTAGGGTAATCAATAACGCTGTTACCCCAATCCACCCAGTGGTGCCAAACCCTTACATCATGCTCTCTCATATCCATTCCTCCACCACTCACTCTACAGTCATAGATCTCAAAAATGCCTTTTTTTTATTCCTTTGTGTTTATGTAGACTGACTGAGACACTCTTGAGGTCTCAACAACTTACATATGTCATCTCTATATAGTATGTGTCAGGGACACCTCCCACCTGCTTCCTTTCGTATTCATCAATTTCGCAAATACATCTCTGGCCAGGACTGGCAAGTAGATATTTTACACATATGCCCTGCCACAAAACTCTCAAATATCTTCTCACCTTTGTTTGTACTTTTCAGGATGGATAGAAACCTTTCCCACAATCAGGGAGACTGCTGATATAGTTACTAAAGTCCTGTCACAGGAAATCATCCCAAGGATTACAACCATGGTAGAGCGACCGCTGCCTGTCTTCTTGGCAACCCCAGCAGCGGTCAGAGTTACTGGTCTGCCATCCTGGTTCCACATCACTCAAGCTAAGCAGTACCCTCCCAACCCTGAATCTAACCATCCTGAGTGATCATCTCATCTGCTATCTCTCACCCATCTCCATCTCACCAGGGCCTCACAGCCACAACTCTCGGGCTAATTCATGTTTTGTTATCCAATTTGGTTCCTAATCCCTTAAATTCTATTAAGTATTTTTTTTACAGCAGGAATCTTGACAGTCTTTCCTAAAGACTCCCAGATCATGCATAAAATCATCTTCATGTTCTCTCTACCTTCAGCTGTTTAGTTAAATGTGAGATCCCTGTAGATCTATGTGCTTATGTTCCTTATATAGTGACACAGCCACAGCCCTCCCCACCCCTGGGCCGTAATTTCCTGAATATGATTCAATCATCAGGCCTTATATTTCTCATGCTTCTTATTCTTTTCAGCTCAACTCCTAGACCAAAGACAAGCCCAACCTACCTACACTTTTAATTTTTACCCTTTCAGATGGGTAACTTCACTCCTCTTAACCCCATACTTATTTTTCAGATTCTGCCTCACCGTGCGCTGATGGTATAGCATATTTAAATCAAAGACACCTTTCCTTCTACCTCTCTTGGGTCCTTAAATCTGATAGTGCCTGCCTCCTCATAGCACCTTGTCTCTTTGTTTTTCTAATCTAGGATGCAGACATTACCAATGATAAAGTTGTCCTGGCTAAAACATCTGGTACCAGCTTCCACATGGACATCAACGATATCCCATCAACCTTTCTAAACCAAAAGATGGTGCCCCCTTTCAGCACTCTTCAGAGTGAAAGACTTCACCCTGTTCCTAACAATAAAAAGACAGGAATGAAGTTTTGCCTAGAATAAGTTACAGGATTGGCAGTGGGAGACGGAATCTGAGGATGTTTACCTTAAGGTCACTTCCTCCTTCCCCTATTACAACTTCCTTCTTCCTTTTCCAGGGCATGTGAAAAAAAGTTCCAATCAACTCCTAACGCATCATCAATGCCCTCCCTAAGCACCACCCCCAGACAGAGGTTATATATATATATATATCCCATACCCAAGGTTCCAGTCTGCCTATAGTTATGGACTCCTGTCCACGTCCTTGGAATAAAGGTTACTTTTTACTGTTATACTTTGATCTTTTATTGCGCCAGAAACACCAACAGTGGGCAGATGTGGACTATAGACTTGGAAGTCATTTATTTAGATAATGGTTGAACTGAGAATGGTAGACTACTACAAGACAGAAGCATGTGGAGAAGTAATGGGAAGATTGGGAGAAGGGTACTCATAGGAGCAAGAAGGGAGCCTTAGATTGTGTTGGTGGTGATGAAAGGTGAATATCCTTTGTGTTTCAGTACTCTCAGTCACCAGTGACCTTATTGACAGCCTTAGGTAAAATTTAGAAACAGGTTGAAAGTTTAGTGGGAAGGGAAGAAATAAACGCTTAAAAGTTCTACAAATTTAGCTGTGAATGAGAATGAATGCACTGGTTGGGAATGTGTTTAATGGGCAACAGGTTTGAACATACTTAAAAATTAAAAACTATTTGACATAGTTTGATTCTATAAGAAAATGAGATAGTGTCCAATTTTTGAAAAGGAGAACATGGAGTTCTGAGTGCTAACTGAAATCTTCACATTTGAGGAGCAATAATGCTAGCCTTCAGCCAGAGGAAAGGAATATTAAGACAGATAAAAATTTTAACAAAGCTGTGAGATCTCTTGCTGTGTACAAGCAGGAAATTTTCTGGAGAGTTGGAGAGTTAGTTGACCAGACAAATAGGATTACTAGTACTGTAGCAGTGCTAATATGGCTATACTGTAGGAGGAGATAACATAACATTGTAAGTTCTATGGGGATAGCAGTGTGTGTGTGTGTGTGTGTGTGTGCATGCACGCTTTTCTCCCCAGAATAGGAATAATGGTGTGAATAAGAAATCCAAGAATACTTTCACTGAGTACATACATTGGAGATTGGGGATTCCAAGTCAGTAAGGACATTGAAGAATGTAGGTTCCAAGTATATGTCTACCTACTGTGCAATCTTAAGTGAAAATTTAAACAAAAACTCATGATACGGAAGCTATTTCAAAGTTAACAAGATATATTATGGTAGCCATTTCTGATCTCCTTTATCTTGTTTTGAAGACTAATATCACTTTCATTTTAAGCTTTGATTGGTTTTATTCTGTTCTGTTTTACTTGATTTTATCATGTCTTAAGGTGTGGACAGCTATTTTAGAGATAATGAGGAATTTTGGTAGCCATTGTTGATTTTTCTGTTACCTTGTTTTAGAGTCCTGTATTGATCTAATTGTTTTGCTTTAATTGGTTCTACTATTTCATTTTGTTCTGTTTTGTTCTCTTTAAAATAAAATTTGAAATGTCTAATCTCTTTTAAAAAATGGTTATGTATAAGCAGTGGTTAATGTTGATTGATTTGAATTTTGTAGACTCAAATAAAAGTGAAGGCTTTTCCTGTAACAGTATTTAATTCACCATTTCAGCAAATCATTCCCTGTGGCCTACTGTTTCTTTAACAGTACCTCATCCATGCAGCAGATTTTACTCATTTCAGGACTAATCCTTGTCTAAACAGATAATGGTAACATGTTAAATACATGGTAAATGAAATAGATTTTTACCTCAGGGTAATTTATAGACATCCTTCTCTAAAATCCTGTTGTCTAAGAACATAAACATTTACAACCAATTCTTAGCTTTGTAGAGGCTAATTATCTATTTTACTTATATCAAGGTAACAAAGTACCCTTGTTTCTCACCCCTAAGCTACCTCTCTGTTTGTCTATTTTGTTATTGTAAACTCATGAGTAAGATGAGAAGTAGAAAATGCAGATAAATTAATGACTAAAGTGATTTTTGCATATTTCTTTTTTCTTTTACTTTGATACTTATTTCTTTGGCTTATTGAGTTGTCAGAAGTGACTGTCATCTAATATTCAATGTGATAAACTGGCTGCTTTGTGGCAGTAGTACAGGCCTGGCAAGTGCAAGGTCCTGAGTTGGTTTCCTAATAAACACACACACACACACACACACACACACACACACACACACACACACTGAGAAAAACTGGATTCTTGATGTGTGAGGATACCTCCACTTTATTTTGCTCATGAAAACAATTAATAGTTCCAGATAATAGTTAGAAATCTATGGTATTCTCAAGTGAAAAGTAGTTCATGGCACTTTATGGGCAGGAGCAGCCTGTCTCTCCTGTCCATCTTTAGCATTTCTTTTTCTGACAGTCTTGTCCACAGTCCCAGGCATCCCCTGCTTCCTTTCCTTTCTTATCACTTCACATACTGCAAGCACATGAAATACTGGCACCTAGTAACCAAGGTAGATAGACTACAGTGAACATCTGGCTGGGTACAGAAGCATGGTGGACAAATTCAAATTATTATCACTGGACTCCGTTAACTCTAGGTAATGACCATGACTTTTAGTTCAGTATCATCAAGGCCTAACTCAGTGCTTGACATGTCTCCAGAAGTATTTTAATTTTGAATGAAAGACTTTCAAAATTATGTTTTTGCTTCTATAGGTTGAGAAGATGAGGCTTAGATTTAGTTGCATCAAGATTTATGTTCCTGTGACTTGACTAGTTATACTTTAGTTTCAACTGTTCAAGGAGATAAGTGAATATAGTATACAATCCCAGCTGCCTAGGAATCCCAAGTTGAAAAGTGAGGCAAGCAGCCATTTGTCTAGCAGGGAATTGGGGGGGGGGGAATGGTAGTAGTGTATAATTTTATTTTGTTCTCGGTGACCATATGTGCTGAATACTGTGCTATAGGAGGTACAGTATGGAAGGCATGGCCTTTGCCCTTGAGGAACTTGTGTAATGTGCTGTAACATAAGACACCATGTAAGAATGAATATGTATCAAAAGCAATATGTAGTAAATTATATATATACACCTTTGTATTTGCCAGTTCCGTAAAATGAAAAAAATTTTCATGGTCTAGCATGAAGAAACCATGCATTTTCAGTTGATCTCCCAAAAGTAGGGACACAGAGCAGTTGGGGGGAACTCTGTCTAGAATTTTATATTGGTGGCTTCTGCCCATTTGGTATAAGAGTAGAAAGGGTTTCTCTGTGACAGCCGTGTGGAGATTGAGCCTTTTGATGGTTTCTGTTGTATCGTGGGATGCCATGTTACAGCTAAGGAATTCTCCCCATCAGTGATGTTGAATAGTGCTCGGCATATTGTAGAGTTATTAATGTGTATGTTTGCATGTGCTGAAATTCAAGTCCTAATTGGTTTTTTTCAATTTTTGTTTTGTTTTGTTTTGAACTGGTGGGGAGATCAGCAAGCAAATCCAATGGGAAGCAGCGCCATGCGTGGAGTCCCACTGCACTGGAGCAGCTGACCCCAGCCTTTCCCCATGAGTCAGCGCTGTTCCTGGACAGGGGGTAGAGATAACAAAGGACATATCAGCCAGCAAACCCAGTCTGGGAAGCATCCCCATGCATGGTGCCCCACCTGACTGGGAATAGACAGACCCTAACCCCTTAAGGCATGTGGGCTGGCAAACAAGAAGTACCAGCCCACATTGGGGTATGGAATACCTGCCTCATTCCCCCTGCACCCCCCCACCTCCATAAGAGACTGGCATATCCAGAGAAATACAGGCTGTGATAGCTATGGAGGTGAAATGCAATTGGATGCCTGTGATGCTTTGGTGCTTCGCTAACATTGCAGGTCTAGGGCCAGTGGTGGGATCATGGGTTCAAAAGATAGTGGTACGCAGAGTGGCATCTAGGGTGGTTTCCTTCTGAGGGTTGTAGCCATCGATTCCCTATGGTCTTGTTTTGAAGTCCTATATCATTTCCATTGCTTTATTGGATTCGGTTTTATTCTCTTGTTTGCTTTAATTATGTCAAATCCAATGGCAGGAGAAGTTCTTTCAAAGATAGCAAGGTACATTATGGTAGCAATTTTGGATTTACTACTGGCTTGGTTTGAAGTGTGGAATTCATTGTCTTATTTTTATTGTTTCTGTTCTGTTTGATTTTTACTATGTCCAAAGTTATCTGCAGCTATTTTGAAGACATCAAAAGGCATCATGGTATCTGTTGTTGATTTTATAATGTTTTTAGGCCTGTGTCTCTTACACTGGTTTGTTCCAATTGGTTTTATTGTGTTTTAGTCTTTTTAAAATAAATGAAAATGAACTGGTGGGAATCTTGAAGATCCTCAGTGTATTACTTGGTTTTCCTTTGGCTGGAACAAAATGCCTAATATGTGCAATTTAAAGGAGGAGAGATTTATTTTGACTCACAGCTTCAGAAGTTTTGTCCATAGTAGGTTGGTTCCCAGATGCAGACATCATGCCCAACTAATTGCATATGGGAAGGAGCTGACAGGGAAAGGCTGAGGAAAGGTAACTCTTCAAAGGCAAGCCCTCAGGGATCTGTTTCGAGGTCCCACCTCCTAACAGCCCATTCAGCCTTGAACTTACCACTGGATAAATCTGTTTTTGAAGTTTGTGCCCCATGATGTAATCACCTTCCAAAAACCCATCCTCTGAACATATGAGCTTTCTGGGGGACATTTTTTTTAATCCAAACCATAACAGTATGCTTGAACCTCTTTCTTGTGTTAGAGGTTATACTTTACTTGAGCTGTGACAATGTTCTCTTGTAACTTGTAGCTTATTTTCCTTTGTGTTGAATTTTCTTTCTTTTTACTAAGTTCTAGCACAAATATTCCTAGATAGAAAATGAGTGTTAGGGGCTGGGAATTTAGCTCAGTGGCATAAGCACCTGCCTTGCAAGTGTGTGGTCATGAGTTCGATCCCCGGTACCGATAAAAAAGAAAAAGACAGAAAAGAAAAAAAAGAAAGAAAGAAAATGAATGTTGTATTTGCACTAGTTGGGGGAATAGCTGAGTATATATAGAAAGAAAAGAAATTTGGGGAGGGAAAAGGTGAAATGGTACTTCCAGTGGGTTTAACAGAAGCACAAAGGAAAAAGAATTTAGGTACAAACACTTGGTTGGCTCTTTTTGTTTGCAAGCATGATGACTGGTTTCATTTTTACTGATAGCAATGGGGGTATGAACTGATCCTATGATATGTTTGAGTTGCCAAACTCTTTAAGATAATTATATTTAGCATCTAATTTTTATGCTACTCTCATGGTGTTTATAATTTAGTTAAGAGATAGTGCGTTCAACACCTTTACATTCTGGGAGTTAAAGGACCAAAAGAAGTTAAATAGCAGTATAGTGTGTATTTGTATAAACAAAGGCTCCTTACTGTTGTCCTAGTGTCTGCAGTAGTGCTTGGCATATAGTAGATTTTTAGGAAATCTTGGTTCTATGGGTAGATAATGGTATTGATGGTAAACTAGAGGTTCTCTAGGGGCTGTGGCATTTGGAGAAAGCCTGGCATCTTGTGGAGTGCAAAGGATAAGTAATTTCATTCTGCTGGGTGTTGGAGACCACTACAAAGAGGCTCTGTGCAGCATTTAAAATTAACTAGTTGGCTTTCTATATTTGTGAGTCTGTCCTAGGCCTTGGCCCCTTGCCTGGCAATGGGAGTTGATTCATAGTAAGTGAACCTCTACGAATCACTGGTCCTGGCTGAGGCCTGTACTGGCCTATGAGGCCAGAGATATCTCAAAAGCGAGACAAGTGCACAGCTGCAGACACTCAGCTCAAATATCAATTATCAAATATCCCTGTCACATAGAGCATCGTTTTCTCATCTTTGACTTTCAGTTTATTAACCCTCTTTCCGGTTAAGTATATTTCCTATTCAGAGCATCTTGATGGCTCCTGCCTCCTCATCTACTCTGCCTGTGTTTCTTTTTGTTAGTGTATCAAGGCTGTCTGTATTAGAGATTATAGCCCACCTTCTCTACCTCATCTCTGCTATTCTATTTTTCTGCTATTATTTGTCCACTTTTTTCCTTCATTCCACTGTCTGCCCTGTTCATTGGGGCCTCTCTGCCATGGCTGCTGGAATCCTGGCATTTTTTTCTATCTCTCTCTAGAATGTCCTTCAGTATTTTTTGTAGGGTTGGATTGGTGGTCATGAACTCGCACAGTTCCTCATGATCATGGAAACGTCTTGTTTCTCCTTTAATTTTGAGAGTGAGTTTTTCAGGGTACATCAATCCGAGTTGGAGTTTATTTTTTTTCAGGGCTTGGACTATTTCACTCCAGGCTCTTCTTGATTTGTTAGTTTGTGTTGAGAAGTCTTTTGTTATTTTGATGGATTTTCCTTTATACGTAATCTGTTTCTTTTCTTTGACCACTTTTAATATTCTGTTCCTGTGGTGAATTTCTGGGATCTTGATTATTATATGTCTGGGTGTAGATCTTTTTTGGTTGTAGTTGGCTGGAGTTCTATATGCCTCATTTATCTGGATATCATTTCTTTTTCCTATGCTTGGGAAGTTTTCCTTAATTATTTCTGTGAATAGCCTTTGTAATTCATTTGTGTTTACTCCTGCTTCTTTGCTCATGTTTTTTATTCTTAAGTTATAGATCCTCTTGTCATCTTCTAGCCTTTGTATTGCTACTTCCTGGTTCCTTGTTATTTTTAAGAGGTCTTTTCTTTCATGATCACACATTGCAAATCTATCTTCAAATTTTGAAAGACTCACTTTGGTTTCTGTCAGGGCATTTTGCCAGCTTTCAATGGCATTTTAAATTTCCTGGTAATCTCTTTGGATCTGTTTCATGTGTTCTAGGTTTTGTTTATATTCTTCACCAAAGGTTTCTCTTCTTTTTCTGGGTCCTTCCATTCTTTCATCTGTGTCTTCTTGAGAGGGGCTTAGCATTTCTTTTATTAATCTTTTTATATCTTGCCTCACTTGGATTAGAATTTCAGTTTTAAGTTCATCTATGAGGCCATGAATGTATTTCTTTATGTCCGCTGATGTTGTGGCCAATATTGTACGATTGCTGTACTGGTTCTCTTCTGTATTTACCTCTCCTGGACTTACTTTCTCAGAGTCAGTGGCTGGAGGCTTTTTCTTATTTCTTTCTCTTGCCTTGTTTTTGGTTTCTTTCAGACAGGTGTATGGTGGAGGTCTCAGGCCCTTTCCTTATTGCTTGTGGTTTTTCTGAAGCGTGCTGGCTGGGGGCTTGCTGCCTTCTCCAGTTTGCTGTTATGTGAAGTGCACGCAGGGACAATGTGGGCTGGCCCCTCTTCTCTGAGCCAGTCAACGGGAGAGTGCCTTCAACACGTTAGTCTGTGCTGTACGGATATCACAGGTTCGAGACAGTTTCGTCCCTGGCCATTGGGTCCTGACCAGGGGCATGACTCAGCCCAAGCATGTCCCACCAGTCCTCATTGGCTTTTTCATTTTTTTTTTTTTCAGTACCGGGGATCGAACTCACGACCGCCTGCTTGCAAGGCAGGTGCTTATGCCGCTGAGCTAAATCCCCAGCCCCCTACCAGTCCTCATTGGGCCAGCGGTGACTGATTGACCCCCCTGAGGTTCCGGGTTCAGGCCTATCCTACCGGATGCCCATATGTCCTTCAGCCAGCCCCTACCGCGAGACCCAATTTCCAGCATTCACCATGAATTAATGCAGCTCTCCACCTTGGCTACACTCTATGCTGTGCCACGTCCTCCTGCCAAGGGCCCCAGACTCAACAACTCCTATTATCGGTGGTCAAGGCTTTAGTGCAACCATGAATTGTCTGACTCCACGGCATGCCCAGCACAGCACGGGACTGGTCCCAGTGAGCGCGTCTGGTTCCAGCCTTTTATCAATGTTTTGTTTCCTTTCTTTCTTTTTCTTTTTCCTCAGTTTCTTCCCTGTCACGAGAATCCCTCTCCTTTCGTCTGGTCTTCTCCATGGTGTTAAATTCTAGCGTCTGAGTTGTTTTTCTCAGAGAGACTCTCTACCCTGCTACCTATCAAGCTGCTGTCTTCAGAATTCCGGAACACCTATTTCTTTCTGTCCCCTTTCCTTATTCTCTTCCATGTTCTCTCTCTTCTTCTTGCCCCACTTGCCCTTCCAGGTGGGTCTGTCTGCCCTGGGGACCTCGTGGCCAAGGAGTGGCAGCCATATGTGTGTTCCAGAGTTGGGCCCGACTGTTGGGGACTGTGGTCCAGGTCTCGTCTGAAGTCAGGGCCACCATGGTGCTTTGGTTACCTACTCCCCAGGGTGCTGGCTCTGCAGCACCCTCTCCATGGGGATCTGCCACTGTGTGTTTCCACATCTCTCTGGTTATCCCAAGTTGTCGTCATCGCAGTTCGTCTGAGATGATGAGATGCAGCAATTAATTTCGTTCTGTTCATTTTGGCTCATTATGCTTTCAGTGCTCTGAGGACAAGTACGTGACAAGTGCCTACCAGTGGATGGTGCCCTTCCTGCATCGCTGTGAGAAGCACTCTCCTGGCGCGGCCAGTGAGCTGCTACGAGAGTACTTAGTGACCTTGGCTAAGGGAGACTTGAGGCTTCCCCTGAAGATATTTCAGCATTCCAAGCCAGATGTAAGTAGAAACCGCAGCTTCTCAAATTGTTCAGCTGTGTTTTCTTGATAGAACTAAGTTTTATTTATAAGCTTATGATAGGCATTGTAAATGATTTTCCTGTAAAGTAAAAGACAACGGTTGTCATGCTGTTCCTTTTTCAGCAGCGTTTTGTATCCATTTCAGTAGCGTTGTGAGCACTGAAAATGTTAGTGATTATTAAATAGAACCACAAGGAAGTGTTATCCCCAGAATTCAATGTTACTCTGAACTAGAATCCAGGATTTAAATATTTGGAGCTATTTTTAGAATTGGTGTAATTTGATAAGATAGGATGAGCTCTGCTTCCTGATATATGATTTTAATTGTTCACGTGCAGCATTTCCTTAAATTGCTGGAAGCCTCCATTGGCAAATGGCTCCACCTTTTAAAGCCCATCTAGGTTGCTGTGTGGGCTCTCATTGCCCTCGGATCACCCTGCAGTGATAAACACACAGAGCTGAGAAAAGAAAACACTCATGATTCATTAGTTTGAAGGGGGTTTGAAGATTTAATGCTACGTCTCATGCATTGTGTGTAGAAATGAGCTATGAAAATCATTTGAGTCATTGTAATAATTTTATTTTCTAATTTACATATATTCACAGTAACAATAAAACAGCTAGATGTGGTGGCACCTGCCTGTAATCCCAGCTCTCAGAAGGCTGAGGTTAGGTAGGAGGATTGCAAGAATGAGACCAGCCTGGGCTACACAGTAAGTTCAAAGCCAGCCTGAACTGCATAGTGATGTTGTATCTCAAAAAAACAAAACCAAAAACACATTAATAAAACAACTTAGGGAAGCATGTTGGCACATACCTGTTATCTCAGCACTCAGAGGCTGAGGCAGGAGATTGCCGTGAGTTCAAGATTAGCCTGGGTTTATAGTGAGTTTTGGATCAGCCTGGGCTACATAGTGACACCCTGTCTGAAAAAAAAACAAAGTTCAGGGCCAACCAATATCCACAGAGTTACCCTTGGTCCTTTTCCATCAGAGGGCACACAGCAGGATGGCACAGGCCCTGTGGGACTGACTTTGTGACGATGTCCTGCACAGTAGACTGCGGTGCATGTGGGGGACCCTCAATGCCGTTCCCATTTGAAATTCAAAGTGAATCTGCTTCCCGGTGCTTTGATAAAACGGGAATGTCAGGAAATACTAGTCTCAAGCTGAAGTAGAAAGGAAAGCATTGCCTTCTCCTGGAGTAGAGCGTTTTTGTGTTTGGGGAGTTTCAGGCCCACTCTGGCTGCCTGTGTGTGGGCCTCTCCTGGAAGGACACTTCTTTGCTTCGGGCCCCCTCTGCAGCTGGCTTCTCCTGGCATGTGATTCTCTGGGCACTTACGTGCTCTGCATCACTGGGCTCTTTTCATGGTGCTTTGTAGCTTGCTTGCTTTCTTTCTTTGAGACAGGGTCTTGCTCTGGAACATCGTTCTAAAGCCTAGACTGGCCTGGAAATCATAGCAGTTCTCCTGCCTCAGCCTCCTGAGTGCTGGAATGACAGATGTACGCCAGCACTTTGTGTTTTATGGCCCATTTCCTTTTTTTATTTTAAAAACAAAACAGTAAAAAGGGTAGAAATGATACAATATATTTTTAAAAGTAGGAAATTAACAGTAATTAACATATTGTATATTGCATCTTAGAAGTAATTGTTCAGATTATAAGATTTAGGCATGAGAAAAAATGGCCAAACAATGAAAGCACAAACTGTTCTTTTGGATGAACTAACAGATTTGTAGTATAGTTATCTATCATATGTATATTCATATATCTTTTTCCTTCTTCCTCCTCTCCTTTCCCCCATCCCAGTTGTTCTTTTCTTTTGAGCATTGTCTTTCACTATCACAATATCTATTGTTCATTTTGGATCTTATTACTCTTTCAGTTTTTTTTTTTTTTCACATTAGGGGGACAATATGATATTTACAAATGTGAGTTCGATTTATTTCAGTTATGAGTATGGTCATGTGTTCTCTCCATTTCCCTTGAAAAAGCCTCAAGATTATCCTTGTTTGTAGCTGAGCAATATTCCATTGTATAGAAAGGCCACATCTTTTTTATCCATTCCATGGTTGATGGGCATTTGGGTTGCTTCCAAGATTTAGCTGTTACAAATTGTGTTGTTATAAACATGGGTACACATATATTGCCATTGTTTTCAATTTTGCTGGAAAGATACCTGGAAGGGGAATAGCTGGATTGAATGGACTTTTAATCCTAGTTTTTTTGAGGACTCTCTACACTAATTTCCACAGTCTACACTCCCACCAGCAGTGGAGAAGTGTTCCTCTTTCCCCACAGCCCTGTCAGCATCTGTTGTAGGTTGATTTCTTGATGGCAGCCATTCTTTCTGGAGTGAGCTAGACTCTCAGTGTTATTTTAATTTGCATTTCTTGAATGACTGGTGACTGGTGAACATTTCTTCCTGAATGTTTTTGTACAGTCCATTTCCTCTGGTTCGAGTGGTTCTTCTCTGTTTCTGATCCTTCGAGTCCCTGCTCTCTGGGAGCTTCTCTCCCACAAACTCTTTCGCCATCTGTCTGCCAGGATGGGTCCTTATGCTTTTCCATTCCCATTGTGCCCTTCCCGCCGTGTTGGGACAGTGGTCCATGGCTGTCTGGCCTCTACTTCTCATTGATCTCCATGTGAGCAGGAATGAACCCAGGGCTCCCAGAGTGGGCGTGCTCAGTGCGGGTGGGGACAGACTGGCTCTGCACAGGCCTGTTGCCTGTTGAGTCCCTTCGTGTGCTTCTCCAGGATTGTGCCACGCACCAGTCTTGCTTCTCTGAGGGCCCTGTATTTGTCCAGATGGCACAACATTCTCAGCCATGAAGCCTGGCAGAGAGGAGTCCACAATCCAGTTTACAGAACACAGAGAGAAAGTCATCTACGAGCCAGACCCTGCGGTGGAGCTCTGTGCCCTCTGCAGTAGGTCATTTGGTCTGGCCACTGAAATGAATGTTCACAGATTGAAGGCATCGGGAAGAGATGGAACTGTGCCACGGAAGGTCACCAAGTGAGGACAGGAGCGTAAGAGTCAAGAAAGAGCTGGATATAATCACAGGGACAGGAATGTACCGGATGGCCTCAAACCATTGTATGACACAGTGTGAGGAAGAGCTGAAATCAGAAAGTAGTTAAAGAGAGAATGTGTTTTTAAAGATAAATGTAAACTGAGCTTGTCATTACAGCCGTATCCTGAAAGGATTATCTGCAAGTGTTCTGCATAGGATGGAAATAATCCAAAAATAGAGTAGATATGAGAGTGGGGAAATAGTACTTAAGAAATAATAAATATGAGAATAGTGTAAGTGAGTGTTCCATTATTAATCATGAAAATAGCAGGTCAGAAAGTGAAGACGAGGGAAGCACAGTGAGCATGTGGTCAGGGTGGGCGAGGCGGGTGTGAGGCAGGGGTCTGGCATCAGAGATCAGAGGGTCTGGGGTTGTTGCTCAGGTGCTGAGGACAAATAGTGACACTGGCAGGGACTTTGATGGCTCCAGTGCACTCAACGCCTGGCCTGTTACACTTCACTCTGAAGTGCACAGCACTTGCAGTAGTCAGAATGACGACCCCCAAAATATGTGCACTGTGAATCTGGACCCTGTTACAGTGTCCTGTACTCCCAAAAGGCTGGGCACATGGGGGACATCAAGCCACCGGAGGTCTCCCTGGTGTCCAGGTGAGCCCAGTCTGATCGCATGAATCCTTTGAGCCACTGACCTTGATGATCTTCAGCTCCACTCACAGATGACTGCCCAGTGTCCCAGCCCTGTTTCTTAGGCAGCTTCTCCCTGCCAGAGCTGCCAAAGGTGCCGTTTGTGTTACCTCTCCGAGTTCCCTTGATTATGGGCTGATTCCAGAGTGTCTGTGCTGTTGTGTTGGTCTGATTGTCCCTGCATTAGCACAGTACTGTTTTAATTATGAAGATTTTAGAGTATGTTTCAGTGTCAAATAAGGATAGTGTTTCCTTGCAGTTATTTTTCCTAACTCTTTTTGTTTGGAAGCTATTCTCAGATGTTTGTTTTTTCTATGTGAACATTGGTATCGGCTCATCTGATTCTAAAATTGGCTTACTTATATTTTTATTATGATTATGTTGAACTTGTAATGGTAAGTCACCTTATTTAAGAATAGGAGACATTATTACATTTGTTTATGTCTTTTTAAATGTCTAGTTTGGCACATCTCTTGTTAAATTTATTCCTGTTTTATTGCTTCTGTTATAGATGGAGCTCTGCCACCTCATTTCCTATCACTCTTTATTCCTGTGTGTGAAAGCTGTTGATTTTATTTGTTCATTTTGCTCCTTCAGTCCTCTTTCTTACTTGCTTGTCTTATCATCTGCCATTCATTATAGAATTGAGCATTCTACAGTGCTCCATTTCAAGACTGTTTTTCTCAACTGTGATTCTCTTGCGTTTTGCTCAGTGTCTCATATGGACAGTGGCCTGCTGCCTGTGATGCAGGAAACCTACATAGCTAAGCTCTTAGAAAGCGCCAGGTGAGCTGGCACCCTTCTTCAGTTCAGGAAGGGCAGATAATGGTTTTATAGAGACTGCTGAGATACTAGGACTGGAATGATCAAACTAAGGAACAGTGTGTGGGTAGGTTTTAGAGTTTGGCATCACGTGGGTGAGAGGGACAAGTATGCTGTAAATTTGAGCATCATGATTCATGGGTAGCATATATCACATTAGAAAAATATGCTGAGTGGCATAGACCAGTACCAAAAGAATACAGAGAAAAAGCGCTTCATGCATTAAGGTAGAAAAGGATTTATTCATTGACTAGAATGTGTTGAACGTATGCACAGGATCATAGAGATCTGGGAAGTTGCAACTGAAGTCAAAGTGAAATGGAGTTAACACTGAATTATTAAGTTGGCAAGTTCTTGAAGAAGACATGTTAGGTGAGCAGAGGTTTTCAGTTATTCCTGTAGTATTTAGGTGTGTGGAATTCACAGCTCTGATCTCCTCATCCTTTAATTTAATCAAACCTGTTGGTTTACCAAACCCTAGGTCAAAATACTTGAAAGAAAACTTGGGTTTATGCTGAATATTTACAGCCTCTTTTGTTATCATTCCTAAACAGTGCAGTATGACAACTACTTAAATAGCATTTGCATTGTGTCAGATATTTTAAATAATAGAGTGGGAATTAAGCATGTAGGAGGATATATACCAGCAATATGCAGACATTATGCCATTTTATACCAGGCACTGGGGTGTCTGCAGATCCGGGGTCCACAGGGCCCTGGGGACCAGTTTCCTCAGGTGCTTAGTGACGTGGGTGGTGTAGGGAAGTGGTCTCACATGCGGCATCAGGAGTGTGAGCAGAAGGCAGGAACACATTCTCTGCCTTCTCTTGTGCACAGAAGCACCGCTGCAGGGCTTTCACAGGGGGCTTTGAGCAGACGCAATCAAACACAAGACTCTAGAACGTCAGACTTGAAAGCAGGCCTGTCATGTCTGTCTCCAGGAGGAACAGCTATGGAGCAGGGAGATGGAATAAAGCATTCAGGGCTCTGGCTCCAGAGTCAGATGGCTTCCCAGCTACCCGTGACTGGCAATGGTGTTCGGGGCTCGCGGGTCCTGGCGCCTCCTTGCCACATGTATGTTTCATCTCCACCTTCCCTTGGGCCTGGCTCCTCCTGCCCAGATCTCCTGCAGGAATGCCAGAGCCCATGCTGCTGGATGTTGGTCCCGGCCTTGCCACTTACAGCCTCTAGCAGCTTGAGCACATCACTCAGCCTCTCAGCACCTCAGTTTCTCCTTAGTATACAATGGAAACAATATAGGGTCATTATGAAGATTAAAAAATTAATATGGTACATGCAGAGCACTTAGAAATGGAAGCCAGCACAAAATAAAAAGAGTTATCATATTAATTTTTTTTTATCTTTTTAAGACAGAGTCACTATGTAGTGTGCTGGCCTTGGGCTCACTTTGTAACCCTACTTGGTCTCAAACTTGGCAATGATTCTCCTGCCTCAGCCTCCCAAGTGCTGGGATTACAGGAGTGCACCACTGTGCCTGGCTGGTCATATTAATTTTTAATAGACTTTATTTTTCTGGGTGGCTTATCCTTATCTCACCAGTCACTTTGCTGCTTTGGTTCCCTCTTTGTCAAATGCTAGTGCCAAATTCAGGCTGTTATTTGTTTTCTTAGTGCCTTGAAGCCATATATCTAAATCCTTAACCTAGCTGCTTTATTTCCGTAGTAATTTTCAGTATTTTTTATTTATATCCACTGGTGTGATTCTCCTAAGAAAATGCCTTTGCCAGCGTCTGTCAGTTTTCTGTTTTATGTGTACTGTAAGTTTCAATTAGAATACAGGAATCCGTAGATAATTATTATAGAAATTATATTAATTTCTTTCTATATTAACTTCGCTGTTGAAAAGAGCTGTATGAAAGCAGTTTCAGGCTTCCGCTTTAGTTTCTGTGGTAAAAGCATAAGGATTCCACATGTATTAATTTAATCTTCACAGTCACCCTCTGAGGGAGGCATTGTTAGTCCCTTGAGATTGCAGCATTTGGTTGTTTTCATAGTTGAGGAAATGCTCCCCGGCTTGCAAGGGAAGCGTGGTATTTGATATAAAACGAAGCTGGAAGTAGCCACGCCTGTGCTCCAGAACACGGAGCACTGTCTGTGGTTTGTGTTACACTGTGTCCCGTTTGGCTTGTTTTGGATGGAATGACAGCCCGTGGTAGTTAAATGAGTAATACATACTTGATACTTAAGAAGTAATAGGTTCTCACATTGTTGAATGTAAGTTAAGGAATTTTGTGTATTTTTGTCATTAAAACACAGAATTTGGCTTTAGGGTTAGAAATGGTGTTTTTAATGAATTGCCTTTCGAATGCATTGCGCTTTTCTGTTTTATCTTGAGTGGATCATAATGTTTTCGGCAGATGCAAAGCTAGGGGTTACAAATGATCTTTTCTAGCTGATTCTGTAATTAAAGTGTGATTCCATTTAGAATTATTAGAGACCCCAAGGTCTGTAAGCTAAAGAAAAATCGAAATTGTTTCTGTGGCTGATTAATTGCAGTGTTTAATATTCCATTGACAATAGTACTTGGATAGGGAGAGCCTGTAAATCTCTCGACATTCAGTACATGCTCTCTTTTCCCCAGCTCCAACAAAAAATTATCCCCGATCAGGACCAGCTGATGGCCACGGCGCTTGAGTGCATCTACAGCTGCGGGTGCAGCAACCAGCTCCCCCTCTGCTATGGCATCCTGGAGTGCCTGCCACAGAGAGGGCCTGGGTAAGCAATGCTGCGAGCCGCCCTTCCACCCGAACCTTAGCATGTTGCTCTCCCAGATGTTCAGCACAGTGGATAGCTAGAAAGTATAAAAAAGAAAATAAAATCATGAGCTACCCTATTGTCTGCTAGTAAACTCCTGTTCTTTTACCAATATATGAGAAATTCTGAATTTTTAGTGTAATTATAATTGCTTTGCTGTAATTGTGCTAAACTTGATAATTATCCATTTAAGCAAAAAATTCCACCACCACAACAAAGAATCCTGTTAAAAATGGATTAATATTGATTTATTTGCCTTTAAGTTGCATTTTTAATTAAGTGCTTTCTGTATTTGTAAGGTAATGGTATTTGTGATTTGTGTGTTCTAGGTCTGTCCTTATAGTAATCTTTTTAAGTAGTGATGGATGAATATTTATAATTTTTAAATAACTTTTGTTTCAGTGGAAATTTATATAACATGCTTTTGGATTAGTTGTATGCAACTCAAATTTTATTTTCTCTTTGGAAGCAAATAACATTATTCCTCTACTCTTTAAATCTAGTACATGTTATAAACTCAGCATCTGGAGAAGAATATATGATCTTCGCAACACATAAAACAGCACTGAATGAAAAATCCAACCTACTTTAACCATTTGTGATTCTAACCAAGTTGCTTAATTTTTCTGCTTATCAGTTTCTTCATTTACGAAAAAAAAATTAGACAAGAAATTTCTTTATTGTTTTCTGTTTCCCTTTTTCATATTGGCTTGTCTTCTTTTTTTCTTCCTTTTTTTGAGGTAGGGTCTCTGTATGCAGTTCAGGCTGACCTTGAGCTCACTTTGTAGCCCAGCCTGGTCTTGAACTCACAACAATCCTGCCGCAGCTTCCCGAGTGCTAGGATTACAGATGTGAGCCATCACGCCCGGCTCTGCCTTGTCTTCTTTCAAGAAAACTCTTTTCTTTATGAAACAAATGATAGCAATCACCACTTTTATAATCACTGTGAAATAATTGTTCATGTACTCTTAATAGTACTGAAATCAGGTGAAAGATTAATGTTAAAGATTAATTTGCATGTTAACAGAATCTTATTCCAGAAATTTGTTTTTTTTTGTTTCTGATTTTAAAGGTTAAAAAAAATTTGAAGGTGAAATTGGTCAATTGAGGTTTGACTGCCATTATTCTAACCAATCAAAGTGGCATTCCTCATGGCCAGACCACCTGATGATATGTGCCCTGATGCAGAGTAGCACGAGTTGCTGGTTTTGCAGCATCCCTTCCAGGCAGTTGCACTGAAATTGTTCACCTGAATCTCACTAACCTATGGGCTGGGCTTCTAGTTACTACAGAGAATAGAAGATCACATTTTATAACACCACGAAGGAAGCAGCAAGTGCAGAATGCAGGTTCTATAAGTTACTTGATCTTCTTTGCTATAGAAATTTAGTGACAGTTAGGAAACCAGATTGTTGGACAGGTGTAATTGCAGAACAAAGGAGTCCAAAGGGATGCAGTTCCTTTCTAATTTTTTTTAAGGAGAAAAAGAAAACAGAAAAAGGGTACAAGTAATACAAAATTTAAAAAATAAAGAGTAAGAAATCACTAGTTAATAGATTACATATTTTCGTCTTAAAAATAGTTGTTCAAGTTACAAAATTAAAGCATATAAAGTGGACTTTCAAACAGTGAGAGTGCAAACAGTTTTGTTTAATGATCCAAAAAAACTCAGTAATATGGTTATCTATCTTATACACTTAAACAGTTATAACTTATGCAGTTATAACCGTTAGAGCACTTTCTTTTCTTTTCTTTTCTTTTCTTTTGTACAATGACAATTACACACTTTGGGTTTTATTACTCCCACAGTTCTTACTACTTATTTTGAAGAGAGTAAAACCAAATGCGACATATCAGAACAGAGTCTGTCAAATCAAAAGGACATAATAGATAATGTAAAAACAAAATACAAGGTGATCAACAATGGTTACCATACTGCCTCTTGCTATTTTAAGAATTGCCAGTTATAATAAAATTGAACAAAACAGTAAAGAATAAAACCAAAGCATTGGAGACATTACAGGACTTTAAAAGAAGGTAATAGTCAACCAGAATGGGCGTCATAATGAATCCTATTGTCTTCACAGTTGTTGCCTATACTTTCGAACTTGGTACTATCTAGCTAAGTAGAATAGGGGAAAATAAGTCAAAACAAGATGGTGAGGGCAATACAGGATTTCAAATCAAGTTAATCGGAAATCAAAGTAGGTTACTATAATGTATCCTGCTATTTTTTATTTATTTTTCCCTTAATTAAAAAGATAAAAATAAAAAAGTAAATAATTAAAAAAAGGGAAGATTGAGATAAGAGAGGGCATAACAACAGAACAGTGCAGGTCAAAACATAACCATTTAAGCAAAATAGTGTTTCACCACAAGATACCCTGACATAAAAATAGTTACCATAGTGTCTCTTTCCTTGAAATCTTTGAGTATAACTTCGAATACTGTAGCACCAAACATATCAAGACACTATAAAACCACTCAAAAGAATGACATTATTACAGAGTATTTAAAACCAATTAACAGAAAATGAACAATGGTTTCTGTATAATCTCCTTGTCTATAAAAGTTTTTGTTTATATTATCATCTTGTCAGCCCCACCCGTGCCTCCTCGAGGGTCTTCGTCCTCCCGAAATCTGGACTCCCTGACCTGCGCGGGCTGCCCCGATTGCCCCCAGAGACTGTTCCGGGACTGCAATACTCCCAGCACTTGCCCGGCCGCCGCGGACCCCCTGCTAGGGGCCGTACAAATACCTTGTGTATTTCAATAAATAAGCATTCCGTGCAGGGCGTGGTGGCGTATGCCTGTCTTCCCAGCACTGGGGAGACTGAGGCAGAAAGATTGCTGCGAGTTCAAGGCCTGCCTTGGCTACATAGTTCGGGGCCAGCTTGAGCTATATAGTGAAACCATATGTCAAAAACAGAGGATTGAGGGGCTGGGGATTTAGCTCAGCGGCATAAGTGCCTGCCTTGCAAGCAGGCAGTCGTGAGTTCGATCCCTGGTACCGATAAAAAAGAAAAAGACAAAACAAAAACAAAACACAGAAGAGTGACAGAGAAGCATTTAGTGATTGCGTGTGCACGTTCATGTGTCCAGCCATCCATGTGTTCATTTCTGCATGAATCCACGTGTCCATCTGGTGGTGTCCATATGTCCATCCAGCCATGAATCCATCTGACCATCTGTCTTATGTCTGTGTGTCCCAGATGCTCGACGAAGTACTGAGGATACGGAGATAACTAAGTTGCTCTGGTTCCTCCAGTGTAGAGGGGAGAACCTGCAGTAAAGTTTCCGCCTAATCTAGCATAATCTTATGCTCACAGTGCTGGAGGAGCAAAGGGAAAGGAGCTTCTGACTGGTACTGGGAGCTCAGTAGGGGAGAAGTTATGGTGTTAGAAACCCAGCTGTCTCCAAGGCAGAGACTTTAGGTATAGAGTGAAGAGTATCAGTCAGACTTGTGTATATTCATCAGGCCTGAACATGGAAGTATTTAATATACCAATTTTGTAGTGGGCTTTCGTTAGTAGCATTGTTTGTGTGGGTATAGGGTATAGGATACTCAATGGACTTGTGTCAAGTCGTGGGTTAATGAGCCCTTGTAACTGGTCCTCCTGTGAGTAAAGCTTCTTAGAGGTCTCTGCCACTTTCCTGCATAGACCTTGATGAGTGGGCTGGGGATTTAGGTCAGCTGCATAAGCGCCTGCCTTGCAAGCGCGTGGTCATGAGTTCGATCCCCAGTACCGATAAAAAAAATAATAAAAATAAAAAGAAATACTTTAATGAGCTGCAGCCAGCCTGGGCTTTGCCTGGGCTTTTCCAGCCTTTCACTTAGTGTTTTGGTGTAGAAACAGTTCTAGTGTGGTCCTGTGAGCTTTGTCCTGATGTGGGCCATGCTCAGTCTTGGTACTGAGTCTTGATTAAACTCGTTTCTATTTTGACCTATGAGTGGAACCTTTTATTCAATTCTCTGAGTATTTAGCAAGTGTTCCTTAGGGTTATAAAAATGATCAAATGTGTGTTTTTTAATTGTAGCCTCGCGGTAACCGTAAACATGGTGCATCATTTATCATCACAAAAGCAATCAGAGGTAAATCTATTTTTTGTTTTGTAAATGATATAGTTACCTGTTTCTTTATATTTCATTTGTAACTGTGCTGTTTTAGAACGTTTAGGGATTTTGAAATGTGTTCTTTGGACTTCTCAAGTGGAGCATAACAAAACAAAGTAGTGTAGGTGTTGTCTCAGTTTAATTTTGTATACACGTATATAAGCAGATGCATGTATGCATGCCTGTGGATTTTCATGCACACATATGTTTAAAGCAGATTAGAGCCAGAGTACAGGAGTTTACCATTAGGGGTGTTAGAAGAGCTAACATACTCAATTTTCATTATCACAAATGCTTTGAAGGTTTGAACATTTAGACGATACACACAAATAATAAAAATTCATTACAGAAAATATAGAAAATAACTGTGAGTTTGAATTTTTTTTTCATTTTACAACCTAAAGACAATCTATTGTGCTTGAGACTCAGAGTGTAGACACACATGTATTCTAAACCAAATCATAAGAAGCACCATTACTATTATCTTGTGTTTCTTAAGATAGAAACCAGGCTTGCTAGGCAAATGTTCTGCTGCTGAGATATTTTAGGTATTGCTATTATTTTTTATGTCTTTGCAATAAAGCATAAATTGGTATTTTGGTTTAATTTTTATACAAATAATTTAGCTCTAAGAGTAATTACTGTGGTTTTTCACCCATGGCTTCATGATAGCTTTTTGGATTAAATTTGACATCTCTAACCATTGTTACATTTTTGTAGTTAGGAAATACTTCAGAGTTCTAACACATAAGCTTAGAGATGATGTAAACAAATATGTGACCTTGTAACCATTTGAGTGTATACATTAGATTATTCTGATTTTAGGAGTTGCCTTCTCAATGTTTGGTTTCATAATGACTCAGCCTGTAGTGTATTTAAATTTTTCCTCTGTATAACTAATTTGAAAATGATTCTTAAAGGACAAATGATTTATATTTGGTTTTATTTTTCTTTTTATTACAGATTATTTATTTTTTTTGCGCCAATACCTCTGGTACAGGTGAGACAGTGGTTTTTCAGAGACGCTGAAAATCAGACACAGATGTTATTTATAATTTATAATTACGTTCTCATGACTGAACCCCAGGTTGTGATGGGTTTCTCAAGTGTAGTGTAATGATACTCATCTGAGCCCATTTCTAAGTAGAGATTTTTTTTTTGTCTTTTTCTTTTTTACTGGTAGCAGGGATTGAACTCACGACCACACACTTGCAAGACAATACTTATGCCACTGAGCTAAATCCCCAGCACCCTAAGTAGAGATTTTAAATGTTTTGACCTGAGCTGAGGTCTTCTCCGTGGATTGGTAGCTTCTGCCTCCTTCCTCCTGGTTAGAAATGTTACATGATGACCCTGCTGCTCTGGATATGTGGGGACCTCATCTTGGCCCAAGTAGCAGGACTGTGATGTCCCTGGCTTTTCAGAAGCATTTTTGTCTTTACGTTTCCATCAGCTCTTTGCTGCTTAGTGTTCAGTGGCCATGCAGTGGTGAGGTTTCTTTGGGTTTCATTCTTGTGTGCTTTTGAATTCTTGAGTGGTAAGTATCTTTTCAGGCAGGGTGGTGGTTTTCAGCCTTAAAATTAGACATGTGGGGATTGCTTTGTAGACCTAGGTACTGCAGATTGCTTTTTCCCAGCCTGAAAAGTCCCCAAGGATGGGTAGCTCAGTGAACGGGACCTCAGCTTGTGTCTGTGCCTGCCATGGTTGTGTCTGCCTGTGCCTGTCCCTATCCCTGCATGTACTCTGGGCCTTTTCAGCCTGCTTTCGGGATCTGGTGTTACAGGTGGAGAAGAAGATTGAGGAGAATCAAGGGAGGGGAGCCTGGAGCCTTTCTCACTGTGTGGGGGGGGTGGTGACTAGAGGATATGTCACCTGCGCTGCTCTCAATGGCCACCTTGTCCTCTCTGAAAGCCCACAGGTCAGGCTTCATGGGTGACTCTTTATCTCCCTCTTGAGAAACCTTTCTCTTTGAATTGGTCATCCTTGAATGACTAATTCAATGAAATTGAATTCTTCTTGAATGTTATTTTGAAATAAAGTTATACTCAGTTGCCCAAGTTGGACTTGAACTTGTGATCCTCCTGCCTCAGCCTTTCAGGTAGCTAGGATTATAGATGTGAGCTGTGCCCTAGCAGTCTTTTTCCCAGAAAGACTGTATTTTCTAGAAATAGATAATTGTCCATGGTAAAATTTCAGATATTAGTAACTTTTGATTTTTGGTATGCTAATATTCAAATTTTTTATTCTAAGGGGGAAAAAATAGGTATCCCTCCCTGTATGCACATGGCATTATTTACAATATTTACTTACTTGTTTGTGGCGTTCTTGCTTAGATTAAAGCAAGTTAATGTGTTGTGGTTGGTTTCAGCCCTGCTTCTTTTTTACTCCCTGATGGCCTGATTCGCTTGGTGAATAGACAGATAAGCTGGCATTTGGTCCTTGCAAGGTAAGGTGGTGTGAAATTCATATAATGTGCTTCTATTTGAATTGGCTGTTAGTTTTTATTATGGGTGTTCATTTTGGGCCCCTTAAGACTTTCCTGCTCAGCTTTTATCTGTATACATTCTTTGTTGCTTGTATTGGCTAGAGGATCAGTATTGATGACAATAGGATGATAGGATCAGTATTGTCTAGAGATGTTCAGTCAAGCTATATTGAGTCATTTTTATGCTTTTTACGTACCTAGATGCCTACATTCCAATTTATTAAATTGGAATGTAGATGTCTATATGCATCTAATTATAAGGTTGAAAGATAATTACCGACCAGGAAGAGGCAGAGAGGAATGTGACTCCATTCTGCAGAGTCCATTGTGTCGACCCCTAATAGCAGTTTCACCACTGAAAGCCAAGGGTGAGAGATGACAGTTTTCTTAGGCAACATGGTTTTCATCCTATGATTGATAAACAAAACAGTTTCATATGCCATGTCTTGCCTCAGAGAAAAACTCCAGAGATGCTCTTTGTAAGAAATGTTGTTAACTAAACATGTAAATATAAAACCAGCCGTATGTCAACATAGTAATGTCAAGCAATAACATGTGGAGAAATGTTCAATCCTTTAAAAAAAAGATGGGCAATTAGAGCTAAAAAGTGTAAGAGTTATTGTAACTTTGAAAAATAATTTGCTCTGTATTGAAGGTATCAAATGAGTAGCTGTTGACTTGGGTTTTTCAGTGCAGATATTCATAATGAGTTTTCGCATTCTTCTTCCCTGGGAAAGCAACCGGAAGCTGCTGGCTGCTGTTCAGGACCAGTGTGTGGAGAGCAGGTAATGGTTAATGCTGCTGCTCTCTAAGGCTTGCTTTCTTTTTTTTTTTTTTTTTTTTTGTCTTTTTCCTTTTTATCGGTAATGGGGATCGAACTCATGACTGCCTGCTTGCAAGGCAGGCGCTTATGCCGCTGAGCTGAATCCCCAGCCCCTCTAAGGCTTTCTTTGAGAGAACCTTTACCTGAGAGAACCTTAACCTGGTTTTAATTTTTCAAATGATTGAACTGCTAAGTCGCTTACTTTTGTGTGGTGTCAGACACTGGCTGGTGGATAGTGCTTTTTTGAGGAGCTCCTCATGCTTCTACTTCCCCAGATCTCTGCAGTCTCCACTTTTTCAGTGAATAAGGCTCTTTTGAGTTCCAGAAGTCATTCCTGTTTGGCTAGTTACTAAGAGAGCTAAACAAATGCTCAGGAAGGTGCAGAAAAGAGCGGGACAGCTTTTGCTCTGTCGGCCAAGGCTGCAGGTCAGGCTAGGGTGGCTGAGGATGATGGTTACATTAGCCACAGTAGTGGTGCTGTTGGCCCAGAGCACCCAGTGCTGTCCCGTGCTCCTTAAGATTGTGAATCTGGGGTCTTTGCTTTTTCTTTTTGGTGGTGTTGAGGATTGAAGCCAGGGCCTTTGTATGGGGCTCCCCAGCCTCTTTTATTTATTTATTTTTGTGTAATTTTAAGGCAGACCTTGCCGGGTTCCCAGGGTGAGCTCAAACTTACACTCTTTCAGCCTCAGCCTCCCAGAGGGCTGGGATCGTGGGCCTGCACCATCACCCCTGGCTGCTGCTGTGCTTGTTGGCTCATGGTAGTTACCAGTGTGAAACCGTTGTCTTCATTTTGCGTATATTTTTCAGGTCTGCAAAAGATGATTTTACGTCTGTTATTGGGAAATGTCAAGGTAAGGGTTTCTAAAATATTTCAAAAAAGAAAATTTTATATCTCCAATGCTTTGCAGTATTTATTAAATTGGAATAAATATTAAAGAAATATATATATTAAGGATTATTATGACTATTAAAAGTTTTAAAATTTGTGACTGCCTTTTCTTAATTCCTTGAGTATTTTGCATTTTGGGTGGGTTTGAAATTTAAACTATTTTTAAAATATATAAGCCAGTTTGGGGAGAAAATATTTGTAAGTATCCATATTCTTTTACTTTGAATTCTTACTTAGTTATAAGTCAAAGTTGGTCAGATATAGTCTAATAAAAACATCTGGAGTTGACAGTTTTTTGATATATTTAGCAAAAATTTATTGAGTATAATATGAAATGTAATAAAAATACGGTGAATACTTACAATAAAAGGTACATTATAATTAATCTCCATGAAAATGCTTCCTTGTGCTTTGAAGGTACTTATTGAATTATCTTTGCCACTTCCTGCAGCAGCTGTGGAGTCGTCTTTCATGAGGGTCTTTTGCTTTGCTATTCTGGCTGCCTGGCTGCCTTGACGTCCTGAAAGAATTAAAAATGTTAAAAAAGGAGCTAGGTATGGTGGTGCATAGCTATAAGTCCAGCACTTGGGAGCTGAGTCAGGAGAACTGTTGCAAAGTTTGAGACCAGCTTGGGCTATAAAATGAGCTCAAGGCTATCCTGAACAGCATAGTGAGACCCTGTCTTAGACAAAAACAAAAGAAAACAACTCCCACACCAAACTCCAAAATGTTTCCATTTCCTGGTCATTGTGACTTTGGGGAAAAGCCAGGAGTTGCACTGCACCAGATCTGGTGACTGAGGTGGCTGAGGACACAGCATTGTGTTTTTACAAAGCGGTCTTTCCTCTGGATGACATTTGGCAGCAGCACTCATCTATTTCTGATCACACCTGGAAAGACCCTCAGGAAAGAGGATTCTGGAGCTGGTACAGAAAGCAACCAGGATGATAGGACTAGTGTGTGTGAGCCGAAGAGAGGATACTGAGGGAGATAATAGCAGTGTATCTTTCACTGTACATTTTTGAAATTTTTATTTAGTGCTTGCTGTATTTCTTCTCTGTAGTTTTTGATCTTGCTTTTTGTGAGCATGAGCTACCCTGCTGGGTGCTTGTGCTGTGACTGTGAGCAGAAGGCGTGGTCTTCTGTGAGAATGTGCAAGACGGGGCTAGGGGTTGAGACTCAGCCCCTGGGGCTGCACATGCTGCCATGATCTCCTCCCTCAGCTCTGCTCATCCTTTGATCGCTGCCTTGGGGTTATGAGTCTGTCTATGGTTTGATCCACAGTACACTTAGGTCTTAGTGATCTGCTCACCGTCTGAGAGCCCTGTCTCTGGGTCCAGGAACCTGCATGGGGACATGTTAGCTCCAAACCACAGCAGAAATGGGAGGACACGATGAGGAGGGTTGTGTTTGGTGAACAGCTCTGTTGCCTTTGTCTCCTATGCGCGCCTGCAGTTCCTGTGTCCATAGAGCCAGAGTGGTGCTCTGGGAGTCACTGTGAGGATGACACGGTATGCTGGCATGGTATGGTGTGCTTCGCATGTGTCTTCTCATTTAACTAAAAGAAAAGAGCCTGTATGTTTTATCTAGAGCAATAATAAACATTTGACCGTGAAAGAGAACAAGGTGGAGGAACCAGGAATGGTGGAAGCCACGCGGGGTAGGGGAGCCTGCCCAGGCGCTGGTGCAGCATGCCTTGGTGGTGTGGGCCAGCTTCCTTCCCAGGTCCCTCTCAGCCATGTAGGTGTGTGGGGGAGCCAGATGGCCCTGGGAGTGTGTGCGACGCTGCTGAACTGCACAGCCCCCGTCCCAGCCCCGAAGCTGAGTACTTACCCGGTTCTTCCTTCTTTGAGGTTTTTGCTTCTCTAGCAGCTCTAGGAAGACTTTTGAAAAGCGCTGTTGGTGATCATCTTGTAAAAGCTGCGCTATTCGTTCTTTTCCAGAACTACATCGTAGGTGGCTGGAAAACCCAGGGATACAGGCTTTGTTTCTGGTGGTAACTGAAATCTTAGCTCTTGATGAAAAGGCATGCTCTTGGGGACACGGGCTGAGGATGGTGGATGCGCTGTTGATAACCGCAAGTCTCCGTGAAAATGAGGCCCCCAGAGGAGTTTATTTCCTAAATCCACTCATCCCGTCAATACGAGATGAGGTGGGGAATGGGGACAGTGGAAATGTGTTTGCGGAGTTTAGTCAGCACAGGAATATTTTCTGGGCAAAGTTGTTCTCTTGCTGGTTTTTTGGTTTTTTTTTGTCTTTTTCCTTTTTATCGGTACCAGGGATCGAACTCACGACTGCCTGCTTGCAAGGCAGGCGCTTATGCTGCTGAGCTAAATCCCCAGCCCCTTTTCTTGCTGGTTTTTATGTAGCATCTGTGTATACATCGGTGTCTTTACTCTTGTTATCATTTTGTGTGTTTACTTCCAAATTTGATTTTTCTTTTTAACAGTCTAAAGACAGGGAACTGATTTTCTTTTCATTTTCTCCTATTGAAAAAACAAAAGCAAAAACAAAAAAGCTTTGTTGCCGGGTATGGTGGCACAGGCCTGTAATTCCAGTGCTCAGGGGGCCGAGGCAGGAGAATTGCTGAGAGTTCCAGGCCACAAAAAGATCAAGGCCAGCCAACACTACTTAGTAAGACCTTGTCTCAGAAAAGCAAAAGCAAAAACAGCAGAACAACAAAATGTTAACTGAGTGTTTGCAGCATCTTGTTTGGATTTAGTATAGAGGACCTTTCTTGGACTTTTTTTGTAACAGGATTCGAACTCAGGACCTCACACTTTCTGGACAGGGGCTTATGCTGCTGAGCTAAATCCCCAGACCCTCTTCTTGGACTTTTTAAATATACTTCCGTTGTTTTGTTTTTTGAGATATGGTCTCGGTGTGTAGTTCCCGTGGACCTTGAACACTCAGCGATCCTCTTGCCTCAGCTGTCTGATGTTGCAATCACAGACATGCACTACCATGCCTGGTGCTTTTTGAAATATACTTTTTGCCTAATCATAGTCAAAATGCAGAAATTTCTAGATCAGGTATTTTTGCTTATATACAGAATATATGGCACAGAGGCAGATGGAGTGTGAATAATTTCCAGCCCCTTGTTAGGTGTGTGTGTAGGGGAGACTTCTATTAGACCTCTTGGGGACGGCAGGCCTGTTCTATTACTGTGCCCTGTTGGCAGAGATGTTCCAGAGACAGAAGCCTCTCGTGTCAGGGTTGTGACACGTGCTCTGCTCCCCATCTGGAGTGGCGGTATCTAGGCAGACCTTGTTTCTGAGGGTGTCCAGAGTCCTCTAGGTCAGATAGTTATGAAACAGCGATGTGCTATGACAGATGCACCTAGAGGTGTGTCGATGGCCTGGGGGTCACACAGAAGAGAGAAGTTGGCTCTGAAAATGTGGAGGGAGTAGTAGTGACCCTCACAGAGGCCTAGCAGGAGGAGGAGGCCAGAGGGAGCCATGCGGGGCAGAGGCTGCTGTGTGGAAGGCACATAGGTGTCCAGCGCGCAGCTGGGGACATCCCCGGGGTGGGCTGCAGGGCATGCACTAAGGGGCCTCTACACCGTTTTCCACATGCCTGGGCTGCATGTGTTCCCTGCAGTGGCGTGCATGGCCCTTCTCACCAGCACTCCTTATGTGTTGTGCCTTTTGGGGGTTCGTCATTCTTATCCATTTTTGGGGAGCCAGTCCTCACTGGGCTTTGAATGAGGGCTCCCGGGTGACCGCTGATGTGAAGTATTTCCTCACCTCCCTGTCGGCCAGTTGTGCACCTTCTTTGAGAAACATGGGTTTAGATCTGTTTCCTGTTTTAAAACTGAACTGTTTAAAAAAAAAAAAAAAACGACAACAAAAAAACTGAACTGTTGTTGCAAATTTTGATTTCCTTGTATATATATTCTAGGAATTGACCCTTGGTCAGGTGGTCATTTTATTTAAATACTTTCTTTGTTTTTTAATTTTAAAGAGATTAAGACAGGGGTTGGAGATTTAGCTCAGTGGCATAAGCGCCTGCCTTGCAAGCAGGCAGTCATGAGTTCGATCCCCGGTACCGATAAAAATGAAAAAGACAAAAAAAAAAAAAAAAAAAAAGAGATTAAGACAAAAGAGGACATAACAAAGCAGATCAGAACAGAACAATGTAAGCAACACAGTTCTTCACCATAAGACAACCCGTAATTAACAGTAACTACCATAATGTCTCTTTCTTTGAAATAGTTGAGCATAACTTCATATACAATAGTATCAAACATAACAAAATAGTATAAAATCATTCAAGAGAGTGAAAGTATTACAGGGCATTCAGAACCAGATAACAGAGAACCAACAATGGCTGCTATATTTTCTCATTTTCCATAGAAAATTTGTTTATACTATCACACATAATAAAATCCAATAAGGTGCAGTATGATAGAACCAATGGAAACAGAAGGACAAAGGTATAGTAGGACTTCAGAGTAAGGTATTAAATCAGCACTATTATAAGTCTTATATAAGTTTTATATAGTCTTGTTTTCTTCAAAGTAGCTGTTTTCATATTATGACAGATAATAAAATCAAACAAGCCAGGATAAAACCATTCCAACTAATGAATACAAACATTATAAGGCTTCAAAGCAATGAATGGGGAATGATTACTATAAACTCTTATGTACTCTTACCATTTCTTACTCTAGGGAGACTTTACGGTATTTATGTGAGTTTGATTTATTTTGCTTACGAGTATAGTTTCAACTTGCGTCCATTTATTTATAAATATCTCAATGTGATCATTCTTTTTTTTTTTTTCTTTTTCCTTTTTATCAGTACCAGGAATCAAAATGTGATCATTCTTTATAGCTGAGTAGTACTCTATTGTATAAAAACACCACAACTTTTTAATCCATTCCTCAGCTGATGGACAGACACTAGGTTGTTTCCAAGATCTAGCTATTACAGACTGTGCTGTTATAAATATGGGTGCACATGTATCACTGTGGTATGATGTTTTGAGTTCTTCTGGGAATATGCCTAGAAGTGGAATAGCTAGGTTGAATGGGACTTTCAATTCCAGCTTTTTAAGGAATCTCCAGACTGACCTCCACAGTGGCTGCACCAGTCTACACTCCCATCAACAGTGCAAGAGAGTTCCTTTTTCCCACAGCCTCTCCAGCATTTGTTGTTGGTAGTTTTCTTGATCCTGGCCATCCTTTCTGGAGTGAGATGGAATCTCAGGGTTGTTTTAATTTGCATTTCTCTCATGATCAATGATGATGAACATTTTTTCATGTATTTATTTGCCATTTGTATTTCTTCATCTGAGAAATGTATATTTATCTCAGATGCTTCCCATTTTTGGACTGGGTCTTTGAATTTTGGGAGTCTGATTTTTTAAAATTCTTTATATGTTTTAGAAGTCCTTTGTCTGAGGGACAGTTCACTAAGATATTTTCCCCAGTTTGTGGGTTTTCTTTTCACTATGCTGGCGATTTCTTTTGACAGGCAGAAACTTTTTAATAAGATGTGATCCCAGTTATTGATTCTGAAAAGTATTTCCCATGTAGTTTGATTCCTGTTCATGAATTCTCTAACCTACCCCTATATCTTCAAGATTTTTATCTACTTTGTCTTCCAACAGATTTAGTGTTTCTGTTTTAATATTCAGATCTTTGATCCACTTAGATTTTAGGTTAGTACATGGTGATAAGCATGGGTCTAGTTTTAGTTTTTGGCATATGGAGAGCCAGTTTTCCCAGCACCATTTATTAAAGAGGCTGTCGTTTTTCCAGTGAGTATGTTTGGCCCCTTTATCAAAGATAAGGTGGTTGAGTGTGTTTGCAGTTGTATCTTCTAATCTATTCCATTGATCTTCAGATCTGTTTTGATTCCAGTACCATGTTGATTTTATTACAGTAGCTTTGTAGTATAACTTCAAGTCAGGGATTGTGATGCCTCCTGCCTTGCCTTTGCTGCTTAGAACAACTGACTTTGCTATTCTAGGTCTCTTCTGGTTGTAAATACTTTTGGTCATGCTGTAGTCATGGTGTAGGTTTTCTTTTCATGCTGATGACTGTTTTCCTTGCTTGGCAGAAGCTGTTTTAGTTTGATGGACTCTCATTTGTCTGTTTACTTTGGTTTCCTGTGTTTTCAGTGTCCCCAACCCCCGCTTGCGCTGCCCAAGGTCCTGAAGTACTTCCTTCTGTTTCCTTGTAGTAGTTTCACTGTGTTGGATCTCACATTTAAGTCTTTAGCCTCTTTTGAGTTAATGTTTGTAACTGCTGAGGTGTAGAGGTCCAGTTTCTTTCCCTTGCGTGTAGATACCACTTTTCCAGCGCCATATATTGGAAAGATCAACCTCCCCTAGTCTTACTCTTACCACGTGTGTTCACAGTGAGCTGACTGTAGATGTGTTTTTTCTTGTGACATGCTCTTTTCCTTTGGTTCTGGTGTTGATATTTATCCCAATGTCATTCTGTTTTTATTACTTGGCCTTTGTGGTTTATTTAGAAATCAGATGACGTAATGTTTTTGTTCTTTTGCTCAACATTTTTAAATACGTGATTCCACACAAATGTTAACCTCTTTTTTTCTAGTTTTGTAAAGAATGTCATTAGCATTTTGATAGGAATTGCTTTGAAAGTGTAAATCATTTGAGTAATTTAAACAATTTTGGCTCTTCCAATTCATGAACATAGAATGTCTTCCCATTTTCTATTTTCCCTTCAGTTTCCTTCATCAGAGTTCAGGGTTTTCGGCACTCGGGAAGCCTGTAGTGGAGGCTTATACCTGTAATCCCAGCACTCATGAAGCCAAGGCAGGAAGTTCGCCACAAGTTGGAGGCCAGTGTGAACTACAGAGTGAGACCCTGTCTCAAAATACAAACATTGAACAATTCATACTTTTCTTTTTGGAGCACTTTTACCTTTCCTTTGATTAAATTTGTTCCTAAGTTTTTTATTACTATTTTCCATAGCCATTGTAAATGGGATTGCTCTCTCATTCTGTGTTTCTGGTAATTCGCTGTTGGCACGTTGTGGCTCTCCTGGATTTTGTTTGTTTTTGGTAGTGCTGTGGACTGGATCCATGAGAAGTCGTTTTCGGCTCAGCTGCCCCCTGCTTATGCTGCCAGTTCTGTGTGTTGATTTTATATCCTGAGACTTTGCTGAATTAATTTATTCTGGCAGTTTTCTTGGTGGAATCTTGGGGTTTGCCTGTGTAAGGTCATCTGTATGCAGCAGCAGTTTGGCTTCCTTTTTTCTGAGTGAGATCCTTGCTTCTTTCTCCTGTGTGCTTGCGCTGCCTGGTCTGTGTTGAATAGAGGTGTAAAGGCAGGCAACCTTGTCTAGTTCTAGATCTTCGAGAGAAGACACTCAGCGTCTTGCCATGGCTGTTACATGTGGCCTCTGTTCCACTGAGTGGCTGGACCTGCTATGTCCGGTGTTCTCCTCATGGAGGCAGGTTGTATTTTACCATGTGCCTTTTGTTCTGCTCTTGAGGTTTTTCTGTTCTTTGTGTTTACAGATGTGTGATAAAGAAATATGGTAAACATTTAAAAAGACAGTATTTATTATAGTAAAAGACATTTGATCACCCCTCCCCCTATACTGCTCCCTGCTTTAAACCCACTCACCTCACTGTGCCTGCAACTTTTTGAAGCAGCTCCAGATGTCCTCCTCTGTGTTTTTAGTTGCACTGTCCTACTGCCTTGATGTCTTAAATTGATTCAAGGTATTGATCTTTTGTGGTCATTTTGACTTCAGGGAGAGCCAGGAGTCATGTGTGCCATGTCCTGTGCCATGTTTTATTTATTTATTTAATTAATTTATTTCTGTCAGTGTGTGAGCCACAAGGTAGGATAAAGACATTTGGTGACTGTGTAAATGAAGAGTTGGTAGAGAGAGGGCACTGGGCCTCCTACCTGTCTCTTTAGTGCTGGGCTTCTAATAACAGGAAATGGGAGCACAGAAAATAAACAGTAAGAACGTCAAACCTAGCACGGTTTAAAGTTTCTCAGGCCTTTCTTTCTCTTCTCTAATAGCTAGCAGCCTTTTTGTTGTGCCGAAAAATTCAGAATAGGAGAGAATCGAGGAGCTGGATTATTAGGATTATGAAGGTATTGATTATCGCAGTCTTATGATTGTGTGATTGTCTAAGGACAGTTCTACATTTGTCTGCCTGTGTGCCTGTCCTCCCTTATTCTCATGCTGTGTTAGCATCGACATTTGATACAGCTGAACTTCTCAGTTTTTGGTGTTAGAGGGGCTGAACTCATTGGGTTGGAATTATTTTCTGCCCATTCTTTCCGCTGCTTCTTGGTATGTAAGCATTTTGCAGTGTGCTATCCCCGAGCCTTTCCTGGCGAGGGCAGTGCGTGTGATGGTTTACATCTGTGCTGTGCTTTGCTACTAAGTGAGGCGTTAGACAGCGCTGGGAAGTGGTGCATTATGCTTACTGTAACCACAGTTACTAAAACTGTTACTGATTTTTGTAACCTCTTCTCTTTTCCTTCTAGTTCCGAAAGACCCCAAGCCCCAGTGGAGATGGGTGGCGTGGAGCTATGATTGTACGCTGCTGGCCTACGCAGAGAGCACGGGCACTGTGCGGGTGTTCGACCTCATGGGAAGCGAGCTGTTTGTCATTGCCCCGGTATGATCCGCCGCAGACTGGTGACTGTTTGGGGGTATGTGTGATATCTCTGTATGGATGCTCCAGCGAATGAATGTGAGAAGGGAAGAGACAGATGTAATAAACTATGACATTAAGACACTCAGGATCTAGCTGGGGATTTCCATCTGGGTAATCCTTAGTTTTGTATTCTGTGATGCATTGTGCAGATGTAAACCGCCTAGTAGTAAGTAAATTCTCCATGGAGGCTGTTCAGCCAACCCTCATGAGGAGGCGTGTCCAAAACAGGAGAGTATACTGAGCCATTTTCAGGCCACAGGAAGAATGAAGGGCTGGCCCTGGGGCAGGTCCCATGATGCTGGGGTGCGGGGTCCACACTGGCAGCAGGTGGAAAACACTGCCTAAGCCAAGTGCTTTTTGAATTTTGGAGAAGGAAAGGTCCATTCACATTTTCCCTGTATCAGCTGTGGGGAGCAACAGTGGAATAAGGTGAGCTTGAGCAGGCTTGGGACAGGAAGCTGGGTCATAAGGAACACTTGCTTCTGGCTGGATAGCGCTGGCATCCGGACAGCCAGCCAGCTGGGGTTTAAGTCAGGGTTTTGACATTGACTGTTGTCTGATTGTCTTTTGCCTGTGTTAACTGAGGATGCCCTTGTCTCTCCCCAGCCTTCCCTCATCTGGCCTTTTAAAGTAATTTTAGAACACTCCTGGGTTTTATCATAGCACAAAATATTGTTATAAAGTTCCATCAATGAAACGTCCATAGCAGGGACAACTTCTGGGAGTTCAAATTTATTACATGAATGGAATAGAAATTGAAAGAGAAAGTGAAAAAAAAAAGAATGCTTGTAATAATTTGTAATTGTGTTCTGCTATTAAGGATTGTATGTACATTCTCAATATTCACGGCAGTTATGTGAGTGGATTGGTGTCAGTTTTTGAAGTTTAGGAAGGAGATTGAGGGGAGCAAAGTGGCAGCCCCTCTCCCTGGGTCTCTTCTAGGAATCGTGTGCACCTTAGCATCTGTATTCATGTGGATAGGACCACGGTGGGCAGAACAGTGGCTCTGACTCTGGCTGTGTCTTAGCATCTCCGAGGGGCTTCACAGAGAAAACCAAGGCCAGGACCCAGATGCATGCCTGGCCTGCCTGTACTTGCCATGGGCTCTGCCTAAGTGACCCCTGCAGGACCTGGAGCTCATGGTGTTTTCAGGCTTTTTAGTGTGTTCTCCTAAGTTTAGCACTGAGAGCCAGGAATTCCGAGAATGGTTTTCATTCAGGAAATGAATATGCATGGAGAAATCTGGGCAAAGTACACTGGGCTCAGGTTACAGGAGTCCCACAGCTCCTGGACAGGTTCTGAGGAGCTGTCTGGAGACGGAAGCTGGCGCCATGTGCTTGGCCCCGCAAGCCCTAAGGTCTCGGCAGGAGCAGCCTTGTGAGAAAGACTCAGACTAGCCCGTGCAAAGGAAGGACTGCTTCTGTGGGCTGCGGGGCAGGCTGGGCCTGGCCAGTTGTTGTCTGCGTCCCCATTGAGTAGGGTGTCTCCTGGGAAGAGTTGGCTGTCCCAGGGGCAGCGGGGCCTTCTGAGATGTCTGTTCCTCTGCAGAAGCCTCAGTTTTGTGAGGTTCTGCCTCTGGAATCCAAGGTGACTGGAGGCCAGAGGCTGTGACAGGTAGGTGAGCGTCCCTACAGGTCTCTTGCTTCCCTGTCCTCAGCCGTCCGAGTAGGCAAATGGAAGTGAAGACTTTTCCATTTAGACTACTGCTGGCAGTGGATGCTGACATTGGAAAGCTGCTTCTAGAGTTCTCTAGGGTGGAAGGGTGGAGAGTTCTGTCTGTGTTGCAGTGGATATACGGTTTGAATAAAAATGTGCTTCTCTACCCCTCTACTTCAAAGTTATGTATTGTGGTGTTGCCTGAGTAAATGAAAGATTACAGGTAATTAAAAAAATCAGAGCTGGGAGGACTGCTGTAGACCGGGCAATTGGCACTGGGCTTTCACATGCCCCCCAGTTGTGCATCGTTATTTATGGAGCATCTCTTTAGTAATGCAGTTTTCTTTTCTCTCAAAGGCATCGAGTTTTGCTGGTGATTTGAGCTGTGCCATCGCTGGGTTGATATTTTTAGAATACAAAGCCAGTGCGCAGTGGTTAGCAGAACTCTTGGTCATCAATTACCGAGGATAACTCAGAAGTTACCTTGTCAGGTAAAAGGCGCTTTGGGAAGTGTATTTGGTGCAGTGTTATTTCTCTGTTTCACATCAGTTAGTGGTGCTGCTTTATGTCCTGGCATGTTGTTATGAAAAGTTGGGAGTACAATTTGATAGTTGAAAGAATTGTATCTTAAACACTCATGTATTTCCAGTTGGATTCTATAATTAGGATTTTACTGTACTATTGATCATATTTTTACCATTTATCCATCTCTGTGTCTTCTTGTATTTTAATGTATTTCAGAGTAAGCTGGAGATGTCAGCAGTTAGATTTAGCATGCATATTATTAATTAGGGTTCAGTGTTTGATGAGTTTTCTTTCCGGTAATATTTATATTCTGTGGAAATGCACAAATCTCAGTTGTACCTGTTGTGACTTAGTACCAGTGTGTACATTTATGCAGTCAAAACCCCTGTGGGGATTCTGGACGTTGCCACCATGCTAGGACGTTCCATCTTCTCCTTCCCAGCATCCCTTTCCACGTCTACCCCCAAACAAGTAACTGTTTTAAAAACTTGTTAAAAATCACAGTTGAGGGCCAGGGATTTAGCTCAGTGGCATAAGTGACCCCTGATACCAAAAAAAGAAAAGAAAAAAATCACAGATGAGTTTTGTCTGTCCTGATAATTCATAATAGTGGAATCATGTATGTGGATCCTTTTTGTAAACTTTCCTTTAATCAGCATAATATTTGAGATTCATCCATAGTTTATGCCACTCAGTAGTGTATTCCTGTCTTACTAGTGGTCAGTATTTTATGAATACCATGAATAAATGTGTAGGTATCTGTGTGTGGCTACATGAGTGCTGAGTGGTTGGTTTATCCATTTTTCTGTTTCTAGACGTCCAGGTTTCCAGCTTAGGGCTGCTGTCATACAGCAGCTATGCCTATCCTTTATAAGTATTTATGAATATATATCATCATATCTCCTGATGTTTCCCTTCCAATGAATCGTACAGTCAGTGCAGTTTATTTTTGTAAGAAACTACCAGACTTTTTACAAACAGGGCTGTATCCATCAGTCATGTTAACACTATCAGAGTTCTGATTGTTTTACATCTTTGATATTACTTGTCTTCCACGTTACAGATATCGTATTGGGTATGTAATGATGTCTGTTGAAGTTTAATGGTATTTATTTCTTGCTTACCTTCTGAAATTTAGTGTTGAAACAAATCAGAGCTACCAAGAGAGTCGCAGGTTCAGCTTCAGTAGTCATTATCCTCATGGGATCAGTACTGCGATTTACCACCCTGCTCACAGGTAAGCAGCTGTTTGTGCTCTGACTCAGAGTAAACCGGGTGGGTCCAGAAACCTTGGCGTAGATCCAGAGGGAAGAGCCTCCCCTCACTGATTCTCCTGTGGACCTGTTCATTCCATATTCCTGTGCGCAGTCATGTAGAAGACCTTGGCAGTCTGTTCTGATCATGCATGCACCTTTTCCTGCCTGACTGGTCTTCTCCAGCCAGCCAGGGCACTGGCCTCTTGGTTGAGGAATTTTTCCTGCTTGCTCACCCACCAAAGCACGTCCTCCTCGTTGTAACAAGAGTGCGACAGCACGGAGCTCACAGCCTTGTCCACAGAGCCCATGAAGGCCATGTCTTCTTGTGGAGGCTGCAGTAGGCATCCCTCTTGCAGGCTTCCTTCCTTGCAGGCTGAGGCTCTGCTGTCTGTCTGTCTGTCTGTCCGGCTCCTCCAAGTCCTGTGTCTGTTTCCCCTGCGGTGCCCCACCCTCTGTTACTCAGCTTTGTCAGTGAGTTTGACTGGAAGCTTTTGGCATTTTCTGCTGCCTGCAGTATCTGCCCTTTAGTTTTGAGGGTTAAGTATATGTGTATTTCACGAGTCAGCCAAGCTCTTTGGGTTTGTAACTAGAAAGAGTGTTCCATTTTGAGTCAGATTAAGCTAGTTAAGTTCTGGATTTTTGGATTAATCAGTGACTGCCGGCAACTCCTTACACTGACTCTCTTCTTGGTGGAAAGTGTATGCAAGTTTCGTATTCTGTTTATTCATCAGAGAATTTTATTGTGGAATCCTTTTACTGTGAAAGATTCCCCTCTCTTTCCTCTCTCCCACTCCTTTCTCTCCTCCTCTCTCTCCACCCCTCGCTTCTCTTCCCCACACTCCAAAATCCTTTGGGCTGTCTGCTAATGCCATTTTGTCTCCCTGAGACAATGACCGAGATAATGACCATCTTGACTTTTGTTTCATCCCCTTGCTTTCTTTAGAGTTTGAGCACTTATAGTTAGCTTGATGTTCTGACTTTATGGAAATGGAATCATGTGCTCGTAAATCTTATTGTGTGACTTGCTTTTTCTTTTCTTTTTTTTAACAAGGTATTGGAACTGGAACGACTTGCTTTTTCATTCATGTTGTTGTAGTTCATTCAGTTTTTTTTTAGTTTATTTTTAACCACTGAGGATATTTTATGAATAATACGCAACATATTTAGCCGTTCTCCTGTAAACGAAAACTTGATTTGTTTCAGCTGCTTCTATGTTATAAAAATAGCACAGTGGTAAAAGCTTCTATGTTATAAAAATATTACAGTGGTAAAAGTTATTGTGTACTCCTTTAGCACACATGCTGGCTGTGGAAGGAGAAGTGACTCTTCAGACTTCTGGGAGGGAACAAGGTCCTGGCAGGTGTGTCCCACGGTGGTTGTTCTGGATGATGTTCATCCTCTTGATGGTGAGATGTACGGCACTTTTAAACATCTGCTGGTTGGTAGGTGTAAAGGAATATCTCATAGCTGTTTTCAGTGATTTGAAAACCTGTGGGAGCTGTGTAAGAAAAGAGGGTTTCATGTACAGGGCCATCTGAGCCCACCCCTGAGGAGGGCATGTTCCAGGAGCAGCGCTGTGAGAACGCAGTGCAGGAGCCCTTGGGGCCAGGGTGTGTGACGCAGATGGAGGTGTGATTGGCAGGCCCGTGAGCAGTGGTGAGCACTGATTTCTGCGTGGTTTTGCAGCCCACAGAGCCCCTGTTCTCACTTGTGTTTATTCTCCTGTAGTTCACCCCCCCCCCCCCATGCTGGGGTCACACTGAGGACCTCTCTTGTGTGAAGAGAGGGCTGCACGCTGAGGTACATTTTCAGACTTCCTTTCTCCTTTTTCTTTGTTTTAAACTGCTGAGTTTTATGATGTACCTGTTATAGATTTACCCCTAAATCCACCTCACTGGTGGTATAAGTCTCTCTTCAGTGCATCATATATATTTGTGTCGTGCAGGTTTTCTCTCTGTGGAGAGGTCTGTCCCGGAACTTCCCAGTGTGCTGCAGTGTAAATTTACAATGGCTGATAGCTGTTGTCCTGGAGTCTCTGCCACACCCTGGGAATTGCATTCATGTGTTGTCTGGCTGCATTCTTGTTTCCTAGGTCCCTTGTGCTCTCTCACTTTCTGTTTTTCTTAGTTTATTTCACTGTTTTGGCCACTCACAGCCTTCTGTATCTTCCCAGAAACAACATGTGGTATATCAAAGACTTGCATGTCTGAAAATGGCTTGTTCTGTCTTTATGTTTAATTGATGATTGGGTTCAACAGAGTTGTAGGCTGGAAATAATTTTCTTTTAGAATTTTGAAGGTATTTTTTCTAGCTTCTAGTGTTGCTCCTGAGAATTCTAATGTTATTCTGATGTAAAGCCCAGTTTTGTTTCTCTGGTGTTTGTCCCCTTCTCACTAGACTTTCTTATTCATCAGTGTTCTGCTATCTGACCTTGTAATTGCTCACAGCAGATTTATTACTATCTACATGCTGGCTTCTTAGTTTTGGGTTCAAAATGTAACCACTCGAGGGAAGTTTTATTTAGTGGGCGGGGACAGCCTCTATTTAAATAAACATCTTAGAAAGTTGAATATATTCTTTAATCAAAAAGGAGGTTCTCTTTTTGGTTCTGCAATCATTTATAACTTGATAGCAGTCAGTGTGGAGATAGATGACATTAATGTTTCTGTGTGAAAATTACTATAAAACAGAGAATGTGTATAAATATTCTATTGTGGATGACGTTTTTGCTAGGTTGTTTATGTTTTCCATTATGTGGTCTTTTTTAAAAGAAAGAAGGTATTATTTTCGTCCTGTTTTTATTTATTTCCAGCTTATTTTTGCAAATAGTAGTGTGAGGGTGTGCTATTTATCATCTATAAGAATTTTACAGATGTGAAATAAATCAGCCAGGCTAGAGCTTGGTTAAATAGGGAACACGAACTCAGGGTTTTGTGTAATGCGTTTTTTTGTCTTAATACAGAGAGCACTGCTGAAGAAGAGAAATTGAGTTGATAAACTGGGTGACAGGAAGCAAGAATTAACTGAGAAGCTGTGGACTAAGCTGGGTGGGTATGCTGATTTTTTCCATATCCTGAGTCACAGCCTCATGGGAGCCCTGGAGCCATCTCATCCCTCGGCCCTGCCTCCCCTTATCTGCCCCCCCATCCATTCTCCTCCCTCCCCTGCCTCCCCTGCCTCCCCTCCTCTTCCTTCTGTCTTTCCTTTGCTGTTGTTGGTTTTCTGGAGAATCACACCCAGGCTCTGGTGGAGAAAAATCCCTCTGTTCCTTTGCATTGTGGAAGAGCCCATGTGCAGTAACCATAACTCTGCCATAGTAGTGTGAACCACCAGAGACGGCATGGAAATGAGCAAACCTGGTTGGGTTCCAATAAAGCTTTATTTACAAAACATAGGTGCTGGTGGATTTGGGGTGTGTGTGTGTGTGTGTGTGTGTGTGTGTGTGTGGTGGCTGCCGCTTGCTGACATTCGTCTTACGTAACTAACTGCAGGCATATTTAAATTCATGTATTTCTTGAAATGTCTTTGTTCTTTAAAGTCTTCATGGTATCAGACTGAGGCCTGCTGCCTGTGCGCACAGAAACTCATATTATGGCATCAGTTTCTGCAGAAAGCTTCATTGAAGGTCAGCCAGTAAGGGAGAGGAGGGGCTTTGAAGATGGGACTCAGTATTGGGGCAGTGCCTGTTATGGTCCCCCTGTTTTAGTCCAGAGGTGGGCCAGTCACAGGCAGCACCCTGGCTCCCGGCTCATGCTTGGAATCCCCATAGCTTTGGATCCTGGATCCTCTTATGAGTAGAAGGCTATGGCCCGTGGAGCAGACACAGTTTCATTTGTGCTTTCTGTTGCTGTCCCCTGCCTGGAATGTCCACTAAAGTAAAACTGTCTGCTCGGCCCTGTTGGGTTGGACCGACCCACTACAGCTTTGTGTGCTGAGGAGGAAGGGAGTAGGGAGGGGAGGGCAGTGGGCGGGGGAGGGAGAGCCTTTTGCTCAGCCAGGGGTGGGTAGGACAGATTTGTTCAGGCAGCAACTTATATCTGACAGTTACGGGATATTTAAAAGTAGCTAGACTTGCTGGAAATTCTCCAGACTGACCGTGACATGATGTGTTGTTGCAGTATACTCCATGAACACGCTGTAGAGCTTGCGTGGTTTGATAGAACAAGTGTTGGTTTCCTCCAGCAAATGGTGGTTGCAGCTCCTTGGGCTTCTGGCAGTGTGTCAAGCCTGTGAGAGAGAAGGTGAATGGAGGTCCAGGACCAGGGTCTGTGTTGTCCACGGCTCCACTTTCCGCAGCAAGACAGGGCCTGGCACTCGATGTGTTGCTCAGCAAAGGAGCGGGAGCCTGATTTTGGAGGAATTGGTGTTTAAGGCTCAGGTGGAACATCGTGTAAACACAAGAGCTAAAGTAGGTCATTTTCAGATGTTTCTTAGGTGAAATGTGAGTCTTGTTAACTCCTGAGAGTGTGAACTCCATGAGGGGGGAAGCTTGGTTCCTTCATGCTGTCTTTCCTGCACTGCTAGCACCGAACCTCACATCTGAGTAAGTGTAAACACTCCTGAGATGGATGCTGCATTGACTTCAGTGGAAGTTGGTGACGTTAGAGAAAATGTCGGTGCAGATTACTGAATCTGCATGTGCTGAGTACTGGTCATCAGGATGCAGTGTCCTACTTCCCTGCTGCTGCTGCTGTGTGTGGGGCAGAGCTCCGGGCTAGGAGACTTTCCTAGGGTGGTGCGACTATCAGGGCTGCTCCCGTCCTCCGTTCTTGGGGTGGAGGGACTGTGACCTGGATGAGGGCTTGGTACACCGCAGCCTGTGACCTGGCTCTGCCCCATTTCTAGGAATACAGTTGACATTTTTTAGGTAGTTGAAAAATACTCAAAGCAGGTTCCTTGGTGACTCATGAAAATTGTGTTCAGGTATCCATAGAGTTTCTTTTGACACCCTGATGTGGTGTTTCCTTCTGTCCCGTAAAGGAGGTGTTATGAAGTAGATCCTGTGGCCCACCAGGGTCAAAATATTATGAGCTATACTTTTTAAGAAATTGTTAGCTGGACTGTTCTGTGCCAGCCAACATCTGTGTGTCCAGTTTTGCTTGGGGGGTACAAAGCCAGAAGGATTAAATGTTACACATGTTCCCATATTTGATTCTGAATTCTGAATTACGTCCTAAGGAATTTAGAACCAGATGCCATGCAGTTTTAAGCAATTCTATATCTATTCATCAGGTTGCTAGGAGAACGATTTCATTATCAAACTGAGTGAGCAGAAGAGGAAAAATTTCCTGTTTTGTTTTTAATAAGCAGCCTTTCAAAAACCTAATTGATTTCTGTGATCATCCTTCAGCACATGTCAACTACTTAGTCTAGTGCTTAGTCACAATGTGACTGATAATGAGCCGTGTCTTCCAGACCCCAGGTGGTTCCTTTAAACATAGGGTGAAGTGGATCCTTGACCAGCAGCATGGAGATTCCCGGAGGTGTGGGGAGTTGGAGATTGGGCTCCCCATGCCTCTGCCTCCTGGACCCCACGTCTGGAAGGTGTCCCAGTGTGTGTGTGTTCCGGGCCCTCCGGGATTCTGCTGCATCCCTGCTGTTTGACAAAGGCTAACTTTGTCTTGGCTATATGTATTTCTGCTTAGTTCTTCATCTAGTTGGTAAACATAAGCAAACTTTAATGAAGACACTGAACTAGTGGGTAAGATGTAATGCATCAGATAGGTGATGTTTCAGGTTTCCGAAGGGAGGAACTGCTTGTAGCTCTGACGGTTTGATCATGTGTGTGGAGCCTTAACTTTATGGGCCTGGTCCTGTCAAATCTTTCCAAGCCCAGGCCGCAGCTGTGCTAGTTCAGGTGCTGTTCCACTGTCTGACCCCTGCCCTTTCCATGTTGTAGAATTGTGGCACATAGAGCCTGCCCTTCCCCTCCTTCCCTTCCTGTTGTGTGCCTTGGGGACACCAGACCTTGGACAGAGCACCTAGAAGTTCTTGTTCTAAAACTTCCTATGCTGTACGTGGGCTTGAACGAGTTCTAAGCCACTAGAGGGCAGATTCTTCCAACCAGTGTTTGATCAAAGAACCTTTTTGCTAACTCTTCTGTGTTGCTTTTGAATTCTTTTAAAGCATGGCTCCCAGCCTCAGTGTCCTCAGCGTCTTATACCGTGATACTTAGGGCCTTGTGTCTGCCTCTACTGGGTTTTTTCCCATGTCTGGGTTACTGTCTCCTGTTCTTTGGTCTCTGCCTTTATTCGGGCTTGTTTAATTCTTTCCTCGCATGCGTGCGTGTGGGTACACACTTTCTCTATCACTTAGTTTATTTTTATCGTCCAACGTCTGTGCCTGCTTGCAGCTTTCCACTCTTCCAGCTGTCAGAGCTGGGAGACTCAGCCCCTTCATCGTCAGGCCAAGACCAAGGACCGCTTCCTTCACCTCTGTGCACCTGTGCGTCTTGGCAGGCATGCCCTGCTTGGCCTTTCGTGGCTGAGACATGTCTGTGCTCAGTAATGTACAGGACAGCTTAATCTCCAAGGGTTTTTATCTGGTTTTGAGCATTTTAGATCGAAGAGAATATAGTATTCTTTGAAGATAACGGTGCACAGTATAATAACTGCTATTTTTGTTATTTGGCTATGAAAATTTGTTTTATTTTTTTCATAAAAAAAGAAAGAAAAATCAAAGCCAGGGCCTCCACGTTGCAATACACCCCCATCTTATTTTTATTTTTTGTTTTGAGACAGGGTCTTAAATCATTCAATTACCCGATTTGGGTTTGAACTTGTGCCTCCTGCCTCAGCTTCCCAGAGTTCTGGGGTCACAGGTGTGTGCCTCCGTGTCCAGCTTGTTGTTTCTTTCTGACGTGCTGTGTGGTGCCCGTGTGCATCAGGTGCAGATGATGTGCGTATGCCTAGTGAGGCTGCACAGATGCTCACTGGTGTCTGCAGCATGCGGTGGCCAAGCTTCAGACGTTCCCCATGTCTCTGAGTGTACCACTGAATATTTAAGCGCTGCCTCTGCCCAGGTGAGGCTGTGGTTCCCATTTGAAAGCCGTTTGATTTCTCTTGGTGGTTTTGCTTAAAATGCTGACCTTCTAGGTTTAATATGTAGTCATTTTAATGTAAATTTTCTCATGCAGGTGGCTTTCCATGATGTGATGTTTCACTGCTTTTATCTTGTTCCTATTTACAATCTGCATCCTTTATTTTCTTGCTTGCAGACTTCTGCTTGTGGGTGGCTGTGAAGCCTCAGAGCCAGGCATCTGGAAGGCAGCCAGCTGCGGCCTGTCTGCGTGGAGAGTCCTCTCAGGGTCACCATATTACAAGCAGGTCGCCAGCGGTGGAGACAGGGTCACAGTGGTAAGTGCTTGCCACAGCATTTTACTGTCCTAATTGGCTTTAAACAAATACATTGTCTGTAAGACTTAGAGGAAGAAATAATTTTGTCTTCAGCGAGGAAGACTAATTAATTCTGGTGCAACTATAATACTTCTTTCAAATATCAAATTTAATAATGTATGTTGAATTGAACAGTATTTTCAGATATTAAAAAAATGACCTGGATTTGCTTGTTTAGGTATCAGCATCTATGAGGCCCTTTGTGTTTGAGCAGCTGTTCTTAGCTCGCTCATGGACTGGCCCATTTCGCTAATGCTGTTTCCAGCCCTAGTCTCCTCATGGAGAAGCTGAGTGGGCTCTGGAGAAGCTGTCCTGGGCCCACTCACCACACCACTGGAGCTTGCAGCCCTTGTTCATAAGCACCATAGTGCACTTCTTCCTGTAGTGTTCAGTCTTTCTCAACTCTTCATCTGTAGATTCATTGATTCTTTCTATAATTTTTTATTGGGTCTCTCTCTCGCACCAATGTTAGCCAGCTTTCTGTGGCTATGACAAGATTCCCAAAACAAACACTTCCTAAGGTATAAGGGTTCATTGTGGCTTGCAGTCTCAGAGGTTCAGTCCATGGTAGCTTGGTCCTGTTGAGGTGTAGTCCCTCATAGTACAAGTGTAGCACATAGTGTGGTTCCTGTAAGGCGGGTGGAGAGGGAAGGAGATGATGAGGTCCTCAGGGCCCCTTCAAAGGCATGGTGCTCAGTGGTGTGACTTCTTCCACTAGACCCTCACCTCCTAATGGCTCCCTCACCTCCTAGCAGCACCACAGGCTGGTGACCGTGTCTCTAACACATGGGTGTTTGGGGACCGTATCATGCTATGATGCACTGTGACAGCTAATCTCCATGGCAGTTTGGTGAATTCATAGCAGATGAGTTCATAGCTGAATGGACTGCTGGGAAGTAGGGCCTCATTGAGGGAAGAAGGCCTCTAGGTGCCTGTTTTTGAAGGCCTCAACTTGTCTTTGGCACTCTCTTGATCTCTGCTTCTTAATTGCCTTAGTGTAGGCCAACCTAGGGAACTTGTATATGACCAGGGGGGATGAAGATGAAACACAGACACAGAATTAGTTTAAAATATGTGCTTAGGGTGCTCTTGTCTCCCTTCGACAGAGAGTCCCGAACAACTGGCGTACCTTGGCTCTATTCACTCAGAATGGGCACAGGCAGTAAGAGTCAACCAGGATTCATCCATCTTCTACCATTCATGGTACATCTTTTAGTAAGCAAAACGATCTCAGAGACACTAACTTTCCCTGCCACCGGTGTGTCAGCACGCACTACACCGCCTTTCTCTCTAGGGCTCACAGAAGAGGCCTGTTAGGCCTTAATCTTCCAATCTGGTCTCCCACACCTTAAAGAGACAGCTTTCCCTGGCCACATGCCTGACATGTTGTTATTACTTCACCACAGACCTGGAAGCAATGGGATTGCATGTCACTGACTGAACCCTCTGAGTCCGTAAGCCAGGGAAGCTTTTCCTCCTTTAAGCCTTTGTCTCAGGTGTTTGTCATGGCAAGGGAAAGCTAACTCACACAGCTTCTTTTAGACTGCAATAGTGTTAGTGTGTGCTTGGCCCCTGCACACTGTGCTAATCCAGACAGTCTCATAAGCAATCAGTGAAAAGCCCTAATAGTTCTGTCACTTGCCACATAAAAATTGATAACCTTATTTGAGACAAAGCCTGCTGTTGATACTGTCTGTCCTTGGTCCCTTGTTCTAATTGATGATCATAGGATTTAAAGAGAGTGCCCTTTGGAGGCTCCTCTGCCTCAGTTTATGACTTTAGAAGGGAGGAAAGAAGGAAAAAGTGGAAGCAGTAGCACCTCTCATTGTTTAAAGCTAAGCATGTGGCTGCTCCTAGTCTCAGAGGGTCTCAGAGTAGTTCTTCAGTGCCCAGAGAAGTGATAAAAACGAAGTGTTGGTGGGCACTACTTGGCTTACACATCACCACCCTGTATAAGTGACACAAAAGCAGGCGCTTGATCAGAATCACACGCCTCATGCTTAGCATGGTGCCTGTGATAGGCAGCAGTGCTGTGGTGGGCAGTTAGATGTCTCTCAAGTGAGGGAAGAAGCAGAAAATCAAGCTGAAGCACAATACAAATAAATGTGTTAGGCCATTTGCTTCAGTAGTGTGTTTGCCATGTTATTTTTCTTAGATTGATAGATTTAAATAGATTGATTTAAAAATAATGTCCTGAAAGAATAAATGGTTTGGTATTGACAAAGAAGTAATGCAGATGTGCCTCTGAAAAGAAATCTCCAGCAGTTAAAGTAGTCCTCCATTATTATTTTTTAGCATCTGGCATATGCTGGAATCTATGTGATTTCACCCGCCAAAGCTATCTTTTTTTTCTCCAAATGAGATTGACTTAGTGTCTTATATGGTACCAGATCTTATATCCATTTGTTTGTAGCTCAGCTTATGCAGTGCGGGGCTTTTCTGTTTTTTCCCCACCTATCTACTCTGCCGCCTTTGATTCTCTCAGAAGGTGGGCTGGAGGACAGTGTGAGGGTTGTCATCACTGGCTTTCAGACAGGAGCTGACAGCTGAGAGCTCAGGGTAAGCGGAGGCGGGAGATGAGCTGGACTGACTCTCCCACTTCCTGTTAACTCTTCCCTACCTGCAAAGCTGTGTCCAGGTGTGATTTGTGCTACAACGATTATGCCATTGTCACGAAGAAAATAAGGTTAAGGTAGGAGTTACTTGTACATGCTGGGCACACTGTCTCCTGTTTATAGGGATGTCTGAGCCGTGTTTATCTTTCTGGCTTAATTCATATACAGATTGTAGTTTTATATGGAACAAATCAAGGCAAATCTTGGAAAATGTTAGAAGACTTTTTCTCCCTCAAATCTTACTTAAAGCAAATATGATGCCTGCAGGTTATTTCCAATGGTTTAATCAAAATACAGGTTTTTAAAACACTTAAGAATCTGGGTATGCTATGAAAATACCATCAACAAACCTCATAGATCTAGAGAAATCACTCCTAAAATTCATCTGGAACCAGAAGAGACCTAGAATAGCAAAAGCAATTCTAAGCAGCAAAGGCAAGGCAGGAAGCATCACAATCCCTGACTTGAAGTTATACCTACAAAGCTATTGTAATAAAATCAACATAGTACTGGAATCAAAACAGATCTGAAGATCAATGGAATAGATTAGAAGATACAACTACAAACACACTCAACCACCTTATCTTTGATAAAGGGGCCAAACATACTCACTGGAAGAACGACAGCCTCTTTAATAAATGGTGCTGGGAAAACTGGCTCTCCATATGCCAAAAACTAAAACTAGACCCATGGCTATGACCATATACTAAACTAAATCTAAATGGATCAAAGATCTGAATATAAAGACAGAAACACTAAGTCTGTTGGAAGACAAAGTAGATAAAAATCTTGAAGATATAGGGGTAGGTTAGAGAATTCATGAATAGGAGTCAAACCACATGGGAAATACTTCTCAGAATCAATAACTAGGATTGCATCTTATTAAAAAGTTTCTGCATGTCAAAAGAAATCGCCAGCATAGTGAAAAGAAAACCCACAAACTGGGAAAAAAATCTTAGTGAACTGTCCCTCAGACAAAGGACTTCTGTCTAAAACATAAAAAATTTTAAAAAATCAGACCCCTGAAATTCAAGGAACCAATCCAAAAATGGGCATCTGAGATGAATACACAGTTCTCAAATGAAGAAATACAAATGGCAAATAAATACATGAAAAAATGTTCATCGTTAGTCATTAGAGAAATGCAAATTAAAACTAAACTGAGATTCCATCTTACTCCAGAAAGAATGACCAGGATCAAGAAAACTACCAACAACAAATGCTGGAGAGGCTGTGGGAAAAAGGAACTCTCTTGCACTGTTGGTGGGAGTGTAGACTGGTGCAGCCACTGTGGAGGTCAGTCTGGAGATTCCTTAAAAAGCTGGGATTGAAAGTCCCGTTCAACCCAGCCATTCCACTTCTAGGCATATTCCCAGAAGAATTAAAAACATCATACCACAGTGATATATATGAGCCCATGTTTATAGCAGCACAATTTATAATAGCCAGATCTTGGAAACAACCTAAGTGTCCATCAACTGAGGAATGGATAAAAAAGTTGTGGTATTTTTATATAATGGAATACTACGCAGCTATAAAGAATGATCATATTGAGATATTTATAAATAAATGGGCACAACTTGAGACCACACTCATAAGTGAAATAAATGATACTCACATGTATAAATACCGTATAGTCTCCCTAGTGTAACAAATGGTAAGAGTACATAAGAGTTTATGGTAATCATGATTACCCATTATATTGCTTTGAAGCCTTATAATAATTGCATTCTTTAGTTGGAATGAGTTTATCCTGGTTTGTTTGATTTTATTATCTGTGATAATATGAACTGTTATTATGAAGAAAACGACATTATAATAGCCAGTGCTGATTTAATATCATCTTACTCTGAAGTCCTACCATGCCTTTGTTCTTCTGTTTCCATTGGTTGTATCATATTGTATCTTACTGGATTTTATTATGTGTGATAGTATAAACAAATTTTCTGTGAAAAATGAGATAATATAGTAGTCATTGTTCATTTTCTGTTATTTGGTTCTGAATGCTCTGTAATACTTTCATTCTCTTTAATGGTTTTATGCTAGTTTGTTATGTTTGATACTATTATATATGAAGTTATGCTCAACTATTTCAAAGAAAGAGACATTATAGTAGTCACCGTTAATTATGGGTTGTCTTGTGGTGAAATACTGTGTTGCTTACATTGTTCTGTTCTGATCTGCTTTGTTATTCCCTGTTTTGTCTTAATCTCTTAAAAAAAAGAATCTGGGTATGTTGGTGCACCCCTTTAATCCCCAGCCATAAGGAGGCTAAGGCAGGAAAATGTGAATTTCCTGCCAGCCTAAGGCAACTTAGGTTGTAAGATCTGGTCTGAAACCAAACCAAGGCAAACGTTACAGCACAACACAGCAGAAACAGCGTATTAGTGATAAAATAATGTGGCAAAATATAAACAACCAGTTACCCCTGGTGAAAGATTTGCTGACAGTTTATTATGTGATAATTTTTACATTTCTGTAGCTGTAAAATTTGTCAAAATTATACATTGAGTAAAAAGGAGGAGACCTGGAAATGCAGAGGAGGCGAGGTGCACGTCCCTTAGTGCTGTGCCATTGAGCGCTGTGACTGAGTGCTCTGGGCCAGGGCATCCTGGGGGCTGCTCGCCTGGGGCCTCTCTCCGGGCTGTGTCCTGGCTGCGCTGGGGTGCTGCAGGCTGCTGCAGTGTGCACGGTCCTTGTCTCCCAGACCCTGGTATGGGACTGGAGTCCCACAGAGCGGGATCGCCTGTGCACTGAGAAAGCAAGTACGAAAAATACTGAACTGGAAATGAGTGCCCTGCTGTCCGATCGACTGCTTGAAATGCTGCAAGTGTATTTTAATTACATTAGTGATTTTTAAATGACTTGCAGCTGAACTCAGTTGTTGTGCAGAGACATAAGGGCATTTGAGTTTCAGGATTGGCTGCTTTTGTCAGTGGCAGGTGCTGTTCTCATCGAACCCCTTAATGCTGGCTTGTAGCTGTGGCGGTAACTGGGGTAGCTATTGACAGGAGGACACTGCTGGTGTGTGTATTCTGGCCTCTCCCCAGGCTGCCAGGCTGTTCAAGAGACTGCAGCATTCAATACCTGCATTGAACAAAACTTTGAATTAATGTCAGTGCCGCTCCTGTATTTTTATGTGTTCATTTGTTCAGCACTGAATCGAGGCTACAGGCGTTAGGGATAGAAAGATGATATTGCCGTGTCCACAGCTGAGCACAGTGGGGACAGGAACCAGGCCAGAATTCAATACTGGGCCAAAAGAAAGGCCCAGCCTTGTCGAAGGCTGGTGCCTGAACTCCTGCACAGTCATGTACCAAGCTGTCTGCTAGGATCAAATGAGTTAATACATGTGAAATCACCGATAAACCCTAAGGTGATATCTGAGGGTAACCATTTTTGTCCATTTGTATTCTTAAAAATCAAAATTTCAGATAAAACTACATTTAAAATAAAATTTGTTGATGTTTTTTGGTGTATGTAGATCTGGGAATTGAGCTCTATTTAACACTTTAAACATTTTCTTATGTTTTATTTTTGAGATAGGATTTCAATAAGTTGCCTAGACTGGCCTCCGACTTACTATTCTCCTGCCTCAGCTTCCCTAGATTTGGGATTACAAACCTTTGCCATTCACTCAACTGAATTTGTTAATGTTTTTGATGCTACCACTTTACCTTGTTTTGACATCTTACTGTGTTTAACTAGTGAAATTTCCATCTAGATCTGAATTTATCCCTGATGATGCTAGGTAATAAAATGGTAACAGGAATGGTCTCAGTTGGGAAAGAAGTACAGTTGATTTTTTTTTTTTAAGACAGAGTCTTGTATGTGGTTCAGTCTGGCCTTAAATTCACTATGCTGGCCTTGAACTTGCAGTGGTCCTCCTGCCTCAGCCTCCTGAGTTCTGGGATAACGGGCATGTGCCACACACCCAAAATGCAGTTGATTCTGATTTGCGTCAGTTGTCTTAGAATTTCTACCTGTAGATTTAACGCAGGATGGTTTTGATCATGGATGTGTTTTGTAAGAATGTAACACCTGAATTTTTTTCCATACCAGACAGAGTATCACCAAGATCCTTGATCTCTACGAGTGATTTTTCATAACTACTTAAAGTCTGATTTCATTTCATGATAAATGGCTTTGTACGTAAGAAACCCTTCCATTAATCTTTGTTCATGTGTTTTGTAGGTACCCAAGACACTGGGACTGCTGAGGATGTTAAATGTCAAGCTTCACAGTCGCCAGGGCCAAGAACAGGTAATGCAGATCTGCTTAACCTTGGGTCCTCAGATGCTGTCTGCAGAGTCCCTGCACAGTGGGTGAGGTCTGTGTGAACCCTGAGCATTTTCAGCTGAGTGTGTTTGTAACTGCACAGTATGAGTGTGTGCATTAGCAAGCATTCCTAGAGCTGTTCACTCAAAGTTTGTGAATGTATTAATCAGTCTTTTTGTTTTGTTTTGTTTTTGAGACAGGATCTTGCTAAGTAGTATGGGCGACCTTGAACTTCCTTATGTAGCTCAGGCTGGCCTTGAACTCACAATGATCTTTCTGCCTCAGCCTCCTGAGTGCCAGGGTTCCAGATGTGTGGCACCACGCCTGGCAGTATGTATCAATCTTAACTCAAAAAATACAAAGAGAAACCATAGAAAATGAACTTATTCCTCTTGGTGATGGATGATACAGCCTAAAGAACTGTAGAGGCATCATATGCCATTCTTATTTTATCTTAAAAACTTACAAAGTTTTCATCTTATCCAAATTTTTGTTTACTGTTAAAAAAAAAAAATCCTCTCTAGATGTGAGATCACTGGTGCTCCAGGGGAAGAGAACCCTGCAGTCCAGGGTTTTGGATAGTTCCCTTTGAGTTCCAGTGATGGGCCTAGGGACTGACCCAGGAGAGTCACATCCCCTTCCTTTGTTGGGCAGAATCATGGCGCCTGGCAGTTGTACCCCCGCATATTCTGTACTGAACCACAGGGAGATGTGTGGAGAGCGCGCTGCTGCTGCTGTGTTCTCATGCATCGTGGTACTTAGGCCTTGAGCTCGGGGCCTGCCTCTGCTGTGGACTTCCGCCAGTCAGTGGTTCCGGACAGCTCTCCACTGTCTGGCGCTGGGCTGGTGACACACTGGGTCCGGAAAGCGAATTGTGCTGTCTGTGGTTAGAACCTGGGGTTGCTCTCCTTGCGGATGCAGATACACAGAGCGCATCACTCACCCACCAGGGCCTTTGTTGGTTCCCTCTGCCCTTTGGCTCTGTGCTCTCCTGCTCCTGTAGTGGTGTGTGGGCCATTCCTCTGCCTGTGTGATTCTCCTTAGTAATCCTAAAGCCACTTCAGCTTGAACAGTGTTCAGAGGAACGCTGTTGTGCATAACCAAGCAAGAATGTGGCATTTCAGTGTCAGTTCATCTTGTTTTGTTTTATGTTTTGAGACAGGGTCTTGCTCTATACTTTAAGCTGGTCTTGAACTCACTTTGCAGCTCAGGCTGGCTTTGAACTCATAGCAGTCCTCCCACCACAGCATCTTGGGTTTAGAGGCCGGCTCTCTACATGGGGCACTGTTCACTTGTTCAGTAGCCTCACTTTGAGCAAGTTGTGGTAGGCTGATACTGGACAGGCTAGTGAGTGCTGTGAACCTCCTCAGGCGTCTGCAGTGGACAGCCACAGATCTCAAGCCCTGCTTAGCCTGCAGGGTGCCTTGCAGTAAGTGCTGTCCACTGCTGTACCTTGCAGAGTGTCGGCGTGCAGCAGAGAGGCACTCACCTGCAGGGAATGCCTGGCTGGAAGCAGGTCATGGTGACAGCACGTGTCCTTGGGACTCCTGCTTGCCTGGGTAGAGAACCCCCTGGCACTTGCTTTTGGTGTTCCCTGCTTATGTTATCTGACCAACATAGTAACAGTGATACTCAGAACAGGAATCATTTGGGTTTGCTGCATAGGGCTCTTTATGTCCCATCTGGTACTCAGAAGAAACAGTTGATTGTGAGTTTGGCATGTGGACTGGCAGAAAGGAATTGGCTAGGTATCAAAAGCACCAGTTTGCCTTCTCCACCCCCTCGAGGGGAGCCCACTGCTGGCCTTCCTTTTGGGGAGGCTTTGGCTCCTTTGCACACTGTCAGGGTCCTCCATGATAGAGCAGAGGCAGGGCAAGCGAGTAGTCTGTCCGTGTATTTGATCCTGCGCAGCACACTGGGCTAGAAGCCGGAGTGTTTGGCTTTTTAAGAAGACCTTTTGCGTTCAGTGTGCTATGCCCAGTGCTCCCCCCTAAGCATGTGCTGTCACGCATGTTGCCTCATTTGTATCAGTCTTACCTGTGGAGATGGCTGGTGCTCGCCAGAAGGGCTGGGGATCCTCTGAACACTTCCTCACTTTGGGCACATCATCTGATGAGCAGGAGCCTCATGGTCTTGTGGGGCACTGGCATTGCTGGGAACAGGACCCGTGTGCTGCAGCGTCTGGACACAGGCTTGGCCCAGTGGGTGCAGACAGGAAGGGGCAGCCTCAGTCAGGGGCAGTTCAGCACTTTCTTCTAGCTCGTCTGCTGACTGCTGTGTAAGCTCTCAGCGAGCTAGCTGAAATGGAAGCCAAGATGTATTCTTAAAAATAGCCAAGATTCAAGTAATAAGCACTAAGGAGTAAAAGTAATAAGCACTAAGGAGTAATAAAATCCAAGATGTGTAAATTTTGTTGTAAAAAAGAGAGGGAAAAAAAAAAGAAAAGGAGCTCTAACGGATATAACAGCAAGTGTGTTTGGGGGTGTTAAATAGCTGACTTTATCAATGTTTTTGGAACATTGAACACAGCTGTTTGCAGTCTCCCTGTTTGAATGTCCACCTTGTGTTCTTTGATACTGTGATTTGAGGAACTATTTTCAAGAAAATAGTGTGTAATCTACTAGCAGGTAATTTCTTACTGTTATGGTTTTTTGTTTTGTTTTGTTTTGTTTTGTAGTTCTGTATTGCGTGTACCCTTACGCCGCTTTGGTTTGTTTTGTGTTTTTCTCTTTTTCCTCTTAAATAAAAAACAAAAAACAAAAAAAAAATAGCCAAGATTCTGAGTTACTTTTTATCTCTGGAAGAATGAACTATCTTACCACTCAAAGGTGGTGGCAGTTATGTTTCTTTTTTAAAATGTGTTCCTCCGAACTATTATTTTTTTAGGGGAGGGCATTACTGGTAATTAAACCTAGGTACCACCAAGTTGCAGCTATGGGTCTTTTTTACTTTAATTTTTGAGACAGGGTCTTGCTAAGTTGTGCAAGCTGGCCTCAGATCTCTGTTTGTCCTGCTTCAGCCTCCCAAGTAGCTAGTGCTAAATACACACCATGACTCGTGGCCTTAAGTGTTAATATATTTTTAAAAGGGACCTGCTTTTCTACATAGAATCATGCTGTTACTATGTAGTTCATTTCATACTATTCACTTGTCCAGGTATACAGTAGGCTAATAGATTGGACAGTATTAGAGGTTTAATAAATCAGACAGCCGGGCGTGGTGGCTCATACCTGTAATCCCAGCAGTCTGGAGGCTGAGGTGGGAGGATCGTTGCGAGTTTGAAACCAGCCTGGGCTACAAAGTGAGCTCAAGGCCAGCCTGAACTGCATAGCGAGACCCCATCTCAAAAAAGACAAAAAATAATCAAACAGTTAAGACAGTGATTATCATATGATCAACATTTGGTGAATAATGTTGGTGACACCTGTATTAATCCATCAATTTCATTATATTCATAATCATAGAACTAATAATTAGCAGTTTATTGGTTCTTTTCAAATTGCAATTTAATATACCCCAAACTCATATGCTGTAAATGTTCAACTTCTGATTGGCATGTCTTACCTTCTGAAGAGTATTACTCAGAGTTACTTATATTGCTTTGTAAAAGATAGTGGCTTGGAAATTTTTATAAATTTTTGGACAGGGTTTTGCTGTGTATCCTCCTGTCTCAGCTTCCTGAGTGTTGTAATTACAGAAATGGGCCACCATGCTGGCTGCCTTGAAATTTTTAAAAATCTTTTTTTCTTTTTATTTTTATAGTGTTTTTGTTATTGTTATAGTGTTATTAACTAGACTTTTGTGGAAACTTTTTCTTAATTTGAAGGGCACCTTTTCGTTTTTTGTGATCCTGGGAATTGAACCCAGACCCTTTGCACTGAGCTACATCCCAGCTCTGTTTTTGAGGTAGGATGTTGTTAAGTTGAGCAGGCCAGACTGGAGCTTGGTGAACTTTTGTCTCAGCCACCCAGAGTGCTGGGTTTCAGTTGTGCACCATCATGCCTGGCCTCCTCCCCCCACCCCCTGTACCGGGGATCGAACTCACGGCCACATGCTTGCCAGGCAGACACTTATGCTGCTGAGCTAAATCTCCAGCCCTTTTTCTTTTTTTAAAACTAAACTTCCAACTTGAAATGGGCTAAAATGTCCACTGACCTCTGCGAAGCAAGGATTTACGTGTGTCAGCTGTAGATTCTGGAATGTGTGAAACAGTGCCTGGTGTGTGTGATATTTGTTAGTGAAAAAGTGATATTCCTTAAGTGTTTGTGGGCTGTTGGAAGAGCTGTACTTATAAAATTACCTTATAACGATCTGAAGTTTCTTTGTTTAAGAATATGTAGTATTTCAGGATGTTTTGAATGTATACAGTATAATTCGTTACTTTCATTTTAACGTAAGTTGTATACTTAGAAGATATAGGAAACAAGAGATCACTGATTTTTGTTTTATGAAGATGGTAGGTAATTAAAGAAAGTGAGGTAGTTTTAGCTAATACAAGGATTTGACATTTAACATTAAAAACCCTCTCAAGAAAGTACGAATAGAAATTTTATAACGATATTTGAAAGAAGGTACAATTCCTACTCTAAATGTTGCTGCCCATAATTAGTGTTTTTAGTTAAGAGAAGATGGTTTGGACATTTGAGCTTATGCTTTAATGGGAGGAAGAAGGTATAAGAAATCCCATTAAACAAATGCGTGGCTTAATGACTTTTTGGGGAGCAGCTTTTATGGAAATATGCGTGTAGAGTACAGTTCACTCATCTAAAGTGTACAATTCATTGGCTTTTAGTATATTCACAGGAGACAGTCAATTCTGGTTACAGCTTTGTTACCCTGAAAAAGACACTGTACCCCTTCACCATCCCTTGTTACTGTGGGCCCAGATGTCAGGGAATTCCATTCTTCTGAACACCAGCCCCACTGAGAACTTGTGACAGCGTTCGTGTAAAGTGGTATTTTTGGTTCAGTACATGTGCAGATTAGACCCTGTGAAGTAGACAGCAGCGTCCTCTAGGAGGGCCCCTGTTTGTGTGTGCAGAGCATATTCACAGTGAAGTGGGGGCGCCGCACCCCAGGGAGTGGCGGTAACTGGGGTGGTGTCTGCTTACCCACAAGCTGTGCTCTGACTTTGTGGTTTTCATGCAGGATGGGATTTTCAAGATGAGCCTCTCTCCAGATGGGAGCCTGCTTGCCACTGTCCACTTCTCAGGGAAGCTGAGTGTCTGGGCTGTGCCGTCCCTGAGGCAGCTGCGTGCGTGGGAGCAGCGTGAGCAGGTGGGTCCTACCTTGGTGTGGTGCCACGTCCTATGTCACATGGCTGTCCTGCCCCGCAGGACCTCGTAGTGTTGGTTGGTAACACTGTAGGACAATGAAGGAGGCACACACAGGACAACCTGTGTCCAGTTCTAACTGATCATGCAGTGCTGTGTACTAGGTGTCATCTGTTCATGGCATGCACTCCTTTTTCTCCTTGACATTCTCAGCCTCCAGATGAAGGTGTGAAAACTGCAGCAAAGCCCACGTGGTCAGGGTTGCAGGCTCAGACCCTGAAAGGTTGCAGTTCTTTCCAGATCTTGCAGCACTAGTAGTGTGCTTACTTCACGCTTCAAGCAAGTTTCCTCCTTGTCTCACCATGGTGACGGGCACTGACATTGTGCAGTGTGTTGGAACGACAGGGTCGCGGGAACACATGACTTTGTTGTTCAGTAACGGAGAATCCATCTCTTTCGGGTTTAATTTACAGGGGGACTGAAAGGGCTGCTCATACAAAGCCCTGCAGTGTGCCTGGAGTGAAGTTTAAACAAAAGCTTTCCTTCAGCTTGGTGGAGCTGATTAGTTTGTGTTTGTGTCCTTGAAGGTGAATTCTCTCCCAGTGGTCCCAGATGTGACTTGGCAGGTAGCTTCACCATCTGTTGTCGGTCAGGCTTCCCGAATGCCTGGAGCAGGTCGGTGATGTAATAAAGACAAATAGTATGAGGCAAATGGTAGAGGAGTGGAGGAAGTGGTTCTCCATTTTCCAACGCTTCACACGTTTCAGTTGATTCCTTAGGTGTTGGTATTCTTTTCACTTTTGTGACACTTTTGGAAGATTTCCCCATTGTAGTTCCTTTCCTCATTGCTGAGACAGAATGTCCAGCAGCCAACGTTAAAGGAGGAGGAGTTTATCTCAGCTCATAGTGTGTAGACGTTCCACAGTCAGCTGGCTCTGCTGCTGAGTCAGCAGGATTGCTTGGCACAGGGGCATTGCAGGGGAGGAGCAGTTCATGGTGTGGCAGGGCAAGGCAGAAGGCAGTAATCCACAGCCACAAGCAGACTTGCCTTCTTTCTGTCCCTTGTATTCTATCCAGGCTACAAACCTATCAGATGGTGCCACCCACAGCCAGGGTAGAGGACCCTTAATCCCAGCATCACAGATCCTAATTCAGGCACCTTTGAGATTCCCCACCTATGACTGCCTGAGGCTTTGGGGACCATCTAGACACAAGCCAAAACACCCCCTATTCAGTTGCTGTGTTATACCTCTCTCACTCACTGGACCTTAGTTGAAATGGAAGCAGTGATCCTGGGCCTGCAGCCTTGCCAGCCACAAACAAGGCACATCCCCTCTGTGCTGCAGTCAGAGTGGGTGTGACTAATGTCCTCCCAGCAGAAACGGAGCATTCGCATCTCAGAGCAGCTCAGTGCCCTGGCTGGGGAGGGGCTCTGCTGTACTCACAGGGCGTACTTCACATCACTCATGCTCCCCAGGGTGTGAGATGTGCCCCAGACCCACATTCAGGAGAAAGCCATTGTCGAGTGGTGAATGGATCCAAAGACACCGTAAGTTCTTGGTTAGGAGTGTGGGCATGTGGAAGCACCCTGCTGTTCCTTCTGAATTACAGAACGTTTACATTGGTGCAGTGTGTTTTCAGGTGGCAAAACTCCAAAGAATAAGGGCGCTCATTGCTGCTCCCTGTTCTGTTTTCTTAAATTATTTTCATTCCCCTAAACGAAGTATTGATCAGCTTCTGAGCCCCTGAAGGTTACACTTGTGGACGTCCTCGGGTATTGTGCCCGTCCTGGGAGGGCTGTGCATAGCAGATTGATAAGCAGCCTTTGCTATTGGCTTAGGTTCTAGGGACCCTTGTTCACCCGCAAAGATTAGTTGCGTCTTGTGGTCCCTGTGGGCACACACTCAGCCTTTTTTATTGGTGAAGCCTTTCATTCTTTGTCATTAGATTTATTTGATACCATTGTGATTTCTCTTTATTGTCATTTATTGACTAGATTTTATAGTTGTTCTACTCAAAAAAACATAAAAACTGTTTAAAAATCTCGCAACCTGGGTGTGACTAAGTGAGATTTTGTCAGGAGCTTTACACACACCCCCAGGAAAGTACCAGGGTGGGAAATCAGGGATTTTCAAAGTGGAAGGATAGGCACTGCTGTGTCCATCATGCCTCGGTGGTGTCTTCTGCACAGAGACTCCTCAGACACTGGCGCCCTTGGCCACTGAGCCGCCATCCCTGGCCTGATCGCTGATCCTGCAGTCCTCAGGTCCCGCATCCATTGTAGCAGCCAGTGTGTCCGTGGGGCAGCGGAGGCAGTATGGCTCTTGGGCTGGCGGTACCTCTCACGGGGAGTCTGGGGGATTACACAGAAGCTGCTCCTAAGCTCCTTGCTACTAGCGGTTTCCCATGAGATCCTGAGTGACCAGGAGGAAACAGCTGCCTGGAGTCATGGAGGGGGAGCCTTGGTTGCTGTCACCAAGGACACTTCCTGGCCGTGGCCATGGTCCCCATCACTACCCAGCATGCCCTGCCAGTTCTAGCCTTGGCAGAAACTTTAGTCTGAAGTTGGGAACATGGAAGGTATTTACTTTTATCCAGTTTTCCCTAAGAACCCTGAGGCTGTGTAGTGTCATGACACTGGTTCCCCTGTGCAGCTTCCATTCTCCCCGAGTCCTCCTCCCTGTTCCCCGCTGTTGTCCGACTCTCCTGTGCTCTTGAACCTGTGATTTGTTGTAAACACACCGTGGATGTTGGGACCTGGCAGTCACCTAATCTTAAGGATGTTTAAGGATGAGCATATGGCAAAGAATAAAGGACAGTAGACTAATATGGGATACAGTGGTCCAGGAAGGTCAGAGCTCTTGTGCCTCAGACAAAGATGTCTCTGAATTGTCCACAATTTGCTGGGTATATAACATTAGAGGTGTATAGAAAAGTGCAGGAATAGCTGAGGTAAAAGGCCACAAAAGAGAACAGGGCCTTGTGAAGGTGGATCCAAGACATTCCACGCAGCACAGTCTTCACCTAGTGAGAGAGTTCTTTAAGCTCTAAGGTTGGCAGCTTTTGCTCTGGAGTTCAGAGGCAGAGTCAGTGCCCACAACTATGTTGTCATCCTGCCTTCAGAGGTGTCACAGGGTCACAGGTGCTACTGGCCTCTACCATGACCGTTGTCATAGAGTGTTCTGTGTCTGCATGCCAGCTGCTGGCTCTTTAAGCAGTTTGCTTGGGCCTGGGATAGACTCATAGGTTAACAGAGAAAGCCAATTGATTAATTCTAAAGCCTGCTCAGTGCTGCCTCAGTGTGGTCTCCATCACAGGATGTCAGCTTCTGCACACGCTCTAGGTGCCTGCAGAACACTTGTCTCAGACCACTGCAATTTAGTGGGATGGAAGTGCATCGGAGTTTCTCGGGCAGTTTACAGAGTGTGAGTGCTTCTCAGCATCTCATTCCTTAATGAGTACTGTTCTCGCTTGGGTCTGTGTTATACAGCAAGAAAGCAGTATGCCGAATTTCGATCTCATGTCCCCGATTCGTATGCCCATGCCCTTTCTGTGAGCAGGTGAAGGCATAGATGCACAGAGACATGTGGAAGAGAGCTTCTTTGTTAGGCTGGTGAGTGCCACCGTGTCCAGCACACATTTGCATCCCCACAGTGAGTTTAGGAACATTCGTTTATGTGTAGTAGGTTAGGAGTTACTTTTTGCTCACTCGTTTTTTTTACATGGTGTTTTTGTTATTCAACAGTGTATAAAAGCCCAGGGATAAACCCTTTTTCTCAGTGGATGTAATACAGATTTCTTAGGCCCTGGCACATGTGTGCAGCTCCATGTGCCCTGAGCCAGGAAAGAGACTTGTGAAGCTGTCCTTGGTAAGCCTGTCGCTTCGTAATAGGGGTTGGGGCCCTTGGGATAGAGTGCACAGAGGTACCCTGAGTTTTCTAACTGTATCCTGGGAATCTAGCACATTAAATTGAATATTTTAGTTTGAACTTTATGTATTACTAAAGTCATGTGTGCTGTAGAATGGTCACAAAAGCTTATATATATAGTGGTTCTATAAGATAGAATACCTTGTCCTTGTATCTGTGATGACATGGGATTCCTGATTTATGAACATGTGGGCTGTGAACTTTCACAGATATGAACGAACCTCACATTTACTCTTTTTATGCTTTATGTTGTGAAAATTTGCTAGTCAAATGTTTGTATTTTGGAGACTTAGTGTATTTATGTCAAAGGTGTATTGTCAGACTTAGGAATGAATCCAACTTATAAGTGTTCTCCCGCAAAGGAACTCATCTGTAAGTCGGGACTTACTGTGATAGCAAATAATAAAGTTCAGCTGCTTATTGAATCTCTACTTAGCTCTTGAGCAGGAAGAGTGGACAGTCTCAATTTTTGCCTTTAAGGTATTCATAGTTTGAAAGGGAAATGGTAAACAAAAGATTAAATAGCATGTTAAGATTATAAAAAGATAACTGTCTCACTAAGTTGCCCAGGCTTGGCTCGAATTTTAGGTCTGCCTGTCTCAGCTTCCCAGAGTGCATGGATTACGGGTGTGTGATGCCTCTCCTGGCTCAAGATTCCATTTTGATGCAGGTTTTCTGACTTTGTAAGCTGACTCTTTGTTTCAGAGTATCTACTCACAGTTGCTACATTTGTTTTTTTTTTTTTTTTTTTTTTATTTATTTAAGAGGAAAAAGAGAAAAACACAAAACAAACCAAAGCGGTGTAAGGGTACATGTAATACAGAACTATAAAACAAAACCAAACAAAACAAAAAAAACAAAACAAACAAAAAAAACATAACAGTAAGAAATCACCTGTTAGTATATTACATATTATCATCTTGAAAATAATTCCTCAAATCACAGTATCAAAGAATACAAGGTGGACATTCAAACAGGTAGACTGCAAACAGCTGTGTTCAATGATCCAAAAACATTGATACAGTCAGCTATTTAACACCCCTAAACACACTTGCTGTTATATCCGTTAGAGCTCTTTTTCTTTTTTTTTTCCCTCTCTTTTTTACAACAAAATTCACACACTTTAGATTTCATTACTCCTTAGTGCTTATTACTTTTTTTTTTGGGGGGGGGGAAGAATACAGTCAAATATGGCAAAACAAAGCTGTCAGTCAATACCAAGGATAGACATAGCACATGGTGTAGAACAGAGTACAAGTTTATCAACAATGGTTATCAACGTTGTCCCTTGTTTCCTTAAAAAGAATTGTCTATCTTATTAGATATTATAAAGTTGGACAAAACAGTAGAGAACAAGACCAATAAAACTTAGGCATTGTAAACATTACAGGACTTCCAAAGAAGACAATAGTCAAACCAGAATGGGTATCTTAGTGAATCTTATTGTCTTCAAAGTAGTTGCCTATGTCTTCAAACTTGATACTACCATATAGAATGGAACAGAGTCTAATCAGTCAAAACAAGATTGTGGGAGTACTACAGGACTTCAAAACAAGTTAATAGGAAATCAAAAAGAGTTACTATTTATATATCCTAATTTTTTGAATTTTTTCTTTAATTAAGACAAACATAAGAAATGACTAAATAATTTTTTTTAAAACAATAAGGGGGAGATTGAGATAAAACAGGACATAACAATGTAACAATAGAGGTCCCAGCATGACTGTTTCAACAACCTAGTACTTCACCACCATATAACCTGACTTAATAGTAGTTACCATAGTGTCTTTTTCCTTGAAATATTTGGATAAAACTTCATATACTCTAGCTTCAAATATTTTCAAATCAAGAAGCCCAGAATAAAGCCTTTCTAATTAATGAGTGAAAACTTTATAAGGCTCCAAGGCTACCTAATGGGGAATCATGATTACCACATATTTTTATATATTTGAATCATTACTTACATTAGGGAAACTATTCGGTATTCACACATGCGAGATTGATTTATTTCACTTATGAGTATGGTCTCAAGCTGTGCCCATTTATTGATAAATATCTCAATGTGATCCTTCTTTATAGCTGAGTAATACTCCATTGTATAGAAATACCACAACTTTTTTATCCATTCCTCAGTTGATGGACACTTGGGTTGTTTCCAAGATCTGGCGATTACAAATTGTGCTGCTATAAACATAGGTGCACATATATCACTGTGGTATGATGCTTTCAGTTCTTCTGGGAATATGCCTAGAAGTGGAATAGCTGGAATAAATGGGATTTCCAGTCCCAACTTTTTGAGAAATCTCCAGACAGATCTCCACAAAGGCTGTACCAGTCTACACTCCCACCAGCAGTGCAGGAGAGTTCCTTTTTCCCCACAGCCTCTCCAGCATTTGTTGTCGGTTTTCTTGATCCTGGCCATTCTTTCAGGAGTGAGATGGTATCTCAGTGTGGTTTTAATTTGCATTTCTCTAATGACCAATGATGATGAGCATTTTTTCATGTATTTATTTGCCATTTGCATTTCTTCATCTGAGAATTGCGTATTCATCTCAGATGCCCATTTTTGGATTGGATCTTTGAATTTTGGAGGTCTGAGTTTCTTTAATTCTTTATATGTTTTAGACAAGAGGCCCTTGTCTGAGAGAGAGTTCACTAAAATCTTTTCCCAGTTTGTGGGTTTTCTTTTCACTATGCTGGAGATTTCTTTTGACATGCAGAAACTTTTTAATAAGAAGTGGTCCCAGTTATTGATTCTGGGAAGTATTTCCCGTGCGGTTTGAGTCCTGTTCATGAATTCTTTACCTACTCCTATGTCTCCAAGGTTTCTACCTAATTTGTCTTCCAATAGATTTAGTGTTTCTGTTTTAATATTCTGATCTTTGACCCATTTAGATTTTAATTTAGTACATGGTGATAGACATGGGTCTAGCTTTAGTTTTCGGCAAATGGAGAGCCAGTTTTTCCAGCACCATTTATTAAAGAGACTGTCGTTCTTCCAGTGAACCTGCTTGGCTCCTTTATCAAAGATAAGGTGGTTGAGTGTGTTCGTAGTTGTGGTTGTATCTTCTAATCTATTCCACTGATCTTCGGCTCTGTTTTGATTCCAATACCATGTTGATTTTACTACTGTTGCTTTGTAGTATAACTTCAAGTCAGGGATTGTGATGCCTCCTGCTTTGTCTTTGCTGCTTAGAATTGCCTTTGCGATTCTAGGTCTCTTCTGGTTCCAGATGAAATTTAGGAGTGATTTCTCTAGATCTATAAGGTATGTTGATGGAATTTCTATTGGGATTGCATTGAATCTGTATAACAGTTTTGGGAGAATGGCCATTTTCACAATGTTTGTTCTTCCTATCCATGAGCAAGGGATGTCTTTCCATTTTCTGAGATCATCTTCAATTTCCTTTTTCAGTGTATTATAATTTTCACTGTATAAGTCTTTCACTTCTTTCGTAAGAGTAATTCCTAAATATTTCATTTTTTTGCTTGCTAATGTGAATAGTCCAGTTTCTCTTATTTCCCTCTCTGTAATTTTGTTGTTTGTGTATAGGAATGCTATTGATTTCTGAGTATTGATTTTGTATCCAGCCACATTACTGAATTTATTTATTGTATCTAAGAGTATTTCAATGGAGTTTAGGGGGTCTTCTATGTAGAGTATCATGTCATCTGCAAACAATGATAATTTAACTTCTTCTTTTCCTATCTTTACCCCTTTTATTTCTCTTTCTTGCCTAATTGCTCTGGCTAGTACTTCCAGTACTATATTAAATAGGAGTGGTGATAAAGGACATCCTTGTCTTGTGCCCGATTTTAAAGTAAAGGCTTTCAATTTTTGGCCATTTAGTATGATGCTGGCTGTTGGTTTGTCATAAATGGCCTTTATTATATTGAGGTAAAGACCATCTATTCCAATTTTCTGTAAAGTTCTTATCATGAATAAGTGTTGGACCTTATCGAAGGCTTTTTCTGCATCTATAGAAATGATCATGTGATTCTTATTTTTGGCTTTATTGATATGGTGGATTACATTTATTGATTTGCGTATGTTGAACCATCCTTGCATTCCTGGGATGAATCCCACTTGGTCATGGTGTATAATCTTCTTGATGATTTGCTGGATCCTATTTGCCAATATTTTATTGAGGATTTTTGCATCTGTGTTCATTAGGGAGATCGGTCTATAGTTCTCTTTTATAGTTGGGTCTTTCTCAGGTTTTGGTACTAGAGTAATATTTGCTTCCAGGAATGACTTAGGAAGGATTGCTTCCCTTTCAATTTCATTGAATAGTTTGAGGAGTGTCGTCATTAGGTCTTCTTTATATTTCTTGTAGAATTCTGCAGTGAATCCATCTGGGCCTGGGCTCTTCTTGGTGGGTAAGGCCTTAATTGCATTTTCAAGTTCATTAGCAGAGATTGGGTTATTCAACAGTTTTATATCCTCTTGATCTAGCTTTGGTACTTCATATGCTTCTAAGAATCTGTCTATTTCTTGTGTGTTATCAAACTTTTGAGAGTAGAGGTTTTCGAAATAGGTGTTGATGATCCTCTGTATTTCTATTGGGTCTGTAGTGATTTCTCCTTTTTCATTTCTTATTGCATGAATTTGAGCTTTTTCTTCCCTTTTTTAAATAAGGTTGGCTAGGGGCTTATCGATTTTTATTTATTCTTTCAAAGAACCAACTCTTTGATTCGTTGATTCTTTGGATTGTTTTCTTAGTCTCTATTGCATTGATTTCTGCTCTGATTTTTATAATTTCCTCTCTTCTTTTGGCTTTGGGCTTGACTTGCTCTTCTTTTTCTAGCTGTTTGAGGTGTAGCATCAAGTTATTTATTTGTATTCGTTCTGTTTTCCTGATGTGGGAACTCAGTGCAATAAATTTTCCTCTCAGAACGGCTTTCATTGCATCCCACAGATTCCGGTAAGTTGTATCTGCATTTTCATTTTCTTTTAGGTATTGTTTAATTTCTTCTTTAATTTCTTCTGTGACCCACTGATTACTCAAGAGTGTGTTATTTAGTTTCCATGTGTTTGTGGAATTTTTGCAGTATCTTTTGTCATTAATTTCTAATTTCAGAGCGCTATGATCCGATAATATGCAAAGGATGATTTCAACTTTTTTGCATTTGCTTAAATATGTTCTGTGAGCTAATATATGGTCTATTTTAGAAAATGATCCATGTACTGCTGAGAAGAATGTGTATTCTGATGTTGTTGGGTGGAACATTCTGTATATGTCTATCAGACCCATTTGTTCACAGGTGTGATTCAGTTCTGTTATTTCTTTGCTCATTTTCTGTCTGGTTGATCTGTCCCTTGGTGTCAGTGGTGTATTAAGGTCTCCTGTTACAATTGTGTTACTGATAATTTGAGTTTTCATTTCTGTTAATAATTGTTTTATATAACTGGGTGCTCTGGAGTTTGGTGCGTATATATTTAAGATGGTTATCTCTTCCTCTTGGAGTTTTCCCCTTACGAGTATGTAGTGACCTTCTTTGTCCTTTATGGTCATTGTTGGTTTAAAGTTCACGTTGTCTGCAAACAGAATGGCTACTCCTGCCTTTTTTTGGATTCCTGCTGCATGCAGAATTGTTTTCCATCCTTTGACTTTCAGTCTGTGAGTATCCTTCTGGGTTAGATGGGTTTCCTGTAAACAGCATATGGTTGAATTTTGTTTCTTGATCCATTCTGCTTGTCTGTTTCTTTTGATTGGTGCATTGAGACCATTTACATTAATGGTTATTACTGTTAAATGCTGGTTAATTGTAGGAATGTTATCTCTCTGCTGTTGCATCTTTATCTTTCTGTTCTGTTTAATTATTTGCTTTGCTTAGTGGTTTTTTCCTTTGTGTATCTAAACTGTCTTTCAATATTTTTTGCAGGGTTGGTGAGGTGTTCATGAAGTTCTTCAGCTGTTCTTTGTCATGGAAGTATCGTATTGCACCATCTATTTTGAATGATAGTTTTGCAGGATATATCAGTCTCGGTTGGAAATCATTTTGCTTTAGGATCTGGAATACTTCACTCCATGCTCTTCTTGACTTTATCATTTGTGCTGAGAAGTCTGCTGTGATTCTGATAGGTTTTCCTTTATAAGTGATCTGTCTTTTCTCTCTGACAGCTTTTAATAATCTATTCTTGTGTTGGATTTCTGGGATGGTGATTATTATATGTCTGGGTGTAGTTTTATTTTGGTTATGACTGTTTGGAGTTCTATATGCTTCACTGATCCTGATGTCACTTTCTGATCTCATGCTTGGGAAATTTTCAGCTATTACTTCTCTAAATATCCTCCTGGCATCCTTCATGTTGTCTCCCTCTCTTTCATTAATCCCTATCATTCTTATGTTATTCTTCTTTGCATCGTCTTGCAGTTGTTGAATTGTTGTTTCCTGATTCCTTGTTATTTTCAAAAGATCTTTCCTTTCCTGTTCACTAGCTGCAATCCTGTCTTCAAGGTCTGAAATTCTATCTTCACTTTCATTAAGGCGGTTTTTACAACTTTCAGTGGAGTTTTTTATTTCCTGTATATCTCTGTGCATCTGCATTATGTATTCTGTTTGTTTCTTATATTGCTCGTCTAGGGATTCTATCTTTTTGTTTAGTTCCTCCAATTTTTTATCTGTGTTTTCTTTAGATATATTTAGAATCTCTTTCATTTCTTTTATCATTTCTTCTTTTATCTGGGAGATTATTTCGAGTTTGAATTTCTTTAAAGCTTCCTGGAGTTGCTTGTCAATTTCAGTGGCTATTATGTCCGATATATGAGGTGGATGGGATATATTTTCTTCTATATACATCGCTCCTAGGGTTTCTTGAGATGGGCTGGAGGTTTGAGGTTGTAATTTGGTCTTTCGTTTTGTCATTTTCCTATATTTCTGTGTTTCAAGTGTTATTTGAAAGCTTCCTCAGGATCTGTTGAAAATCCCCTTCTATGTTTGGAGCTACTGAGACTCTGGCACCGCGCTACCCCAAGTCATTGGGCCTACAGAACCAGTGTCTCTCCTCTGCCTGCTCAGAACTCCGCAGTTCCAGACAAGCTGGGCCTCAGGGACACTGTTCGCCCACCTGCCCCTTGGAAGCTCCACAGTTCTTCAATCGCAGCCGGGTTAGGGTACTCACCACAGGCCGCAGTGCTTCAGGAACCTGTGGACCCTCCCTGGTTGCAGAGATATCCACAGTCCTCCAGACACGCAGAGAGGCCGGTGAGGGCACCCCAGATCTGCCCAGCTCCTCCTCTGCAGACCTATGGCCAGGCGCGGCAGCTAAACAGGCTGGGCTAGGCTGACAGTGTGGGCCCGCCCACCTATCGGGAGCTCAGCAGGTCCCCAAGTGAAGGCGGAATGGGGAGGCTGATGTGGAAGCCTCAAACCCACCTCTCCCCTTCACTGCACCTGGAAGTCTGGGGGAACTCCAGCAGTCTGGGCGGAGATATCCAGAGTCCTCCAGACACGCAGAGAGGCCGGTGAGGGCACCCCAGATCTCCACAGTTGCTACATTTGGTCCCAACTTTTATCTGGTATCTGAGGTGTCAGCATATGAGGTGACTTGCAGTGCGACACAGGGCTGTCTCCTGGTGTCTGTTGAGTGACAATCTTTGGCTCAGGTGAGTGACTCATTGTGTAAGGGACTCAGAAGTGTGGAGCTGCATGAGGACATGTGAACAGTGTCACATTGCCACTTAGCAGAGCCAGAGGTGTTTGTGTGTCGCGTCGCCGAGTTCCTTTACAGATGGAACTGAGCTAGCCGCAGCCTTTTCTGCCCAGGCAGGACTGAGGGGCTGGGCCGGCCAGGGGCAGAGCTCTGCATCTCTTGTGGCCTTGCTTGCCAGAGGCTGTGGTAATACATTCAGGACCTCAGCAGGTGGGGCGGAGCTGAGGACTCCCTGTAACTTTGCTGGAATGGTAAACACAGCTTGTCTGGCCATTCTTCGTGCAGTTTGCTGCTTTGTTAGTTTTTATAATATGCATTGTGCCACTGAGCATTTTCTCTGTAAAACCTAATGATTAAAGATGGTTGTGGAGGCCCCTATTCTGATTTACTTCTATCCAGTTTGGGGTTGATTAAATACCTCAGCTTTCACTGTCAATATGAAAACCCATCTAGCCAGAAATCTGTGAGTGTTAAATTTTGTTCATGTCTGGAATAGACTCACATTGCTTACATGATTTTCATTTCAAATGTTTCTCATATGTTTGTATCTTTACAGGTTGTGTTTGGCCTTCATTTTTCTCTAAGAAAGTTTATTTTTTTGCCTCTTCATACTTCTCTTCCCTGTTGGTATTTTCTCTCTACGCCTAGTAGGTGTTAGCCTAATTCTGCTGAGGGCAAGTTAGGGAAAGGGAAGCAGGAGGATGGCAGTTTCAGGAGTCGTCTGGGTGGCTCCCGCAGCTGTCTTCACACCTTGCGAACTGTGAGCTCCTGGAGAATTGGCACAGACTGTGTCTTACCCATGGGCTGCAGGAAGCAGCATCGGTAAATATTTGTGGCATGCGAAAGCACAGGAAGTGTTTGGTTTGGGAGTGTTGGCGGCGCAGACTTCATTATATTTGGATTCTGGTGGTTCAAGACGTTCAGCAAATCCAGTCCTGTGCAGAGCAAGCACTGCTGTCACCCCATGGCCTTCCCCGCTGCATCCTCCTCTTGGAGCCTGCTATCCTGTGAGGCCTCTGTGGTACGTTTGACTGTTTGCAGACGTGTGGCAGTGGGGTATGTTGGGGCAGAAGGCCCAATTGCTTTCCTTACCATCTTCCTCAGGGTCACGCCATGCTGCACACAAGAGACAAGAGCACGACTTGTTTGTTTAGTAACAGATGATTTTCTCCAGCTCACCTGAATGTAGAAACAGAAGTTTTACTTTCCTGACCTGGCATCACCCCAGGCTGGCACCATGAGGGCATAAAACACTGTTCCCTCTCTATGCTGGCCAAGTACCATACATTGGGCATCCTGTTCCCAGCCCCAGCAAAGCCATGAAGCCATGGGTGGGCTTCCTCACCGATGAACCCAGCACCCTTTGGTTTCTCCAGATAGTGGTTCTTCAGCTTGTTGCGTGGGATCCCTTGGGAAATTTCAGTATGCTCTGTGTGTCTTGTGCAAGGCTCAGTTGTTATTTTGCGGTTGTTGGGGAGGAGTCGGGATTAGGTTTCCTCCATGTGGCTGGTATGCTCCAGAATGGGTAAAATAGGTGCCGGGCATTGTGGATGCTCATGGTTTGTGCAGGGGCAGTCACAGCCTCAGAAATTAATTTGAAAGAGCCTTGAAAATGACCAAGTAAGATACCAGTTTAGTTGATTGCTTTCTGTAACATGTACCTTATTGGATTCTAATTCTTTAAAACTTCATCTTTTTTTTTTTTTTTTTTTTTGGTGTTTAAGTTAGAATGTCTCATTTTTTCCTTTGGCAGATAAATTGCCTTTCATTGAAACCTTTTTTTCTGGTAAAGTTTAAAGATTATGTCTTTGGTCTCAGGGCTAGCGCTAAGTGAGGTGCAGTAGTAAAGGTTGGGAAGTTTTTTTAGCTGATGGGAAGAAATAGATTTCCTGATGTTCTAAAGCATGAGCTATTAATAAGTTGGCAATAAAATATGTACACTTTCTGCATTAGATGACAAAGTACATTTTGGTTGATTTCTTTAGTTAAAATGTATTTCTTTTTTTTTCCAAATCCATTTTATTTCAAGAGAAAAAAAAAACAAAATTTCAAAACATACCAATCAGGGGGCAGCATACACGGTGCACTGTCATCCCCAAATCATTCACCCAGAGCATAAGACATCTGCATACAATGTCCTCTTTTACCTCAATCCCACCCTTTTTAAAAATTAATCTATTTTTTTCTTACATTTTTTTTTCAATTAAGGGAAAACTAAATTAAAAAATAGCAGGATATATTATAGTAACTTAAAAAAATTTTTATTTAAGGAGAAAAAAACAGAAAAAGAGTACAAGTTATACAGAATTTCAGAAAAAATAAACAGTCAGAAATCACTAGTTAATTACATATTGTCATCTTAGAAATAGTTGTTGAAGTTACAAAATTAAAGCATATAGAGGGGACTTTCAAACACTGAGACTGCAAACAGTTTTGTTCAATGATCCAACAAAACTCAGTAATATGGTTATCTATCTTATACACTTAAATATACATGTAGTTGGGGGCTGGGGATTTAGCTCAGCGACATAAGCGCCTGCCTTGCAAGCAGGCAGTCGTGAGTTTGATCCCTGGTACTGATCAAAACAAAACAAAACAAAATATATATATACATGCAGTTATATCCTTTAGAGCACTTTCTTTTCCTTTCTTTTGTACAATGACAGTTACACATTTTGGGTTTTACTACTCCCACAGTTCTTATTACTTTTTTTGAAGAGAATAAAACCAACTGTGACGTTAGAAAACAGAGTCTTTCAAATCAAAAGGATGGACATAATACATACTGTAAAAACAAAATACAAAGTGGTCTACATTGGTTACCATAATGCCTCTTGCTATCTTAAAAAGAATTGCCTATATCATCAGTTATAATAAAATTGAACAAAACAGTAAAGAACAAAACCTTAAATATTGGAGACATTACAGGACTTCAAAAGAAGATAATAGTCAACCAGAATGGGCGTCATAATGAATCTTATTGTCTTCAGTTGTTGCCTATATCCTCGAACTTGGTAATATCAAGCAAGACAGAATAGAGGAAAATCAGTCAAAACAAGATGGTGAGAGCAATACAGGGTTTCAAATCAAGTTAACAGGAAATCAAAGTGGGTTACTATAATATATCCTGCTATTTTTTATTTATTTTTCCCTTAATTAAAAGGATAAAAATGAAAAAGTAGATAATTAAAAGGAGATTAAGATAAAAAAGAGGGCATAACAACAATACAGCGCAGGTCAAAACATAGCCATTTAAGCAACATAGTGTTTCACCACAAGATAATCTCGACATAAAAGTAGTTCCCATAGTGTCTCTTCCCTTAAAATCTTTGGGTATAATTTCGTATACTGTAGCATCAAACATATCATGACAATGTAAAACCGTTCAAGAGAATGACAGTATTACAGGGTATTTAGAATCAACTAACAGAAAATGAACAATGGTTTCTGTATAATCTCCTTGTCTATAAAAGTTTTTGTTTATATTATCACATATAATAAAATCCAATAAGATACATAAGGTTAAAATTAAAAAATAACAGGATATATTATAGTAACTTTTTTGTTTTCCTATTAACCTGATATGATCCCCAATATTGCTCTCCCCATCTTGTTCTGTCAGATTTTACTATATTCTGTTTTGTTTGATAGTATCAAGTTTGAGGGTATAGGCAACCACTTTGAAGGCAATAAGATTCACTAAGATGCCCATTATGGTTTGACTATTACCTTCTTTTGAAATCCTGTAAGGTCTCCAGTGTAGGTTTTATTGGTCTTGTTCTGTACTGTTTTGATCAATTCTAATTATACCTGACGATATAGGCAACTGTTTGAAAAAATAGCAAGAGGCACAATGGTAACCATTTTAGATCACCTGATATTCTATTTTTACATCATGTACTATGCCCATCGTTTTGTTCTAACTGACTGTTTGTTTAGCCACGTTAGGTTTTATTCTCTCCAAAAAAATAATAAGAATTGTGGGAGAAAAAAACCCAAAAATTGTAATTGTTATTAAAAAGATAGGAAAGGAAGGTGGTCTAAGGGATATAACTGATGTATGTTTGAGTGTGTAGGATGGAAATCCATATTACTGAACTTTTGTTGGATCATTGATCGGCACTGTATGAATGTTCACTTTACATGCTTTAATTTTATAATTTGGACAACTATTTCAAAGATGACAATATGTAACCTACTAACTAGTGATATCTTACTGTATTTTTTCCTTGAAATTCTGTATTATTTATACCCTTTTACTGCTTTTTAAAAAATTTTATTTCCTTTCTTTTTTTCTCTTTAAATAAAAATGTTAAAAAAAGATATCTGCATTCAATTGTCTGAACAAGCACAAATCTTTCTTTTCAACGAACTCAGAGAAATCAGCAGTATAACTACTTTAACTACTTTTTATATACATGTTTATACATATATAATACATATACCTGTATTGTTTCTTTCAGCTTCTTACATTACTGAGATAAAAAAATGTTGATTTATCTCACTTATGAGTGTGCATCCATTTACCTATAAAAGTCTCCAGTTTGCCATTCTTTATGGTGGAGTAGTATTCCATTGTATAAAAATACATTTTTAAAAATTCATTCCGCAGTGGGCATTTAGGTTGTTTTCAAGATTTAGCTATTACAAATTGTGCTGCTATAAACATGGATGCATGTGTATCACTGTGGTATGATGCTTTTTAATTTTCTTGGGAAGATACCTAGAAGGGGGATAGCTTGTTTGAACAAGACCTCTAGACCTAGTGTGTTGAGGAATCTGCACACTCATTTCCTCAGTGGTTGTACACAGTCTCCACTCCACCAACAGTGAAGAAAGGTTTCTTTTTCCTGACAACTCCTCCAGCATTTGTTATTGGTTGATTTCTTTGATAACAGCCATTCTTTCATGGATAAGGTGGAATTTAATTTGTATCTCTTGAATGCAACATTTTTTCACATACTTATTTGCTGTTTGTATTTCTTCACCTGAGAAGTGTATATTCATCTGAGATGCTCATTTTTTGGTTTTTAAATCTGGGAGGATTGATTTTTTGAGTTCTTTGTAAGTTCTCTATAGTAATCCTTTGTCTGGTGCAGCTGGCAAACATTTTTTCCAACATTGTGGGTTATCTCTTCACTGTTGGTGGTTTCTCTTTTGCAAAAGCTTTTCAATAGGGTGAGATCCCAGTTGTTGGTTTGTTTTGATAGTTCCTGTGCAATCTGGGTTTTGTTCTTTGCCTACACCAATGTCTCCAAGAGTTTTACCTACTCTATCTTCCAGCAGATTTAATGTTTCTTTTATAATATTAAGATCTTTGATCTATTATGATTTTAGCTTAGTACATGGTGAAAGATATGGGTCAAGTTTTAATTTTTGGTGTGCGTAGAGCCAGTTTTTCCAGCACCATTTATGAAAGAAGCTATCTTCCAGTGAATGTGTTTGACACCTTTGTCAAAGATAAGGTGGCTTAGTGTGTCTGGAGTTGTTTGTGAATCTTTTAATCTGTTCCATCGATCTTAGGGTCGGTCTGTTTGTTTTGCCAGTATCATGCTATTTTTATCACAGTTTGTTAGTATAATTTTCAAGTCAAGGATTGTGATGCCTCCTGTCTTGTCTTTGTTGCCCAAGATTGCCTTTGCTGTTCTAAGGACTCTTTAAGTTCCAGATGAATTTTAGGATTGTTTTCTCTAATTCTGTGAGATATGCTATAGGAATTTTTTTTTTGTCTTTTTCCTTTTTATCGGTACCAGGGATCGAACTCATGACTGCCTGCTTGCAAGGCAGACGCTTATGCCACTGAGCTAAATCCCCAGCCCCTGCTATAGGAATTTTGATTGGGGTTGCATTGAATTTGTATAACAGTTTTGGAAGTATGGCCATTTTCACTGTATTGGTTCTTCCTACCCAAGAGAATGGGATATCTTTTAGTGCTGATTAATATCCTCTTGTTTTGAAGTCCCATCAAGCTTTTGTTCTTCTGTCTTCATCGGTTTTAACGTGTTGTATCTTGTTGGATTTTATTATATGTGATAATATAAATAAAAACTTTTATAGACAAGGAGATTATACAGAAACCATTGTTCATTTTCTGTTAGTTGATTCTAAATACCCTGTAATACTGTCATTCTCTTGAACGGTTTTACATTGTCTTGATATGTTTGATGCTACAGTAATACGAAGTTATACCCAAAGATTTTAAGGGAAGAGACACTATGGGAACTACTATTATGTCGAGATTATCTTGTGGTGAAACACTATGTTGCTTAAATGGCTATGTTTTGACCTGCGTTGTTTTGTTGTTATGCCCTCTATCTCAATCTCCTTTTTATTATCCACCTTTTCATTTTTATCCTTTTAATTAAGGGAAAAATAAATAAAAAATAGCAGGATATATTATAATAACCCACTTTGATTTCCTGTTAACTTGATTTGAAACCCTGTATTGCTCTCACCATCTTGTTTTGACTGATTTTCCTTTATTCTGTCTTGCTTGATAGTACTAAGTTTGAAAGTATAGGCAACAACTATGAAGACAGTAAAATTCATTGTGACGCCCATTCTGGTTGACTATTATCTTCTTTTGAAGTCCTCTAATGTCTCCAATGTTTTGGTTTTATTGGTCTTATTCTTTACTGTTTTGTTCAATTTTATTATAACTGATGATATTGGCAATTCTTTTTAAGATAGAGGCATTATGGTAACCATTGTTGATCATCTTGTATTTTGTTTTTACATTATGTATTATGTCCATCCTTTTGATTTGACTGACTTTGTCCTGGTATGTCACATTTGGTTTTACTTTCTTCAAAAAAAAAAATAAGAACTTGGGAGTAATAAAACCCAAAATGTGTAATTGTCATTGTACAAAAGAAAGGAAAAGAAAGTTCTCTAAAAGATATAACTTCATGCATATTTAAGTGTATAAGATAGATAACCATATTACTGAGTTTTGTTGGATCATTGAACAAAACTGTTTGCAGTCTCACTGTTTGAAAGTCCCCTCTATATGCTTTAATTTTGTAACTTCAACAACTATTTCTAAGATGACAATATGTAATTAACGAATGATTTCCTACTGTTTATTTCTTCTGAAATTCTGTATAACTTGTACCCTTTTTCTGTTTTTTTTCTTTTTTCTCCTTAAATAAAATAAAAAAAAAAGAGAGAGAGAATGGGATATCTCTTCATTTTCTAATATCTTATTCAATGTGCTTTTTCAGAGCACTGTAGTTTTTAATGTAGAGGTTTTTTTATACCCTTTGTTAGATTGATTCCTAGATACTTCATTTTTTTGTGTGTGTGAAAAGTGTTGTTTCCCTAATTTCTCTTTCAGTGAGTTTGTTTTGTGTACAGGAAGACTATGATTTTTGAGTGTTGACTTTGTAACCAGCTATGTTACTGAATTTGCTTATTAAATATAGTAGTCTTTTGATGGAGTTTTTGGGGTCATCTACGTAGAGTTTCGTATCATCTGCAAATAACGATAGTTGAACTTCTTTCTTTTCTATCTTTACTCTTTTTCTTTCTCTTGTCTAATTGCTTCTGCTAAAGTTTCCAGGACCGTGTTGAATAAGATTTGAGACAGTGGACATCCTTGTCTTGTTCCTCATTTTAGAGAGCAACAAGCTTTCATTTTTATCCATTTAGTATGGCTTTTAGCAAATTGAAATAAAGACCATCTGTTCCAATTTTCTGTGTTTTTTTTTCTTTTATCATTAATAGGTGCTGAACTTTGTCAAAAGCTTTTCTGTATCTTTTGAGGTGATCCTATGATTTTTGTCCTTGGCTCTGTTAATATAGTATATTACATTTATGGATTTATATATGTTGAACCATCCCTGCATCCCTGGGATTAATCCCACTTGATCATGATGTACAATCTTCTTGACAATTTGCTGCAGTCTGTTTGCCAGTATCTTATTGAGGATTTTTGCATCAATGTTCATTAGAGAAATTGGCCTGTAATTCTTTTAGTTGGGTACTTCTCTGGTTTTGGTATCAGAGAATTAATGCTTGCTTCTAGGAATGTATTCAGAAGTATTGCTTCCTTTTCAATTTCATTAAAGAGTTTGAGAAGTAATGGTGTTAGGGTTAAATTTCTTGTAGAATTCAGTAGTGAATTCTTGTAGAATTCAGTAGTGAATCAGTCAGGGCCTGGCCTTTTCTTTGTTGATAGGTTTTTAATTATATCTTTGATTTGTTTTATTAATACTGGATTATTTAAGATTTTTATATCTTGATTCAGCTTTGGTAATTCATATGTATCTAGGAATCTGTCTATTTCTTCTGTATTTTCCATCTTATTAGAATATATGTTTTCAAAGTAGGTATAGATGATTTTCTGGATTTCTGCAGGGTCTGTTGTGATTTCACCCTTTTCATTCCTATTTGCATGGATTTGAGTCTTTTCTTTTTTGGATAAGATTGGTTAAGAGTTTGTCAGTTTTATTTAATCTTTCAAATAACCAACTCTTTGATTCATTGGATCTTTGCTTTTTAGTCTCCAGTGTGTTAATTTCTGCTCTGATCTTTATAATTTCCTTCCTTGTATGAGGTTTTGACTTAGTCTTTTTTTTGGTAGAAGTTTAGTATTTATATGTGCTTGCACTGTTTTCCTGATGTAGGTATTTAATACTATAAATTTTCCTCTTAAGATTGCTTTCATTATGTTCCACAAGTTCTGATATGATGTATTATTATCATTCAACTGTAAAAACTGTTTAAGTTCTTATTTAATTTCAGCTGTGACCCATTGAAGGGTGCAATTAATTTCTATGTGTTTATGAGGTTCTTATGGTTTTCTTTGGCATGTGTTATAGATTAAAAACTGGCGGTCAACTTAACACCAGCGGAATTAAATCACCATGATGCTGAGCATAGGTGTTCCACCTGAGGAAAGTTGCCAGCAAAAATAGAGACATGGAGAAGAAGAGAGGCATTGAGGCAATGAGGCATTGTGGGTTTCACTAAGTGTTGATGTTTCAGCTGTTGGTTCTCCTGGAGGAGCTCTTTCCTTACATTGAGTATTGCTTCCTGGCTCTGGAGGGGAGGAGGTATGCCACTTAATCTCCAGGACAAACTTGTGCTGACTTCCTGGCATCACTTGACTGTGCTTGTTGTTGGAGGAGCTCGGGACCTCTGTGTTGCTGAGGATGACTGTGGTGCTTTTCAGGACAGCTTTGGTCTTTGTTTTGAGCATGACTTCTTGCCTCCAGCACAGAACCTATCAACCTATCAGCACAGCTCCTTCAACTCCTTCAACTCCTTCAACTCGCTTCCTTTCTAGCTTCCACTGCTGACCTTTGGGCCTTCCCAGCACAGATTGGTAAAAGAGACTGGTGTGGGTCCTTCTTTTGGGCTCTAGACCTCCAGTCGGACTTGTGGGAGGCACTGTCATGCGTTCTGGGTCTTCATGTGGACTCATGGAAGACATTGCTGTGGGATTCAATTGGTTGAATTGGTTGAATATTTTATGTCTTTGGTGTTGTGGATAGATTTCTTACAGTTTCTTATGTTAACTCTTGGGTGAACGTCATAACATAATATTATAAATTCCATGTCCTGATTTTAATTGTTCTCTGCATAGCCCCTGACTGCAACAGCATGGATTTCCAAGCTTATTACACTATGGTCTGATAGTATGCATGGGATAGTTTCAATTCCTTTGCATTTACTTAAGCATGTATTATGAGTCTGTATTGTGCATTTTGGAGAATATCCCATGTGCAGCTGAGAGGAATGTGTATTCTGATGTTGTAGGGAGGAACACTCTAGAGATATCTACTAAGTCCATTTGTTCAAAAGTTTGATTTAGTTCTAATATCTCATTATTGATTTTTTTTGTCTAGTTGATCTATCTTTTTGTGACAGTGGGGTATTGAGGTCTCCCAAAACAGTTGTGTTAGGGCTTGATTTTTCATGTCCATTAGTAATTGTTTTATATAGTTGGGTGCACTAGTATTGGTTGCATATATATTTGTGATTGTTATCTCTTTCTCTTGGATTGTTCCCTTTACAAGGATGTTGTGATTTTATCTCTCTAAATCAGTCTTGGCTTGAAGTTCACTTTGTCTGCAAATAGAATAGCTACCCCTGCTTTTTTCTGGATTCTGATTGCATGGAATATTGTTTTCCATCCTTTGAATTTCAGTCTGTGAATTTCTTTTTGAGTTAAATGTATTTTTGTATGTGGCATATTGTTGGACCTTGCGTCGTGATCGTTCTACCAGTCTGTGTCTTTTGACTGGTGAATTAAGACAGTTAACATTGATGGTTATAACCGAAGGGTATTGACTTCTCCTTGTCATGTTGTTTTCCTGATGCTGGCTCTCCCCCTTGCTCTTATTTGTTTGCCTTCCCTGGTGTATTCCTTCTGTTGGGGTTCATAGAGGTATAGTCCTTTTTATCTCTTCCTAGAATGTCCTTCAGAACATTTTGGAGTGCTGGTTTGGCGGTCGTAAATTTCCTCAGATGTTCTTTGTCATGAAAGTATCTTATTTCTCCCTCAATTTTGAAAGAGTTTTGTGGGTACATCAATCTGTGTTGAAAGTTGTTTTCTTTTAGAACTTGGAGTACTTCACTCCAAGCTCTCTTTGACTTGAGAGTTTGTGTTGAGAAGTCAGCTGTGATTCTGATGGGCTTTCCATTATAAGTGATTTGTTTCTTTGCTCAACAGCTTTTAAGATTCTACTCTTGTGTTCCCAGTTTCTGGAATCTTGACTATGATATGCTTTGCTGTAGTTTTTTTTTTTTTTTTTGGATCATGGCTAATTGAAGTGCTGTATGCCTTCCTTACTTGTATGTTAAATTCTTTTTCTTTACCAAGAAAATTTTCTGCCTTGATGTCTGCAAACATTTTTTTTAAAATGTCATTTGTGGTATTTCCTACTTGTTCACTGACTTCAATTAATCCTGTTATATCCTTCTTTGTTTCATCTAGCAGCTGTTGGATTGATTTCTCATGGTCCCTTGCTATTTTTGAGAAATCTTTCTTTTCCTGGTTACTAACTGCCTATCTTCAATGTCTGAGATCCTGTCCTCACATTGTCCTAATTTTCTTTAAATACTTTCAATGGAGTTTTTATTCTCCTGGATATCTGCTTGAATCTGCTTTATGGATTTCATTTCTTTCCTATGCTGAGCTTTTCTTAAACTCAACTATTTTTGTCTGTGTCTGCTCTAATGTTATTAAGCATAGTGTGTATTTTGGTAATCTCTGTAGTTATCTGAGAGATTATTTCTGATTTTGTTTTTTCCAGAGCCTCATTCAGTTGCTTTGTTTTTACTACTTTAGGGATGCCCCGTGGCAGATTTTCATACTGTCCTACCTCATTGTCCCCTGGATTTGCCTTTGGTGAACTGGATGCCTGGAGTTGTATTTTGTTTAGCTGTCTTTTCATTTCTGTTCTCTCTCTCTTTTTTTTTTTTGTCTTTCTCCTTTTTATCGGTATCGGGGATCGAACTCACGACTGCCTGCTTGCAAGGCAGGTGCTTATGCCGCTGAGCTAAATCCCCAGCCCCTCTTTTTCTCTTTTAATTCCTGGCATGATGTTTGTAAGTTACCTATGATGGGTTGCTTTTTTGATAGTATTTAGGACCGTTAGGTGATGACTACGTCTCTGAGGTATCTTCTAGGTGTAGCTGGTTTTGGGTTTTGGATTTGTTAGAAGATCTTACCGCTTCAGTTTGTTGGGGATGAAGTTGTTGCTTGTTTGGCCTAGTCTCGGGTTCTGTGGCACTGTGGCACTGTATTTTCTGTGACCCTTAGTTAATCTCAGTCATGGAATACCAGGACCAACCATGTCAGTTTTGGCTATAGTGGTACCAGTAGCATCAACACAGCCTAGAAAACAACAGACTGAGCTCACCCTTAATTTGCCACTTTTAACTGTATGGACTAGACTTGTGATTATATCACAAAATGTAAAATCAGAAAGTTACATGCAGTATATAAGACCTTCATGTGTCAATTTTGGCCTTGGGATTAAATTTTCAAATGCATTAAGGAGAGAATAGAGAAGTGGGAGGAAGAGATTACAAGTAAAGTTGGAGGATGAAGACTGAAGGAAAAAAGAGATGGAAGAGATAAAAGCAAGAACAGAACAGAACCACACCCACAAAGAAGTTAGGAACTTCCCGTTCACTCATATAAAATAGTGAAGGAGAAAGAGGGAAAAAACATGAAAAGAAAAACAAAACGATCTACTTTCAGGATTTTCTCAGATTTCACTAATAGACAGCCTGTGAAGACAGAGTCCGGAATCATGCTGATCTCTCCCAACAAGCCAGCAGTAGCTTTTTCGCAGGTTAGTGGGTAATCTCAGCAGGCCTGTCCTGAGACCAGACACATTGTGTTCACTGCTGTCTGAGCAATTACTGAGAGTCTGAGCCTAGCTAGGCTCTGCTAGATGGAGCTGGCAGCAGTTCTGGGTTCTGAGCTCAGCTGGCCCATCTCCAAGAGCTCCCGGCCAATTGTTGTCTCCCATGGGAGAGAGCCAGCCAGTGGGGTCCTCCATGTCCACTGCTGCATCTCTCTACAGAGGTTTCTGGGGTTGCCAGCATCACTCTCACCATGACTGTGTGTCTGCAGGTTCAAACCGTTCCTCTCATGCTGAGTTCTGTCTCAAGCAGAAGGTGTTACCAGCTGCCACCTTTTTCGTGGTGGAAGTGTTTCTTTTCATTCTTTCTGTGAGCTTTAGTTTGCCCTTCAGATTTTTCCTGGATTCAGTGGACCCACATTCCTCCTCCTTGTTTTCCTTATGATGCTATATTCCAGCGTCTGGATGGCTGCTCTCAAAGAGGCTGTTTTCTGTGCTGTTTACTGCTCCACCATCTTGGTCTTCTCTCTGTTTGTTTTCAAATGTATTTCTTTGTATAACATGTTAAGTATTTGTAGTTGATAGTAATTGTATATATGTATAGGGTACGTTAGTTATGGTGTGAAACTTTAGTACATGCATGTAGTGTACAGTGATCAAATTTATCATATCCTGGCTCCCTGAATATTTGCCACTTCAGTGTTGAGAACCTGTGAACTCGTCTCTTGAAGTTTTTTTTTTATAAAATATGTAGTAAGTTGTTACAAAGTACAGCAACCCTATTGGTGACCCTTTTTTATTGTTTTGTGTTGTCTTTTTTAGAGTTAAGATTTCAACTAAATATTCAGTTTTTTTACTGGTCTTTCCTCATAGTCTTTCAGCTCTGGAGATGAAGTAAGGAACATTAAGCCCGGGGGTGTCTGGCAACGGTTTAACCTCTATCGCTGTACAAAATTGGAGAGATATTGTCATATGCTTGTTTTTCTAAAAGATGAATATAACCCTACATTGGGCAAGGTTAGAGTGTAAATGAATTCAATTTGAAAAGTGTATGTTGTATGTGTTTTTATATAGTAAAGCTTCAGTCATAGAAGGTTGAAGGTAGAATGCAAGTTGGCTTGTTGAGGCTCTGAGTGTGCAGTGTTGCTCAGTTTACACGGAGGAAAGCTTGGTGTGCATAGCCCATGCTGGTTCATAACCACACAGCTGCCTGCTGTGGGGTGTGTGTGTGTGCATAAAATGAATTTTTTCTGCACCCTTCTTACATTTGTATTAACTGTCTAGTTGTGAATTTATTGTTCTTGTACCTGTTATTTTCTTTCTAAAATTGAATTGTAATTCCTGCTCTGAAAAATTTTTTAAGTGCAAATGCTTTTCTAGACTGGTATAGTGAGGAAGATTTCCATTAGTTGAAAGGTAGAGATCATTGCAATGTATCTACTGTGTGTGCTGTTATTTTATTTTATTTTTTATTTTTTTGTGCTGTTATTTTAAAAATTCCACAAGTCTTGATGATTTTGCCACAGTTTTCTTATTTAGCTGACCCAAGAAGTCACTGCATGTTTTCATATTTAGCCAGGCTATGATGACCTTAATCCAGATTGGAGGCTGTCTATTGAGAAGAGAAAAAAAATAAAAGGTGAGTTGTAAGAAATACAATCATTAAAACCTTAAGGGACTTCTCTTATAATGAGGTGTCCTTTAGATGATATAAAAAGTCTCCCAGATACTTTTGCTTTACTTTAGAAGAAGAACTTATAGTTCACAGGGCCAGAACTAGGAATAGAGCCAGGGTTCTGATTTTAGAGCTTTCCCAAGGCTGAGGCAGATCCCATGGGGCCAGCTCTGAGGTAGCACGTGGAGGTTAGAATTTAGAGCATGTGCCCAAGGGAGCTAGCTGCAAGAGAATCATCACAGGGGACCTGGTGAAGTTTTCTCTGGGTGGGAGGAGGTTAGAGTTAGGCTGGTAGGACAGGTTAAAAAGTTTATCTTCATTTGTGAAATGCTGTGCTTTCAAAATGCACTCATTTTATTGTTTTGTTGTCTTTTTGAGAGAGGGTTTCACTATGCAGTCCTGGCCTTGAATTCACTTTGTAGCTCATGCTGGCCTTGAACTTGCAGCAATCCTCCTGCCTCAGCCTCCTGAGTGCTCAGATTATAGGTGTGTCCCACCATGTTCAGAAGTCATTTAATCTTTATAAATAGGAAGAATAAAGATTTACATTTAAATAAATTGTCATTTAATTAGTTATAACCAATAAATAAAAACTTCAGGCTTACAAAGGGTTATTTTGAGTATTTTAATTTTTTTTTTTTGTCTTTTTGAGATGGTCTTGCTATGTAGTTCAGGCTGGCCTTGGGCTCACTTTGTAGCTCAGGCTGGTCTTGCACTTGCAACGATCCTCCTGCCTCGGCCTCCTGAGTGCTGGGATTACAGGCCTAGCTTTAATTTTCTAATTTTGATGAAGGGGTCATTTTTCTTTTTTTCGTTTCTCCCCTCTTCTCCCCTTCCTTCTTTCTTTTTTGATGCTAGGAGTTAAATCCTAGCCCATTGCATGCTAGGAAGTCTATTTACTGCTGAGCTACCTCCCCAGCCCCAGGATCACATTATTTTAGGTGAAACCATCAAAGTTAAATTTCCCTGAGTTTTTCTGTGTCTCCTATGAAATCAGTGATAGTCACAAATTTCAAAATATACATTGTATTTTAAAATTTGAATTTAAAAAGCACTGAAAATATTGATTATTGTCATGTATATCATGTTCCATACTTTGAGCTATCTGCTTTTGTTAAATGGTCCTCCAAAATATTCAGGAAGACTTTTGTGAAAAGTAGTAATTTCTCAAAGCGGAAGCTGGAATGAAATTAAATGACTCTCCTCTTCCTTCCTACTTTCAGGGATGTAAGCCCAGCAGCATTAATATGCTCTGGAAATTGCTCATTTATATGAATTAGTTTGGCTTTTGTTGGGAGAAAATGGTGTTATGGTCTTTGTTTTTATTAAAATAATGAGTTATTTTCATGGTACTAAGTTGCAATGCAAAAATATCTTTCTCCTTAGTTTAAATGTATTTTAAAATTTATAGTTTATTGTATGCATTGTCTGTGAACCATTATGCACCCTTTGTAGGGCAGCTAAGGTAAAAAAAAGTGCAGTAAAATTATGATAAATATTACAGTATTTCCTGTTGAATTTTTCAGTTTGGTGTACTGTAATTCATTTTAATCTCTAAACATTCTTTATTGATCTTGAATAGTTTTTCTTTGTAAGTTAAATGGTTGGGAGGAACTCAGCCCTGGCAGCTGTTACATAGCTGTGTTATTTTTTTTAGAAGATGTAATTTCTCTCGTTGTTTGTCTGAAGGTGACTGATATTCAGTTCCTAAAACCTTTGTAACCTTTGTGTACGCACAGTTCATACACACCTGATTTTACCTTACCAACTTGAACATGGTGACATGTGTCTTCCCTGAATAAATAACTTTTCCGGATTTTTTGTTGTTTTTGCGAGGAGGACTGTGTTTACCTCTGTATCCCTAGAGCTTTGTACTTTGACTCTAATTGCCAGCACTTGGATATTCTTTCAGAGAATTCCTGTGCCATTTTGTGCCTCTTTCCTGAATAAAAATTTGAGTGATTACTTCAGTTTTATTTTGTCTCATTATTTTAGATAGCTTTAGGGCCGAAATAGTAGGGTGAGTTTGGACTAAGTTGATCGTTATGTTAAATGTGCTATCTTTATTTAAATGCCTGACTTTTCTTCCATTAGATAAAGAGTCCTTTTACCCACTGATAGATGTCAGTTGGTGGGCGGATGGTGCTGTGACTCTGGCTCGGTCCTCCGGGACTGTCACAGTTTCTCCTCTGTGAAAACTTTGAAGAATTTGCTGGGAAGATCTTGTGAGTGGTTTGAACCATCGCCCCAGGTCACTGCTGCCCATGATGGGGGACTTTTAAGTCTGGAGGTAAGGCTTTCTCCTTGAGAGTAAATGCATTTGCTCCCAGATCTAAGTAGCTCACTTATTTTAGTTGTCTCATGATCTGATCCTGTCTTTAAAAACAAAAATCTCTGATTGGAATGGGTTAAAAAGAAAAATTTAACAACTTAAAAAGAAAAATTTCATTGTTTGGTGAATTTTGAAAAAAAATTGCATTGTAAGAAAATGAAGAAAAAGCATTTCTTTTACTGAAATGATAGATTTTCTCCCTAGATTAGTTATCTTAAAATGTGGGCTGGTGTGCCCTATTTCAGGTGTTGCCTCCTGTTCATTTTCTTAAACTGTGATACTTTTTGGTTCTTGTGGGAAGAAAAACTTGTTTATTGTGACAGAAGGCTTGAAAATAGCGGCTGGTTTTTAGGTTATGCTTTGGTCTTTTAAAGTTTTTGCCTTTCATAAAATCCTCTGTAGCTTTTATTTCAGCAACATAGACTGACAAATACTTTTTTGTCGAGTTTGTCACCGAGTCTAAAGGTGCTCTTTAAGGAGAAGTGGCTCAGTACTCTGAGCTGGCTGTGGTAATCCTGGTGTGCAAGTTATCTCCAGCAGCCAGGCATTCAGACTGGGAGAACTTGGTGACGTGGTTAGCCGTCTGCTATTCTTGGAAAAGCAAATAAATCCTTGCACATCCATTCCCCAGATAGATGAAAAGCATCATTTTATTTTTCTGCAGCAAATATAGCAATTTCAAAGGTATCAGAAATTCACATTCTGGGCTGCTTTGTCAGGACTGTTACAGGTAATATTTTCAGGCTGGTTGTAACCTACTAAGACTGTTGCTTAGTAGGTTTTGATTTTGGAGTCGTGGAGCTGACCCTTTAGTGCATGTTTCTAGAGCTCTCTATGGACCTTCATTTCAGAGTTCCTTTGGTTTCCAGCATGAGTCACAAGGCATGAGGCGAAGCACAGGAGAATTAAAAATGCTGTTGTCATGAACTCTGAGAGGCTGACGTTAGCTCCTCCCTGTTCATTTCACATTTTTCTTGTCTATCCAGTGTGAGATTAAACTTGCACCCAAGCGCCCTCGTTTGGAGGTGAGAGCAGGAGATGAAGATGACGGGGAAGAGGATTCCGACTCCGAGCATGGAATGTCGGCCAAGGCTCGCTACTTTGGTTACATAAAGCAGGGCCTTTACCTGGTGACGGAGATGGAGTGATTCGCGCCTCCGCGGAAGCGGCCTCAGACCATTACAAAACACTATCGTCTGGTGAGCCTGCGTGCCACCACCCCCGAGGAGCTGTTCCAGAGGAAGATGAGGCAGTGTCTTTATGGGGATGAGGAGGCATTAACGAGGATGTGTGGTTACTGATGCGGTAGACACCCTAATATCACAGTGCTTTTGAAACTGATGCTGGCGTTTGCACCTGAGTAATCAAAATCAAAACAGGAGCAAAGAAGAATTCATGCTGGCATATTATCTGTCTGTCCTTAGGCAGTCCCCTTACCTGTGTCAAGCATAGCAGCCTGTTCAGGTTCAGATGGTGAGGGCAGGTCTGCTTCCTAGTTGGGGGCTTTCTTGGGAAGCCAGCACTGCCACTGCCTTGGTGCCCGTTGTCTGTGCCTTTCCTGTAGGGCTCGAGGCACTCCTGGCACTAGTTTGCTGTTATTGGACTCTGAGCAAGAGCTTTCTCCACAGATCCCTCATCTGACAGTGTTAAGTGAGCGCTGATTCATCTACTCCTCAGTGCGTGTGAGCTGTGGATGCCATAGTGTACACAGGAGTTCATGAGTGCTGAGTGTGAACTCATCTGTCGTGTCATGTGGTGGCCCTGTGGCTCCCTGAGCCATATGACACTCCTGTGTGTTTTGTCTAAAGATTGAGAGCGAAGAGATTGAGAGCCTTGTCTTTGGCTCACACCTATGGCCTGGATACGGACCTCGTCTACCAGCGGCAGTGGAGGAAGTCAGCTGTCAATGTTGCCTCTATTCAGAATTACCTGGTAATGTTGCGTCTTTTGGCTTGGGTTTTGTTCTACGAGTTCTGTGGTGAGGACTTCACAGATGCAAGAGCTTGTGTTCATCTGGGAACATGCTTTTGTCAGGAGCTATTGCTCTGCAGCCTGACTTTGTAGCTAAAGCTGTTTGGACAGTTATTGACAGACTGAGCTTGGCCCAGGCTTTTCATGGTGTGTCGGGGTTGTGTCCAGCCAGGCCCAGCCACAGTTTCCCAGGTTGCAGTCAGAGATGGGAAGGGTAGTGAGTTGCCTACTGCCAGGGTACCATGAGTGGAACTTGTGGCTGAGAAAACCCCCGGGACTGCCACAGGAACCCAGCTGCTGCTCAAGGCTCAGGACGCTGGAGCTGGGCCAGCAGGAAGATTGCTGCTCACTGGCTGGCCAGGCTGCCCACGGGATTCCCGGGAAGCAGTCCACCCAGGGTATCCCTGAGCCTCAGTGGGAAGTGTAGCTGCGAGAGAAAAGGGAAGTGAGGAAGTGGTTCCGCCTTATATCGTACACAGGTTACCACCATCCCACCTTCAGGGCAGGTGTAGCACTCACAACATGTCCTGGCCCTCCTTTGCACAGAGGGGGATATTTACAAATTAAGAGCCCTGGCTCCCTGCTGAGTCTCAGTTAAACTTCTGAAGTTCTCAAGTTGACACAGTGTATCAACAATAACAAATGGTTGGTTGTTATGCTAGAGCAAAGGAAGCAGGGGGGTTGTGGGGAAAGGGAAAACACAGACTGTTGTGCCAGACTTGCATAATCTTACGTTTCATCTAGGACAGAGAGCTAAGTGCATGTCCTCAGTGCACAGCATTTCCTGAAACACAGTGAAGGACAGTATGGGCTCCTGAAGGAGCTGAGAGCTGCCAGGAGAGACAGCAAGAAGTTTCAATTGGGGGCACATTGAATTCGATGAACCAAATAGGCAGTTAGGAGTAAGAGCACAGGCCAGTGACTGTGAAGAGGGACAGGAGGGGCATAAGCACAGTCTTCACTGTGGAAGAGCTGAGAATCTTTCCGATGAGACAAACTTCACACTTAAATGTGTAGAGATCAAGGCAAGGAGATTGCAGACGAAACTCTGGGAGCTTGGTCAGGTCGTGGGCAGTGTAGACCCAGAGAGGGAAAGGAAGGCTTCCAGGCAGGTGTTCAGACTGGAGGCTGAGATTCGGTCTAGGCTTCTGCGGAAGGAGAGAGGAAGGGCCCCTCCCCCTCAGCTGTGTCTGCCAGGTGCCGTGATGGCGTTCTCCATGGGCATCCGGTGCACATGGAGTCTGGAGCCTCTCACTGCCCCTGCTTGCCCCTTCCTATTGACCCTTCAGCCTCAGAACCCTCGCCATCCTTTCAGAGAGCCAACTCTATGCCTTGAGCCTTTGCATTATTTTTAAGACTCAACTTCATTGATTTCTACTCTGACCTTTATTATTTGTTTCTTTCTATGAGTTTCAGATTTAGATTATTCTTGTCTTTCTAGGACCTTGGTATGCATCGTTAGGCTTTTTGGGATTTCTCTATTCTGTTTGTGTGTGTATGCTTGGAAGACATTCTTAAAGAGGGTAAAGGGCCAGGCGTTGTGGTGCACACCTATAATCTCAGTATTGGGGAGGCTAAAGCAGGAGGGTTGCTGTGAGTTTGAGGCCAGTCTGAACTACACAGTATGACAGTGTCAAAAAACCAAGAAATCAAACACCTCCCTCTAAAAAGAATAAAGAAGATGAGACAAAACCAAGAGTACAGATTCAGGGATAGTGTGCAGGATGTGTGCAGTTGACTGCAAGCCATCTTGTGCACTATGCTACCTCTTCTGGTTGAGGTCTGGTGTATAGCAGATGCCCGGTGAACATTTTGTTGGCAGATGAGCGCTGCAGGGAGCCCAGCTACCAGCCCTGGTGTGTGGTGGCCATGAGCATGGCTGTACTTGATCAGACATCAGCTTGGGCTTGGGTGGGTGTTGGCATCTTGTGATGGGCTGGCTGCCTTGGGGACAGCTTTGTCCTCTGGACAGCTGTTGTCAGGTGCTGTAAGATGCCATGATGCTTAAACGCCTCTGCTTTCATTTTCCTTTTTTCTAGAGTAAAATAAAGAAGCGCGCATGGGTGCTCCATGAGTGTTTGGAGCGTGTTCCTGAGACCATGGAGGCAGCCCAGGAGCTGCTGCAGTATGGCTTGAAAGGCACCAACCTGGAGGCCCTGCTTGCCTTGGGCAGTGGAGCGGACAGTGGCAGGTAGGTGATGGAGGCTTTGCACCAGGACCAGGTGCTTGGGAGCTGTCATGCTGGGAAACATCCCTTTGTGACCTGAGGGAGCAGATTTCTTCCTGTGTGCTCAGCGTGTTCACCTTTTGACTGGATGCTGTGGGGACACAGGTTCTGTCCTTGCTGGCTGAAGCAGGGCCATTTCAGAGGCAGGATTAGGATGCTAAGCAGGCCTGTCCTGCTGCCAGGTGAGTGCCACTGGCTGGCCTCTGCCTGCTGCCTCTCCCTTGGGAGAGGTGCTGTATGTCATATGAAAGTGCCTCCAAAGCCTCTAAGCACCATTCGTGTGCCCCTTTTTGATACTAGTGGCAGTACAGTGACCTGACCAGAGCCAGCGTGGTGGCAGCAGTCTTGCATGTCAGCAGGTATGACTGACTTCCGGAAGGCCAACATTCGCTATCATTTTAATATCATAAATTGGAGGGGCTGGGGATTTAGCTCAGCGGCATAAGCGCCTGCCTTGCAAGCAGGCAGTTGTGAGTTCGATCCCTGGTACCGATAAAAATGAAAAAGAGCAAAAAAAAAAAAAATCATAAATTGGAATAATCAGATTTCGAGTTCTGTGGGCAGCACTGTCTCTGCTACATACTGGCTGAAGACCGCACCTCATGTGTTTCTTAATGGTTGCATTTTCTTGACTTAAAATCTCTGACTGTTATGGATGACTTTTTCCTATCTCTACTATGGATTTAATGTATAAATCAGTTTTGCTTGCAATGGGAATTTTTTTTTAAACAATGAGCTAGAAAGCCATTTAATAGCTTTATAATTAGTTAATAATTAACTGGGAAGTAAGTTGCAAGTAAATCACCTGAAATATGAGAAAGCAACTTTTCGTGAAACTATAAAAGCAAATCAGAGTGGATTTGCATTTTCTTTTGCTGCTGCAGGTTTACACTGCCTGGGGACGTGGACATTGACACTGTTGCCTGTGAGGTGCTGTCACCCACCTTAGAGGAGCCTGCCCAGCAGCGGAAGGAGAAGGTGTCCAGGGAGAGACACGAGCTGCTTAAACTCTTGAGTTTCTCTGAGTAAGCCATCTGTTCCTGCCGACGTGGTAGATCCCCTGAAATAACTGCTGGTTTCACCATGTTCTCTTCTGGTGATGATGCCTGTGACTTATTTCAGAGACTGAAATGCGTGGGGGGTTGTTTTACCTTTGTGCTTTTGTCTGCTGTACCAAGAACTCTGGGCTCTGCAGGGTAGTAACTGTTTTCCCTTGGATTTTGCTCCCGGAGAAATGTTCTTCTCTGTAAGTGTAAGTGGTTCAATGTGGTTACCTGAACAGGTGGAGCCTGGAACAGAAGGAGCTTTGCCGCTGTCGGCTGAAATTACTGACTTTCTTAGATCGACTTGCAACATACAAGGTGAGGAGTGGCTTTAATCAGATCAGCATCTTCATTGGGTCTGTTGTTATAGGTCTTGTGGCTGCCCTAGTATCTTATATTCTTGGTCTTTAATGCTATTTATGTGGGGGGAATTAATTTTTCACAGAAGCAAGTTCTCTTGGTACTACATGCACGAGGCCACTGAGAAGCTGGTAGACTGCAAATAGAAGAAACACACCAGCCAGGCAGGGTGGCATACTCTCTGTTATCCCAGCATTCTGGAGGCTAAGGCAAGGGGGACTGCTAAGTCCAAGGTCATAATGGGCTAGTGAGCAAAATAAAACAAAAACAAAAGCGAAAAGCCCAAACACACTAGCACCCTAACTTTGGATTATGGGCCTCTGGAACTGAAAGAAAATAAATCTCTATTGTTGACGTCATCAGCCTGTCGTATTGTTCTAGCAGCAAGATGATTACTTCAATAACACATATACAGTATCTGTTTCCTAGTAAATGAGGCAGGGACCTTGCTTCCCTGTATCTGTGTCCTCAGAAGCTAGCACAGACCTAAGTGAACCACGCAGCTGATGGGTATTCGTTAAGTGTACTCATATAATGACAAGGAAGGTAACTGATCTAATAAGGTGAGTGAAAACAGCCTGAATTTGAAAGTGGCAAAAGGAGACGCACCTTGACTAATGCATGTACTGATAACATTTGAGGGCTTTCAAAAGCAGACATCATGCTAGTTAGAGAACATGGCTTATTTCATTCAGTCTGCAAAGTAACTGCTCTGTCTGATCCCTCCTGGCTCCAACACTCCCACAAAGTCGGAGGGTATTTGCCATGTCTGCTCTTGCACAATGCTCTTGAAATCAGCCACGAAAGTCAAGTGGTATCGAGACAGGGGCAAAAGTTAGTGAAAAGGAAATAATTACAAAAGAGTACAAAGACAGGAGCACTGTGATTTGCAAGAACCTTAAATATGCAATGTCACTTAAGTGGAAGAAAACTGTTTCAAAAAGGATGTGTTAAACGCGTAGAAGGCTGCAGAAAGCAGAATATGCAGACTAAAAGGTTGAATTTGAAACTCAGGAATTTCAATAGAGTGGTGATCTCCGCCCTGGACAGGTAGAAGAAAGGCTTTGACCAAACACACCAGCCAGGCGCACTCTTGTCATCCCAGCATGGAAATGGAAAACAATGGAAATGGAAGACATGAAGGAAGTCGGTAAAGGTAGAGGCCATTCATCTTCAAAAAGTTCAGAAGCAAATGAAAAAATGCGTCAAAATGTGAAAATGAAGCACCTCTGCCAAGAACAGTCACCAAGGGGCAGGGGTTGAAGGCTGGGGACAGGAAGTACGAGCAGAACGGTGGCATGAAAAGAACCGCAAGAGATTACGTATGCTGATCCCACAAAGGTGACAAGGAACCGGGGCCAGAGGGGTGGACTGGCAGTCTGCTGGGTCCCTGCAGCAGAGATGACAGCGTCATCCCAGACGTTCTATGCCTCCCGGGGACGCCGGAACCCCGTGGGTCTCGACCTCTCGACCGCACAGCCGCCCGACCTGCAAAGCTGACCCTGAAGGCCCAGAGATCCAGGCCCCGTGGGCACTCACCCTACGGCCACACGGCGCCAGCGCCGGGCTGGCTGCACGATGAGGGTGTCCCAGGCGGCCGCTAGGCGGCTCTCGGGGGACAGTGGTCCCGGTGGCGCGGGTCCCAGCCGTAGCGAGCTCCACAGGGAGCGCAGCGCCGAACCCGGCAGCTCCGGCTCCAGCAGGAAGATGCAGCCCACGGCCAGCGCCAGGAAGCCCGCACAGGCGGAGCCGCGCCACAGCGCCATGGGTACGGAGGCGCCGCACCGCAGCGTAGTACCAGCTCACAGTCCGCGCCTTTTCCGGGCTCCACGCGCGCTGACGCTGACACGCGCGTTACGTCACATCGGCGCGCCGTGCCCCGCAGGGGGCGGGGCGGTGGGCGTGTCGACGTCATGGGGCGGGAGTGCTTCGTTGGGGTTCCGCGGCCCTGAACGAAATAGAATAAAGACGCAAGTGTTGATCCATCTCTTTGCATTTAAAAAAATAGTGGGGCAGGAACAGGAGTGCTTCCCCCATTGAAACGAAACAGGCAGATCGTGACGGAGCCGGCAGACCTCGCGTTGACATTTGATCAGTCGTCCAGCGATTGCCAAGAGTCGCACTCGTCTTGTTAATCCCCCTCGGCCCGGCCCATCCTCCACGGTTTCCTAAGCCGCCGCTTCTAGGCTCAGCCTCTGCGGGAGCTCGCACGCGCGAGGCAGGGGTCCTTCGCCCTCTGGTGGCCGAGGCTCTCAGCCCCTCTGGGCGTCGCTGGAAACCGAGGGCAGCCAGATTCAACGTTCAAGCCTTAAAATCTCCTCTTTGCTGGTGCTGTTCCCCTTGCCGAGCTAAGAGAAGTGCATAAAGGCACATGATCTTGTGTAAAATGGTTCTGGGTTGAGAAACCCTGATTTCTCTTATTCCCACTTGGTGCTGTTACTTAAACCCAACTCCGTCCCCTCGTCGTGACCCTCTGTGTGGCAGTGCAGGGTAAGAGCCACTGAAGGGAGCCCTCTCCAGTCCGTTCTCAGCAGCTCCGGTGCCCTGCCTATTCCCTAATCCTAACCCTAAGGAAACAAAAGAATACATGGACATGGATATTTTTAAAAAGGGGTAGAAATGATACAAACTTACAGAAAAACAAATGGTAAGAAATTGCTGGTTGATAAGTTACACATTGTCATCTTAGAAATAGCTGTTCATGTTATAGAATTAAAGGCTTCTTGCTCGGGAGCCCTGCACGTGCAGAGGTCATTAGGCTTCTCGCTCGGGAGCTGTGCACGTGCAGAAGCGGTTAGGCTTCTCGCTCGGGAGCCGTGCACGCGCAGAAGCGGTTAGGCTTCTCGCTCGGGAGCCGTGCACGGCACGTGCAGAAGCGGTTAGGCTTCTCGCTCGGGAGCCGTGCACGGCACGTGCAGAAGCGGTTAGGCTTCTTACTCAGAAGCCGAGCGGGTGAGGTGGTTGTGATTCTTGCTCAGGACTTGTGGAAAGGCACATGTACAGGGCCATTAGAGCCTAGGGATAAAAGAGGTTGCTGGGCATTCATTGAAAGTCAGTGAGAGGTCAAAGGGGCCTGAGATTCTTCCATGAAGAGGGTCTACAGGTTGCCCGGTGAGGACCAGAAACCGCCAAGCAACAGAGACGATGGGAGGAGTCACGGGGATGCCATGCCAGGCATCTTTGACAGCTCAGTGCCCGAGCTCCACAAGGCTGCCGGCAAGGGCGACAAGGCCAAGGTGGAGCGTCTCCTCCAGAAACCGGACACAGTTTACACAGACAGCAAGCAAAGGTAATGGGGCTGCAGGCCCAGGGGCTGTGAGTGGGGCCAGGATGATGCAGGAGAGGAAGAAGTGGGTGAAGCGGGGGCAGGGGGATTCCCACCACCCTGGGAGGCAAAGCTGGCCAGAGAGTCGATCCTCAGGTGGTGTCCATAAGCTGCAAAATAAAAACCAAACATTCACTGGTTTTTAGTGGACTTATACTTCCTGTGTAGACTACATTATTGACTGCAGAAAAGCTATTTAAACATGGTAACACGTGTATAGAGTTTTATTCTTAGTATCACGTTAAGAGATGTACTGTTGTACATATTATTTAAAAAGGGAACTATGACATGTTTCCTGTAATCTACAAACTTAGGGTGGAAACTTAACCTGATGAAAATCTAGTGTCCATTTACTATCAGTGTACACCTGTGCATGTATGTTCTTTACTAAGGAACCTTATAAGAAAACTGAGATGGGAAGGTGGCTGCATGTTCTTGACTAGAAAGTTCTGTTAGTCTCAAAATGTGAGCTTTCTGTGTATCAGCTTTATAGAAGCTAAATTAAAAAATCGCATAAGACTTGAGTGTCCATAGCCTCTTTCGCTATGGGGTCACTAAGAAAATGTAGTGAAAGCCCACCTTCGTAGGTATCACGGTAAGTCATTTTCACAAATTAATTGTTTTCCAACAGCCCAAAAGAAAATAAATAAATGAATGTAACTTAGTAGAAAACCTGGAAACATTCAAATATCTGTCAGATTTTTAGAAGTTGAAAAATTGGAATGACTCATGAATGAAATGCCTGTAAAGTGTTTCCAAAAAACCTGGATTTTTATGTCACAAAAGTTTCTGGTGGTGTATTGATTAAAAATTTTATATCATACAAAATGAGAAAAGTAGCAAAAGAAAACACATAGCCTATTTGAGCCTTCCTAAGAATGACACCAACAATGAACATTCATTTTTTTGTGTTGGGGGTTGCTCCTAGAACATGGTGCATGCGAAACACACTACCACTCAGCCATCCCCTTCCCCACCTGCATTCTCAAGGTTGACTACCAAAAGAAAAATTAAATTCTCATTTATATTGGAAAATCATTAACAAAATGAAAAACATACTTGTGAGGGCCTGGGATATTAACTCAGTGGCACAGTGCCCACATGAAAATGTGAGGTCAGGAGTTAGATTTGCAGTGCCAAAAATAAAATAAAATAAAATAAAATAAAGGAGAGATAAATAGATACATCATAAAATACATCATACATCAGATGAAACAAAATCATACATACATACAGCAGATAAAAAATGTATCTTAAACTTACAGGGTAATTTTTAAAAAATCATCAAAGAAAAATATTGAATACTAATTTACTTCCATGCTAGATAGCAACACTGTGAGCCTCATATCCTGGGCTGTACTGCTGAGCTATATTTAACTCTAAATTATGTGGTTGGTTTGACAAGTGACCTGTAAACATAAAAAGAAATGTTTAATGTCCCTGATAAGGGGAATTTAATTTTACAAAGGAATCAAATGTTTTCCAGTTACAGAGTGTGAGAATGAAGAAAAGTTTATTCTGCTGCTTAAAACTGGAGATGGCTTATGACTTTTTCAAATAGGAAATTTGATATAAGTACTATACCAGTCTAGGAAAGCATGTCTCCACCAATCAGCTCTCTTCTAGAATATCTTTAGGACATACAGAGACGCATTTAATGTTCATTTCTTCAGTATTGCTTAAAATAGTGATGGATTCACAGAAGAGATTGTATCAGTTGCAGTGCATTCATAGGATGGAGTGATATATAATCACAGAAATTGGCATCACATCAATATATTCTTAACAGGGAAAGATGCACTTTCATATATCCACTGAGCAAAGAGTCAGTTTAATTTTGCATACACATAGATAGGCTGCAGTCTTGTTTTAGACAGAAAATGTATACAAATTGTGGCAAAATTTGTTATTTTCAGGCATTTGACATTTTCTGTTCTTTTTTATTATCGAGAAGTTCATTCTAGTTGTAATATTTAGGAGTTTATTAAATTTTTTCCTTCTAACAGTTTCATTGGCCCAGAAACAATGCTGAGTATTCTATATTTTGACATTTTTGTGCCTTGCATTTTGCATGTTATGATTAGTATTGGCAACGGTACTGTGTGCTCTTCTTTCCTTTCTCTTATCCTTGATTTCTATAGTAGATATGAAACTCTAGTGAAAGTTGACTATTAATAAAATAATCCTTGAGAAAAACAGAAATATTAGTTAAGCACAGATAATTTTCATTTTTATGTGTGTGTATTGGTATTTCTGATAACTTTTTACTTCTTCTGAAATAAAGAAATTATCTGTATGTATAGATTTTACTATGAATCATGTGATGATGCCTTACGAAGAAACCTTTTTAAAAGCCACTGCTGTGGGATTTTCACATGGAGAGGCAGGGCACTCCAGCTGCCCGAGGAGGCAGCTTCATTGGTGCTGACACTAACTCAGCAGATTCATGATTAACATGGTATAGTTGCCCCCTTTTATACAATTTTTGTCTTTTCATCTCCCTTATATGGGCACATGCAAGGATTTTCCAGTCTGGCCGGTATACCTTAACATTCTATAGGCTGGTTTATGTTATAGTGTTATATCAGTAGCATACACAGAGGCTGATGTTAAAAAAAGCCCCCCATACTCCAAAGGTCAGGAGGGGCCCTCCCACACCACCGGTTATAGTTACACAAGACCTGTTGTCTCCTGAGCTGTGTGTGGCTTTCCAATGACAGAGGTGTTAAAATATGAGAAAAAGTGTCTGGAGGCTTATTGAAATAATTCTAACCCCACAAGGTAGGTCCATTTGAATTATTTTATTTTACTTAATTGAAATATTGCCTTTGTTAAGTAGTAATAGGAGACATTATAGTATCAGACAATTACTGAGCTGTTACTTGTTTGAGAAGTTATTCAAAAAATTTTGTGTGGATTCTTACTTAACCATCACAGTGGTGTCTTGTGAGAGAGCTGCTTTCAGTCCTCATTTTGTAGGTGACAATCCCGAGGCACAGAAAGGCTAAGGGATGGCTAGAAAGTAAGAACTTAGAGTAGGAATTAAATTCCAATTGAGCTAAATCCAAGGCCTGCTCTTTCTATTCCAGTGGGTTGCGCTAGGCTGGGAGGTAGCGCAGTGCAGGGATCTTGTTTAGTATGTGCAAGACAGCAGCTTCCATCCCCCGCACCACACACAAATGCAGCATCACCCACTTGCTCTTCCATTCACAGGTGAGTAATAAGAGATGCTAAGCATTCTATGTTTTCAAAGATAATTAAATACTTATTGTGAAAGGTATTTAATGTTCACAATTCCATGAATAATTATGAATTTTGAAATGGAGTGCTGTAATTTCCTAATAATCTTTCTGACTGTCCCAGGACTGCTCTGCATTATGCCAGTGCCTATGGCCATCCAGAAGTGGTGAGACTCCTGATACAGAAAAAGTTTGACCTTAATGCCTGGGACAGTGACCATGACACCGCTCTGATTAAGGTAAATAGCAGCCAACAATTTCAGCATGGAAGGGATTGTATTTAAATGCTGAAAATCAAAGTCAGTTGATGTAATTTGAATATAACTCCTTGGCCAGGCATGTGGAAAGTGTGTTTGGAGTTTCTTGAGTTGATGGTGTCTCCTCTGTTACAATACCCACAGGCTGTAAAATGCTACGAGGAAGACTGTGTTAGTATTCTCTTGGAACATGGTGCAAATCCAAATATTGCCAATGCCAAGGGCAACACTGCTCTGCATTATGCAGTTTACAGTTCAAAGTCTTCACTAGCAGCAAAACTGCTTTCGCATGGTGCCGATGCTGAGGCAAAAAACAAGGTATAGAGCACTGAATTTTCTTTCCAAAGTTTCTGAAATACTTTCCTGTTCACAGTGACATATTGGTTGGTCAGTTCTCCATATTTAGAAGGTCAAGTGTTTCATGGATGGAAATACACTGTTTTAAATAACTTAATAGTTAATGTTTTCACTTTCAATGTTGATAGTTTTAATGAAATGCTAGAGGATGTGAGTTTCTATTATGCACTTACAGCAAGTATTTGTGAAGACACTGAAATTTAAAAAGTAAATCATTTTTCTGTTATTTTTTCCAAATGGTTATATTTTCTTTCTTTTTTTTTTGCACTAGTGTAAAACAACACAGGACAGCAAAATTAGCCTCAGAAATAGGTATTATTTTAAAACTTAAACAGAACAACAGTATTTTACAATAAGTGGTAATTTTGTTGCTGTTAACAGCTCATAAAAATGATCCATTTTTGGTGATTTGACTTAAATGGGAAAAATGAGAAGGAAAAATAATTAGAAATAATGCAGGCCCATAGAGTTTGCTTTGTTGGTTGGCTGTTTTTGAAAAAATATTTTTTCTGGTTCATGTGCATAGATAAGATCAATTTTTAGGAAAAATACTTTTTTTTCTATTCAGTACCGGAAATTGAACACAGAATATTCATACTGAGCTGCATCTCCTGCTCTTTTGTGTTATGTTTTACTTTGAGGTAGAGTTTCAAATTAGTTGCCTAATTTGAATTTAAACTTGCAATCTGCCTACCTCAGCATTCCATAGTGCAGATAATCTGGTTGTACTCAGTTTGGGAATAAAACTTCTTTATTTTTTTCTTTTCTTTTTTCTTTCTTTTTTTCAATACTAGGAATCAAACTCTGGACCTTGCACTTACCAGGCAAGCATGGTGCTGCTGAGCTATATTCCTGTCCTCTTAAAAATTTTTAACTAGTAAAGAGAATGATATAAACCTGAAATTTTAGGAGAACTGGATCAATCCAGTTTTTCACTGGAGGCATGGTGATTAAGTGGGAAACAAGGGAAATGAATGAATAATAAAGAGAAGTCCTCTCCTTTTCAGTCAGAAATAGCAACTAGGATAAGAATCTGAATTGTCCTTTCAAACATATGATGTTTTGCTGGGAGCTGGGAGTTAAGGAGCTTGTATGATGAGATCAGTTGTATTTTGAATGTACTAGTCCCTGTTCTGCCCTGAGCCAAGAGGATTAAATGGAGCTTCCATGGAGTACCTGTCTCTCACCTTCCCTCCTTTTGTCTAAATTCTCAACTAGTAAAAAGTAGTGGCTGTGTAGATGAGAGATGAGACTGATGTCATCTTCTAGGTTCTCTAGTCCTCATCTAGACTTGTGCGTTTCTGTGGTCAGGAGAAAGGTTTGAAACAGTTGAGGCTCTGCCCTGGAGATTTGGGTTCAGTAAATGTCTTAAGCCCTGACATGGATATTTCAAAATATTTCCTCAAGATTCTGACGTAGCTCAGAAGCATTTAATGGACAGGCATGTTTAATGGTGAATTCCTAATTCTCAGAAACTGAAGAAATCTCTAGATGAGTTGGATTAGATACCACTTCCTTCTAATCTCTCCTTTCCAACAAAATCAGGCCAAGTCCCTTTTGTCTTTCTCTACCTCTGTCCATGGGAAGTGAAAAGGAGGATCATCAGTGAAACCTCTTATTTTGCAGAATCCCACCACTTTCCCTCCCATCTGCAGTCAGTCACTGCCACTGTGAAGCTCTGTAGAAATTCTCTGATGGTTGAGATTGAATCTTGAAGAATGTCACATCTCTTTATCATCATTAGTGCCTCTCTTTATTATCATTAATGGCCCAGTGTTGACAAATGGTGATTTGCAGGAGTTTGAACAATAGCCATCTTGAGCCTGTATTTAGTTGAAGGCATGTGATAGACTATTTCAATGTATTAAGTGACCCCCCTGGTGAAAATCCATGAAATTGTAAGAACATAGGTGGGAATGTTTTTTACATTTTTATTGCTTATTTTTATTTTGTGTGTGTGTGTGTGTGTGTGTGTGTGTGTGTGTGTGTGTGTTACTAATGATTGATCCTAGGACTTTTCCATTGAGCTGCATCCCCAGCATTCATCACTCATCACTTTTAAAAATTTGAGACAGTGTCTCACTAAGTTGCAGAGACAGAAATCAAATCTGAACTTGGATCCCTCTTCTTAGCCTCACAGAATGATAAGATTACAGATGTTCCTGTCCCCTGTCCCGCTGGGAATAGTTTTGATAATTTCCTTTCGGCACTCCTTTTTACCTGCTTAACAGTCAGGGAGAACTGCATACACATGGAGGAAAAGTATGCGTGCTGGAAAAATTATTGAAATAGGTATAATCTTTTTTATTTCATAGCAGGACCTCTCTTTTTGGTAAAACATGATGTTAAGGGAAGAATTTTACATTGTACACAACCATTTGGAAGCACATGCACAGCAAAGATATAAGCAGAACACTATGGACTAAATGTGCCTCTTAGCTCTATGCAATTTGCTTCCATCAACTGAATTCACAATGAAATTTCAGAAAACGTCTCCATAATTTGAAGTTGGAGATGCTCACAAAGAAGAGGCTGTGCTGTCTTCAGAGCCCCTGTGACTGTGAGGGTGTGCCCCCTGTACAGAAAGCTCCCATGGCTTATCCAGTTTGCTATTGGCTCAATTCTGTACTTCTTCCTGCCCACTACTGTCCTTCTGTGAGAGTTTCCAGTTCTTAAATGATGGTATATTTTAATGTAGTCAGGAATTTCAGAATATCTTATATTCATTTATAAGGATGTAATCTAGATTTTAGAATGAATATTTTAAAATGGAATGAAGTTTAGAGATTCCTTAAAAAAGGTTTCCCATATACTATAAGTAACCATGTTCCTATTAGAATGCCTGAAGGTATTATTAATTATAATCACAACTGGATAGTTTGTGCATGTTACCAAGAATTTTGTATCTTCTTTTTCAGCCTTATCCCTTAAAAATATAAGCGACTTAGTGAGTTTCATTATGATACAGTTTTCATATTGAGAAAATTCATATTGAGAAAATTCTGAGAAATTTTTCATATTATGCAGTGTTAGAATTTGTTCATTATGAGAAAATCCATCTTGAGCAGTATTAGAATTTATTTATTATGGAAAAATGCAAATTAAGCAGTATTAGAATCTTTATTGATGAACTATATTTTACCTCTGATTTCTATAACATTAGTAATTAAAATGGAAACAGAATATAACTTATTAAAAACAATAGCTATGCTGCGTGGGGATCTTAGCATTATCAGCATAAATGACAATTGAAATTTTGTACTGATCTTTTCCACTTTCATCTAGTAATAGGACAGAACCCCATGGATTGTGTAGTAATAAGGAATCCATGTTCACTTGGATCATGTCCTCAGGGACTCCTTGAAAGCTGGAATGGTTAAGAATTGTATTTGGATCCTTACACTAGGGGGAGAATCCAACAAGTTTCTTGCCTAACTCAGAAAAAATTTCCATAGTACTAGAAAGCTCTCAGCTCTGTATCCCTGAGACTGTTAATTCCTCATGTTGATATTTGTCAGAAGAAAAGTAATGTTAAATAGGAGTAAAGCAAAGGTAAAGAGATTTTAATACTGAGGAAATAATGCAGTTTTATAATTTCTCATACATGATTATCAAATCTGTTGAGACATAGAAGTCATGGAAAATTATTCTTTGGAAGATAGGTTGAGAATTCCTGCCCTAGGGATGATGATTTAACTCATTAATTTAATCCAAATCCTTCAATAATTTTTGACTGTGCATTATGGTTGGAGCTACTGAGAAAAAAGATACAGCCCCTGCCCTGAAGGTGCATTTGATTGAAGCGGGAGGTGTTACATAACTCTGAGTACCATGATAAAAGCTGTGATGGAAAGACCCTTGGGACCAGTGACTGGAGCGAGTTGTGACCCTGGGGTTTCTGTAGCCACTGTGGGCAGAGAGCATGCACTGCAGAGGGTATGGCAGGGCAGCACGTGTGGAAGCACTGGGAGTGAGAAGGAAGAGACTGCTGTGTGTTGTTATCTATATCAGGTTAACAGTCAGGGTCCTTCACAAGTTGTTCAGTTCAGCTGAGAAGCAGGCAGTTGTGTGGGTTTTAAATTGTTTCTGCTTCTCCACAGGAAGGCCTCACACCACTTATGCTTGCTCTAAGGGAAAACAGAATGGAAGCGGCAGCATTGTTAAAAAAGACAGGAACAAAGAATGTGGTGAATGAGCCGGAAAGGTATGGTTCTTTTTTTAAACAAGAGTTCAGCAGTGTTGTGGAGTGGTAATAAGTCAAATAAGTCAGTAGCTGAAAGACTACCTTAGTGATTGGTGTATAATGAAAAAGATCAACACAAACCATCAGATAGAAAAATTATTTGGATTGGGCAACATAAGGAATACTGTGCAGTACAAGTCATGCTCTATTATTGAGTAATTTTGACTGATGTCTGCTTTTTAATGAGAAGAATAACTTTTGTAGTAAAACAATAAGGAAAAACACTGTGTATTGCTATGTTCATGGAACTTCCTCAGAGTACAAAACATAAGCCTAAATGCTTCATATAAAAAGGAAAAAGTGTAAATGTTTCTTTTCAGTGATTGAAAATGAGCTAGTAACATAAATGAAATAAATTGGCATATAAAATATTTGGAAAAGCAAAGTATGCAATTTGGAGAAGTATGCTCATATAAGAGAAACCAGAAAATATTTGAACTTGTGTTTCAGACTTATTTCAAAGAACTTTATATCCTCAAGTTGCATTCATTTATCTATGAGTTCCTCAAGGTTAGCTGTCTTTTTCACAGTGCAGTGTTCCATTGTGTATGGATACTATTTTCCTTGTACATTCTTCTGCTGATGTATGTATACACTATTTTACAGATGTAGCTGTTCAAATTGTGCTGCTGTAAACATAGGTACCTATGTATTCGTGTAGCATGATTTTAATTATTTTGGAAGATTTCTACAAGGGTCATAGCTCAGGTGGATTTGTATTTTTAGTTTTTTAGGAATCACCACTCCGATTACCATAGTGTTCATAACGGTTTACATTACCTTTATCAGTGTAGATCTCCACATTTTTCATTACCATTTATAATTAGGGTTTTTTTGGTAACCATTCTTTCTAAGATAAAATGCTATCTGGGTTTAGTATTAATTTGTATTTATCTGATTTTCAGAAGCAATGATGAGTTCCATGCTTTTATTGGCCATTTGTACTTATAAGAAGTATCATTTCATTTCAGTTGCCAGTTCATTGAGTGAGTTTTCTTGGGTAGGTCTCTACTCTTGATGCTTGTCCTCTGCCTGTGGAGTGGCTGAGCATGTTTGGTTTGCATTTTAAAGGTTGTCTCTTCATTGTTTTCTTAAAATTTATTTTATATTACTTTAAAGAGATTAAGACAAAAGAGTACAGTACAAAGAACATCAGAACAGAACAATGTAAGCAACACAGCACATCAGCAGCAGACAACTGGATATTAGCAGTAGCGACCATAATGTCTCTTACTTTGAAATAGTTAATCATACCTTCACATATAATAATATCAAACACAACAAAATAGTCTAAAACTATTGACGAGAAGGAAAGTATTATAGGGCATTCAGAACCAAATAACAGAAAATGAACAGTGGCTACTATATTATCTCATTTTCCATAAAAATTTGTTTATACTATCACACATATCAAAATGCAATAGAACATAACGTGATAGAACCAATGGAAACTGAAGAACAAAAGCATCGTAGGGTTTCAAAACAAGATATTACATCAGCAATGGCTACCATAATGTCTTGTTTTCTTCAAAATAACTGTTCATCCCATCATACATAATAAAATCTAACAAAATAGAATAAAACCACACCAACTAATGAATGAAAACATTATAAGGCTTCAAAGCCATATAATGGGGAATCATGACTACTATAAAATCTTATATACACTTACCATTTCTTACTCTAGGGAGACTATACAGGATTTATAGATGTGAGTTTGATTTATTTCACTTATGAGTATGGTCTCAAGTTGCATCCATCTATTTATAAATATCTCAATGTGATCATTCTTTATAGCTGAGTACTATTCCATTGTATAAAAATACCACATCTTTTTTATCCATTCCTTAGTTGACAGACACTTAGGTTATTTCCAAGATCTGGCTATTACAAACTGTGCTGCTATACACATGGGTACACACATATCACTGTTTTATGATGTTTTAGTTCTGGGAATATGCTTAGAAGTGGTACAGCTGGGTCAAATGGGAGTTACAATTCCAGCCTTTTGAGAAATCTCCAGGCTGACCTCCTCAGTGGTTGCCCCAATCTATACTCCCACCAACAGTGCAGATGAGTGCCTTTTTCCCCACAGCCTCTCCAGCATTTGTTGTTGGTAGTTTTCTTGATCGTGACCATCCTTTGTTGTTGTGGAGTGTATACTTTACTGTCGTCCATAGAATTTGTGTGTATTTACTACAATATCACCAGTGCTTACAAAAAGGTGTAGCACACAGTGAGTAGCTAGTCAGTATTTACTCAGTGTGAGTAGAGTTTACTCCTTGTGTATTATTTTAAACAGTAGGCTAATTTGTCACTTAAAAAAGTTTGACTTAGGAAGCTGAGGCAGAAGGATTGCAAAAGCGAATCCTGCTTAAGAAGCTGAGCAGGTCCTTGCCTCAAAATAGAAAGGGACTGGGGGTAGCGCTCAGTGTTAGGACACTCTTGATTCAACCTCCTGTACTAGAAAAAAGGGTTCAGGAAGAAAATTCATTCTGAAAGTTTTAGTTTTTACTCTACATTAATATTTTTTTCATTTAGGAAGAAAATTTGAATATTGTGATTCTTCATTCTTTTAGGGTAGTTTCACTTACAGTACAGTGGATTAAAAGAATTGCAGGCTTTGTTTGTAGTTTATTAAGAAAAATAAAACACAAAGATAGTAAATTTAATAGGCTTCAAAAAATATCATGGCCAAAGGACTAAAACTTTCTAAACTGAAATTAAAAGACAAAATTGGAATGTACTGTGTTGCTTCCTCTGGAAAGAGAGAGCTATGCTGGTTGGGCATGGTGTTGTTATAACACAGGTGCCTGAGTGCTACCTCAGTTCTTGATCTTGATTTTTTTCTGTGATTCTGGTTGCAAACTGAGTTGAGTCAGAACCAAATAAAAGTGGTTGAGCTGGGCATGGTGGCACACACCTGCAATCCAGCAAGTTTGACTTGGGATGCTGAGACACGAGGGTTGCTGTGAGTTTGAGACTTGTCTTGGCTACATAAATGAGTTCTAGGCCAGCCTGTACTACATGGTAAGATGCTGTCTCTAAAATTTTTTTGTTCTGTGGGTAGGTTCAGTGTTGATCTTAATTGGTTTAGATTTGATTTAGTTCTTGTCCAGTTTGTTTTGCCATCAGGATTGTGGAGACAATTGAGTTTGTGAACCCAGGTACCATTGTATATGGTTTTGCAAAGAGTAGAATTTAAAAACTGGCCAAAGTTCAGAAGGAAAGTGATTTTCCATCTGTAGCTATATTAGTGTGCCTTGCAGGAAGCAAAATGTTAGCATTAAGTGGTTGTTTGGTTGGATGCTTGGTTGTTTGGTGGGTGAAGCCAGTGACAGTTGACTGAATCAACACGGGGTTGCCACAGCTCCAGTCAGTCCTTTTGTAGGCTTGGACTAATTTCAACCCAATGCTTCGTTTCAAAATTATTTTCATCTACTGCTTAAAATGAAGACAATTTCATACTCTAGAGTTGTAACCTTGTTTTTGAATTGAGTTGCTTAAATGACTTTTTATTTTTAAAGCAGTGGACCCAACGTGCCTTTGAGGAAAGTAAAGAATAAACATAAACAGCAGCACTCCACGGAATCTGTGACTTCCTTAGTGTCTAACAAGGCCCGTTTCCTGTTTGCTAGTCTCCAACAAGTGATGTGTATTTAAAGATTACAAGACACTGTCAAAGATGGAGGAAGTTAAAACCTCTGTAAATGTTTTATTTTCCTTTAATGGAATGTTAGCAGGAATTGCTTTTCTAGAAATAAAACAGAACAGTGTAGTCTACAGGGAAAGCAAGAGGATACCCAGCCTCATCATTGCTGCAGAAAGATTGGCTAAGAGAAGCACAAATGAATTTGACAAAGAGCAGTTACAACACTGGTCACACAGGAAGCTGACTACTGGGGACGATCGGACAACACTAGACACCTTTCACTGGGAAAGTTAGGGAAGCAGGTGTTCTGAGCAAGAATGCAGCATTTAAGAGTTGTTTTCTTAAGATTTTAGAGTGTATGCATACACCACTAGAAACCATCAGTAGAGAAAGATATGTTTATTCATTTTAATTTTTAAGAATATTTGTAAAACTCAGAAATTATGTGATTATAACTGACAATGGATGCTGATATGGATTAACACAATCACAGTGGAGCCACACTTGCATGCCTTTCAGTGCTGCCCAGCAGGATAGTCATGCCTGTGCCATCAGTGTTTGAAGCTGTGGGAAATGTCAATGTGGTCTTAACATCACTTAACACTAAATGCTTAAAGGTAGTTATTTCATAACATAAGGCATACTCCCACGATGTCACAGTTCAGAGTTCTCAGCCTCACTCTTTCACTGATTTTTAGTTGGATCCTAACATTTTTTCACAGAGCCCCCCACAGTTTCATGGCAACCACAGGGATCCTCCACAAGGAGTTTCTGACAGGAGGTTTGCGAGTAGTGCATTCACACGTTACTCAGTTCTTCTGGCTTTGGAGTGCTTGCTGCCTTGTAACCCATCTCTGCATTGTAACAGGTTGATGCACTGCATGCGTCTGTCTCCATTGTTGTCAGTTGTGTTCTTAAAAACCCTAAGATCCCAATGATGCTGCCAAAATGCCCCACACTAAGGTTTCATCAATACAATATTTTATTAAATTACATAATTCCAGACGTCATAGCATATTTAGAGTTTAAACTATAAAAAAGGCATTGATAAGCATTTTTATGATCATATCTGAAATTTGCAGTCTTTCGCAATTGCAAGTGCTCTAGGAACAGTACTGTGCATTTAGGGGATCCACTGTACTGTGGAACATTCCTGGGTTTAAATTCTTACTGTCTGTACTTGCACCTGTGCAAGGTACTTGTTATATCTTCACCTACCTTAGTGATGTATAAAATGTTACCTCTCAGAATTGTGTTTGACACACACACACACACACACACACTTCAAGTAGGTGTGCCCTTTGGAAGAGATTAAAGTGAAAGATATAAAATATAACAGATAGGAAGGAAAAATATTTGAAAGCCAAACAAAACCCTGAAAGTGATACAGAACTTTAAAACAAGATAATAGGGAATTAACAGTGGCTTTCACCTTTAGAAGGAACTCTCCCATAGCTGCTATACTGCATATTATTTTCCACCAAGTAAATGCTCAGAGCACTGGGCTAGGCCTGCAAAGTGAAATGCTAAACACTACAGGCTTAAGTTGTTTTTCTTCCTGCCTAAGTAGCTATTATCCCAGCCTGTATGTCTGTGATCAGCTGGTTGCTTGCAGGGGTTGGGAGGGGCTCAGCTCTTATCTCCCAGCCCAACTGCTGGCTCACAGGAAGCCATTGGCTACATATTTCTACTTCCCTTGGCCTGTGACTGTCACTGACTCAGAGGAAGGGGTTGGCTTCTTGATCCACTTAAAAAATACATTGTAAATAAGCTGGTTTCACTTCAGACTTGTCTTAAAAGAAGAGGACAAGAAAAAAAGTCTCGAGGAAAAATGTTTGCAAGAAGTTGAAACAAAACAACAGCTTGAAATTTCTTATGCAACACTTGAAATGGAATTCAAAGCTTCAGAAGTGAATCAGGTAAATTAATCTTTGATGAAAATTTTATATTGCTGTTGTATCGGCATTGTAGTATTTCTTTGATTGCATATTTACTCATGCATTGCTTACATTGAGAATATGATCCAAAGCATGTGTGGTTTGTTATTTTCATTATTATCCAAATGTAAGCAGGTGGCCACCCACACTTACGTCTCCCACATCACTGAGCAATATCGTTTCAAGGACCATAGTTGAGCATGCAGTCCAGTGTTGAACAAAACATTCTTATACATCACACGTCCCTATTATGTGGGTTGAAAACAAAATGTTAAATCACCCTCAGAAAAGCCCACATATACAGCTAACTGTATTTATTATAAATGTTGACATCTAATAGCTCAGTTTGTTTACTGAATAAAGAAATGAAAGTTGAGTTTAATCATGAACACAAGTGTCAATTTGAGTATTCTTATGATTTAGCTAACTTTGAAGCTAGTGAAGTGTTTCTTAATGAAATTTTATTTTATACCATTTGTGCCTATATTTAATAAATGCTTTCACTCTTTAACAAATTTTAGATTTCATTTATGCAATTTAATATTCACAGCCTTGCATGTTGGCACTCACCTGTAATCGCAGTCCTGGGAGGCTGAGACAGGGTGAGTGCTATGAGTGCTAGGCCAGGTGGCATGAAATAGCAAGATTGTGGCTCAAAAAACTATTAAGGACTTAATTATACTATAACCGATAATTTCTTTGAAACATTGACATAATAGCATTGACAATACTTTAAGAAATACAAAATTGAAAGTACGCAATCTAATGGAGAATTTCATGTCAACTGATCATATTTTCCTTACCATGAAAAAGTGGAGTTTTGCCTTCATCACATAGCTATGTGCAGGATTCACAGACCAGGCATTTGACCAACCTAAAAGCTCTTGTGAAGTACCATACCACACCGTTCATTTGAACATCAGACTGCTTTCTGAAGAGGCCTAGCAGTTGCTACAAATGAATTGATTTGAGGACCTTTATTTAGCAGCAGGGCCCAATAGTCTCAGCTCAGTGGGTTAGCCTCCTCTCATGGGCATGTTATGTACATACTGCTTAACCCAGGAAGCACTGTTTGCGTGATCGTTGCCCACTGGGCACTGCTATGTGAGAATAAGCTGTGAGTTGTTACAAATGAAGTGCCACTGACTACTTGAGCTAACTGATGAGTCTCAAGGGACTGCAGGGATGTCTTTTGGGCTGCATACCCTGCATTTATTGCCACCTTCATCATGAGTGACCAGTTCAGCTTGCACAAAAAGCCTGTCCGATTGTCCACCACCTGCCAAAAACATCACATTTTGCTTTCTCTCCCCTGAGGTCAGCTGAGGAGGCCCCTTGGAGCAGGAAAGTATCTCCCTTTTTCCTTCCTCCCATCCACCTGTGCCTTTCTCACTACAGCCCAGTACAGAGCCCTGGGCCATTCTGAAAACTCCAGTATTTCCTCTTCACCTTCCAGACAGTTCTGGCACTGGTGAATGAAACCAGGGTACTCCACAGAGCTTCATCCATGGGCCATATTTATTTCTTTCTGAAGAGGGCCTCTCTAAGTTGCCCTGGGCTCAAATGAGCTAGCCTCATGCATCAGCCAACCCTATTGCTAGGACTATAGACATGTGCCACTATACCTGGATTAATTAATTTCTTTTTGGTTATTGGAGACAGGGTTTCGCTGCGTAACCCAGGCTGGCCTTGAATTTACTGTGCCTCTCCAAGGTGGTCTCGTGGTTACAGTAACGCTGTTGACTCAGCCTCCTGAGGGACAGAATCACAGCTGTGTGACATGAAGCCCAGCTTCTGATTTAAATTTTGAGAGATCTTCTGACTAAATTATCAAGACTGCACTTGACCTGAGGAAACTTTTGCCTCAGCTTTCCTACAATATCAAACTGTATCAAAACAGAAAACACAGTAATGCCTAATAGGAAAGATTTTATAGAGCTCCCACTGCTGATGACTGGTGGAGTTGGAACTCTGGCCCAGGCATGCTGGTGTCTGTCTAGATACTGTTTCTCCAACAGTTCCTGGAGACATCTAGATGTTACTGCAGTGTCATTTCTGTATTATTATCATTGGCATTGCTCTTAGTCATATAAGCATTATTCATATCATAGTTGATAAATAGTACTTGGAATCCATAATGTAGGATGTAATGCGTGGAATGTAAAAATACAACTAAAAGGACAGCACAAGTAAAGGGACTTCCTCTTTCTCTCCATTTTACCAAAACTTTCACTTTTATAGTTTCCGGCAAAAGAGTTGTCTCCCCCAGTTGCCCAGGCTGGTCTCAAGCATCAGCTTACCAAGCAGCCAGGAATGCAGGTCCATAGCACTGTGCTAACCTTCTAGTTTTGTCAGTTTGAGGACCTGCTAACAGGTCTAAAATCAGGAATATAATATGTTTCAGACCTAGAGCTGGGGTCGGTAACTTAAGTGGTGGGGAGAGGGTGTTATTTTGTAAGGTGTGGGCCATTGGATCCCTGCGTCAGCAGTTCAGATAACCGTGTAGACACAGCACAGAGGTAACTATAAACCATACGGAGGTGGAGCATTATAGCTGTGTCCACTACAGTTATGAAACAAACACCAGGGATGGGCAGGTTATTAATAAACATTTTTGTTAATTTTCAGTTGACAGAAGCACAGGTACAAGCTCTGTGCAACATGATGAAAAAATGGAAGAACCCTTAGACAGGTATGGCTTAACCAAATGACTTGAGCATCTATAAAAGAAATCAGCAGCATAAAATGAGACATATTGCAGTTATATAAGTACTAAATCTTCATTAGGCCAGGGGAAAATTCTAGCTTTGATAAATTTACCTGAAAGGAGTAATTTAGGGGAGCAGAAATAGTACAGTGAGGAGAGAGCATGTGCTTTCCACGTGGAGCCCTGTGTTCACTCCCAATAATGCAAAAGAAAAAGTGTCAACAAGCACAATGAGAAAAATCTTACTTACCAAATCATCTACTTTTTCTAACTTTTAAAATTGTGATTAGTCTTTCAAAGGTTATGTGACTTTTTAAACAGATCTGTGCAAATAATTATTTTGAAATCAATATTTTAGGACTGAATTGGAGTTTTTACGCATAAAAGAAAATGTGAAAAGTCCCGAAATGGAGATTTTGAGACAGAAAAAGAAAATGAAGAAACCAGCAGGAAAATTTGAACATGCTCGGAAGCACTTGTCAAATGACAGTTTGGTGAGTCCATTTGTTTTTAATTTCTATTGTACTTGAAAGGAGTTCTTATTTCTCTGCTAGTACGTAGGTATATTTTAGGCACTATGAAAAGTTTCACTGATAAAAACACTTGTTGTAATCATATTGATACCTCCTTACTAGCACTAGTGAAGTCCTCTTAACTTTATGGAAGATAAATGGTTTCATGCAATTCATGACTTTGGCAGTGATATTTTAATACAAAAGATTTTTATAGCCTAAAATCCCTATTTTACACATACCACATTTGTTTATCCATTATCCATTGAAGGACTTGAGAGTTATTCCCACACTTCTTTGGGAATAATGCTGATCTGGACATTGATATATTACTGTGTATCATGAGTCTCAGCTAATATGATACAATAACATTTAAAATTCCGGGAAATTGAATTGCTGAATCTAAGACTTTGAATATCTGTTGCAATGAAAGCTTTTCCATGATATTTTGTAATTTATATGGTCACCAAGAATGGATAGTAGGGCACTACACAAGCATTTTCCCCAGAGACACTGTATTTCTCTTTGACTGTAAGCAAGGAAAAAGATGCCAGTAACAAAGTAGAAATGGATATTTGTCTTACTGAGGAACTAGTGGTCCTAGCATTGCAGTTTCATGATTTTTCCCCATTGATTAGTGTTTATCAGCCATTTAAACTTGTCCAGTCTAAGAGTAACGCATAAGACTGGGTGACAGTTTGTTGATGTGTAATGAAAACCATGTACCTCTTGACCAGGCAGAGCAGATTCTCCTGTGGCCCGTGTTCTCCTGTGTGGGAATTAGGACCACAAGGACACATTGTGTGCATGGAAGTGGAGATGTGAGGTGGCTCCTTCCACTGACTGATTTCTTAAAGTCACAGCAATTTGATCCATCGAGGTCCATTACACAGATGCTTGTTGCTATGTCTCCTGCCTACCTGTCCCCCAAAGTCTCATGGAGCTATAGATGGGTGTTTTTCATAGGTGACTAGATCTGTAGAATATGATGTTGGGATTCAGGATATGTGATTACCAAGTTGGTCCACCGGTTGGTTTGGCATAGTTCTGGGATCAAGGATGTGATGTTAAGATTAAGGGTATGAGTGCTACCTGCCCTAAAGGTGAGTACCTGGATAAGATGTAGGGACAGAAAAAAGCTTGATCCTGCTGGTGCTGCTGCTGCTCCTGCTTGTCTTCTGGTCCGTGATGCCCCTCTGCAATGCCTCCCTGTTCTGGAGCCAGCCTAATATGAACTGAAACCTCTATAAACTGTGAGTTCTGAGCCTTTCCTCTCAACTTGTGAGTCTGGGTATTTTGTCTCAACAACAAGAAAAGACTTGTTATAAGGGAGCTACAGAATTCTGCCTAGTGTTTTCTATGATGAAATGTGGAGAAACAATTTTTTCAAGAATTCAAATAAATTAGTCCTGTTGTTGTACTATACTTTTCATACACATAACATGCTGACATGTTGATAAGGTGTCATTTGTGAATTAAAATTCCAGGGGCCATCATCTTACTTTAAGTACAATATACAAAGGTATTGAGATGTTGAAAAATTGGTAGTGGTACCATGTACAACTGGAAAATATTCAAAAAACACAATGTGGTCCATTGGAAAGCAACATTAAAAAAGAAAAACAAGGTGAATTATGACGGGTGGCATTCTAACAGTGAGGCCTCTGGCCCTAGAGTAGAAGATCGCAAAATTCAGATTGAAACCCATGTGAGTCACTATGCCATGTGTAGGACTCAGTGCAGAAGGAATCCATACCAAAAAATGGCTGATGAGGTTTTGTCCTGGGAGAAGTAAACTAAAAGGAAGAAGGGAAAGTGTAAATGACCCCTGTGCCGAGACATTTTGTGTACCCCAGCCTGGCCTTGAATTTACTGTGCCTCTCCAAGGTGGTCTCATGGTTACAGTAACCCTGTTGACTCAGCCTCCTGAGTGACAGAATCACAGCTGTGTGACACGAAGCCCAGCTTCTGATTTAAATTTTGAGAGACCTTCTGACTAAATTATCAAGACTGCACTTGACCTGAGGAAACTTTTGCCTCAGCTTTCCTACAATATCAAACTTTATCAAAACAGAAAACACAATAGTACCTAATAGGAAAGATTTTATAGAGCTCCCACTGCTGGTGACTGGTGGAGTTGGAACTCTGGCCCAGGCATGCTGGTGTCTGTCTAGATTCTGTTTCACCAACAGTTCCTGGAGACATCTAGATGTTACTGCAGTGTCATTTCTGTATTATTATCATTGGCATTGCTCTTAATCATATAAGCATTATTCATATCATAGTTGATAAATAGTACTTGGAATCCATGAAGTAGGATGTAATGCGTGGATTGTTGACCGGCGCAGCTCCAATGAAACAGGAGACAGGAGACGCTCTTGTGGACGACAGTTAACTGCTAGTTTATTTACGCGGGCTCTGGTTTATATATTTGGCCGTGACCAATCACAGGCTGCCACAAGGAAGCAGGGCGGGTATGGGATGCAGGCTCTGGCTATTATATCCAGCTGTGGCCAATCAGGAGTTGCCACAGAGTACGGAGTGAGCACGAAGTGCGCACGGGTTGGCTAATTTAAAGAGGGACGTAGCGCATTGCGGAAGCTGGCGTGGTCCTTAGTCCCGGCTGGGGTATGGTATGTTGAGCGCCTGCGCCCAGCATCTCCCCCTTTCTTTATAACTGACGCAGGGTCTCCAGAGGTCGGTGCCCCTCGTGAGGCGTCATGCTGCGCAGTCATGACAGTGCCTCACTACTCGTTGGTGCTCTTTTGGAGGGGGCGGGAGTATTGTTTTATGAGCCCAACCCGCATGCTCACCAACATGGGGACCGGGGTGTCTCCTGGCTAAGGACGACACCCCCTGCGATGCTTTGCTCTACACCTGCGTCACAGCATGGCGAGCCATGCTGCCGGGCTTTGACCAGATTCCATGATCAGCAATGCTTGTTTGATACTTTGTCCCTATTCCTTTGTCTGCGAATCCGACAGAGCAGAAGTAAACTGCCGAATGCGGCAAGTGTAGTCATGGTAGCCAGAGCCCCTGTTCCTGCCCATTCCTTTATGAAAGCCAATTGGAGAGTTGGCCCGAGCTGGATCACAGGAAACTCGTCTGAGTCCACCATAACTGGAACCGGTGTGAACTGGAGTACCTGCATAACGACAGCTGAAAGTGCACTGTTATCCCAACATTGTAACACATAACAGGTTGTGGTGGAGCAATTTAGAAAAGTCATATTTGTGGTGTTTATGGTGGCCAGGGAGAATCCCCATAATATCTCCTGGGAGTATCCATCCAGGGGGTCACAAGCGGTAAACTGGAGGACCCTTGCCCAGATAGGGGTGCAGAAGGAGACCTGGGGCCTCCGAGCTGGCGCTCCCTTAATCGCGGCGGGCTCGATTTGGGCCCCCTGCAAGATGCGGGTCGGGAGGTAGAGCCGCAGGTCTTCTACGGGGCGGCCCTGGGATCTCGTACTGGCTTTCATTGACCCATTTACTCTGAGAAATCCTGCGTTGCAGCTCATTTATGGCCTCAGAGTAGGGCCCTCTCGACTGCGTGTGTGTGACTTCCCCTCTTTCGGTGGTGTCTGCATCCGCCATTTTGTATACTTCTCCTTCCTCCCCCTCATTATCTGACGAGTCTGGGTTGGGTGGGGTCACCTCGCCTGCGGCACTGGACTCGCGAGATTGCTCGCGGGAGGATTCTGCCTGATGGTAATCAAGCGCCATGGCGCCAGCCCTTATATGGTCACGACAAGAGGTGTCTGTAAGGCAGCTTCTCACCACTGCCCAAAGGGGTCTGACTCCTGGCTCCAGGAGACCATTTTCTGCTGCAAAGTCAAGATCTCTCCCTAATTTATCCCAGCTGGGGATGGTAATGGACCCCGTGGGACCAAACCAAGGTGCTACCTTATCGACCTGATCGAGGAAGTTTTGAATTTGTTCTCTTTTCATTTGTAATCCCTTTTCTCTCAGTAAGTCGCTTAAGGCGACTGACAGTGGCTGAGTAGCCGTGTTACCCATGTTAACCGGAATTTCAAGAGTTTCTTTTTCTTTTTATTTATTTTTTTCTTTTTCCTTTATTTTTTTATTTATTTATTTTTTTAAACAGGGACAGCTTAGTCCCCGCGCCCGTTTACGGCGCCCCCAAAACCGGCCTCTTTACGGCCCCCGGAACTCTCTTTATGAGTTCCTGACCCTTGCAACGCGTCCGCCCAAGGTTGCCCGATAGCCCCCGCCATCCGGCCCGCAGCCCCCGCTGCCTGTTGCGTAGCCCCCGCCACCAACGTTGAGCAGTTTAACCTGTCAGCCCCCGCCCGCCAAGTAGCCCCCGCTATTGGCGCTTGACGGTTTTACCTGTTAACGTCTCTGTTCCGTCGGAGAGAGAGGTTCGTTCCCCGTACTGTCGGAGAGAGGGTCTCAGCGTTCTGGGGGAGAGGGTCTCAGCACTCCCCGTACGGGCCACCAGTTGACCGGAGCAGCTCCAATGAAACAGGAGACAGGAGACGCTCTTGTGGACGACAGTTATATAAACGCGGGCTCTGGTTTATATATTTGGCTGTGACCAATCACAGGCTGCCACAAGGAAGCAGGGCGGGAATGGGATGCAGGCTCTGGCTATTATATCCAGCTGTGGCCAATCAGGAGTTGCCACAGAGTACGGAGTGAGCACGAAGTGCGCACGGGTTGGCTAATTTAAAGAGGGACGTAGCGCATTGCGGAAGCTGGCGTGGTCCTTAGTCCCGGCTGGGGTATGGTATGTTGAGCGCCTGCGCCCAACAGATTGTAAAAATACAACTAAAAGGACAGCACAAGTAAAGGGATTTCCTCTTTCTCTCTATTTTACCAAAACTTTCACTTTTATTGTTTCCTGCAAAAGAGTTGTCTCCCCCAGTTGCTCAGGCTGGTCTCAAGCATCAGCGTACCAAGCATCCAGAAATGCAGGTCCATAGCACTGTGCTAACCGTCTAGTTTTGTCAGTTTGAGGACCTGCTAACAGTCTAAAATCAGGAACATAATATATTTCAGACCTAGAACTGGGGTCGGTAACTTAAGTAGTGGGGAGAGAGTGTTATTTTGTAAGGTGTGGGCCATTGGATCCCTGCTTCAGCAGTTCAGCTAACGGTGTAGACACAGCACAGAGGTAACTATAAACCATACGGAGATGGAGCATTATAGCTGTGTCCACTACAGTTATGAAACAAACACCAGGGTTGGGCAGGTTATTAATCAACTTTTTGTTAATTTTCAGTTGACAGAAGCACAAGATCAAGGTACAAGCTCTGTGCAACATGATGAAAAAATGGAAGAACCCTTAGACATGTATGGCTTAACCAAATGACTTGAGCATCTCTAAAGGAAATCAGCAGCATAATATGAGACATATTGCAGTTATATAACTACTAAATCTTCATTAGGCCAGGGGAAAATTCTAGCTTTGATAAATGTACCTGAAAGGAGTAATTTAGGGGAGCAGAAATAGTACAGTGAGGAGAGAGCATGTGCTTTCCACGTGGAGCCCTGTGTTCACTCCCAATAATGCAAAAGAAAAATCGTCAACAAGCACAATGAGAAAAATCTTACTTGCCAAGTCATCTACTTTTTCTAACTTTTAAAATTGTGAGTAGTCTTTCAAAGATTATGTGACTTTTTAAACAGATCTGTGCAAACACTCACATTGGAGAATTTGAGCCTGAAAAAGAAAATTCAAAAAGCTAAGGAGTAATTTAGGGGAGCAGAAATAGTACAGTGAGGAGAGAGCATGTGCTTTCCACGTGGAGCCCTGTGTTCACTCCCAATAATGCAAAAGAAAAATCGTCAACAAGCACAATGAGAAAAATCTTACTTGCCAAGTCATCTAGTTTTTCTAACTTTTAAAATTGTGAGTAGTCTTTCAAAGATTATGTGACTTTTTAAATAGATCTGTGCAAACACTCACATTGGAGAATTTGAGCCTGAAAAAGAAAATTCAAAAGCTAAGGGGTAAACTTGAACGAGCTCAGAAACACTTGTTGACCATGAGATAGGTAAGGGCATTTCTTTTTAATTTCTATTGTTCTAGAAAGCAGTTCCTCCTCTGCCAGTATGTAGGAATATTTTAGGCACTATAAAAATCTTACTGATAAAAGCACTTGTTGTAATCGTATTGATACCTCCTTACTAGCAGTAGTGAAGTCCTCTTACCTTTATGGAAGATAAATGGTTTCATGCAATTCATGACTTTGGCAGTGATATTTTAATACAAAAGATTTTTATAGCCTAAAATCCCTATTTTACACATACCACATTTGTTTTTCCATTATCCATTGAAGGATTTGAGAGTTATTCCCACACTTCTTTGGGAATAATGCTGATCTGGACATTGATATATTACTGTGTGTCATGAGTCTCAGCTAATATGATGCAATAACTTTTAAAATTCCAGGAAATTGAATTGCTGAATCTAAGACTTTGAATATCTGTTGCAATGAAAGCTTTTCCATGATATTTTGTAATTTATATGGTCACCAAGAATGGATAGAAGGGCACTACACAAGCATTTTCCCCAGAGACACTGTATTTCTCTTTGACTGTAAGCAAGGAAAAAGATGCCAGTAACAAAGTAGAAATGGATATTTGTCTTACTGAGGAACTAGTGGTCCTAGCATTGCAGTTTCATGATTTTTCCCCATTGATTAGTGTTTATCAGCCATTTAAACTTGTCCAGTCTAAGAGTAACGCATAAGACTGGGTGACAGTTTGTTGATGTGTAATGAAAACCATGTACCTCTTGACCAGGCAGAGCAGATTCTCCTGTGGCCCGTGTTCTCCTGTGTGGGAATTAGGACCACAAGGACACATTGTGTGCATGGAAGTGGAGATGTGAGGTGGCTCCTTCCACTGACTGATTTCTTAAAGTCACAGCAATTTGGTCCATCGAGGTTCATTACACAGATGCTTGTTGCTATGTCTCCTGCCTACCTGTCCCCCAAACTCTCATGGAGCTATAGATGGGTGTTTTTCATAGGTGACTAGATCTGTAGAATATGATGTTGGGATTCAGGGTATGTGATTACCAAGTTGGTCCACCGGTTGGTTTGGCATAGTTCTGGGATCAAGGATGTGATGTTAAGATTAAGGGTATGAGTGCTACCTGCCCTAAAGGTGAGTACCTGGATAAGATGTAGGGACAGAAAAAAACTTGATCCTGCTGGTGCTGCTGCTGCTGCTGCTGTTGCTGCTGCTGCTCCTGCTTGTCTTCTGGTCTGTGATGCCCCTCTGCAATGCCTCCCTGTTCTGGAGCCAGCCTACTATGAACTGAAACCTCTATAAACTGTGAGTTCTGAGCCTTTCCTCTCTTAACTTGTGAGTCTGGGTATTTTGTCTCAACAACAAGAAAAGACTTGTTATAAGGGAGCTACAGAATTTTGGCTAGTGTTTTCTCTGAAGAAATATGGAGAAATAATTTTTTCTAGAATTCAAATAAATTAGTCCTGTTGTTGTACTATACTTTTCATACACATAACATGCTGACATGTTGATAAGGTGTCATTTGTGAATTAAAATGACAGGGGCCATCATCTTACTTTAAGTGTCATATACAAAGGCATTGAGATGTTGAAAAATTGGTAGTGGTACCATATATAACTGGAAAATATTTAAGAAAGCAATATGAACCCATAGGAAAGCAACAGTATAAAAGAAATACAGGGTGACTTATGCTGGGTGGCATTCTAACAGTCAGGCCATCAGCCCCATGTTAGAAGATCACAAAATTCAGATTGAAACCCATGTGACTCACTATGCAATGTGTAGGACTCAGTGCAGAAGGAATCCATACTAAATAATGGCTGATGAAGTTTTGTCCTGGGAGAAGTAAACTAAAAGGAAGAAGGGAAAGTGTAAATGACCCCTGTCTAGAGGCTGCATCTGGAAATGGGGATTAGGTTATCAGAGTCAAAGGCTCGGATTTAGGACCTGAGGGAATCTGAACTGTAGTTGACATAAGCCTTAAGCAGCTGCCTTTAGGAGCACAGTGGAGCTCGGAGTGGTGAGAAGTGGAGAGAAGTCACTGTGAGCAGAAGCTCTGAGCAGTGGGCAGGATGAGAACTCCAGAAACAAGTGTCTTCGGTGACTTTCACATTACTTTATTGGAAATACAGGATGAAAATCAGATTTTAATGTCCTCCAGTGATGAAAAATTAGATTTGCACATGAGACTATGTATCAGAAATGTAAGAGTCCTTTGGAGGGCAAGAAACAAGATGATAGAAAAGCCATAAGAACCATGTAGAAGTGAGGCTTCTGCACATTACAAAAAAGAGAAACTGAAAATACAATTATTTAATAGCAGAAAAAATAATTCTGGGCTGGGCACATAGCTCAGTGGCACAGTGCCTGTCTAGCCAGCAAGGGATTCAGGTTTTGGTTCTTGAGTACAAAACAAAATTCCTGAGAGGATGCTTAGAGAGAATAAACATCTATCTCATTCCAAAGTCGAGTGAGGTTCAAAACTGGGATGAAATCGAGGTTTCCAGAATTTGTCTTGATAAAATATGTTTTAAATAACCCTGGAATATGTTGAGCTATTGAGGGAAAGACCTCTAGAATATCTTTAGAAAGTGAAATGGAAATACAATTCTTTTCATATATTTTTCATCAATGCTTATGTGTAAAACTTTCTTTTTTAACAAAGTTTGGCAGCACACACTTCATAAACCGTCATGATGAAAACAAAATGATGAAAGCACAAGTTAACTTGAGCTGTGTTCAGAGAAGCTGCTGTTTTCAAGTCTGTTCTTACTGGTGTCAGTTTTATACTTTGCGTTTGCACATTCATGAGCACATGTGAAGTAATATTGTTAAGGAATGAATCTTTAGAGTTTTAGAAATTAATTATAAATTCTTTTTCAAAGTCTGAAGATGAGAAAGAACAGTTCATGAAATTCCCTGAGGGTTTTCAAAATGTGATGTATGCTTTGGACCAAGAAAAGAAGAAAATTCATGAGCTGGAATGTGCTTTGGGTCAAGAAAAGAAAAATCATGAGCTGTAATGTGCTTCGGGTCAAGTCAAGAAGAAAATTCGTGAGCTGGAATGTGCTTCGGGTCAAGTCAAGAAGAAAATTCATGAGCTGTAATGTGCTTCGGGTCCAGTCAAGTCAAGAAGAAAATTCATGAGCTGGAATGTGCTTCGGGTCAACACAAGAAGAAAATTCATGAGCTGGAATGTGCTTCGGGTCAAGTCAAGAAGAAAATTCATGAGCTGGAATGTGCTTCGGGTCAAGTCAAGAAGAAAATTCATGAGCTGGAATGTGCTTCGCATCCAGACAAGAAGAAAATTCATGAGCTGGAATGTGCTTCGGGTCAAGAGAAGAAGAAATTTCAGGAGCTGGAATGTGCTTCGGGTCAAGACAAGAAGAAAATTCATGAGCTGGAATGTGCTTCGGGTCAAGTCAAGAAGAAAATTCATGAGCTGGAATGTGCTTCGGGTGAAGACAAGAAGAAAATTCATGAGCTGGAATGTGCTTTGGGTGAAGACAAGAAGAAAATTCATGAGCTGGAATGTGCTTCGGGTCAAGACAAGCAGAAAATTCATGAGCTGGAATGTGCTTCGGGTCAAGACAAGCAGAAAATTCATGAGCTGGAATGTGCTTCGGGTCAAGTCAAGAAGAAAATTCATGAGCTGGAATGTGCTTCGGGTGAAGACAAGAAGAAAATTCATGAGCTGGAATGTGCTTTGGGTCAAGTCAAGAAGAAAATTCATGAGCTGGAATGTGCTTCGGGTCCAGTCAAGAAGAAAATTCATGAGCTGGAATGTGCTTCGGGTCAAGACAAGCAGAAAATTCATGAGCTGGAATGTGCTTCGGGTCAAATCAAGAAGAAAATTCATGAGCTGGAATGTGCTTTGGGTCAAGTCAAGAAGAAAATTCATGAGCTGGAATGTGCTTCGGGTCAAGTCAAGAAGAAAATTCATGAGCTGGAATGTGCTTCGGGTCAAGTTAAGAAGAAAATTCATGAGCTGGAATGTGCTTCGGGTCAAGTCAAGAAGAAAATTCATGAGCTGGAATGTGCTTCGGGTCAAGTCAAGAAGAAAATTCATGAGCTGGAATGTGCTTCGGGTCAAGTCAAGGAGAAAATTCATGAGCTGGAATGTGCTTCGGGTCAAGACAAGAAGAAAATTCATGAGCTGGAATGTGCTTCGGGTCAAGTCAAGAAGAAAATTCGTGAGCTGGAATGTGCTTCGGGTCAAGTCAAGAAGAAAATTCGTGAGCTGGAATGTGCTTCGGGTCAAGTCAAGAAGAAAATTCGTGAGCTGGAATGTGCTTCGGGTCAAGTCAAGAAGAAAATTCGTGAGCTGGAATGTGTTTCGGGTCAAGTCAAGAAGAAAATTCGTGAGCTGGAATGTGCTTCGGGTCAAGTCAAGAAGAAAATTCGTAAGCTGGAATGTGCTTCGGGTCAAGTCAAGAAGAAAATTCGTGAGCTGGAATGTGCTTCGGGTCAAGTCAAGAAGAAAATTCGTGAGCTGGAATGTGCTTCGGGTCAAGTCAAGAAGAAAATTCGTGAGCTGGAATGTGCTTCGGGTCAAGTCAAGAAAATTCATGAGCTGGAATGTGCTTCGGGTCAAGTCAAGAAGAAAATTCATGAGCTGGAATGTGCTTCGGGTCAAGTCAAGAAGAAAATTCGTGAGCTGGAATGTGCTTCGGGTCAAGTCAAGAAGAAAATTCGTGAGCTGGAATGTGCTTCAGGTCAAGACAAGAAGAAAATTCGTGAGCTGGAATGTGCTTCGGGTCAAGTCAAGAAGAAAATTCGTTAGCTGGAATGTGCTTCGGGTCAAGTCAAGAAGAAAATTCATGAGCTGGAATGTGCTTCGGGTCCAGTCAAGAAGAAAATTCATGAGCTGTAATGTGCTTCGGGTCAAGACAAGAAGAAAATTCATGAGCTGGAATGTGCTTCGGGTCAAGTCAAGAAGAAAATTCATGAGCTGTAATGTGCTTCGGGTGAAGTCAAGTAGAAAATTCGTGAGCTGGAATGTGCTTCGGGTCATGACAAGAAGAAAATTCATGAGCTGGAATGTGCTTCGGGTCAAGTCAAGAAGAAAATTCGTTAGCTGGAATGTGCTTCGGGTCAAGTCAAGAAGAAAATTCATGAGCTGTAATGTGCTTCGGGTCCAGTCAAGAAGAAAATTCATGAGCTGTAATGTGCTTCGGGTCAAGACAAGAAGAAAATTCATGAGCTGGAATGTGCTTCGCGTCAAGACAAGAAGAAAATTCATGAGCTGGAATGTGCTTCGGGTCAAGTCAAGAAGAAAATTCATGAGCTGGAATGTGCTTCGGGTCAAGTCAAGAAGAAAATTCATGAGCTGGAATGTGCTTTGGGTCAAGTCAAGAAGAAAATTCATGAGCTGGAATGTGCTTCGGGTCAAGTCGAAGAAAATTCATGAGCTGGAATGTGCTTCGGGTCAAGTCAAGAAGAAAATTCATGAGCTGGAATGTGCTTCGGGTCAAGTCAAGAAGAAAATTCATGAGCTGGAATGTGCTTCGGGTCAAGTCAAGAAGAAAATTCATGAGCTGGAATGTGCTTCGGGTCAAGACAAGAAGAAAATTCGTGAGCTGGAATGTGCTTCGGGTCAAGTCAAGAAGAAAATTCGTTAGCTGGAATGTGCTTCGGGTCAAGTCAAGAAGAAAATTCATGAGCTGGAATGTGCTTCGGGTCCAGTCAAGAAGAAAATTCATGAGCTGTAATGTGCTTCGGGTCAAGACAAGAAGAAAATTCATGAGCTGTAATGTGCTTCGGGTCAAGTCAAGAAGAAAATTCATGAGCTGGAATGTGCTTCGGGTCAAGACAAGAAGAAAATTCATGAGCTGGAATGTGCTTCGGGTCAAGTCAAGAATAAAATTCATGAGCTGGAATGTGCTTCGGGTCAAGTCAAGAAGAAAATTCGTGAGCTGGAATGTGCTTCGGGTCATGACAAGAAGAAAATTCATGAGCTGGAATGTGCTTCGGGTCAAGTCAAGAAGAAAATTCGTTAGCTGGAATGTGCTTCGGGTCAAGTCAAGAAGAAAATTCATGAGCTGTAATGTGCTTCGGGTCCAGTCAAGAAGAAAATTCATGAGCTGTAATGTGCTTCGGGTCAAGACAAGAAGAAAATTCATGAGCTGGAATGTGCTTCGCGTCAAGACAAGAAGAAAATTCATGAGCTGGAATGTGCTTCGGGTCAAGTCAAGAAGAAAATTCATGAGCTGGAATGTGCTTCGGGTCAAGTCAAGAAGAAAATTCATGAGCTGGAATGTGCTTTGGGTCAAGTCAAGAAGAAAATTCATGAGCTGGAATGTGCTTCGGGTCAAGTCGAAGAAAATTCATGAGCTGGAATGTGCTTCGGGTCAAGTCAAGAAGAAAATTCATGAGCTGGAATGTGCTTCGGGTCAAGTCAAGAAGAAAATTCATGAGCTGGAATGTGCTTCGGGTCAAGTCAAGAAGAAAATTCATGAGCTGGAATGTGCTTCGGGTCAAGACAAGAAGAAAATTCGTGAGCTGGAATGTGCTTCGGGTCAAGTCAAGAAGAAAATTCGTTAGCTGGAATGTGCTTCGGGTCAAGTCAAGAAGAAAATTCATGAGCTGGAATGTGCTTCGGGTCCAGTCAAGAAGAAAATTCATGAGCTGTAATGTGCTTCGGGTCAAGACAAGAAGAAAATTCATGAGCTGTAATGTGCTTCGGGTCAAGTCAAGAAGAAAATTCATGAGCTGGAATGTGCTTCGGGTCAAATCAAGAAGAAAATTCATGAGCTGGAATGTGCTTTGGGTCAAGTCAAGAAGAAAATTCATGAGCTGGAATGTGCTTCGGGTCAAGTCAAGAAGAAAATTCATGAGCTGGAATGTGCTTCGGGTCAAGTCAAGAAGAAAATTCATGAGCTGGAATGTGCTTCGGGTCAAGTCAAGAAGAAAATTCATGAGCTGGAATGTGCTTCGGGTCAAGTCAAGAAGAAAATTCATGAGCTGGAATGTGCTTCGGGTCAAGTCAAGGAGAAAATTCATGAGCTGGAATGTGCTTCGGGTCAAGTCAAGGAGAAAATTCATGAGCTGGAATGTGCTTCGGGTCAAGACAAGAAGAAAATTCATGAGCTGGAATGTGCTTCGGGTCAAGACAAGAAGAAAATTCATGAGCTGGAATGTGCTTCGGGTCAAGTCAAGAAGAAAATTCATGAGCTGGAATGTGCTTCGGGTCAAGTCAAGAAGAAAATTCGTTAGCTGGAATGTGCTTCGGGTCAAGTCAAGAAGAAAATTCGTAAGCTGGAATGTGCTTCGGGTCAAGTCAAGAAGAAAATTCGTGAGCTGGAATGTGCTTCGGGTCAAGTCAAGAAGAAAATTCGTTAGCTGGAATGTGCTTCGGGTCAAGTCAAGAAGAAAATTCGTGAGCTGGAATGTGCTTCGGGTCAAGTCAAGAAAATTCGTGAGCTGGAATGTGCTTGGAGTCAAGAAGAAAATTCGTGAGCTGGAATGTGCTTCGGGTCAAGTCAAGAAGAAAATTCATGAGCTGGAATGTGCTTCGGGTGAAGACAAGAAGAAAATTCATGAGCTGGAATGTGCTTTGGGTCAAGTCAAGAAGAAAATTCATGAGCTGGAATGTGCTTCGGGTCAACACAAGAAGAAAATTCATGAGCTGGAATGTGCTTCGGGTCAAGTCAAGAAGAAAATTCATGAGCTGGAATGTGCTTCGGGTCAAGTCAAGAAGAAAATTCATGAGCTGGAATGTACTTCGCATCAAGACAAGAAGAAAATTCATGAGCTGCAATGTGCTTTGGTTCAAGTCAAGAAGAAAATTCATGAGCTGGAATGTGCTTCGGGTCAAGTCAAGAAGAAAATTCATGAGCTGGAATGTGCTTCCGGTCCAGTCAAGAAGAAAATTCATGAGCTGGAATGTGCTTCGGGTCAAGACAAGAAGAAAATTCATGAGCTGGAATGTGCTTCGGGTCAAGAGAAGAAGAAATTTCAGGAGCTGGAATGTGCTTCGGGTCAAGACAAGAAGAAAATTCATGAGCTGGAATGTGCTTCGGGTCAAGTCAAGAAGAAAATTCATGAGCTGGAATGTGCTTCGGGTCAAGTCAAGAAGAAAATTCATGAGCTGAAATGTGCTTCGGGTCAAGTCAAGAAGAAAATTCATGAGCTGGAATGTGCTTCGGGTCCAGTCAAGAAGAAAATTCATGAGCTGGAATGTGCTTCGGGTCAAGACAAGCAGAAAATTCATGAGCTGGAATGTGCTTCGGGTCAAGACAAGCAGAAAATTCATGAGCTGGAATGTGCTTCGGGTCAAGTCAAGAAGAAAATTCATGAGCTGGAATGTGCTTCGGGTCAAGTCAAGAAGAAAATTCATGAGCTGGAATGTGCTTCGGGTCAAGTCAAGAAGAAAATTCATGAGCTGGAATGTGCTTCGGGTCAAGTCAAGGAGAAAATTCATGAGCTGGAATGTGCTTCGGGTCAAGACAAGAAGAAAATTCGTGAGCTGGAATGTGCTTCGGGTCAAGTCAAGAAGAAAATTCGTGAGCTGGAATGTGCTTCGGGTCAAGTCAAGAAGAAAATTCGTGAGCTGGAATGTGCTTCGGGTCAAGTCAAGAAGAAAATTCGTGAGCTGGAATGTGCTTCGGGTCAAGTCAAGAAGAAAATTCGTGAGCTGGAATGTGTTTCGGGTCAAGTCAAGAAGAAAATTCGTGAGCTGGAATGTGCTTCGGGTCAAGTCAAGAAGAAAATTCGTAAGCTGGAATGTGCTTCGGGTCAAGTCAAGAAGAAAATTCGTGAGCTGGAATGTGCTTCGGGTCAAGTCAAGAAGAAAATTCGTGAGCTGGAATGTGCTTCGGGTCAAGTCAAGAAGAAAATTCGTGAGCTGGAATGTGCTTCGGGTCAAGTCAAGAAAATTCGTGAGCTGGAATGTGCTTCGAGTCAAGAAGAAAATTCGTGAGCTGGAATGTGCTTCGGGTCAAGTCAAGAAGAAAATTCATGAGCTGGAATGTGCTTCGCGTCAAGTCAAGAAGAAAATTCATGAGCTGGAATGTGCTTCGGGTCAAGTCAAGAAGAAAATTCATGAGCTGGAATCAGAGCTAGCAGGGTAAGATTTTCATATGTCAAACCTTACCAACCAGTCATGAATGGTTTCACTAACTTTACTAAACTAATTGTGAATTTATTATTTGCAGTTTAATCAATACACAAATTAGTATATTTTAAATTTTACCTTAGTGACCCACAGCATAATCTGTTTTGTGAATGCCATATGTTATTTACTCTAGTGGTTTCAAACACATGAGAGTGCTTGGAAATAATATGAAGTTCACTCTTTTTATCTACTTGAATTTTTATTTGAGGGTTTTTTTCTCTCTTACCTTCTTTTGGTAATATCCTTCCAGCTAGCATTAAAATATATTTTTGTGTTTAACAGCCTATGTCATTCTTTAATAACACTAACATTAATCTTCATTTGTCTCATATTTTCTGTGTACCTCTTTCTCTTTTAGCTATAAAATCTGTCAACAACTACATTTCTCTTCCATGAGTAATCCCATGTGTGCATGCAGTATATGTGTTACTAAGCTTCTGTCCACCTATCGTGTGTGTGCCTTCATTCAAGATTATATATTATACAAATATACATATGTGTGTGTTTGTGTGTCTGTGTGTGTGTGTAAATACTATACAATCACCCCCCAGTATTGGTCCCAGGACCTCTTTAGATATCAATCTCCTTGGATACTCATGTCTCTTTTACATAATTGCATAGCATTTGCATATACTCTACTGAATCCTCCTATGTTTTAAGTCATTGATAGATTATTAACACTTAATAGAAGGTAAATGTTATGTGAGTCCTTGCTGTGTCATTCAAGGAGTAATGACAAAAAAATTAGTATGTGTTGAGTACAGATGCAGTTCTTTTCCTGAGTATTTTCAGTCTACTGTTGACTGAATTCCTGAAAACAGAACCTGCAGGATAGAAGGGGGTGATTGTAAAGTCTCCTGCACACAAAAATATGTATGCCTTGCAGATGCAAATGATTCTACCAGAAAAAAGAATAAAATGGTTTAAAAATGAATAAAAAGTGTTTTCCAGTGTCTTGAAGCCCCCATTATGGCTGGTTACCATTGGTTAATGGAGAGCTTGAGGCTGTTATGATTCAAGCCAATATTTGCATCTCCTTAACTGTCTGTCTTTCCAGTTTTGTACCTCCTGCATTTTGTCAGCATGGTTGTACCAAAGACTGAAATTTGTTCCTAAAACACACTTTCAGACTACCTATTATTCCTCTGTTGATTTCCTTTCTCCTAAACTGCTTCTTTTCCTCTTCAACTCAGATTTCAAAGATGATGTTTCTTGTCTTTTTCTGTTTCCAATAATCTCAATATTTTCTTTTCTTCTCTTTGCTTTGCTTTCCTTTTGTTCTTTGTTTGAGACTGAACCTATATATTTGCACATGCTGGACACATACTCTACCACTGAGCTGCACCTCCAGCCCACCTTCAGAGTTTTGTGTGCTCTTTCTTTTCTTGTTCACCATGGTTAACAGATACCTAATTATGTTTTTAAAATCTTTAACATTCAAATACATGTAAGTATATTTTTCTTCATTTTGGTTTCTGATCTCTGGGCTTTAGCTAAGATGAATAAGTTAGTGTATTATGTTAACATACCAAAGAGGATAGTAATTATATGAATCTTGTGCATGGTTACAGTATTAGCTCTTTACTGTCACATATACAGCATAAACTTTTACTGCATATTATTTATCTAAGATTATATTTCTGTCAATGCTTTCAAATACTGTTAGATTGAAACAAATGAAAGAGAATAGTAATTTCTAAACTTATTTTCATGTTAGAATATAATATCTGTTTCAAGAGGTAAAACTTCAAATTTCACTCTGTACATTCTTGCAGATATAAGAAACTTGTTAAAAGAAAAGAAACAAAGTTAGATGAGCACAGAAGTGGAGACCTTTATTTCCATGGAGATACAAATTCCAGTGCACTTGAAGTGAATATTCCAAATACCAGGCTAATCTACAAGGTAATTTCTTAGTAGTTTTGGGAACAATAACTACTTAGTTTGGGGAACTATACATCATTGCATTTTAATCAGTGAAGGGAAGGATATTTTTTGACTTTTATTTGATATAATCACTCCTTTTCAATTCAAAGGGTATCTTGTTGTTTTAAGCCCTGGCCAATGATACAAAGCCAACATACAGACCATCACATAACCTCAAATCATGTGTATGAAATGAATTTTGGGATGTTGGTTGCATCTTTATTAAAATAGTTTACGTAGGTTGAAATTCAGTCATTTAAAATGTGCAATTTGGTTGCATTCAGTATATTCAGAGTCATCACCCCAATTTCAGGAAATTCTTTCATTCTAAAAAGAAAATTCAGACCTTTCAACCATTGCCTACCTCTTTCCTGGCTCACTGTTAAAGAACCAGTGATATACTTTGTAGATTGTGTTCTTCTGGACATTTTGTATCAAAATACTCAATATGTGTCCTGGCTTCTTTTGGGACTGCCTTCTTTCACTTAGCAGGTTCTCAAGATTCATTCATTTTGTAGGTATCTGTACTTTATTTTCTCTTCTAAGTAATGTCCTCTTGTGTGTATTTTTAATTCATCAAGCAGTTGATGGACTTGCAGTAGTTTCCATTTCAACAGTTATTCATACTGCTGTGCAAATACATGTACAGCATTTTGTGTGTGCCTGCTTTCATTTCTCTTGGCTTCTGTGTGGAGTCATGTGGTAACTCTCTGTGCTTAACCTTTGGAGAAACTAGCAGTGCCGGTCCATTTTCCAAACTTATTGCACCATTTCACCTTCTTCCAGCATTGTATGAGAGTTACAGCATCTCTGTATCCTTGCCAAGAGTTTTTATTCTTTTTGGTTGAAAGATTCCATGCAAATGAAGTGAAATCTGATTGTGACTTTCCCTTGCATTTGCATTTTACTTTTATAATGCAACTTCCCTATTGGTGAGTAAGGGCGTGGTGTTGGGCATATGTGTTTTCACAAGCCGATTGACATTTGTGTATCTTCATTGGACAAATGTATACTTCAGTTATTTCTGCATTTTCAGTTTGAGTTACCTTTTCCCTTTTCCTTTTTTTTGAGACAGGGTCTTACTGTGTAGCTCAGGCTTTCCTTGAAGTCCTGAAAAACATCTGGCCTCAGCCTTTGGAGGGATTCCAGGTGTATGCCACCATGCTCAGCTTTGGGTTATCTTTTCTGCTTTTTGAGTCCTTTATATATCCAAAATATAAATCCTTTATCAGATACACGATTGTCAGATATTTTCTGTCACTCCGTGGCTTACCACTTCACTTTCTAGTCCTGTTGGACCCTGTAAGTGTCAGTTCTTGTGGTAGGACTACTTTGTCTTTACTCCTATGGAGATATTTTTCTTTCTGTAGGACACTGGCCAGTTCATGTCTTGCTGACTCCATGACATGAAGGGAAGTCAGGCTGACAAAGCAGAGCCCATTGCTGTCCTTTTCTCCATGCAAACTTTTCATCTTCCATCCAGGGCATCCTTCGTATCTCCCATTCCTCCATCTTGGCAGAGCATCTGCTAACTCAGAATGCTATTCACTGCATGTTTCATTAACTCTTTGTCATTCACAGTTATCTCTAGATTGTTAACAACTAGGAGGGGGGAAATGAAGCTAGAAGGGGATAGCCTTTTTCTTTAGAAATTGAGCCAACTGTCACCTTACAGTTCACAGTCCCATCCTCATTTGCCCTGCTATTGGTTCATGTGTACCACACTGGGGCTGATTTTTTGGGGGCACAGATTCTACATGCCAGAAACCACAGTTTCATGCATACACATATCTCCTTTCCCATAAGCAGAGATGCCTAACCTTGCTTTATCCTTCAATAAACATGTTGTTTACTTTTCTCTTATTTCTGAGACAAAATACTCAACCCTAATAATTCAGGGAGGAAAGATTCATTTATCTCAGAGTTTGTGGAGGGTTCAGTCCATAATCATCTGGCTCAAGGACAGAGTGACATGGCAAAGGGGCAAGAGTTCCACTTGACAGGAGACAGCAAGAGCTTCATTGAGCCAAAGAATAAAGAGTAAGCCTCTTTCCCTCCCTTGTATTGTAATCAGACTACCACTCCCGAGAGTGGGTATAGCATTCACACCATCTCCGTGCCCTCTTGTACAGGATGAGCATGTTTACACAGTGAGGACATGGAGCTTCTGTTGAGTCACTTCCTTAAATGTCTAAATTTCTCAAGTTAAAACAGTGTATCAGCCACTGCAACCATTACCAGTCATTACAGGGCTCATGGATTAAACAGTTCAGCCCAAGAATAATTTTTCAAGAGTATAGTTCATAAAAATCAAGCAGTGTTCAGGCAGTTTGACAAAGACAGATAGTAGTCAAAGTAGTGATATGAATTTAAAATTCCAAAGCCTATTTGTATCCCATGGGGAAATGTTGTTATATGGTCTTCTGCATGTGAACACACTTGAACAGGTTAAAGAAAAGCTGTATTTCTTTTCTTCCCTTTCTAAGGACACTACATTTGTTGTACTTCTGAGATTAAAAATTGCTCCACAGTGTTCCTTTTTCCTCATTAAAGAAAGGAAAATAAAGTTTTAATACCAAATTACTAAGCATACAGAAGTACCTGTTTTAGAACCCAGTAGTTGAAATCTTTATATCTGATTTTGAGTATTAAACCAAATAATTTTGTTGCTTTTCAACTATTATTTTTCATGTGCTTTCCATTCTTTCATGTCTCCTAACTGATCAGAAAGTCCAAAGAAACCAGTTTTCCTCCTAGTAATAACCTACAACTGAAAGGAACTTTAGAAAGCCTTCTTCCTCAGTCATCTCAACATTTATCTTCTATTCAAGCTGATCATATTAGCACTGTTATTGATAAATGAGCCTCATTATTTGTGAGAACCTACTAGGGGGCTAATTTCTGATTAATTTTTTTTCTTCTTGTCTGTTTTTTTTTTTTTTTTTTTCTTTTTCTTTTCCTTTTTATCGGTACCGGGAATTGAACTCATGACTGCCTGCTTGCAAGGCAGGCACTTATGCCGCTGAGCTAAATCCCCAGCCCTCTTCTTGTCTGTTTTTAAAAACTTCTTTTTTTCCCCTCCTTGTACATGAAACTTATGCTGGATTGTAGTAAATTACCCCCAATTTAGTAGTTTAAGACAGTATTTATCTTCTGCCCAACGCTAGGGCTTGAGAGCAGCTTGGTGAGGACAACATGTCTCTGCTCCCCTAAGCTCATTGGTGCAAGCTGGAGGCTGCAGATCTGGAATATCGAGGGCTGGTTCACTGATGGGTCTGAGTGTGGTGGCCATGGGCTGGAACCATATCCGAGACAGGCAGGTGCTCTAAGTGTCTTCCTCCGCATCTGGTCAACAGTGTGAGACAGCATTCTTCGCCTAGTTTGGGAAGCCACAAGACATCACTTTTAGCACACACTAGTCAGTAGAAACAAGACAAAGGTTGACTTACATGTTATCTAATAGAATATTGTAAAAAACATGTCCTAAAACCAGTACACTTTACAAACCAGCTATAATGTTTTTTTTTTATTTAAAGAGAAAAAAGAAAGGAAACAAACAAACAAAAAAAAAAAAAAAACAAAGCAGTAACAGGGTACAAATAATACAGAATTTCTAGAAAAAAATATACAGTAAGAAATCACTAGTTAATAGGTTATACATTGTCATCTTAGAAACAGTTGTCCAAATTATAAAATTAAAGCACATAAAGTGCACATTCATACAGTGAGATTGCAGACAGTTCCATTCAATGATCCAACAAAAGCTTAGTAATATGGTTTTCCATTCTACACCTCAAACATACATGCAGTTATATCCCTTAGACCACCTTCCTTTCCTCTCTTTTTTACAATAACAATTGCACTTTTTGGGTTTTTTTACTCCCACAGTTCTTATTACTTTTTTTGAAGAGAATGAAACCTAACATAACTAAACAAAACAGAGTCGGTTAGAACAAGAGGATGGGCATAGTACATGATGCAAAAATAGAATATCAGGTGATCAAAAATGGTTACCATTGTGCCTCTTGCTATTTTTAAAAAGATACTAAAATTGAACAACCCAGGTTAAAACCTTTGCAATTAATGAATGAAAATATCATATGGCTTCAAACCAATATCATAATTACCACATACTTTTATGTATTCTTATCATTTCTTATACTAGGGAAACTATTTGGTATTAATACATGCGAGTTTGATTTATTTCATTTATGAGTATGGTCTCAAGCTGCGTCCATTTATTTATAAATATCTCAATGTGATCATTCTTTATAGCTGAGTAGTACTCCATTGCATAAAAACACCACAATTTTTTTATCCATTCCTCAGTTGATGGACACTTAGGTTATTTCCAAGATCTGGCTATTACAAATTGTGCAGCTATAAACATGGGTTGACATATATCACTGTGGTATGATGCCTTCAGTTCTTCTGGGAATATGCCTAGAAGTGGAATAGCTGAGTCAAATGAGGCTTCCAGTCCCAGATTTCTGAGAAATCTCCAGACTGACCTCCACAATGGTTGTACTAGTCTACACTCCCACCAAGAGTGCAGGAGAGTTCCTTTTTCCCCACAGCCTCTCCAGCATTTGTTGTTGGTGGTTTTCTTGATCTTGGCCATTCTTTCAGGAGTGAGATGAAACATCAGTGTTGTTTTAATCTGCGTTTCTCTAATGACCAGTGATGGTGAACATTTTTTCATCTACTTATTTGCCATTTGCATTTCTTCATCTTAAAATTGTTCATTCATCTCAGATGCCCATTTTTTGATTGGATCTTTGAATTTTGGGGGTCTGATTCTTTCTAATTCTTTATATGTTTTAGACAGAAGTCCTTTGCCTGAGGGGCAGTTCACTAAGATTTTTTTCCCAGTTTGTGGGTTTTCTTTTCACTATGCTGGAGATTTCTTTTGACGTGCAGAAACTTTTTAATAAGAGGCAATCCCAATTATTGACTCTGGGAAGTATTTCCCGTGCGGTTTGAGTCCTGTTTGTGAATTCTCTACCTACTCCTATGTCTTCAAGGTTTTTACCCAATTTGTCTTCCAATAGATTCAGTGTTTCTGTTTTAATATTTAGATCTTTGATCCATTTAGATTTTATTTTAGTGCATGGTGATAGGCATGGGTCTAGTTTTAGTTTTTGACATATGGAGAGCCAGTTTTTCCAATACCATTTATTAAATAAAGAGGCTGTTGTCCTTCCAGTCAACATGTTTGGCCCCTTTATCAAAGATAAGGTGGTTGAGTGTTTGTAGTTGTGGTTGTATCTTCTAATCTATTCTACTGATCTTTGGCTCTGTTTTGGTTCCAGTACCATGTTGATTTTACTAGTTGCTTTGTAGTATAACTTCAAGTCAGGGATTGTGATACCTCCTGCCTTGCTTTTGCTCCTTAGAACTGTCCTTGCTATTCTAGGTCTCTTCTCGCTTCAGATCAATTTTAGGAGGGAATTCTCTAGATTTATGAAGTATGTTGATGGTATTTTTATCGGGATTGCATTGAATCTGTATAACAGTTTTGGGAGAATGGCCATTTTCACAATATTTATTCTTCCTATCCATGAGCAAGGGATGTCTTTCCATTTTCTGACATCGTCTTCAATTTCATCTTTCAGTGTATTATAATTTTCCCTGTATAGGTCTTTCACTTCTTTTGTGAGAGTAATTCATAAGTATCTCATTTTTTGGTTGCTAGTGTGAAGGGTGTGGCCTCCCTTATTTCTCTGTCTGTGATTTTGTTGTTAGTGTATAGGAATGCTATTCATTTTTGAGTATTGATTCTGTATCCAGCTACATTACTGAATTTATTTATTATATCTAGGAGTCTTTCAATGGAGTTTTGGGGATCTTCTATATAGAGTATCATATCATCTGCAAATAATGATAATTTAACTTCTTTTCCTATCTTAACGCCTTTTATTTCTCTCTTGTCTAATTGCTCTGGCCAATATTTCCAGTACTATATTAAATAGGAGCGGTGATAAGGGACATCCTTGTCTTGTGCCTGATTTTAAAGTAAAGGCCTTCAATTTCTGGCCATTTAATATGATATTGCCTGTTGGTTTGTCATAGATGCCCTTAATTATATTGAGGTAAAGATCATCTATTCCAATTTTCTGCAAGGTTCTTATCATAAATGAATGTTGGACCTTATCAAAAGCTTTTTCTGCATCTACAGAAATGATGTGATTCTTACTTTTGACTCTATTAATATGGTGTATTACATTTATTGACTTACATATATTGGACAATCCCTGCATGCCTGGGATGCATCCCACTTGGTCATGGTTTATGATCTTCTTGATGATTTGCTGCATCCTATTTGTCAATATTTTATTAAGGATTTTTGCCTCTGTGTTCATGAGGGAGATTGGTCTGTAGTTTTCTTTTTCAGTTGGGTCCTTCTCTGGTTTTGGTACTAGAGTAATATTTGCTTCTAGGAACGATTTAGGAAGGATTGCTTCCCTTTCAATTTCATTGAAGAGTTTGAGGAGTGTTGGCATTAGGTCTTTTTTGTATTTCTTGTAGAATTCTTCAGTGAATCCGTCTGGGCCTGGGCTCTTCTTTGTAGGTAAAGATTTAATTACGTTTTCAATTTCATTAATATAAATTGGGTTACTCAGTAGTTTTACATCTTCATGACCTAGCTTTGGGAGTTTGTATGCTTCTAGGAATCTTTTTATTTCCTCTGTGTTATCAAACCTTTAAGAGTAGAGGTTTTTGAAATAAGTGTTGACGATCTTTTGTATTTCTATAGCGTCTGTAGTAATTTCGCCTCTTTCATTCCTTATTGCATGAATTTGAGCTTTTTCTTCCCTTTTTTTTAATAAGGTTGGCTAGGGGCTTATCGATTTTATTTATTCTTTCAAAGAACCAACTCTTTGATTCATTGATTTTTTTTTTGATTGCTTTTTTAGTCTCTAGTGCATTGATTTCTGCTGATTTTAATAATGTCTTCTCTTTTGGCTTTGGGCTTGACTTGCTGTTCTTTTTCTAGATGTTTGAGGTGTAACATAAGGTTATTTATTTGTATTTTTTCTGTTTTTCTGATGTGGGAACTCAGTGCAATAAACTTTCCTCTGAGGACAGCTTTCATTGCATCCCACAGATTCCAGTAAGTTGTATTTGTGTTTTCATTTGTTTGCAGGTATTGTATAATTTCTCCTTTAATTTCCTCTGTGACCCATTGATTACTCAAGAGTGTGTTATTCAGTTTCCATGTGTTTGTGGGATTTTTGCAGTATCTTTTATCATTAATTTCTAATTTCATAGTGCTATGGTCCGATAGCATGCAAGGGATAATTTCAACCCTTTTGCATTTATTTAAATTTGTTCTCAATGATGGGGCAGATAGTGGAATGAAGGGGAAAAGTAGAGAACCAATGGCAGAAAAACAGCATAGCAGAAATGAGGCAGAGAAGGTTGGCTGTAATCTCTAAAATAGATAGCATTGATACAATAATGAAAAGAAACACAGGCAGAATAGATCAGGAGATAGGGTCCATCAAGATGCTCTGTGTATTTTGGTGAGAGTGTAGACTGGTACAACCTTTGTGGAGGTCAGTCTAGAGATTTCTCAAAAAGCTGGGATTGGAAGTCCCAATTGTTCCAGCTATTCCACTTCTAGGCATATTCCCAGAAGAACTGAAAGCATCATACCACAGTGATATATGTGCACCTATGTTTATAGCAGCATAATTTGTAATCGCCAGATTTGGAAACAACCCAAGTGCCCATCAACTGAGGGATCGATAAAAAAGTTGTGGTACTCCACAACACTTCTATATAAGGAGTACTACTCATCTATAAAGAGGGATCACATTGAGATATTTATCAATAAATGGGCGCAGCTTGAGACCATACTCATAAGTGAAATAAATCAATCTCACATGTGTGAATAATATAAGAAATGATTCAAATATATAAAAGTATGTGGTAATCATAATTCCTCATTGTGTGGCCTTGAAGCCTTATAAAACTTTCACTCATTAACTGGAATGGCTTTATTCTGGGCTGCTTGATATTATTGCCTGTGATGAAATGAACAGCTATTTTGAAAATAAGACATCATAATAACTAGTGCTGATTTAATATCATCTTGTTTTGATGTCCCACCAAACTGTTGCTCTTCTGTCTCCATTGGTTTTATCATGTTGTATCTTACTGGATTTTATTATATGTGATAGTATAAACAAAAATTTTTATAGGCAAAGAGATAATATAGAAACCATTGTTCATTTTCTGTTAGCTGGTTCTAAATACCCTGTAATACTTTCATTCACTTGAATGGTTTCACACTGTTTTGATATGTCTGATGCTATAGTATACGAAGTTATATTCAAATATTTCAAGGAAAAAGACACTATGGTAACTACTATTAAGTCAGATTATTTGGTGGTGAAGCAGTAGGTTGCTTTCACCTGTATTGTTATTTTGCTATGTCCTCTTTTATCTCAATCTCCCCCTCATTCATTAAAAAATTATTTATTTATTTTTATTGTTTTATTTTTTTTAATTAAGGGGAAAATAAAAAATTAGCAGGATGTATTATAGCAACTTTTTTGATTTCCTATTAACTTGATTTAAAGTCCTGTATTACTCCCACTATCTTGTTTTGACTCATCAGACTCTGTTCCCCTCTGTTTGATAGTAACAGGTTTGAGAGTATAGGCAACTACTTTGAAGGCAATAAAATTGACTATGATGCCCATTCTGGTTTGACTATTATTTTTTTTTAAGTCCTGTAATGTTTACAATGTTTAGGTTTTATTAGTCTTGTTCTCTACTGTTTTGTTCAAATTAATTATACCTAATGATATAGGCAATTCTTTTTAGGGAAGCAGGTGACATTATGGTAACCATTGTTGATAACCGTGTAGTCTGTTTTTACATCATGTACTATGTCTATCCTTGGTTTTGACTGACTGCTTTGTTTTGCCATATTTGGTTTTGTTTTCTTCCAAAAGGAGAGTAATAAGAACTGTGGGAGTAATAAAACCCAAAATGTGTAAAATGTTGTAAAAAAAGAGAGAGAAAAAAAAGTGCTCTAAAGGATACAACTGCAAGTGTATTTATGTGTGTTAGATAGATGACCATATTACTGATGTTGGATCATGGAACACAACAGTTTGCAGCCTCACTGTTTGAATGTCCACTTTGTATGCTTTAATCCTGTGACTTGAGCAACTGTTTCTAAGATGACAATGTGTAATCTATTAACTGGTGATTTCTTACTGTTTTTTTTTTTTTGTAGTCCTGTATTACTTGTACTCTTACACTGTTTTGTCTTGTTTTTTTTTTCCTTTTAAACAAATTTTAAAAAATAAAAATAAAGAAGAGCCTGGAGCGAAATATTCCAAGCCCTGAAAGAAAATAACCTCCATCCCAGATTGATATACCCTGCTAAACTCTCTCTAGAAATTAATGGAAAAACAAGATGCTTCCAAAACAAAGAGGAACTTGGAAAATTCGCAACCACCAATCCAATTCTACAGAGAATACTGCAGGGCATTCTAGAGACAGAAAAAAGTACTCGGATTCCAGGAACAGTGGCAGAGAGGCCTCAATGCATGGAGCAGAAAACAGAATAAAGAAATAAGCAGATAACTGATGGCAAAAAAAGAACATAACAGAAATGAGGCACAGAAGGTTTTACTCAAAACTGATCCAATTGATAGTATCAAGTCTGAGAGTATAGGCAACTACACTGAAGATAACAAGACTCTACAATGCACATTCTGGTTTGATAACTGCCGGTTTCTGAAGTTCTATACTATATACAATGTTGTGTTTTTATTATATGCTTATATATTCAATTATACTATGTGTGATGATATAGCCAATTCTATTGGATATAACAAGAGACAACACAGGAACTATAGTAGAACTCATTGTACAACGGTCTTATGTCTTTTTCTTTCCATGTGTTTATAGGAATATGTTTTGTTTTGCTTTGTTTTGTTTCTCCCTCTAATATAGAAAGGATAGAAATACATGTTAAGACTCATACATGTGTAGAATCTATAAACAGTTTACGAGAACTGATCTTATGACACATAATGAAATGAACAGATACTTTGAAGAAAAAGAGACCCTAAAATACCCAGTGCTGATCCCGGAGTGTCATAATGTGACACCCAGCAATAGTACTATTCTTTGTTCAGAGTGATATTAGCCTGCTTGGGTTTATTCAATCTCAACATAATTGAAGATATGGATACCTGCATGTATGTTTAAGTGTATAGGATTGATAACCATATTTCTAAGTTTTTGTTGGATAGTTGAACAGAACTGGTTGCAATCTCACTGTTTGAATCCCCATTTTATATGATCCACTTTAATATCTTGAATAACTATTTGTAAGAAGACAATCTGTAATCAATTAGTGATTTCTGGTTTTTTTCTTTGACATTATGTATTATTTCTATGCATTTTCTGTTTTGTTCAGTCTTTCTTTAAATTAAATTTTTTAAAAAAAAGACACTACAGTACCCAGTGCTGATCCCGGAGTGTCATGATGTGAAATCCAGCAATACTATTATTCTTTGTTCAGAATGATTTTAATCTGCTTTAGTTTAATCTAAACATAAATGAAGATATGGATGTTTAAGTGTATAGGACTGACAACAGTGTTACTAAGTTTTGTTGGACAGTTGAACAGAACTGTTTGCAGTCTTGCTGTTTGAATTCCTACTTTACATGTTCCATTTTTATATCTTGAACAACTATTTGTAAAACAACAATATGTAAACATCAACTAGTGATTTCTTACTGGTTTTTTTCTCTCTGAATATATGTAGTATTTCTACCTATTTTCTGTTTTGTTTAGTCGTTCTTTAAAATTTTTAAAAAGTTGAGTGCACTAATATTTGATGCATATATGTTTATCTGTTTATCTGTTTTATTATTTCCTTAACCAATATGTAGTGAGCTTCTTGGTCTTTCGATCAGTTTTGCCTTGAAATCCACTTTATCTGAAATTAGAATAGCTTCTCCTGATTTTTTCTGGGTTCCTACTGAATAAAATATTTTTCCATTAGAAAAAAACATGCCACTGAAAAGGTGGGACAGTCTTCTCCTGTTCTTAGCAATGATTCAGCTGTGCCTGATACTGTCCTTGAAAAAGAGCAGTGATTGCCAGGAAAGAGCAACCACAGGTGGGACAGGTTGTATATTGATAAGGTGATTATTAAACTGTCATCCATCAGCTGGGTGACATGCACATGCCACAGTCCTGCTCTTTCCACATAAGCTGCAGCTCTGTATGGCAGGAGCAGTGTCCATAAAGAGACACGCTGGCTGTTGTGCCTCCTCTCCACATAGACCTCTCCACTACCAGGTCAGGTTCAGCAGGCATGGGCCTCTCCCAGGTCACTCTCTGTGTTCTCAGAGGCCAGCGGTATCCTGACGCCAACTGCTTCCCATCCTCAGGATTGAAATTACACCAGACTCACGATGAAGTCTTGGAAGCCTCAAAGGCCTCAAAGGTGCCTCTTGTCACATAACCTGAGGCACAAGGAAACCAGTAGCATTCCTCAATTCACAGTGTGAATATAGCCCCAACTTCATGGGGACACCACCTGCAAAGCAGGGCAAGTCTCATGTGGCAGAGAGGAGATGTTGGTAGCATCATCACCCTCAGTCCAATACAGGTGCCTCCTCTGCAGTGGCCCCTGCAAGTGACTGCACACAGAGGGAAACTTTCTTGCAGCAGAGAGCTTTCCAGGTCACAAGGAAAGCTAGCACCTCCCTGTTTGTAACATATGCCCTACCCTGTACTGCTGGGCGTGACCTCTGTACTACTGTGTGTGACCTCACTACTTCTTAATGTTTATTCAAGACCTTCAAGCTGTTCTAAAAAATAAAAATCCAAGCCATGCAATTAGGTTTTCCTTTATTTTCAGTTAATGAATATAATAGCATACCACTGACTTCAAAGGGAAAGATTTCCAAATAAACAGCCACTGTCAGTAAGTTCTAGCAGAGGGGGCAACTCATGGGCACATCGGGCCTGGATTAATGACAAAGGAGTTTAATCAGATGCCCAGGAACACTCAGAAATCAGATTTTCACTGCATCCCTAGAAGCACATCTGGTACACATTTTTGTCTTCAGAAATAGCAAGCAAATAACAGCAATAGAGAGAGAGAAAGAGATGAGTGCTGTGGAGCTGTCAGTGAAGGGCAGCACGGCACCACAGGACACAACCCATCTCTGAGTCCCAACAAGAAGGGCATCGAGGACCCTCACCCTGCACCTGCCACATTAAAGCTAGTCCCTCATCTAGAGCATGCCCAGCCCTCACTGCAGAGACAGTGGTTATTTATACACGGGGGGACCCTCTGAACCTCATATCCCATTGTGAAACTCCCAGGGTTACTGTAATCCTTTTCCAACTATTAGAAACAACTCCAACAGCTGTATATTAAATCATGAGACTTTGTCATGCTTTGTTTCACCATTTTCCCATTGCACATTTGGGCTTTTTTGCATGATAAACCAACAAAAGCATTTTTTGAGACAGGGTGTCACCATGGAGTCAAGGCTGACCTGAAACTCAGTAGGGGACGAGGCTGGCCTCAAACTCATGTTGATCCTGCCATCTCTGCCTCCAGTGTGTGGGGATTGTAGACTTACGATGGTCATATGACTGTGTGATGAGGAGTTTTCTGCCTCCCTAGATTGTGAGCCCTCAGGTTTGTTTCCAGCTGTGTATTTCTGTTCTGAGGGAGGATGTAATGCAGTGGGGAGACTTCAGCATTTGTCAAGTCACTGAAGGAAAGAGCCTCTGATTTGCACTCAGGCTTCATCCACACAATGTTCCTGAGCTTCCCATCAGCTGTGCACAGTCACTTCCCTTATCTAAGGTTTTTCTGTAGTTCTTTTAATAAATCCTCGGCTCCCTGAGAAGAACTGCATGCCGACCTTGTTCTCCCAGAGCTCGGGACACAGGAAGGGCAGAAGATGCCAACTTTTAGGCATAAATTTAATAGCCGAGAGTCTTGATTGATAATCCGTAGACTCTGATTACCATGTTCAACTCAAACAGGAAAGGTAAGCAACTACTTCCACCTGAATCGCCTACACCAGTGCTGCCCAAATGAAAGCTCTCTCTTGGGTATTTTCATGTAACTGAAGGTCTCTGTAGTGTAAGAAGAGGCAAAAAGAAATGCAGCGTTCTGGTTGGCCGATCCATCTGCTGGGGTTTTCAGAGCGAGCAGAGGAGCGAGAGTCCCCTTTGTGTTTCTCCCAGACACAGTGAGCTCCCCAGCCTCCGCCAGCGACCCTGGGATCCACAGCAGTGCTTCTGGCAGAGCTGCAGGAAGCGCAGGGGCAACCAAGGTCAGGCTCCCTACGGTTTATTTATTTTTCAAAGACAGTGATTTTATCCAGTTCGTTTTAGGTACATATAATGATCACATTCATTATAGAGAATCCGCATCTGTACAGGACAGAACTTGATTCTTTTTTCTTTCTCTCCCTTCTGGAGCCCTCTGTTTAACCTCAGGCTTTCTGTGGTGTAAAAGCAGCACCTGTGAGGTAAGACAGACACTTTGTTTCCAGGGGTTACTATTTTTAGAAAGTGTGAAAAGGCATGTTTTCAAAGTTAATATAAATTGTGTTTTAAAATTGTTATGATTGTAATAATTCTCAGGATAAAAGGGCCAACTACAGCCAAAATATCAGGGAGCTGTTAAAAATGGTCTTTTTACTTTCACTTTAAGAAAAATCTTTTTCTGTTAAGACATACTTTCAACACTTATTTATATAAATATGGCCTGTGTCTACAAAAACTCCCCCGCACGCCTGCCTGTGTATGGCACCTGCATTTCCACTGCTGATCATCGACTGCCTCCCTCAATAGACCAGTGAGCGCAGCCGACAGCGACGCAGAACACACGACACCTCTGTGTTTCCAGTTTCTGACGCCAAGACTCAGGGTAGGGGGACGAAGGAGGCTTTCAGTTGTGTCCTGTGAATGTCACAAAGCTGGGCAGATAAGCAAAAGAACCAGGTGTCCTCTATCCTCACCGTGCCTGCTCTGGAGAGGATATGAAGATTTAGAGCACTGGTTTGAAAACTGCAGTCCAGTTACAAATACTTGCAATTAGTAACAGTGCAAATCAATGGCGCAGGCTGACAAAGGACACAAACCTGTATTCTAGGCCAGAGTGGGAACGACGAAAGCGACAGCTCAGAGAGAAGGCTCAGTGAAGGCAGAACCTGGGTGTGGCATGGCGGGGAGGAAAGGAACAGAAATGACGGGAGGCAAAGTGCAGAGACAGAAAGCAGCAAGCCTGCACGGGAACCCTGACACACCGCTGGCTGGGGTAGGAAGCCCAGATACTGCCCTGCTCCGGTGCCAAAGCCATCGCTGAAGGAGCCGGTGCAGTGTACTGACTTCCTGCTGCTCCTCTCACCTGCAAACTGAGGCCTGAGAGTAATGTGGGGAGGTAAAGAGGTAAAACTGTGTCTCCCTGGCAAGATGATTCTCCCTGACAAAGGGCGCCAGGAAATTAAAGCTGGGGCATCACTGGGGAGCACAGAGGTGGTACCCTACAGGCAGTCATGGGCCCTGCCTGCACCTGAGCCTCCACATCACCCACAGTCAAGAGCACGCTGGCTCCTCCACATCCCACAGCACCCCTCCACTCCTGCAGGGCAAGCAGCCACAGCGAACCACTTGTAGTTGTTGTGTCGTACGTCAGTGCATTTCCAAAATTTTCAAATGCCTCCTGGTACACACCAAGCTTGGGGAAAAGCAGAGAATTTACGTGAGGGAGGAGATGGCCAGCTGCATCCTGAACAGAAACACCTGCATGTTTAAAGAAAATAGAAGCCCCTGCATTTGTGGGGTTTTTATTTTGTTGGCTCTTAGCAAGGGTTAAACTGCTATTTTCCTAACCTATTTCTGACATTTTTGTGCTGTTCCACAGTCATACTCCTGGCTGGACATAAGCTGGCTAGTCTCATGTCCTGTGGCACCAGCTGCCTAAGCTGGGACCCAGGGTTAAGCTTCCAGCTCCTGTTAAAGAGGAGCAGAACAGGTGTAAGGGCTACCACTAGTAGACTCAAGGAAGAGCCCTTTGAAAAGGGAAACAGAGTGGGCAGCCACAGCTCCAGGCCCCAGGCTGAGGTGGAGAAGCAATAGAGCTAAAGAACCATCTGCTTTAGGGAATGCAGGGGCAGGGCACTGGGGGCCAGGATTTCCCACTGTGGACAAAGTAGGCTGTGCTGCCTCGGTTTCCCGTAAGACCCTGCCTGGAGGGAGCAGGATGCAAACAGCCTTTGCTGAGGCCCAGTGAGTGTTCACTTACAGTGGTTTCATCCCCAAGACTGGATGTGGTTTCTCACACCCTTTCCTGTTACATAAAATCATAGTTACATAAAGGCTACACAGAGTTCTTCTGATGTAGGTGAAGCAAATGCACTCTTCTGGCGAAGAATATAAAATAGAATATAAGATTCACGTACTGTGTGACTGCTAGTAAAATACATTAACTTTTAGAGTGTAGAGGACTTCACCAGCATTTCCAGCACCCATGGGTGAAGACAGGGTATCCCTACCTGTAAGTAGAGCAGCCCCAGTATGGTGTTGAGCTCCGTGTTTTCCAGTGAGAATCTGTAACAGAGATGCTCTGAGGGAGGTGATGGTGACAAACATGGACACTCAGGCTGTTATGGTTTGTGTCTGGATGTCCCCCTGAGCCTCATGCAGTCATAGGGCTTTTTCAGAGGTGGATGAATCTAGCATGCGATGCTGGGATTAAGGGCATGTAATTAGTAAATCATGCCAGTAACTGCTTTGGCATAGTTCTGGCTAGGATTAAGGGTGTGAATGCTACATCCACTTTGCAGGAAGTCTTGTCATACCCTTGTGGCTTTTCTGTCACCGTAAATGATTGCCTGTCTGTCATGCTGCCCTGCCATGGAATCAGCCAACTATGACTGACACCTCTACAAACTGTGAGCTAAATAAACCTCTCCCCTTTAACTTTGGGTATTGAGTGCTTTGTCTGAGCAACAAGAGAAAACTAAGACACATGCATAGCCAGCTGCCCTCGTGGAATTTGAGGCGCTGCCGCAACTCCTTTGCCCAAAGAAATTCATGTGAAAGTAGGTCCTCTTCAGCCAAACCCAGCTTAGAAAACTTAGCGAGACTTTGTCTAGAAATTTTTAAAAAAGATTTTTTTTTTTAAATGACTGCACATGTAGCTCAGCACCAAGGCCCTGGGTACTACACATTTAAAAAGTAGGTTTCCTCAACCCTGGCTACAGCAAGGTTTGTATAGATAATTAAAAAAAAACCAAAACCCCAGATTCGTTTCTTAGGGCCATCATACTAAGAACAGACCTGTGGAATGTGCTGTGTGACTGCCATGACCATGTTGATGAGGAACAAGGCTTTACAACCAGGTGAGCATGGAGCATACAGCTTAAGCCAGTCTTCCTGCAGGATTTCTTTCTTGTTTCCACTGTGCTCACAATGCCATGCAGCATAATGTTCCATGTAATTTAGCACTGCAAGGCCTCTGATACTACTCTCCAAATTAAACAGGCCATATGCTAAACAGCCAAGTCAAACACAAGCAGAGACACACCAGCCACAGGGACAAAGCAGGCCCTGGAGGTAGACTCTGGCTTCAGTAAAACAGCGTCTACCTCTTCAGTCCCTATGATACAGACCTGGTCAAAAGCCACAGCAACACTGGGGACACTGCAGGGTCATCAGACAGAAAACCAGGGGTGCACAGCATGACCTCCTGCCCCTAAGGAGTGATGCAGGGTGCTGGTCATATGCAGCAGAGTCAGAGCCGTGTGAGTTGGCCATGCAAAGCTTTTGCAGGGGTGCCGGGAGGGAATGTGCCTTTCACCTCCGACATCACTTCTATCCCCAGACCACAAGTGGCACTTCCCAGGTTCCAGCAGCATCTTACCCACTCGACAGGACCACTCCCTCCACAACCTTGGTTGTCACCTGTGCTTGAGCAGTCACTGCACACGACCACCTTGGGGTCCGTTACATCAAAGTGACAACTTCCAGAAGGCAGGCACTGAGAATCCCAAATACCACAGAGTTCCCCAACCAATTACATGACTCTTCCCTGCTTGCCCAGGGAAACAGCCTCAGTCAACAAGTTTATTGTCCATTTTACTGTTAGAGACAGGGTCTCACTTTGTAGCACAGGATTCCTTCGAACTCACAGTGATTCTCCTGCCTCAGCCCTGAGTGCTGGGATCGCAGGCCTGCGCCACCACACCAACCTATAAGTATCTTTCGTAGTTTACCAAACCAAAGAATTTTTCTGGATTTTTAAAATTCAAAGTGTGACTGAAAAAAATATAGAAAGCAATGTGACTGAAACAATCAGAAAATTTCCTGTCATAGTAGAATACAGAGGTAATTAATAAATTAATAGAAGTCTAAGCTTCGTTCATAGTCTAATTTTCAGGAGTAAGAGACCCTGAACTACAGACCAGACATCTTAAAAAGAGACCAAACAAATGAAACTGAGAACACTTCGTTACAGCTGCCTTACTTAAACCAAACCAAACCAAATCCTGTAGAGCAAAGAAGGATCACATGTGTACTGAGGGAAGAAACATGAAACTCCACTGCAAGGAAACCAGTCAGTTCCACTGCCAGCAGGGGTCTGGATGACCCTAGCAATGTTTTTAAAAAGAAAACACACTGGCAAGGTCCTGTTCTTCTGTAAGCTCAGCACTGTGGGAGGCTAAGGGAAGAGGATTGCCAAATTCAAGCTCAGGATGGGCAAATTAGTTACATACTGAGACTATTCCAAAAAAACCATTTTTAAACAAGTGTTGTGGATATAGCTCAGTGTGAATGCCCTGGTTCAATTTCCAGTGCTGAAAATAAAAAAATTTTTTAAAAGACCAAAAAAAAAAAAAGAAAACACTGGGACTAGAAGTGTATGTCAGTGGTAGAGTGTGCTTAGCAAGTGCAAGGCCCAGGGTTCAAGCGCCAGCACCAAAACAACCAAGACACTGCTGAGCCAGGAGATTCCGTCCCCAGTGTGATGTCTAGAAATACAAGCTCTGTTGTAAAGCATGACACCAAAGTGGCAAACTGCCAGCTGCCCTAGACCTTGCCCGGTACATGTCTTGTCTGCTGCTTCTCTTGCCGCTGCGTGCTGCTAGGTCTGAAGTGTGTCACTTACACCCCACTTCCGGACGCTTACTCCCTGTTTAGCCTCAGGTGCCGTCACCCTCACCATTGAGTATGGGTCCGGGGCACTGAAACCAAGTGACACACAGCTGTGCGTTACACGGGAGACAGAAACAAGCTCCCCGTATGAAGCCGCTCACAGGAGCTGGCAACCTAAACTGCTGGCAGGACTCACGCACACACGTGCTCTCACTCAGGCTCATGTCCCCACTCTGTGTCGTCTCTCACTGCTCTAAACAAGGAAAGAGACACTCATTCCACAGCCTTCTTGTAGATCTTGATCACCTTGTCCCGTCACCCTGCAGCAGGTGAATCTTCCCCAGTATGATGTAGGTCAGGTCGTGCCTGCTCAGCTGGAGCGCACTGTGCAGCTGCTTCTAGGCCTGGCGAGCGTGATGGAGGGAAGCGAGTCACTACCCGGGAAGGACGCTGCAGGGGCCCGAGTTTCAGCAGGGCCTCCACCTGCCTGACACCAAGACACTGTGCAGCTTGCAGTATGGGCCACCTGCCTCTGAAGCTGACTCTTGAGCACACAGGCGCAAGCAAAACCTCTCAACAAAACCCCTGATGCAGGAACCGATCCCATGAATCGGCAAATGGGACCACATCCAATTAAAAACCTTCACAGCAAAGGAAACAGTCACCAGAGTGGAGAGATAACCTACACAGTTAGAAAAATTGTGGACTCCTTGGACAGAGGACTGAGACTATATTAAGCTGAGTGGTGAGGCACGCCAGTAATCCCAGCATTCGGGAAGCTGAGGCAGGAGGATCAGAGTTTGAGGCCAGTATGGGCCATACTGAGTTCAAGGCCAGCTTGAACAGTGAGACCCTGTCTCAAAAACATGGCATGGATATCAGCTCTACTTGGTTATTATGCAAATGACTGAAAATACTCATCTGACCAACGGAAATCTGGGGTATTTCTGAAGTCAGATGTCACTTACTTTGGGTGCTTTAGGTGCCACTCTCCTTCTTCAGTGAAAAGCTTGGGAACCTGTGTTTTAAAAATGAAGCCTTTACATTGATTATCCATGAGCACCTGGTATTTTTCACTTAAGCCCTCAGTATGTAGAATGCTTACTTATTAAACTAGCCACATACGAGCACAGAATTTATTGACAAGGTGCTCTCTTTTATTAAAGCCATGACACTGGTGGGTTTTCACTGATAAAATTTTGTAAAGAAGTTGTTAGGGATAGTTTAACGACATGCAAAGAGCAGATGATTGACTTTTTGCGTGGGTGATGAAGAGGGTTGTTCTCAGAGAGTGAAGTCATGGCAGTAGTGTCATAATCAAGAGGCTCATCCTGCCTTTGCCCGCGCTGGGCTGCGTTTATGGCTCTGGTTTCAGGACACTTCAGTACTCGTGTGACTGCCTTTCACATTGGCTATCACCACATGCAGAATTTTACAGCCTGGCCTGTAAAAGGACGTGGCCTCTGGAACCGTGGCCATGGATACCTTCACCCCACCTGACACTGTCCCAGTGGGTTCCCTCCTCTGGGCAGGGTCACTGCTTAATGCAGGTTATAAGATTTATGTTCAGATGGTGCCAAGGGTTTCTATGAAAGAATCTTGTGAGATAATTATCTGCTGCAAGTGTGCAAGTGTGGTGGTCCATGTGAACGTGCGAGGGTCCCACACACAGTAACACTTGCCCCTGTCTCAGTTCTCCTGCAGCTGGCGAGTGACGCTTTGCCCAGTGACATGACCTTGGCCCTCGCTTACCTCCTCGCCTTACCACAGGTAAGTTGGTCCTCACAAATGGAGAGTTTTAAAGAACCCAAGGGCTCTGTTCTGGGGACCCTTCTCAGTGGAAGTGTCTCGCCTGCTCATGCTCACCACAGCTGAGAGGACCCCGTCGAGTCTATGGAGGGAATCCTGCAGCCTAGTGTAAAGCCTGTCTTTCATCCACCTGTCCCTCAGAGCACCTGCCTAATGGCGTCTTCTCAATTTTCACGCCATCACATTTAAGCGTAGCTTAATCTTGGGTGACGGGATGGAAGCTTGTACCAGATTCCTGGGGTAATGACAAGTGACGGAGTGGCTTGTAGTCTCCTGCTCACTTCCTTCATCCGCATTGACGACATCCCGCTCCTCCCTAGGTGTTAGATGCGAACAGGTACTTTGAGAAGCAGGCACACTCAGCCCTGTCCCTCCAGCTGGCAGTGTACTACTACAGCCTCCAGATCTATGCCCACCTGGTGCCCGGCTTCAGTGACAAGTGCCACCCTCTGTACAGAGTGAGTGCCCTGGCTCCACCATATTCCCGAGGCGGGTGGGTTCGAGCTCTTCCTAACCAGGTGCAGCCCACAGCCCTCGGGGCACCATTGCCGTCCATCTGCACTGAGAAGTAGAGCTTCTCACACTTGCTGTGCCTGTGACTCTTCCCGGCTTTTCTTTGTGTGCTTTCTTTTACTGGGTTCTTGTTTGGGAAATGCTAATGCAGTGGAAGAGGCTAAATGGAGGATTGGTGCTTCAATTCGTTACCCAAAAAGAAGGTGGTTGTCCTAATTCAAGAAAGGGGCCAGCGTGATTTTTTGAGAGTTCTGCACTCTATTTCTAAGCCAAGATGTAAAAGTGATTTACAGATGGAATGTCGGCACATAGCATTCCTGCTGTACCAGGACTCCCCCAGCTTTCACGTCACACACATGTCTTTACTGTTACCTTTTGAGTGAAAACCTCTCTGCACTGTGGATACACCAAAGTGTTCTGGTCCCAGTGCACAGGCAGAGTGGCGTGAGAGGCCTGGCCCTGCCACCCCCATCCTGTGGTGAACAGAGTCCGAGCTTCCCCCTAGTTGGGCATAGTGGCCCATACCTGTTACTACAGGAGGCTGAGGCAGGAGGATTGCAAATTCAAACCAGCCTAGACAACTTCATGATTTAGTGAGACCCTGTCTCAAAATAGAAAAATAAAAGAGCTGGGGACGCAACTCAGTACAAGGTGCTAGGTTTAACCCCCAGAGCTGCAAGAAAAGAAACACTTCCCTGGATTAGGAATGACATTGTCCTGGGGAAAGAAGCATCAGAAATAAGATACGTAAATCAGATATACATTCAAACAGAAGCAAAGTAACAGGAGTGGGGTGTGAGAGAGCGAGGAGGAATGTGCTGTGAAAATGGGGTCTGGAGGGCGCTGGCCAAGGCGGTAGGAAGAAGACCAGATCATGGGAGCAGGACACAGGACACCAAGGACAGGAGATAGCACCAAGCCCCCAAGTGTCGCACTTGTGCCACTGGTACCGTGGCATTTTCTACAGGTATTACAGTTGGTGTCACCATCCCATGATGTCATGTTCAGGGAGAGAAAAGCACAGAAATGCAGTCAGTGACCGTCAGTCACTTACTGCGCCGGCAGAGCCCACAGGAGCTGGCACCTGAACCCTGCACATGACAGGTTGGGCCTCAGCGAGCCAGGGCTTCTTCTCCCACGTACTTCCTGACACAGCCTCCTTGGAAGTTGATATTTGCAACAGCCGCGTTCAGAGTTCTGGGTTTTGGGCCCTTTTGTGCATCTCTGTGGGCGCAGGTGTCATCTTGGCTGCTGCTTCTCCCCACCCTGGGCAGGGGAGGCCGACCCTAGGCTGCTTTTAGACTCACAGCAATCCTCCTGCCTCTGCTTCTTGAGTTCTGGGATGACAGGTATGCACCACCATAACTGGCAGGATATACATATTTATATATTAGATGGAAGTTACATGTGTGCAGTACCTGGACTTTTCCCACTTGACTCTTACCTTTATAACTGTGGTAAAATATGTCCTGAAGTGTGATCTTTGTAGCATTCTTTGTAGGGTTTAGAAGATGAAATCAGTTAAAAATGGAAACATTTAGTTTTATAGTCTATAGTGTCTAATGCAGCAGAGGTAAAATTCAAACTTTATGGTAGACTGTTTCTAGAATGAGTTTTTTAAAGCTATTAATTGAAAATATTAAGTAGAAAATTATCTCAAGAAAAATAACAACCCTAGAGTGGAAACATACCACCTGTTTAAAAATTTCCAGACAATATTACCCAGAAATGGAGACCATTGAACCAGAATGGATTTAGTATCCCTACTAATGAGCAGTAGATCGAGTCAGCTTTCTGTTGTCATGGATATTTATGCCATATTTTGTTTTCAAAATGATTTGACCATATTCGTTAGAGAAATTGTATTTCAGTTACCCTCCTGAAGAACTGAATTGCCACATTTGGGAGGAAAATAGTGTCTTGGTTACTTTTCTCTTATTGCTGGGACAAAATACCCAACACCCAAAATTAAGGAAGGGAAGGTTTATTTAGCTTACAGTTTTTGGAGGTTTCAGTCCATAATCAGCTGGCTGCAAGGCAAGGTGGTGTGGCACTAAGGCAACACTTCAAGGCAGCAGCCAGAGCAAAAAGGAGAGAAGAACAAGCCTCTTTTCCTCCCTTACATTGTATACCAGCCACGCCCTCCCTCCAGGGCAGGTGTACCACTCACAAAGTCTCTGTGCCCTCCTCTTGTACAGGATGAGAATATTTACAAAGTAAGGATTCTGGCTCCTTGCTGAGTCAGTTAAACTTCTAACTCTCTGAAATTGATACAGTGTATCAACCATAATAACATAGAATAAGTCAGTTCATCCCACCTTACATTTTTAAGTTTTTGGTGTTTTTTTATGCTTATATTTTTTATAGTCTGTGATATTTTAAACAGTATCACTCTGATACTGAACCACAAACAATTTTGAAACTTACCCATAAAGCCCTTTGCAGTCTTGCTAAGAGCCAAAGGCTTTCTTTTGACAAGTCTCGCCATGGAACTTGTGGAGGAAAGGGGTGTGTGCGCTCTAAATGGGAACCTAGGTGTGTGGAGCAGATAGGACGGTGGGCAAAGGCAGCTGGCCCTCCCTGTCTCCAGCCTCTGTCCCCTCTGCAGTCACTGGGCAACTCCGAGGTCCAGTGAGAGCAAATGCTGTAGAAACTCAAGGATGCTGCACCTGCAGAGGTGCATGAGAGACAGGAAATGAGTGCTGGGTGGCCGGGAGGTGGAGCATTTTGAGAAAAGCAGTAAATATCTAGTAGAGGCAATAGGTGCGAGGCATAGACCTTCCTTCTTTCCACACCTGGAGGGATCCACAAGGATTGAGTTTATGGTGGTGGTAGGAGCCATGGCAGGCTTCTAGTGTTGGGGGATCCTGGGTCAAAGTTTTTTGCCATCTGAGGACACCGTGTGCCAGAACTAGGCAAGGGCATCAGCTGAGTTCTGTGCAGAGCCCCAGGATGCTGGCCTTGGCCTGCCATTGCATGGATGGTGCCTACGCACGCCTCTGCCAGTCACTGCTTCTCAGTTCCTTGAGAATGAGCTCAGGTCCATTTGGTTAATAGAGTAACCAAGTTTCAATCTTGCCCTTCATGGCACCTGCCTGCCTTGGTTTCATACTCACTGCATCCCAGGACGCCTCAACATGGAAGCTGTGTGTCATTGCTGGTTTGCAGGTAACATGGTGGGGTTTGTAGTTATTAAGTCGCTGTACAAGGTCCCCTAGCTGTTAAGCTGGGCACACTGTGCTGATTTCCAGTGTTACTTCTTCAATGCAAAGAAGAGAGTGTCTCTTTGTGCATTCTTTCTGCCACATGGGAATATGAAAGTTGCTGTGCAGGGACCAGAAACTTTCTGCAGGGCACATAAGACCCTTGGTAGGTGTTGGCAGTGGCAATTATGCACATTCTTCTGTGCTGCCAGTTGGTAGGACTCCTCTCCACCTGGCCTGGAGGTTTGTGGAGGTTTAACTAATGGTCAACTTGAAACACGGAACTGAGTGCGGTGCTGGGTGTGGAAGATCCACCTGAGGATGGTTGCCAACAGCTAAAAAGAGAACTGGAGCGGAGATGGCGCACTGTTTGATCTTCTGGAGAAGCTTGTCTTGCTGGCTTTCCTGCTGTGAACTCAGCTGCTATCATTATTGGAGGAGCTTGGGTTCTTGCTGTCACTGGGGATGGCTATGGTTTTTTAAGGGAGGTCTGGTCTTTACCACATGCATTGCTTCCTTACTCCTATGCTGATCCCTCAGCCTGCTGGCTCAGATCCTTTGTCCTGCTGATGCAGACTTTCTAGCTTCCACCACTGAGCTTTGGGCTTTCCTACTGCTGATCTTTCATACAGACTTGGATGAGACTTTGTTGTGGGCTCGAGGCCTCCAGTTGGACTTGTGGGAGACATTGTTATGGGCTCTATGTTTTCATCTGGACTCGTGCAGGACATTGCCATAGGATCCAGGCCCTCAGCTGTATTCTTTGGGTCTCTAGCGTGTAGACAGATTTCTTTCACTCTTCTGCATTTGACTCTTTGGATGAAAATTATAAAATAATCCTATGCATTATGCATCCTGTAGTAAATCTGTTCCTCTGTAAATACTGACTGCAACAGAGTTTGTATCACAAGTTACATCAGAATGCAGAGAGAATGTCAAGTGAGGTATTGTGCTGTGAGGCTGGTGATGAGTGTGGAGATACAGTGCACATCAGCCCAGCCTGCAGAGCTGGTGTCAACAAGCAAGCTGGCTTCTGAGTTCTGTCCTTAGACCAGGGAGCTGCAGAAGTCACTGTGCCCATGGTGGAAGTTCAGAGTGGTCCCCTGAGAGGTCCAGCCAGCAGATAGAAGGAGACTAAGTTAAAAGGCAGCCATAGCCACACTGAGAACTGAGGCATGGGAACCCCTTGTATCCAAATCCATTGCCAGAAGTAGTGTCTATGTAGCTGGTTCCTAAGTACTCTCCAGTTACAGTTAGATTTGGTTTGTCTACTCCATTTTTCCCTTTGGCTGTAGCCACATAGAACTTAGCACATGCTCTAGCCTTTGCTAGAAGTTGTCTTCATGTTTTTCGAACTGTATTTGTCACTTTTTCATCACTCAGGCAAAAATTCCTGACACCTGTAACTCAAAGGAGGCTAGATTGATTTGCCTCATGGTTTCTGTGGGCTCAGTCCCTGGCTAGCTAGATCTGAGGCTGAAGGGGCACGGTACAACAGTGTGGCAGAGAAGGGCTGTTTGATCCATGGCAGACAAGAAGCAGAGAGAAGGGAGGAGCTGGGGGCATACCCTTCCAGGTCACACCCCAGTGACCACCTCCAACCAGACCCTGCAGCACGTTCAGCCCTGGACTCATCCGTGACGGATCCACAATGAGCACAGCACTGTGATCCATACCTTCTAGGTCCCCCATAGGGTTCAGTGTCGTTTGAACACAGGAGATTTTGTGGGGGACTTTTTAGATCTAGACCGTAGCACTGGCCTTTCTGCTACTGGTACCTGAGGACTTAGCTAAGATATAAACTCTTCTAAGGAGACTTCCTGACACTTGCCCAAGTCCCATTCTTGTAGTTCCCTAGCACCCTGTGCTTACTGTGTCACACTGTGTACAGTCAATAGCTCAGTGTCCTCCGAATAGACTGAGTTTCTGGGGGGCAGGGCATGTATGATGGTAGTGCCTCCCTTGGTACGTAATATGTGCACACAGAAAATTTTCTAAATGGATGAAAGGTGGCTGTCTAGCTTATTATGTATGTTATTCAGGTACAGGTGTTTTGACTGAAGATGTTTCCTTGTGGTTTTTAGGAATAGGACTTAGTATCTGCATAGGGGTGGGGAAAAATTAAATAGAATAAGGTTGACTTGCTCAGGTCCACCTGCTGCTGCATTTAAAGATTTCTTTAAATGGTTTTTACCCAGGCTTGCAGCTGTTTCCTTAAGAGGAGCAAGGGAGACTCTCAGGTGTAGCTGGCAACACAGACCGGACCCTGGTCAGTCTCTTGTGTGGGTCTGGTGTGTTAGGCTTGCTACCCCTAGAGATGCTGACTGCTTGCCTGAGTTAGTGGTGTGTTTCCGAGAACCAGGGTAGATTCTGGGGGTTTCTGTAGTACAGGTGCATGCTAGTTCAGGACCGAAAGAGCCAGAGGTCTTGCTTTAAAAGTGGGAGAGGTTTTCCAGGTGAGGCACAGAGCAGAGGCACTGAATGTGTCCCAGATCCACATCCTGTCTTCGCAGCCCGCTGTGCCTGCTATCTGTGCTGGCTTCAGGCAAGGTGCGCCTTGGTTAGGTGACCACAGCTGAAGGGCCAGTGGGTGTGGGTGAGCACTACCCTCTCTGACCTCCCATGCTCATCTTGCCATAATACATGTCCAATGGGTCATCCATTCCTTCCGCAGGCTGACCCCAAAGAGGTGATCGGGATGGTCACCAGGCACGTGACTCACTGTGGACTCAAAGCCTGGCCGGAGGCCCTGGCCCCACTCACCGCGCAGCTGCACCACTACAATGAGCAGCTTCTGGACTTAACACAGGCACAGCTCCTGCAGGGCCTGGGGAAGGGCGTGGACGTGCAGCGCTTCACCACTGATGACCAGTACAAGAGGGAGACCATCCTTGGGCTGGCAGAGTAAGGGCACCTTTGTGTCTCGAGGGGCTGGGTCCGAGATGCGCACAGACGGAGCTGTCAGAATGCTCGTCTTAGTCCTCTGATGACCCATGAGTGCTGCAGCTGTCCAGAGCTTGGCCCCTCCTCCTGGCCATAGAAGAGATGCATATGTCTTTCCAAACAGCAGTAGATGCTTGCGACTCAGCAAGTGCTGAGACTGCTGGTTGTAAAGTTCCCCAAGCCTTTGATTCCCCTGTGCCAGGATGACGACATGGTAGAGGAAGTAGGAGAGGGTCAGAGACAGGTGACATGATTACTGATGGACTTTTAAAAGTCAGATTGCTGAAAATCTCACTCTCCCAAGTACATGTCAATTAGGCATGGTGGTGAACGCCTGTAATCTCAGCTTCTGGGAAGGCTGAGGCAGGAGGATCTCGAGTTTGAGTGCTGGCAGTTTAATGTCTGAGTTGTGTATAAATTAGATCCCATTAACATAATATGCTAGGACCAGACGTGGTCTCTGCAGGTGCCTTTGCCTGCCCTGGGCTTCTGTAAGGAAGAGGAAGAGAGGCCACTACTCTTGGCACCTCTGTCAGAGGCCAGGAGTGGCTGTGCTTCGCCTATGGGCCTCCTCCCTTCAAGGGAGGTGCAGCCCCTGTGGGAGGATGGTGCATTTTGATGCTTTCTGAGCAGGTGTTGCCTTGGCTTTGAAAACTTAGTGTATGTTTGCTGTCTAGTTTTGATCAGTGAGAAGTGCCCCTGTCAGAAGGGGAGGCTGCGCGCCCACCTTCGTTGGTGCTGGTTTGCAACCTGGGATGTTGTGTTTCTCACACCACAAGTCTCTGAACGCTTAGCAGGGTCAAGGCCTCAGGCATACTCCAGAGACTTTATCTGTCACTCGTCCTCCTCGATGATGTTGAGATGGAATGTGGTTTCCCTGTTTTTAGCTGGGAGAGTAGGTGCTCAGGGATATGCAGTCAGTGGCCCAAGTTCTGTAGCTGGTAGCTTGCGTCTTTGAGCAGGCGCTGTCCTGAGTCAGAGCGTCACACCTCCTCAATGCCCTCTTCCTGCCCCTCAGGGCAGCACTGTGCCCGGCCTTGGGACTGAAGTGGAATCGCTCTCCACAGAGAGTGACTCTGCTCCGTCCATGGTGCTTTAAACTAACAGTGAGCCTGATGACAAGAAGAGTGGTCACCCATCTTCATTTACATCCTTGAGAAAGAAGCTGAGTTGTTGGGACAGCTGATAATTTCATACTGGCTTGGCCTTGTTTCCCACTAGAGATGCCTAGCCAGGACCATGCAGGGTGTGGGGAGATCCCAGGACCATGCAGGGGTGAGCAGAGATGTGCAGGGACACGCAGTCCCTGTCACTCACCCTCTTCTCCTGGAGGTTCCTGGTCGTATAGCCACTCAGTGCCTGGTTTGGCAGCTGTTGTACACTAGAAAAAAGAGCTTCATTATCTTTGTATTATACCAAAACACCTGTAATGTGACTCTAACTGTTCTGTATAAGTTTTTCTTCTCCCTTCTCCCTCTGGGTGACCTAATTGATATGTTAACCATTGCGGCCCACTACAAATAACAGATGTGGTGCTAAAATAAGGTAACAAGGGTTGTTAATTGCTGCTAGACTCTTCTGTTCTCTGCTGAGGAAAACAGGATCTTCCCCATTAGCCATATCCTGATCCACGCCCACGACCCCCTTACTTTATAGTGATATATACTTAAAGGTGGCAAATATAGAGGAACAAGACACACAGCTTTTACAGTCTCCAACTGCACTGTGTCGCTGGGCCCAGGATAAATCAGCGCTGCCTTTTTAAAATATGTTTTTCCCTCATTTTTTGAACTCAAGTTTGGGGGCTCATTCGTGGATTACAAGAACAGCTACCGGCAACGCTGCAGCAACTCTTTTGGAGGCTCTCAGAGCTTTGAGGAGCTGGGCTGGCCACGCAGCCAGGTGCTGATTCTCAGCCCGAGCACTTCTCTTTGGTTGGCTCTTGAGCCTCATGCCGAGTTCCCGCACCTTCTGAGAGGTCTTTGTGCAGAATGAAGGCGTTCAGGGAGTGGTGTCTGAGATCCTTAGTTACATTTTGCTGGGCCTGTTTTCCTTTAAAGTGTCTAGCTAGCATATGCTGTTTGAAGCATGTCCTAGAGGACAAATACATGCTTTTGAGAAATATATAATAGACTCTCCTCTACATTCTGTTGCGTACAAAACCACACTGCGGTCTTTGGATGGCTTGTTTAAAATGCCGCAGTGTTCCGCAGGTTGGCAGTGTGGCCAGTTCTGATCTGGATTTCTGTGTCTCAGGTAGACGAACTGTGTAACCTACGCTGTCCTCTCTGCTGCTTCCCTCACACTGTGTCCTGCAGCTGCCGTGGTTTCCTTGCTCTTTGTTGCCATTTTTAACAGCCAAGTTCTTTCCTTTGCGTGCCTGTCTTTCACTGTCTGCACCTCTTGGATGACACCGTTTCAGTGGCCAAGCAGGCAGCGTTGAAGAGTGTGTGACACTCTGGTTCCTTCCCAGCTGTGTCAAGGGGTAAACGCATCCACACAGCTGGGTGTGGGGGTGCAGATGCCAAAGGCAGGAGTGCTGAGGCAGGAGTGTCTCGAGTTTGAGCCCAGCCTGTAGAACTCAATGGCTTAGTGAGACCTTGTCGCAGGGTGCAGCCCAGCACAGCTCCAGACAGGCCTGGGGACAGAGCTTAGTGAGCAGGCCCTGGGAGAAGGTTGGTTGGGAGCCACCGGTGTGGACCAGATGCAGGTGAACGGCTCTCGCTACAGTGGGGAACGAGCTCTGAAACCCACTTCCTGCGAGGCGTCTTGAATCTGCACCCTCCAGTGCCCTCTGCCCACCAAGTCCTGTGTTTCTTTGCTTCCCTCCCCTGTGCCTGCCGGCTGTCCTGAAGAACGCTAGAGGAGAACGTGTATAGCCTTGTGCTCTTCCTGGCTCAGCGCTGCGGCATCTCCTGCTGGGAAGTGTTCATGACCCACCTGGAGTTTCTGTTCACCGATAGCGGGTGAGTACCTGCGGCCATGCCCTGTGTTGGGAAGAATCTGGAAGTACTCATCCAGCAGAATTTACAGTTTCCCTCCTCAGCTACAGTGATGTGTATCTTGGCACATTATCCTCTCCTTTACCCTTTCAGTACACTAGTGTACTCGCAGGCCTTTTTAACCTTTATTTTTCAGTAGCTCTAGTCTCACATTAGATAATTTGATCTGCTGTGTGTTTCACTGAAAGATTTTTTGCTGGGGTTCTGCTCCCATATTAGACACGACATGACGCGAGAGCCGCACTGTGGCTGTCTTGGAATGTGCAGTTTGCAGTGGGGGCAGATGGTGGTTATCGATGTCCTGACTCAGTGGGAAGTGAGAACTGAGTCCCCTGTGTGGGAGTCTGACAGTTAGGGCGCCACTGAGGTGCTCAGCAGTGATTTGAGAGTCCCTAGTCCTGCTGAATCCCCACCATCAGGTGTGAACAAGGTGGAAACAACCTGCCGGGGTGGGCGGAGGGGAGGCTGTGGTGTCTGCTTGATTAAGCCTGCAGTGGCAGCCTGTGAAAGGACAGTGTGAGACCAGAGGGTGTAGAGACACAAGGGTGATTTGAAAAAGGGGGTGAATGACTGCATTTTTAAAAGTTGGAAAAGGTACAATGCCACAGAGTCCCTTCGAAATTCTTCCCCTCACTTCAAACACACTCAGCCAGTGGTTCTTGCCACTTTCTGCAGCAGCTCGGAAAGTCCTCTCTCTGGGTGTCTTTAGGAGGTGTAATAAAAACTGCCAGCCTTAGTCATGGGATCTGGCACTATGCTACTTCCTGCTCCCTGAAAGCCAAAAGGACTTCGAAGGAGAAATGTATGTTTCTGAATCTCTTTGGGACACGGAGGTGGCCAGGACAGCCAGCTAAGAGGACTCTGGAGCTGCTGCAGGAAGTGGAGGGAGTATGCTCGGAGTGAGGAGAGGATTTTGTGGGGACTTGTGGTGCTGTGTCTTTCACTGTAACTAATTTTGAAAATGAAGCACACTCCATTTTTTGGTCATACCTTGCATGTGTGTGCATCTTGCCCTTTTCCATGAACTGCTTTGTGTACCTCAGGACTCGGCCAGTGGAGGTCATCCCTAGATGTCACTCAGAAGCTCTTTTTTTTGGGAAAGAGCTCCACCTACTGCTTTTCTTTATAAGTGGCCTGACTCAGGCACTTTGTTTCAGTAAAGTGAAGAGCACCACTGCAAGTTGATACCTCGCTGCTGAGTGAATTCAGTAGAGTTCCCTACACTCCAAGAGGAAGGGAGCCCTGCTCTAGGTAGATGATGTGCTGAGGCGTGGCAGATCTTCCCATCCTTCTCTTCCTGTCAAGACAGCAGGCTTCTCTGAAGGCCAGGCAGGGACCTGACCTCTACCTTCAGCCCCTCGTGGCTGCCGGGGAGAGTCATGTTCTCTTCTAGCCTTGGATTCAGTTGCAGGGCAGGCTCTCTGTTAAGAGGCTATTGCATGTGCTGTGAGTCTCTACAGTCAGTCCCAACTCTCTGGGAGTAACATTGTTTCAGTATTTCAGTGTTATGATGTTGTAAATTAAAACGGGAATACAGAATCAGGGAAGGTGCATGCAGAGTGAGAACGTTTCACACACATATGTGGGCATAGGTCTTGCTGATGTTAAAACCGAGCAGTGAGGGCTGGGGATTTAGCTCAGCAGTATAAGTGCCTGCCTGGTAAGTGCAGGGTCATGAGTTCAATCCCTGGTACCAAAAAAAAAAAAAACCCAAACCCAAAAAATAAAAAACTGAGCAGTTAGGGTGGAGGTTGAATCTCCCCTCTCCTCCACTCCCTGCCCTCCTGTTCCCTTCCTTTCTCCTGCCCCCTGCCCCTCCCTGCACAGAGTAACCCTTCCCGTCATCTAAGGTGAGAGTGAGTGAGGAAAACTGGATTTAAAGAATTGTTTTCTTCTGCAAATGCAAGTCCTTTGGATTCGTACTGTTCTTGAATCGCCTATTGGGGTGACTGGCAACTTGAAGCCATCACAGCTTTGTCAGGGATTAGGACAGTGATTCTAGCCTTGTGCACTGAGTACGCCTAGTGCTAGCTTCTCTCTGTAGTTAATCTCTGAAAGCAAATACGCATCATACTTATAAACTGTGTTACAGCTAAAACGGGTTCAGAAAAAAGTACTTAAACCGTTTTTAAGGGCACTCACTAATGTGATTAGTTTTCATGGTTTCTCTTCTGGCTACTTGTTCTGAGGGAAGATAGCAGCTTCTTTCTTGGAAATGATTAAAATGGACTATTGATCACCAGCATCTATTGTAACTTACTAAAAAGGGAGGTTGGGGTGTTTATCCCATGTCAGCAAAGGTATTTACAGTCTTGACAGGTCCTGAGATAAAATTGCACAAGAGGCAGCCTGCATTGTAGGCGCAGAAGGGCAGGGGCATGGACAGAGGAGGAAGTCATGTTGGTGGAGAGAGAATGGATTTAGAAGCCAATCAGACACAGATAGATAAACGGAGTCACCTGTTGCTAGTCAGCTGTTGCCCTGGTCACTAGGGTGTCAGGAATGAAATGTGACAGAGGCGCTCTTACAGATCATTGCCGTTAGCACAGAGCTGGTGCCCTGTGTGGAAGGAGCCGCCCTATCTTCACAGTGGGCTCGCTGTGGCTGCTTGCCCTGCAGGAGTGGAGGGGTGCTGTGGGATGTGGAGGAGCCAGCGTGCTCTTGACTGTGGGTGATGTGGAGGCTCAGGTGCAGGCAGGGCCCATGACTGCCTGTAGGGTACCACCTCTGTGCTCCCCAGTGATGCCCCAGCTTTAATTTCCTGGCGCCCTTTGTCAGGGAGAATCATCTTGCCAGGGAGACACAGTTTTACCTCTTTACCTCCCCACATTACTCTCAGGCCTCAGTTTGCAGGTGAGAGGAGCAGCAGGAAGTCAGTACACTGCACCGGCTCCTTCAGCGATGGCTTTGGCACCGGAGCAGGGCAGTATCTGGGCTTCCTACCCCAGCCAGCGGTGTGTCAGGGTTCCCGTGCAGGCTTGCTGCTTTCTGTCTCTGCACTTTGCCTCCCGTCATTTCTGTTCCTTTCCTCCCCGCCATGCCACACCCAGGTTCTGCCTTCACTGAGCCTTCTCTCTGAGCTGTCGCTTTCGTCGTTCCCACTCTGGCCTAGAATACAGGTTTGTGTCCTTTGTCAGCCTGCGCCATTGATTTGCACTGTTACTAATTGCAAGTATTTGTAACTGGACTGCAGTTTTCAAACCAGTGCTCTAAATCTTCATATCCTCTCCAGAGCAGGCACGGTGAGGATAGAGGACACCTGGTTCTTTTGCTTATCTGCCCAGCTTTGTGACATTCACAGGACACAACTGAAAGCCTCCTTCGTCCCCCTACCCTGAGTCTTGGCGTCAGAAACTGGAAACACAGAGGTGTCGTGTGTTCTGTGTCGCTGTCGGCTGCGCTCACTGGTCTATTGAGGGAGGCAGTCGATGATCAGCAGTGGAAATGCAGGTGCCATACACAGGCAGGCGTGCGGGGGAGTTTTTGTAGACACAGGCCATATTTATATAAATAAGTGTTGAAAGTATGTCTTAACAGAAAAAGATTTTTCTTAAAGTGAAAGTAAAAAGACCATTTTTAACAGCTCCCTGATATTTTGGCTGTAGTTGGCCCTTTTATCCTGAGAATTATTACAATCATAACAATTTTAAAACACAATTTATATTAACTTTGAAAACATGCCTTTTCACACTTTCTAAAAATAGTAACCCCTGGAAACAAAGTGTCTGTCTTACCTCACAGGTGCTGCTTTTACACCACAGAAAGCCTGAGGTTAAACAGAGGGCTCCAGAAGGGAGAGAAAGAAAAAAGAATCAAGTTCTGTCCTGTACAGATGCGGATTCTCTATAATGAATGTGATCATTATATGTACCTAAAACGAACTGGATAAAATCACTGTCTTTGAAAAATAAATAAACCGTAGGGAGCCTGACCTTGGTTGCCCCTGCGCTTCCTGCAGCTCTGCCAGAAGCACTGCTGTGGATCCCAGGGTCGCTGGCGGAGGCTGGGGAGCTCACTGTGTCTGGGAGAAACACAAAGGGGACTCTCGCTCCTCTGCTCGCTCTGAAAACCCCAGCAGATGGATCGGCCAACCAGAACGCTGCATTTCTTTTTGCCTCTTCTTACACTACAGAGACCTTCAGTTACATGAAAATACCCAAGAGAGAGCTTTCATTTGGGCAGCACTGGTGTAGGCGATTCAGGTGGAAGTAGTTGCTTACCTTTCCTGTTTGAGTTGAACATGGTAATCAGAGTCTACGGATTATCAATCAAGACTCTCGGCTATTAAATTTATGCCTAAAAGTTGGCATCTTCTGCCCTTCCTGTGTCCCAAGCTCGGGGAGAACAAGGTCGGCATGCAGTTCTTCTCAGGGAGGCGAGGATTTATTAAAAGAACTACAGAAAAACCTTAGATAAGGGAAGTGACTGTGCACAGCTGATGGGAAGCTCAGGAACATTGTGTGGATGAAGCCTGAGTGCAAATCAGAGGCTCTTTCCTTCAGTGACTTGACAAATGCTGAAGTCTCCCCACTGCATTACATCCTCCCTCAGAACAGAAATACACAGCTGGAAACAAACCTGAGGGCTCACAATCTAGGGAGGCAGAAAACTCCTCATCACACAGTCATATGACCATCGTAAGTCTACAGTCCCCACACACTGGAGGCAGAGATGGCAGGATCAACATGAGTTTGAGGCCAGCCTGGTCCCCTACTGAGTTTCAGGTCAGCCTTGACTCCATGGTGACACCCTGTCTCAAAAAATGCTTTTGTTGGTTTATCATGCAAAAAAGCCCAAATGTGCAATGGGAAAATGGTGAAACAAAGCATGACAAAGTCTCATGATTTAATATACAGCTGTTGGAGTTGTTTCTAATAGTTGGGAAAGGATTACAGTAACCCTGGGAGTTTCACAATGGGATGTGAGGTTCAGAGGGTCCCCCCGTGTATAAAGCCCCTGCTCCTCTTACACAGAAAAGCTGCACATGTTCCACACTGAATGGTGCCTGCTGCTGGTGCTGCTCAGGGCTCACCCTCAGGAGAGAGCCGTGTCCTTTCCAAGAGGCCCACGGTTCTGCATAACCACTGTCTCTGCAGTGAGGGCTGGGCATGCTCTAGACAAGGGACTAGCTTTAATGTGGCAGGTGCAGGGTGAGGGTCCTCGATGCCCTTCTTGTTGGGACTCAGAGATGGGTTGTGTCCTGTGGTGCTGTGCTGCCCTTCACTGACAGCTCCACAGCACTCATCTCTTTCTCTCTCTCTATTGCTGTTATTTGCTTGCTATTTCTGAAGACAAAAATGTGTACCAGATGTGCTTCTAGGGATGCAGTGAAAATCTGATTTCTGAGTGTTCCTGGGCATCTGATTAAACTCCTTTGTCATTAATCCAGGCCCGATGTGCCCATGAGTTGCCCCCTCTGCTAGAACTTACTGACAGTGGCTGTTTATTTGGAAATCTTTCCCTTTGAAGTCAGTGGTATGCTATTATATTCATTAACTGAAAATAAAGGAAAACCTAATTGCATGGCTTGGATTTTTATTTTTTAGAACAGCTTGAAGGTCTTGAATAAACATTAAGAAGTAGTGAGGTCACACACAGTAGTACAGAGGTCACGCCCAGCAGTACAGGGTAGGGCATATGTTACAAACAGGGAGGTGCTAGCTTTCCCTGTGACCTGGAAAGCTCTCTGCTGCAAGAAAGTTTCCCTCTGTGTGCAGTCACTTGCAGGGGCCACTGCAGAGGAGGCACCTGTATTGGACTGAGGGTGATGATGCTACCAACATCTCCTCTCTGCCACGTGAGACTTGCCCTGCTTTGCAGGTGGTGTCCCCATGAAGTTGGGGCTATATTCACACTGTGAATTGAGGAATGCTACTGGTTTCCTTGTGCCTCAGGTTATGTGACAAGAGGCACCTTTGAGGCCTTTGAGGCTTCCAAGACTTCATCGTGAGTCTGGTGTAATTTCAATCCTGAGGATGGGAAGCAGTTGGCGTCAGGATACCGCTGGCCTCTGAGAACACAGAGAGTGACCTGGGAGAGGCCCATGCCTGCTGAACCTGACCTGGTAGTGGAGAGGTCTATGTGGAGAGGAGGCACAACAGCCAGCGTGTCTCTTTATGGACACTGCTCCTGCCATACAGAGCTGCAGCTTATGTGGAAAGAGCAGGACTGTGGCATGTGCATGTCACCCAGCTGATGGATGACAGTTTAATAATCACCTTATCAATATACAACCTGTCCCACCTGTGGTTGCTCTTTCCTGGCAATCACTGCTCTTTTTCAAGGACAGTATCAGGCACAGCTGAATCATTGCTAAGAACAGCAGAAGACTTTCCCACCTTTTCAGTGGCATGTTTTTTTCTAATGGAAAAATATTTTATTCAGTAGGAACCCAGAAAAAATCAGGAGAAGCTATTCTAATTTCAGATAAAGTGGATTTCAAGGCAAAACTGATCGAAAGACCAAGAAGCTCACTACATATTGGTTAAGGAAATAATAAAACAGATAAACAGATAAACATATATGCATCAAATATTAGTGCACTCAACTTTTAAAAAATTTTAAAGAAAGACTAAACAAAACAGAAAATAGGTAGAAATACTACATATATTCAGAGAGAAAAAAACCAGTAAGAAATCACTAGTTGATGTTTACATATTGTTGTTTTACAAATAGTTGTTCAAGATATAAAAATGGAACATGTAAAGTAGGAATTCAAACAGCAAGACTGCAAACAGTTCTGTTCAACTGTCCAACAAAACTTAGTAACACTGTTGTCAGTCCTATACACTTAAACATCCATATCTTCATTTATGTTTAGATTAAACTAAAGCAGATTAAAATCATTCTGAACAAAGAATAATAGTATTGCTGGATTTCACATCATGACACTCCGGGATCAGCACTGGGTACTGTAGTGTCTTTTTTTTAAAAAATTTAATTTAAAGAAAGACTGAACAAAACAGAAAATGCATAGAAATAATACATAATGTCAAAGAAAAAAACCAGAAATCACTAATTGATTACAGATTGTCTTCTTACAAATAGTTATTCAAGATATTAAAGTGGATCATATAAAATGGGGATTCAAACAGTGAGACTGCAACCAGTTCTGTTCAACTATCCAACAAAAACTTAGAAATATGGTTATCAATCCTATACACTTAAACATACATGCAGGTATCCATATCTTCAATTATGTTGAGATTGAATAAACCCAAGCAGGCTAATATCACTCTGAACAAAGAATAGTACTATTGCTGGGTGTCACATTATGACACTCCGGGATCAGCACTGGGTATTTTAGGGTCTCTTTTTCTTCAAAGTATCTGTTCATTTCATTATGTGTCATAAGATCAGTTCTCGTAAACTGTTTATAGATTCTACACATGTATGAGTCTTAACATGTATTTCTATCCTTTCTATATTAGAGGGAAAAACAAAACAAAGAAAAACAAAACATATTCCTATAAACACATGGAAAGAAAAAGACATAAGACCGTTGTACAATGAGTTCTACTATAGTTCCTGTGTTGTCTCTTGTTATATCCAATAGAATTGGCTATCTCATCACACATAGTATAATTGAATATATAAGCATATAATAAAAACACAACATTGTATATAGTATAGAACTTCAGAAACCGGCAGTTATCAAACCAGAATGTGCATTGTAGAGTCTTGTTATCTTCAGTGTAGTTGCCTATACTCTCAGACTTGATACTATCAATTGGATCAGTTTTGAGTAAAACCTTCTCTGCCTCATTTCTGTTATGCTCTTTTTTTGCCATCAGTTATCTGCTTATTTCTTTATTCTGTTTTCTGCTCCATGCATTGAGGCCTCTCTGCCACTGTTCCTGGAATCCGAGTACTTTTTTCTGTCTCTAGAATGCCCTGCAGTATTCTCTGTAGAATTGGATTGGTGGTTGCGAATTTTCCAAGTTCCTCTTTGTTTTGGAAGCATCTTGTTTTTCCATTAATTTCTAGAGAGAGTTTAGCAGGGTATATCAATCTGGGATGGAGGTTATTTTCTTTCAGGGCTTGGAATATTTCGCTCCAGGCTCTTCTTTATTTTTATTTTTTAAAATTTGTTTAAAAGGAAAAAAAAAACAAGACAAAACAGTGTAAGAGTACAAGTAATACAGGACTACAAAAAAAAACAGTAAGAAATCACCAGTTAATAGATTACACATTGTCATCTTAGAAACAGTTGCTCAAGTCACAGGATTAAAGCATACAAAGTGGACATTCAAACAGTGAGACTGCAAACAGTTGTGTTCCATGATCCAACATCAGTAATATGGTCATCTATCTAACACACATAAATACACTTGCAGTTGTATCCTTTAGAGCACTTTTTTTTCTCTCTCTCTTTTTTTACAACATTTTACACATTTTGGGTTTTATTACTCCCACAGTTCTTATTACTCTCCTTTTGGAAGAAAACAAAACCAAATATGACAAAACAAAGCAGTCAGTCAAAACCAAGGATAGACATAGTACATGATGTTAAAAACAGACTACAAGGTTATCAACAATGGTTACCATAATGTCACCTGCTTCCCTAAAAAGAATTGCCTATATCATTAGGTATAATTAATTTGAACAAAACAGTAGAGAACAAGACTAATAAAACCTAAACATTGTAAACATTACAGGACTTTAAAAAAAATAATAGTCAAACCAGAATGGGCATCATAGTGAATTTTATTGCCTTCAAAGTAGTTGCCTATACTCTCAAACCTGTTACTATCAAACAGAGGGGAACAGAGTCTGATGAGTCAAAACAAGATAGTGGGAGTAATACAGGACTTTAAATCAAGTTAATAGGAAATCAAAAAAGTTGCTATAATACATCCTGCTAATTTTTTATTTTCCCCTTAATTAAAAAAAATAAAACAATAAAAATAAATAAATAATTTTTTAATGAATGAGGGGGAGATTGAGATAAAAGAGGACATAGCAAAATAACAATACAGGTCAAAGCAACCTACTGCTTCACCACCAAATAATCTGACTTAATAGTAGTTACCATAGTGTCTTTTTCCTTGAAATATTTGAATATAACTTTGTATACTATAGCATCAGACATATCAAAACAGTGTGAAACCATTCAAGTGAATGAAAGTATTACAGGGTATTTAGAACCAGCTAACAGAAAATGAACAATGGTTTCTATATTATCTCTTTGTCTATAAAAATTTTTGTTTATACTATCACATATAATAAAATCCAGTAAGATACAACATGATAAAACCAATGGAGACAGAAGAGCAAGTTTGGTGGGACATCAAAACAAGATGATATTAAATCAGCATTAGTTATTATGATGTCTTATTTTCAAAATAGCTGTTCATTTCATCACAGGCAATAATATCAAGCAGCCCAGAATAAAGCCATTCCAGTTAATGAGTGAAAGTTTTATAAGGCTTCAAGGCCACACAATGAGGAATTATGATTACCACATACTTTTATATATTTGAATCATTTCTTATATTATTCACACATGGGAGATTGATTTATTTCACTTATGAGTATGGTCTCAAGCTGCGCCCATTTATTGATAAATATCTCAATGTGATCCCTCTTTATAGATGAGTAGTACTCCTTATATAGAAGTGTTGTGGAGTACCACAACTTTTTTATCGATCCCTCAGTTGATGGGCACTTGGGTTGTTTCCAAATCTGGCGATTACAAATTATGCTGCTATAAACATAGGTGCACATATATCACTGTGGTATGATGCTTTCAGTTCTTCTGGGAATATGCCTAGAAGTGGAATAGCTGGAACAATTGGGACTTCCAATCCCAGCTTTTTGAGAAATCTCTAGACTGACCTCCACAAAGGTTGTACCAGTCTACACTCTCACCAAAATACACAGAGCATCTTGATGGACCCTATCTCCTGATCTATTCTGCCTGTGTTTCTTTTCATTAGTGTATCAATGCTATCTATTTTAGAGATTACAGCCAACCTTCTCTGCCTCATTTCTGCTATGCTGTTTTTCTGCCATTGGTTCTCTACTTTTCCTCTTCATTCCACTATCTGCCCCATCATTGAGAACAAATTTAAATAAATGCAAAAGGGTTGAAATTATCCCTTGCATGCTATCGGACCATAGCACTATGAAATTAGAAATTAATGATAAAAGATACTGCAAAAATCCCACAAACACATGGAAACTGAATAACACACTCTTGAGTAATCAGTGGGTCACAGAGGAAATTAAAGGAGAAATTATACAATTTCTCCTGCAAACAAATTTCTCCTGCAAACAAATGAAAACACAAATACAACTTACTGGAATCTGTGGGATGCAATGAAAGCTGTCCTCAGAGGAAAGTTTATTGCACTGAGTTCCCACATCAGAAAAACAGAACAAATACAAATAAATAACCTTATGTTACACCTCAAACATCTAGAAAAAGAACAGCGAGTCAAGCCCAAAGCCAAAAGAGAAGACATTATTAAAATCAGCAGAAATCAATGCAATAGAGACTAAAAAAGCAATCCAAAAAAAAATCAATGAATCAAAGAGTTGGTTCTTTGAAAGAATAAATAAAATCGATAAGCCCCTAGCCAACCTTATTAAAAAAAAAGGGAAGAAAAAGCTCAAATTCATGCAATAAGGAATGAAAGAGGCGAAATTACTACAGACACTATAGAAATACAAAAGATCGTCAACACTTATTTCAAAAACCTCTACTCTTAAAGGTTTGATAACACAGAGGAAATAGAAAGATTCCTAGAAGCATACAAAGTCCCAAAGCTAGGTCATGAAGATGTAAAACTACTGAGTAACCCAATTTATATTAATGAAATTGAAAACGTAATTAAATCTTTACCTACAAAGAAGAGCCCAGGCCCAGACGGATTCACTGCAGAATTCTACAAGAAATACAAAGAAGACCTAATGCCAACACTCCTCAAACTCTTCAATGAAATTGAAAGGGAAGCAATCCTTCCTAAATCGTTCCTAGAAGCAAATATTACTCTAGTACCAAAACCAGAGAAGGACCCAACTGAAAAAGAAAACTACAGACCAATCTCCCTCATGAACACAGAGGCAAAAATCCTTAATAAAATATTGACAAATAGGATGCAGCAAATCATCAAGAAGATCATAAACCATGACCAAGTGGGATGCATCCCAGGCATGCAGGGATTGTCCAATATATGTAAGTCAATAAATGTAATACACCATATTAATAGAGTCAAAAGTAAGAATCACATCATTTCTGTAGATGCAGAAAAAGCTTTTGATAAGGTCCAACATTCATTTATGATAAGAACCTTGCAGAAAATTGGAATAGATGATCTTTACCTCAATATAATTAAGGGCATCTATGACAAACCAACAGGCAATATCATATTAAATGGCCAGAAATTGAAGGCCTTTACTTTAAAATCAGGCACAAGACAAGGATGTCCCTTATCACCGCTCCTATTTAATATAGTACTGGAAATATTGGCCAGAGCAATTAGACAAGAGAGAAATAAAAGGCGTTAAGATAGGAAAAGAAGTTAAATTATCATTATTTGCAGATGATATGATACTCTATATAGAAGATCCCCAAAACTCCATTGAAAGACTCCTAGATATAATAAATAAATTCAGTAATGTAGCTGGATACAGAATCAATACTCAAAAATGAATAGCATTCCTATACACTAACAACAAAATCACAGACAGAGAAATAAGGGAGGCCACACCCTTCACACTAGCAACCAAAAAATGAGATACTTATGAATTACTCTCACAAAAGAAGTGAAAGACCTATACAGGGAAAATTATAATACACTGAAAGATGAAATTGAAGACGATGTCAGAAAATGGAAAGACATCCCTTGCTCATGGATAGGAAGAATAAATATTGTGAAAATGGCCATTCTCCCAAAACTGTTATACAGATTCAATGCAATCCCGATAAAAATACCATCAACATACTTCATAAATCTAGAGAATTCCCTCCTAAAATTGATCTGAAGCGAGAAGAGACCTAGAATAGCAAGGACAGTTCTAAGGAGCAAAAGCAAGGCAGGAGGTATCACAATCCCTGACTTGAAGTTATACTACAAAGCAACTAGTAAAATCAACATGGTACTGGAACCAAAACAGAGCCAAAGATCAGTAGAATAGATTAGAAGATACAACCACAACTACAAACACTCAACCACCTTATCTTTGATAAAGGGGCCAAACATGTTGACTGGAAGGACAACAGCCTCTTTATTTAATAAATGGTATTGGAAAAACTGGCTCTCCATATGTCAAAAACTAAAACTAGACCCATGCCTATCACCATGCACTAAAATAAAATCTAAATGGATCAAAGATCTAAATATTAAAACAGAAGCACTGAATCTATTGGAAGACAAATTGGGTAAAAACCTTGAAGACATAGGAGTAGGTAGAGAATTCACAAACAGGACTCAAACCGCACGGGAAATACTTCCCAGAGTCAATAATTGGGATTGCCTCTTATTAAAAAGTTTCTGCACGTCAAAAGAAATCTCCAGCATAGTGAAAAGAAAACCCACAAACTGGGAAAAAAATCTTAGTGAACTGCCCCTCAGGCAAAGGACTTCTGTCTAAAACATATAAAGAATTAGAAAGAATCAGACCCCCAAAATTCAAAGATCCAATCAAAAAATGGGCATCTGAGATGAATGAACAATTTTAAGATGAAGAAATGCAAATGGCAAATAAATAGATGAAAAAATGTTCACCATCACTGGTCATTAGAGAAACGCAGATTAAAACAACACTGATGTTTCATCTCACTCCTGAAAGAATGGCCAAGATCAAGAAAACCACCAACAACAAATGCTGGAGAGGCTGTGGGGAAAAAGGAACTCTCCTGCACTCTTGGTGGGAGTGTAGACTAGTACAACCATTGTGGAGGTCAGTCTGGAGATTTCTCAGAAATCTGGGACTGGAAGCCTCATTTGACTCAGCTATTCCACTTCTAGGCATATTCCCAGAAGAACTGAAGGCATCATACCACAGTGATATATGTCAACCCATGTTTATAGCTGCACAATTTGTAATAGCCAGATCTTGGAAATAACCTAAGTGTCCATCAACTGAGGAATGGATAAAAAAATTGTGGTGTTTTTATGCAATGGAGTACTACTCAGCTATAAAGAATGATCACATTGAGATATTTATAAATAAATGGACGCAGCTTGAGACCATACTCATAAATGAAATAAATCAAACTCGCATGTATTAATACCAAATAGTTTCCCTAGTATAAGAAATGATAAGAATACATAAAAGTATGTGGTAATTATGATATTGGTTTGAAGCCATATGATATTTTCATTCATTAATTGCAAAGGTTTTAACCTGGGTTGTTCAATTTTAGTATCTTTTTAAAAATAGCAAGAGGCACAATGGTAACCATTTTTGATCACCTGATATTCTATTTTTGCATCATGTACTATGCCCATCCTCTTGTTCTAACCGACTCTGTTTTGTTTAGTTATGTTAGGTTTCATTCTCTTCAAAAAAAGTAATAAGAACTGTGGGAGTAAAAAAACCCAAAAAGTGCAATTGTTATTGTAAAAAAGAGAGGAAAGGAAGGTGGTCTAAGGGATATAACTGCATGTATGTTTGAGGTGTAGAATGGAAAACCATATTACTAAGCTTTTGTTGGATCATTGAATGGAACTGTCTGCAATCTCACTGTATGAATGTGCACTTTATGTGCTTTAATTTTATAATTTGGACAACTGTTTCTAAGATGACAATGTATAACCTATTAACTAGTGATTTCTTACTGTATATTTTTTTCTAGAAATTCTGTATTATTTGTACCCTGTTACTGCTTTGTTTTTTTTTTTTTTGTTTGTTTGTTTCCTTTCTTTTTTCTCTTTAAATAAAAAAAAAACATTATAGCTGGTTTGTAAAGTGTACTGGTTTTAGGACATGTTTTTTACAATATTCTATTAGATAACATGTAAGTCAACCTTTGTCTTGTTTCTACTGACTAGTGTGTGCTAAAAGTGATGTCTTGTGGCTTCCCAAACTAGGCGAAGAATGCTGTCTCACACTGTTGACCAGATGCGGAGGAAGACACTTAGAGCACCTGCCTGTCTCGGATATGGTTCCAGCCCATGGCCACCACACTCAGACCCATCAGTGAACCAGCCCTCGATATTCCAGATCTGCAGCCTCCAGCTTGCACCAATGAGCTTAGGGGAGCAGAGACATGTTGTCCTCACCAAGCTGCTCTCAAGCCCTAGCGTTGGGCAGAAGATAAATACTGTCTTAAACTACTAAATTGGGGGTAATTTACTACAATCCAGCATAAGTTTCATGTACAAGGAGGGGAAAAAAAGAAGTTTTTAAAAACAGACAAGAAGAGGGCTGGGGATTTAGCTCAGCGGCATAAGTGCCTGCCTTGCAAGCAGGCAGTCATGAGTTCAATTCCCGGTACCGATAAAAAGGAAAAGAAAAAGAAAAAAAAAAAAAAAAAACAGACAAGAAGAAAAAAAATTAATCAGAAATTAGCCCCCTAGTAGGTTCTCACAAATAATGAGGCTCATTTATCAATAACAGTGCTAATATGATCAGCTTGAATAGAAGATAAATGTTGAGATGACTGAGGAAGAAGGCTTTCTAAAGTTCCTTTCAGTTGTAGGTTATTACTAGGAGGAAAACTGGTTTCTTTGGACTTTCTGATCAGTTAGGAGACATGAAAGAATGGAAAGCACATGAAAAATAATAGTTGAAAAGCAACAAAATTATTTGGTTTAATACTCAAAATCAGATATAAAGATTTCAACTACTGGGTTCTAAAACAGGTACTTCTGTATGCTTAGTAATTTGGTATTAAAACTTTATTTTCCTTTCTTTAATGAGGAAAAAGGAACACTGTGGAGCAATTTTTAATCTCAGAAGTACAACAAATGTAGTGTCCTTAGAAAGGGAAGAAAAGAAATACAGCTTTTCTTTAACCTGTTCAAGTGTGTTCACATGCAGAAGACCATATAACAACATTTCCCCATGGGATACAAATAGGCTTTGGAATTTTAAATTCATATCACTACTTTGACTACTATCTGTCTTTGTCAAACTGCCTGAACACTGCTTGATTTTTATGAACTATACTCTTGAAAAATTATTCTTGGGCTGAACTGTTTAATCCATGAGCCCTGTAATGACTGGTAATGGTTGCAGTGGCTGATACACTGTTTTAACTTGAGAAATTTAGACATTTAAGGAAGTGACTCAACAGAAGCTCCATGTCCTCACTGTGTAAACATGCTCATCCTGTACAAGAGGGCACGGAGATGGTGTGAATGCTATACCCACTCTCGGGAGTGGTAGTCTGATTACAATACAAGGGAGGGAAAGAGGCTTACTCTTTATTCTTTGGCTCAATGAAGCTCTTGCTGTCTCCTGTCAAGTGGAACTCTTGCCCCTTTGCCATGTCACTCTGTCCTTGAGCCAGATGATTATGGACTGAACCCTCCACAAACTCTGAGATAAATGAATCTTTCCTCCCTGAATTATTAGGGTTGAGTATTTTGTCTCAGAAATAAGAGAAAAGTAAACAACATGTTTATTGAAGGATAAAGCAAGGTTAGGCATCTCTGCTTATGGGAAAGGAGATATGTGTATGCATGAAACTGTGGTTTCTGGCATGTAGAATCTGTGCCCCCAAAAAATCAGCCCCAGTGTGGTACACATGAACCAATAGCAGGGCAAATGAGGATGGGACTGTGAACTGTAAGGTGACAGTTGGCTCAATTTCTAAAGAAAAAGGCTATCCCCTTCTAGCTTCATTTCCCCCCTCCTAGTTGTTAACAATCTAGAGATAACTGTGAATGACAAAGAGTTAATGAAACATGCAGTGAATAGCATTCTGAGTTAGCAGATGCTCTGCCAAGATGGAGGAATGGGAGATACGAAGGATGCCCTGGATGGAAGATGAAAAGTTTGCATGGAGAAAAGGACAGCAATGGGCTCTGCTTTGTCAGCCTGACTTCCCTTCATGTCATGGAGTCAGCAAGACATGAACTGGCCAGTGTCCTACAGAAAGAAAAATATCTCCATAGGAGTAAAGACAAAGTAGTCCTACCACAAGAACTGACACTTACAGGGTCCAACAGGACTAGAAAGTGAAGTGGTAAGCCACGGAGTGACAGAAAATATCTGACAATCGTGTATCTGATAAAGGATTTATATTTTGGATATATAAAGGACTCAAAAAGCAGAAAAGATAACCCAAAGCTGAGCATGGTGGCATACACCTGGAATCCCTCCAAAGGCTGAGGCCAGATGTTTTTCAGGACTTCAAGGAAAGCCTGAGCTACACAGTAAGACCCTGTCTCAAAAAAAAGGAAAAGGGAAAAGGTAACTCAAACTGAAAATGCAGAAATAACTGAAGTATACATTTGTCCAATGAAGATACACAAATGTCAATCGGCTTGTGAAAACACATATGCCCAACACCACGCCCTTACTCACCAATAGGGAAGTTGCATTATAAAAGTAAAATGCAAATGCAAGGGAAAGTCACAATCAGATTTCACTTCATTTGCATGGAATCTTTCAACCAAAAAGAATAAAAACTCTTGGCAAGGATACAGAGATGCTGTAACTCTCATACAATGCTGGAAGAAGGTGAAATGGTGCAATAAGTTTGGAAAATGGACCGGCACTGCTAGTTTCTCCAAAGGTTAAGCACAGAGAGTTACCACATGACTCCACACAGAAGCCAAGAGAAATGAAAGCAGGCACACACAAAATGCTGTACATGTATTTGCACAGCAGTATGAATAACTGTTGAAATGGAAACTACTGCAAGTCCATCAACTGCTTGATGAATTAAAAATACACACAAGAGGACATTACTTAGAAGAGAAAATAAAGTACAGATACCTACAAAATGAATGAATCTTGAGAACCTGCTAAGTGAAAGAAGGCAGTCCCAAAAGAAGCCAGGACACATATTGAGTATTTTGATACAAAATGTCCAGAAGAACACAATCTACAAAGTATATCACTGGTTCTTTAACAGTGAGCCAGGAAAGAGGTAGGCAATGGTTGAAAGGTCTGAATTTTCTTTTTAGAATGAAAGAATTTCCTGAAATTGGGGTGATGACTCTGAATATACTGAATGCAACCAAATTGCACATTTTAAATGACTGAATTTCAACCTACGTAAACTATTTTAATAAAGATGCAACCAACATCCCAAAATTCATTTCATACACATGATTTGAGGTTATGTGATGGTCTGTATGTTGGCTTTGTATCATTGGCCAGGGCTTAAAACAACAAGATACCCTTTGAATTGAAAAGGAGTGATTATATCAAATAAAAGTCAAAAAATATCCTTCCCTTCACTGATTAAAATGCAATGATGTATAGTTCCCCAAACTAAGTAGTTATTGTTCCCAAAACTACTAAGAAATTACCTTGTAGATTAGCCTGGTATTTGGAATATTCACTTCAAGTGCACTGGAATTTGTATCTCCATGGAAACAAAGGTCTCCACTTCTGTGCTCATCTAACTTTGTTTCTTTTCTTTTAACAAGTTTCTTATATCTGCAAGAATGTACAGAGTGAAATTTGAAGTTTTACCTCTTGAAACAGATATTATATTCTAACATGAAAATAAGTTTAGAAATTACTATTCTCTTTCATTTGTTTCAATCTAACAGTATTTGAAAGCATTGACAGAAATATAATCTTAGATAAATAATATGCAGTAAAAGTTTATGCTGTATATGTGACAGTAAAGAGCTAATACTGTAACCATGCACAAGATTCATATAATTACTATCCTCTTTGGTATGTTAACATAATACACTAACTTATTCATCTTAGCTAAAGCCCAGAGATCAGAAACCAAAATGAAGAAAAATATACTTACATGTATTTGAATGTTAAAGATTTTAAAAACATAATTAGGTATCTGTTAACCATGGTGAACAAGAAAAGAAAGAGCACACAAAACTCTGAAGGTGGGCTGGAGGTGCAGCTCAGTGGTAGAGTATGTGTCCAGCATGTGCAAATATATAGGTTCAGTCTCAAACAAAGAACAAAAGGAAAGCAAAGCAAAGAGAAGAAAAGAAAATATTGAGATTATTGGAAACAGAAAAAGACAAGAAACATCATCTTTGAAATCTGAGTTGAAGAGGAAAAGAAGCAGTTTAGGAGAAAGGAAATCAACAGAGGAATAATAGGTAGTCTGAAAGTGTGTTTTAGGAACAAATTTCAGTCTTTGGTACAACCATGCTGACAAAATGCAGGAGGTACAAAACTGGAAAGACAGACAGTTAAGGAGATGCAAATATTGGCTTGAATCATAACAGCCTCAAGCTCTCCATTAACCAATGGTAACCAGCCATAATGGGGGCTTCAAGACACTGGAAAACACTTTTTATTCATTTTTAAACCATTTTATTCTTTTTTCTGGTAGAATCATTTGCATCTGCAAGGCATACATATTTTTGTGTGCAGGAGACTTTACAATCACCCCCTTCTATCCTGCAGGTTCTGTTTTCAGGAATTCAGTCAACAGTAGACTGAAAATACTCAGGAAAAGAACTGCATCTGTACTCAACACATACTAATTTTTTTGTCATTACTCCTTGAATGACACAGCAAGGACTCACATAACATTTACCTTCTATTAAGTGTTAATAATCTATCAATGACTTAAAACATAGGAGGATTCAGTAGAGTATATGCAAATGCTATGCAATTATGTAAAAGAGACATGAGTATCCAAGGAGATTGATATCTAAAGAGGTCCTGGGACCAATACTGGGGGGTGATTGTATAGTATTTACACACACACACAGACACACAAACACACACATATGTATATTTGTATAATATATAATCTTGAATGAAGGCACACACACGATAGGTGGACAGAAGCTTAGTAACACATATACTGCATGCACACATGGGATTACTCATGGAAGAGAAATGTAGTTGTTGACAGATTTTATAGCTAAAAGAGAAAGAGGTACACAGAAAATATGAGACAAATGAAGATTAATGTTAGTGTTATTAAAGAATGACATAGGCTGTTAAACACAAAAATATATTTTAATGCTAGCTGGAAGGATATTACCAAAAGAAGGTAAGAGAGAAAAAAACCCTCAAATAAAAATTCAAGTAGATAAAAAGAGTGAACTTCATATTATTTCCAAGCACTCTCATGTGTTTGAAACCACTAGAGTAAATAACATATGGCATTCACAAAACAGATTATGCTGTGGGTCACTAAGGTAAAATTTAAAATATACTAATTTGTGTATTGATTAAACTGCAAATAATAAATTCACAATTAGTTTAGTAAAGTTAGTGAAACCATTCATGACTGGTTGGTAAGGTTTGACATATGAAAATCTTACCCTGCTAGCTCTGATTCCAGCTCATGAATTTTCTTCTTGACTTGACCCGAAGCACATTCCAGCTCATGAATTTTCTTCTTGACTTGACGCGAAGCACATTCCAGCTCATGAATTTTCTTCTTGACTTGACCCGAAGCACATTCCAGCTCACGAATTTTCTTCTTGACTCGAAGCACATTCCAGCTCACGAATTTTCTTGACTTGACCCGAAGCACATTCCAGCTCACGAATTTTCTTCTTGACTTGACCCGAAGCACATTCCAGCTCACGAATTTTCTTCTTGACTTGACCCGAAGCACATTCCAGCTCACGAATTTTCTTCTTGACTTGACCCGAAGCACATTCCAGCTTACGAATTTTCTTCTTGACTTGACCCGAAGCACATTCCAGCTCACGAATTTTCTTCTTGACTTGACCCGAAACACATTCCAGCTCACGAATTTTCTTCTTGACTTGACCCGAAGCACATTCCAGCTCACGAATTTTCTTCTTGACTTGACCCGAAGCACATTCCAGCTCACGAATTTTCTTCTTGACTTGACCCGAAGCACATTCCAGCTCACGAATTTTCTTCTTGACTTGACCCGAAGCACATTCCAGCTCACGAATTTTCTTCTTGTCTTGACCCGAAGCACATTCCAGCTCATGAATTTTCTCCTTGACTTGACCCGAAGCACATTCCAGCTCATGAATTTTCTTCTTGACTTGACCCGAAGCACATTCCAGCTCATGAATTTTCTTCTTGACTTGACCCGAAGCACATTCCAGCTCATGAATTTTCTTCTTGACTTGACCCGAAGCACATTCCAGCTCATGAATTTTCTGCTTGTCTTGACCCGAAGCACATTCCAGCTCATGAATTTTCTGCTTGTCTTGACCCGAAGCACATTCCAGCTCATGAATTTTCTTCTTGACTGGACCCGAAGCACATTCCAGCTCATGAATTTTCTTCTTGACTTGACCCGAAGCACATTTCAGCTCATGAATTTTCTTCTTGACTTGACCCGAAGCACATTCCAGCTCATGAATTTTCTTCTTGACTTGACCCGAAGCACATTCCAGCTCATGAATTTTCTTCTTGTCTTGACCCGAAGCACATTCCAGCTCCTGAAATTTCTTCTTCTCTTGACCCGAAGCACATTCCAGCTCATGAATTTTCTTCTTGTCTTGACCCGAAGCACATTCCAGCTCATGAATTTTCTTCTTGACTGGACCGGAAGCACATTCCAGCTCATGAATTTTCTTCTTGACTTGACCCGAAGCACATTCCAGCTCATGAATTTTCTTCTTGACTTGAACCAAAGCACATTGCAGCTCATGAATTTTCTTCTTGTCTTGATGCGAAGTACATTCCAGCTCATGAATTTTCTTCTTGACTTGACCCGAAGCACATTCCAGCTCATGAATTTTCTTCTTGACTTGACCCGAAGCACATTCCAGCTCATGAATTTTCTTCTTGTGTTGACCCGAAGCACATTCCAGCTCATGAATTTTCTTCTTGACTTGACCCAAAGCACATTCCAGCTCATGAATTTTCTTCTTGTCTTCACCCGAAGCACATTCCAGCTCATGAATTTTCTTCTTGACTTGACCCGAAGCACATTCCAGCTCACGAATTTTCTTCTTGACTCCAAGCACATTCCAGCTCACGAATTTTCTTGACTTGACCCGAAGCACATTCCAGCTCACGAATTTTCTTCTTGACTTGACCCGAAGCACATTCCAGCTAACGAATTTTCTTCTTGACTTGACCCGAAGCACATTCCAGCTCACGAATTTTCTTCTTGACTTGACCCGAAGCACATTCCAGCTTACGAATTTTCTTCTTGACTTGACCCGAAGCACATTCCAGCTAACGAATTTTCTTCTTGACTTGACCCGAAGCACATTCCAGCTCATGAATTTTCTTCTTGACTTGACCCGAAGCACATTCCAGCTCATGAATTTTCTTCTTGTCTTGACCCGAAGCACATTCCAGCTCATGAATTTTCTTCTTGTCTTGACCCGAAGCACATTCCAGCTCATGAATTTTCTCCTTGACTTGACCCGAAGCACATTCCAGCTCATGAATTTTCTCCTTGACTTGACCCGAAGCACATTCCAGCTCATGAATTTTCTTCTTGACTTGACCCGAAGCACATTCCAGCTCATGAATTTTCTTCTTGACTTGACCCGAAGCACATTCCAGCTCATGAATTTTCTTCTTGACTTGACCCGAAGCACATTCCAGCTCATGAATTTTCTTCTTGACTTGACCCGAAGCACATTCCAGCTCATGAATTTTCTTCTTGACTTGACCCAAAGCACATTCCAGCTCATGAATTTTCTTCTTGATTTGACCCGAAGCACATTCCAGCTCATGAATTTTCTTCTTGACTTGACCCGAAGCACATTACAGCTCATGAATTTTCTTCTTGTCTTGACCCGAAGCACATTACAGCTCATGAATTTTCTTCTTGACTGGACCCGAAGCACATTCCAGCTCATGAATTTTCTTCTTGACTTGACCCGAAGCACATTCCAGCTAACGAATTTTCTTCTTGACTTGACCCGAAGCACATTCCAGCTCACGAATTTTCTTCTTGTCTTGACCCGAAGCACATTCCAGCTCATGAATTTTCTTCTTGACTTGACCCGAAGCACATTCCAGCTCATGAATTTTCTTCTTGACTTGACCCGAAGCACATTCCAGCTCATGAATTTTCTTCTTGACTTGACCCGAAGCACATTCCAGCTCATGAATTTTCTTCGACTTGACCCGAAGCACATTCCAGCTCATGAATTTTCTTCTTGACTTGACCCAAAGCACATTCCAGCTCATGAATTTTCTTCTTGACTTGACCCGAAGCACATTCCAGCTCATGAATTTTCTTCTTGACTTGACCCGAAGCACATTCCAGCTCATGAATTTTCTTCTTGTCTTGACGCGAAGCACATTCCAGCTCATGAATTTTCTTCTTGTCTTGACCCGAAGCACATTACAGCTCATGAATTTTCTTCTTGACTGGACCCGAAGCACATTACAGCTCATGAATTTTCTTCTTGACTTGACCCGAAGCACATTCCAGCTAACGAATTTTCTTCTTGACTTGACCCGAAGCACATTCCAGCTCATGAATTTTCTTCTTGTCATGACCCGAAGCACATTCCAGCTCACGAATTTTCTACTTGACTTCACCCGAAGCACATTACAGCTCATGAATTTTCTTCTTGACTTGACCCGAAGCACATTCCAGCTCATGAATTTTCTTCTTGTCTTGACCCGAAGCACATTACAGCTCATGAATTTTCTTCTTGACTGGACCCGAAGCACATTCCAGCTCATGAATTTTCTTCTTGACTTGACCCGAAGCACATTCCAGCTAACGAATTTTCTTCTTGACTTGACCCGAAGCACATTCCAGCTCACGAATTTTCTTCTTGTCTTGACCTGAAGCACATTCCAGCTCACGAATTTTCTTCTTGACTTGACCCGAAGCACATTCCAGCTCACGAATTTTCTTCTTGACTTGACCCGAAGCACATTCCAGCTCATGAATTTTCTTCTTGACTTGACCCGAAGCACATTCCAGCTTATGAATTTTCTTGACTTGACCCGAAGCACATTCCAGCTCACGAATTTTCTTCTTGACTTGACCCGAAGCACATTCCAGCTCACGAATTTTCTTCTTGACTTGACCCGAAGCACATTCCAGCTCACGAATTTTCTTCTTGACTTGACCCGAAGCACATTCCAGCTTACGAATTTTCTTCTTGACTTGACCCGAAGCATATTCCAGCTCACGAATTTTCTTCTTGACTTGACCCGAAACACATTCCAGCTCACGAATTTTCTTCTTGACTTGACCCGAAGCACATTCCAGCTCACGAATTTTCTTCTTGACTTGACCCAAAGCACATTCCAGCTCACGAATTTTCTTCTTGACTTGACCCGAAGCACATTCCAGCTCACGAATTTTCTTCTTGACTTGACCCGAAGCACATTCCAGCTAACGAATTTTCTTCTTGTCTTGACCCGAAGCACATTCCAGCTCATGAATTTTCTCCTTGACTTGACCCGAAGCACATTCCAGCTCATGAATTTTCTTCTTGACTTGACCCGAAGCACATTCCAGCTCATGAATTTTCTTCTTGACTTGACCCGAAGCACATTCCAGCTCATGAATTTTCTTCTTGACTTGACCCGAAGCACATTCCAGCTCATGAATTTTCTTCTTGACTTGACCCGAAGCACATTCCAGCTCATGAATTTTCTTCTTGACTTGACCCGAAGCACATTCCAGCTCATGAATTTTCTTCTTGACTTGACCCAAAGCACATTCCAGCTCATGAATTTTCTTCTTGATTTGACCCGAAGCACATTCCAGCTCATGAATTTTCTGCTTGTCTTGACCCGAAGCACATTCCAGCTCATGAATTTTCTTCTTGACTGGACCCGAAGCACATTCCAGCTCATGAATTTTCTTCTTGACTTGACCCAAAGCACATTCCAGCTCATGAATTTTCTTCTTGTCTTCACCCGAAGCACATTCCAGCTCATGAATTTTCTTCTTGACTTGACCCGAAGCACATTCCAGCTCATGAATTTTCTGCTTGTCTTGACCCGAAGCACATTCCAGCTCATGAATTTTCTTCTTGACTTGACCCGAAGCACATTCCAGCTCATGAATTTTCTTCTTGACTTGACCCGAAGCACATTCCAGCTCGTGAATTTTCTTCTTGTGTTGACCCGAAGCACATTCCAGCTCATGAATTTTCTTCTTGACTTGACTGGACCCGAAGCACATTACAGCTCATGAATTTTCTTCTTGACTTGACCCGAAGCACATTCCAGCTCACGAATTTTCTTCTTGACTTGACCCGAAGCACATTACAGCTCATGATTTTTCTTTTCTTGACCCAAAGCACATTCCAGCTCATGAATTTTCTTCTTTTCTTGGTCCAAAGCATACATCACATTTTGAAAACCCTCAGGGAATTTCATGAACTGTTCTTTCTCATCTTCAGACTTTGAAAAAGAATTTATAATTAATTTCTAAAACTCTAAAGATTCATTCCTTAACAATATTACTTCACATGTGCTCATGAATGTGCAAACGCAAAGTATAAAACTGACACCAGTAAGAACAGACTTGAAAACAGCAGCTTCTCTGAACACAGCTCAAGTTAACTTGTGCTTTCATCATTTTGTTTTCATCATGACGGTTTATGAAGTGTGTGCTGCCAAACTTTGTTAAAAAAGAAAGTTTTACACATAAGCATTGATGAAAAATATATGAAAAGAATTGTATTTCCATTTCACTTTCTAAAGATATTCTAGAGGTCTTTCCCTCAATAGCTCAACATATTCCAGGGTTATTTAAAACATATTTTATCAAGACAAATTCTGGAAACCTCGATTTCATCCCAGTTTTGAACCTCACTCGACTTTGGAATGAGATAGATGTTTATTCTCTCTAAGCATCCTCTCAGGAATTTTGTTTTGTACTCAAGAACCAAAACCTGAATCCCTTGCTGGCTAGACAGGCACTGTGCCACTGAGCTATGTGCCCAGCCCAGAATTATTTTTTCTGCTATTAAATAATTGTATTTTCAGTTTCTCTTTTTTGTAATGTGCAGAAGCCTCACTTCTACATGGTTCTTATGGCTTTTCTATCATCTTGTTTCTTGCCCTCCAAAGGACTCTTACATTTCTGATACATAGTCTCATGTGCAAATCTAATTTTTCATCACTGGAGGACATTAAAATCTGATTTTCATCCTGTATTTCCAATAAAGTAATGTGAAAGTCACCGAAGACACTTGTTTCTGGAGTTCTCATCCTGCCCACTGCTCAGAGCTTCTGCTCACAGTGACTTCTCTCCACTTCTCACCACTCCGAGCTCCACTGTGCTCCTAAAGGCAGCTGCTTAAGGCTTATGTCAACTACAGTTCAGATTCCCTCAGGTCCTAAATCCGAGCCTTTGACTCTGATAACCTAATCCCCATTTCCAGATGCAGCCTCTAGACAGGGGTCATTTACACTTTCCCTTCTTCCTTTTAGTTTACTTCTCCCAGGACAAAACTTCATCAGCCATTATTTAGTATGGATTCCTTCTGCACTGAGTCCTACACATTGCATAGTGAGTCACATGGGTTTCAATCTGAATTTTGTGATCTTCTAACATGGGGCTGATGGCCTGACTGTTAGAATGCCACCCAGCATAAGTCACCCTGTATTTCTTTTATACTGTTGCTTTCCTATGGGTTCATATTGCTTTCTTAAATATTTTCCAGTTATATATGGTACCACTACCAATTTTTCAACATCTCAATGCCTTTGTATATGACACTTAAAGTAAGATGATGGCCCCTGTCATTTTAATTCACAAATGACACCTTATCAACATGTCAGCATGTTATGTGTATGAAAAGTATAGTACAACAACAGGACTAATTTATTTGAATTCTAGAAAAAATTATTTCTCCATATTTCTTCAGAGAAAACACTAGCCAAAATTCTGTAGCTCCCTTATAACAAGTCTTTTCTTGTTGTTGAGACAAAATACCCAGACTCACAAGTTAAGAGAGGAAAGGCTCAGAACTCACAGTTTATAGAGGTTTCAGTTCATAGTAGGCTGGCTCCAGAACAGGGAGGCATTGCAGAGGGGCATCACAGACCAGAAGACAAGCAGGAGCAGCAGCAGCAACAGCAGCAGCAGCAGCAGCACCAGCAGGATCAAGTTTTTTTCTGTCCCTACATCTTATCCAGGTACTCACCTTTAGGGCAGGTAGCACTCATACCCTTAATCTTAACATCACATCCTTGATCCCAGAACTATGCCAAACCAACCGGTGGACCAACTTGGTAATCACATACCCTGAATCCCAACATCATATTCTACAGATCTAGTCACCTATGAAAAACACCCATCTATAGCTCCATGAGAGTTTGGGGGACAGGTAGGCAGGAGACATAGCAACAAGCATCTGTGTAATGAACCTCGATGGACCAAATTGCTGTGACTTTAAGAAATCAGTCAGTGGAAGGAGCCACCTCACATCTCCACTTCCATGCACACAATGTGTCCTTGTGGTCCTAATTCCCACACAGGAGAACACGGGCCACAGGAGAATCTGCTCTGCCTGGTCAAGAGGTACATGGTTTTCATTACACATCAACAAACTGTCACCCAGTCTTATGCGTTACTCTTAGACTGGACAAGTTTAAATGGCTGATAAACACTAATCAATGGGGAAAAATCATGAAACTGCAATGCTAGGACCACTAGTTCCTCAGTAAGACAAATATCCATTTCTACTTTGTTACTGGCATCTTTTTCCTTGCTTACAGTCAAAGAGAAATACAGTGTCTCTGGGGAAAATGCTTGTGTAGTGCCCTTCTATCCATTCTTGGTGACCATATAAATTACAAAATATCATGGAAAAGCTTTCATTGCAACAGATATTCAAAGTCTTAGATTCAGCAATTCAATTTCCTGGAATTTTAAAAGTTATTGCATCATATTAGCTGAGACTCATGACACACAGTAATATATCAATGTCCAGATCAGCATTATTCCCAAAGAAGTGTGGGAATAACTCTCAAATCCTTCAATGGATAATGGAAAAACAAATGTGGTATGTGTAAAATAGGGATTTTAGGCTATAAAAATCTTTTGTATTAAAATATCACTGCCAAAGTCATGAATTGCATGAAACCATTTATCTTCCATAAAGGTAAGAGGACTTCACTACTGCTAGTAAGGAGGTATCAATACGATTACAACAAGTGCTTTTATCAGTAAGATTTTTATAGTGCCTAAAATATTCCTACATACTGGCAGAGGAGGAACTGCTTTCTAGAACAATAGAAATTAAAAAGAAATGCCCTTACCTATCTCATGGTCAACAAGTGTTTCTGAGCTCGTTCAAGTTTACCCCTTAGCTTTTGAATTTTCTTTTTCAGGCTCAAATTCTCCAATGTGAGTGTTTGCACAGATCTATTTAAAAAGTCACATAATCTTTGAAAGACTACTCACAATTTTAAAAGTTAGAAAAACTAGATGACTTGGCAAGTAAGATTTTTCTCATTGTGCTTGTTGACGATTTTTCTTTTGCATTATTGGGAGTGAACACAGGGCTCCACGTGGAAAGCACATGCTCTCTCCTCACTGTACTATTTCTGCTCCCCTAAATTACTCCTTAGCTTTTTGAATTTTCTTTTTCAGGCTCAAATTCTCCAATGTGAGTGTTTGCACAGATCTGTTTAAAAAGTCACATAATCTTTGAAAGACTACTCACAATTTTAAAAGTTAGAAAAAGTAGATGACTTGGCAAGTAAGATTTTTCTCATTGTGCTTGTTGACGATTTTTCTTTTGCATTATTGGGAGTGAACACAGGGCTCCACGTGGAAAGCACATGCTCTCTCCTCACTGTACTATTTCTGCTCCCCTAAATTACTCCTTTCAGGTACATTTATCAAAGCTAGAATTTTCCCCTGGCCTAATGAAGATTTAGTAGTTATATAACTGCAATATGTCTCATATTATGCTGCTGATTTCCTTTAGAGATGCTCAAGTCATTTGGTTAAGCCATACATGTCTAAGGGTTCTTCCATTTTTTCATCATGTTGCACAGAGCTTGTACCTTGATCTTGTGCTTCTGTCAACTGAAAATTAACAAAAAGTTGATTAATAACCTGCCCAACCCTGGTGTTTGTTTCATAACTGTAGTGGACACAGCTATAATGCTCCATCTCCGTATGGTTTATAGTTACCTCTGTGCTGTGTCTACACCGTTAGCTGAACTGCTGAAGCAGGGATCCAATGGCCCACACCTTACAAAATAACACTCTCTCCCCACTACTTAAGTTACCGACCCCAGTTCTAGGTCTGAAATATATTATGTTCCTGATTTTAGACTGTTAGCAGGTCCTCAAACTGACAAAACTAGACGGTTAGCACAGTGCTATGGACCTGCATTTCTGGATGCTTGGTACGCTGATGCTTGAGACCAGCCTGAGCAACTGGGGGAGACAACTCTTTTGCAGGAAACAATAAAAGTGAAAGTTTTGGTAAAATAGAGAGAAAGAGGAAATCCCTTTACTTGTGCTGTCCTTTTAGTTGTATTTTTACAATCTGTTGGGCGCAGGCGCTCAACATACCATACCCCAGCCGGGACTAAGGACCACGCCAGCTTCCGCAATGCGCTACGTCCCTCTTTAAATTAGCCAACCCGTGCGCACTTCGTGCTCACTCCGTACTCTGTGGCAACTCCTGATTGGCCACAGCTGGATATAATAGCCAGAGCCTGCATCCCATTCCCGCCCTGCTTCCTTGTGGCAGCCTGTGATTGGTCACAGCCAAATATATAAACCAGAGCCCGCGTTTATATAACTGTCGTCCACAAGAGCGTCTCCTGTCTCCTGTTTCATTGGAGCTGCTCCGGTCAACTGGTGGCCCGTACGGGGAGTGCTGAGACCCTCTCCCCCAGAACGCTGAGACCCTCTCTCCGACAGTACGGGGAACGAACCTCTCTCTCCGACGGAACAGAGACGTTAACAGGTAAAACCGTCAAGCGCCAATAGCGGGGGCTACTTGGCGGGCGGGGGCTGACAGGTTAAACTGCTCAACGTTGGTGGCGGGGGCTACGCAACAGGCAGCGGGGGCTGCGGGCCGGATGGCGGGGGCTATCGGGCAACCTTGGGCGGACGCGTTGCAAGGGTCAGGAACTCATAAAGAGAGTTCCGGGGGCCGTAAAGAGGCCGGTTTTGGGGGCGCCGTAAACGGGCGCGGGGACTAAGCTGTCCCTGTTTAAAAAAATAAATAAATAAAAAAATAAAGGAAAAAGAAAAAAATAAATAAAAAGAAAAAGAAACTCTTGAAATTCCGGTTAACATGGGTAACACGGCTACTCAGCCACTGTCAGTCGCCTTAAGCGACTTACTGAGAGAAAAGGGATTACAAATGAAAAGAGAACAAATTCAAAACTTCCTCGATCAGGTCGATAAGGTAGCACCTTGGTTTGGTCCCACGGGGTCCATTACCATCCCCAGCTGGGATAAATTAGGGAGAGATCTTGACTTTGCAGCAGAAAATGGTCTCCTGGAGCCAGGAGTCAGACCCCTTTGGGCAGTGGTGAGAAGCTGCCTTACAGACACCTCTTGTCGTGACCATATAAGGGCTGGCGCCATGGCGCTTGATTACCATCAGGCAGAATCCTCCCGCGAGCAATCTCGCGAGTCCAGTGCCGCAGGCGAGGTGACCCCACCCAACCCAGACTCGTCAGATAATGAGGGGGAGGAAGGAGAAGTATACAAAATGGCGGATGCAGACACCACCGAAAGAGGGGAAGTCACACACACGCAGTCGAGAGGGCCCTACTCTGAGGCCATAAATGAGCTGCAACGCAGGATTTCTCAGAGTAAATGGGTCAATGAAAGCCAGTACGAGATCCCAGGGCCGCCCCGTAGAAGACCTGCGGCTCTACCTCCCGACCCGCATCTTGCAGGGGGCCCAAATCGAGCCCGCCGCGATTAAGGGAGCGCCAGCTCGGAGGCCCCAGGTCTCCTTCTGCACCCCTATCTGGGCAAGGGTCCTCCAGTTTACCGCTTGTGACCCCCTGGATGGATACTCCCAGGAGATATTATGGGGATTCTCCCTGGCCACCATAAACACCACAAATATGACTTTTCTAAATTGCTCCACCACAACCTGTTATGTGTTACAATGTTGGGATAACAGTGCACTTTCAGCTGTCGTTATGCAGGTACTCCAGTTCACACCGGTTCCAGTTATGGTGGACTCAGACGAGTTTCCTGTGATCCAGCTCGGGCCAACTCTCCAATTGGCTTTCATAAAGGAATGGGCAGGAACAGGGGCTCTGGCTACCATGACTACACTTGCCGCATTCGGCAGTTTACTTCTGCTCTGTCGGATTCGCAGACAAAGGAATAGGGACAAAGTATCAAACAAGCATTGCTGATCATGGAATCTGGTCAAAGCCCGGCAGCATGGCTCGCCATGCTGTGACGCAGGTGTAGAGCAAAGCATCGCAGGGGGTGTCGTCCTTAGCCAGGAGACACCCCGGTCCCCATGTTGGTGAGCATGCGGGTTGGGCTCATAAAACAATACTCCCGCCCCCTCCAAAAGAGCACCAACGAGTAGTGAGGCACTGTCATGACTGCGCAGCATGACGCCTCACGAGGGGCACCGACCTCTGGAGACCCTGCGTCAGTTATAAAGAAAGGGGGAGATGCTGGGCGCAGGCGCTCAACATACCATACCCCAGCCGGGACTAAGGACCACGCCAGCTTCCGCAATGCGCTACGTCCCTCTTTAAATTAGCCAACCCGTGCGCACTTCGTGCTCACTCCGTACTCTGTGGCAACTCCTGATTGGCCACAGCTGGATATAATAGCCAGAGCCTGCATCCCATACCCGCCCTGCTTCCTTGTGGCAGCCTGTGATTGGTCACGGCCAAATATATAAACCAGAGCCCGCGTAAATAAACTAGCAGTTAACTGTCGTCCACAAGAGCGTCTCCTGTCTCCTGTTTCATTGGAGCTGCGCCGGTCAACAATCCACGCATTACATCCTACTTCATGGATTCCAAGTACTATTTATCAACTATGATATGAATAATGCTTATATGATTAAGAGCAATGCCAATGATAATAATACAGAAATGACACTGCAGTAACATCTAGATGTCTCCAGGAACTGTTGGTGAAACAGAATCTAGACAGACACCAGCATGCCTGGGCCAGAGTTCCAACTCCACCAGTCACCAGCAGTGGGAGCTCTATAAAATCTTTCCTATTAGGTACTATTGTGTTTTCTGTTTTGATAAAGTTTGATATTGTAGGAAAGCTGAGGCAAAAGTTTCCTCAGGTCAAGTGCAGTCTTGATAATTTAGTCAGAAGGTCTCTCAAAATTTAAATCAGAAGCTGGGCTTCGTGTCACACAGCTGTGATTCTGTCACTCAGGAGGCTGAGTCAACAGGGTTACTGTAACCATGAGACCACCTTGGAGAGGCACAGTAAATTCAAGGCCAGGCTGGGGTACACAAAATGTCTCGGCACAGGGGTCATTTACACTTTCCCTTCTTCCTTTTAGTTTACTTCTCCCAGGACAAAACCTCATCAGCCATTTTTTGGTATGGATTCCTTCTGCACTGAGTCCTACACATGGCATAGTGACTCACATGGGTTTCAATCTGAATTTTGCGATCTTCTACTCTAGGGCCAGAGGCCTCACTGTTAGAATGCCACCCGTCATAATTCACCTTGTTTTTCTTTTTTAATGTTGCTTTCCAATGGACCACATTGTGTTTTTTGAATATTTTCCAGTTGTACATGGTACCACTACCAATTTTTCAACATCTCAATACCTTTGTATATTGTACTTAAAGTAAGATGATGGCCCCTGGAATTTTAATTCACAAATGACACCTTATCAACATGTCAGCATGTTATGTGTATGAAAAGTATAGTACAACAACAGGACTAATTTATTTGAATTCTTGAAAAAATTGTTTCTCCACATTTCATCATAGAAAACACTAGGCAGAATTCTGTAGCTCCCTTATAACAAGTCTTTTCTTGTTGTTGAGACAAAATACCCAGACTCACAAGTTGAGAGGAAAGGCTCAGAACTCACAGTTTATAGAGGTTTCAGTTCATATTAGGCTGGCTCCAGAACAGGGAGGCATTGCAGAGGGGCATCACGGACCAGAAGACAAGCAGGAGCAGCAGCAGCACCAGCAGGATCAAGCTTTTTTCTGTCCCTACATCTTATCCAGGTACTCACCTTTAGGGCAGGTAGCACTCATACCCTTAATCTTAACATCACATCCTTGATCCCAGAACTATGCCAAACCAACCGGTGGACCAACTTGGTAATCACATATCCTGAATCCCAACATCATATTCTACAGATCTAGTCACCTATGAAAAACACCCATCTATAGCTCCATGAGACTTTGGGGGACAGGTAGGCAGGAGACATAGCAACAAGCATCTGTGTAATGGACCTCGATGGATCAAATTGCTGTGACTTTAAGAAATCAGTCAGTGGAAGGAGCCACCTCACATCTCCACTTCCATGCACACAATGTGTCCTTGTGGTCCTAATTCCCACACAGGAGAACACGGGCCACAGGAGAATCTGCTCTGCCTGGTCAAGAGGTACATGGTTTTCATTACACATCAACAAACTGTCACCCAGTCTTATGCGTTACTCTTAGACTGGACAAGTTTAAATGGCTGATAAACACTAATCAATGGGGAAAAATCATGAAACTGCAATGCTAGGACCACTAGTTCCTCAGTAAGACAAATATCCATTTCTACTTTGTTACTGGCATCTTTTTCCTTGCTTACAGTCAAAGAGAAATACAGTGTCTCTGGGGAAAATGCTTGTGTAGTGCCCTACTATCCATTCTTGGTGACCATATAAATTACAAAATATCATGGAAAAGCTTTCATTGCAACAGATATTCAAAGTCTTAGATTCAGCAATTCAATTTCCCGGAATTTTAAATGTTATTGTATCATATTAGCTGAGACTCATGATACACAGTAATATATCAATGTCCAGATCAGCATTATTCCCAAAGAAGTGTGGGAATAACTCTCAAGTCCTTCAATGGATAATGGATAAACAAATGTGGTATGTGTAAAATAGGGATTTTAGGCTATAAAAATCTTTTGTATTAAAATATCACTGCCAAAGTCATGAATTGCATGAAACCATTTATCTTCCATAAAGTTAAGAGGACTTCACTAGTGCTAGTAAGGAGGTATCAATATGATTACAACAAGTGTTTTTATCAGTGAAACTTTTCATAGTGCCTAAAATATACCTACGTACTAGCAGAGAAATAAGAACTCCTTTCAAGTACAATAGAAATTAAAAACAAATGGACTCACCAAACTGTCATTTGACAAGTGCTTCCGAGCATGTTCAAATTTTCCTGCTGGTTTCTTCATTTTCTTTTTCTGTCTCAAAATCTCCATTTCGGGACTTTTCACATTTTCTTTTATGCGTAAAAACTCCAATTCAGTCCTAAAATATTGATTTCAAAATAATTATTTGCACAGATCTGTTTAAAAAGTCACATAACCTTTGAAAGACTAATCACAATTTTAAAAGTTAGAAAAAGTAGATGATTTGGTAAGTAAGATTTTTCTCATTGTGCTTGTTGACACTTTTTCTTTTGCATTATTGGGAGTGAACACAGGGCTCCACGTGGAAAGCACATGCTCTCTCCTCACTGTACTATTTCTGCTCCCCTAAATTACTCCTTTCAGGTAAATTTATCAAAGCTAGAATTTTCCCCTGGCCTAATGAAGATTTAGTACTTATATAACTGCAATATGTCTCATTTTATGCTGCTGATTTCTTTTATAGATGCTCAAGTCATTTGGTTAAGCCATACCTGTCTAAGGGTTCTTCCATTTTTTCATCATGTTGCACAGAGCTTGTACCTTGATCTTGTGCTTCTGTCAACTGAAAATTAACAAAAATGTTTATTAATAATGTGCCCATCCCTGGTGTTTGTTTCATAACTGTAGTGGACACAGCTATAATGCTCCACCTCCGTATGGTTTATAGTTACCTCTGTGCTGTGTCTACACCGTTAGCTGAACTGCTGACGCAGGGATCCAATGGCCCACACCTTACAAAATAACACTCTCTCCCCACTACTTAAGTTACCGACCCCAGCTCTAGGTCTCAAACATATTACCTTCCTGATTTTAGGCCTGTTAGCAGGTCCTCAAACTGACAAAACTAGAAGGTTAGCACAGTGCTATGGACCTGCATTTCTGGCTGCTTGGTAAGCTGATGCTTGAGACCAGCCTGGGCAACTGGGGGAGACAATTCTTTTGCAGGAAACTATAAAAGTGAAAGTTTTGGTAAAATGGAGAGAAAGAGGAAGTCCCTTTACTTGTGCTGTCCTTTTAGTTGTATTTTTACATTCCACGCATTACTTCCTACTTTATGGATTCCAAGTACTATTTATCAACTATGATATTAATAATGCTTATACGACTAAGAGCAATGCCAATGATAATAATGCAGAAATGACACTAGACATCTAGATGTCTCCAGGAACTCTTGCAGAAACAGTATCTAGACAGACACCAGCATGCCTGGGCCAGAGTTCCAACTCCACCAGTCACCAGCAGTGGGAGCTCTATAAAATCTTTCCTATTAGGTATTACTGTGTTTTCTGTTTTGATACAGTTTGATATTGTAGGAAAGCTGAGGCAAAAGTTTCCTCAGGTCAAGTGCAGTCTTGATAATTTAGTCAGAAGATCTCTCAAAATTTAAATCAGAAGCTGGGCTTCATGTCACACAGCTGTGATTCTGTCCCTCAGGAGGCTGAGTCAATAGCGTTACTGTAACCACGAGACCACCTTGGAGAGGCACAGTAAATTCAAGGCCAGCCTGGGTTACGCAGCGAAACCGTGTCTCCAATAACCAAAAAGAAATTAATTAATCCAGGTATAGTGGCACATGTCTATAGTCCTAGCAATAGGGTTGGCTGATGCATGAGGTTAGCTCATTTGAGCCCAGGGCAACTTAGAGAGGCCCTCTTCAGAAAGAAACAAATATGGCCCATGGATGAAGCTCTGTGGAGGACCCTGGTTTCATTCACCAGTGCCAGAACTGTCTGGACGGTGAAGAGGAAATACTGGAGTTTTCAGAATGGCCCAGGGCTCTGTACTGGGCTGTAGTGAGAAAGGCACAGGTGAACAGGAGGAAGGAAAAAGGGAGATACTTTACTGCTCCAAGGGGCCTCCTCAGCTGACCTCAGGGGAGAGAAAGCAAAATGTGATGTTTTTGGCAGGTGGTGGACAATCGGACAGGCTTTTTGTGCAAGCTGAACTGGTCACTCATGATGAAGGTGGCAATAAATGCAGGGTATGCAGCCCAAAAGACATCCCTGCAGTCCCTTGAGACTCATCAGTTAGCTCAAGTAGTCAGTGGCACTTCATTTGTAACAACTCACAGCTTATTCTCACATAGCAGTGCCCAGTGGGCAACGATCACGCAAACAGTGCTTCCTGGGTTAAGCAGTATGTACATAACATGCCCATGAGAGGAGGCTAACCCACTGAGCTGAGACTATTGGGCCCTGCTGCTAAATAAAGGTCCTCAAATCAATTCATTTGTAGCAACTGCTAGGCCTCTTCAGAAAGCAGTCTGATGTTCAAATGAACGGTGTGGTATGGTACTTCACAAGAGCTTTTAGGTTGGTCAAATGCCTGGTCTGTGAATCCTGCACATAGCTATGTGATGAAGGCAAAACTCCACTTTTTCATGGTAAGGAAAATATGATCAGTTGACATGAAATTCTCCATTAGATTGCGTACTTTCAATTTTGTATTTCTTAAAGTATTGTCAATGCTATTATGTCAATGTTTCAAAGAAATTATCGGTTATAGTATAATTAAGTCCTTAATAGTTTTTTGAGCCACAATCTTGCTATTTCATGCCACCTGGCCTAGCACTCATAGCACTCACCCTGTCTCAGCCTCCCAGGACTGCGATTACAGGTGAGTGCCAACATGCAAGGCTGTGAATATTAAATTGCATAAATGAAATCTAAAATTTGTTAAAGAGTGAAAGCATTTATTAAATATAGGCACAAATGGTATAAAATAAAATTTCATTAAGAAACACTTCACTAGCTTCAAAGTTAGCTAAATCATAAGAATACTCAAATTGACACTTGTGTTCATGATTAAACTCAACTTTCATTTCTTTATTCAGTAAACAAACTGAGCTATTAGATGTCAACATTTATAATAAATACAGTTAGCTGTATATGTGGGCTTTTCTGAGGGTGATTTAACATTTTGTTTTCAACCCACATAATAGGGACGTGTGATGTATAAGAATGTTTTGTTCAACACTGGACTGCATGCTCAACTATGGTCCTTGAAACGATATTGCTCAGTGATGTGGGAGACGTAAGTGTGGGTGGCCACCTGCTTACATTTGGATAATAATGAAAATAACAAACCACACATGCTTTGGATCATATTCTCAATGTAAGCAATGCATGAGTAAATATGCAATCAAAGAAATACTACAATGCCGATACAACAGCAATATAAAATTTTCATCAAAGATTAATTTACCTGATTCACTTCTGAAGCTTTGAATTCCATTTCAAGTGTTGCATAAGAAATTTCAAGCTGTTGTTTTGTTTCAACTTCTTGCAAACATTTTTCCTCGAGACTTTTTTTCTTGTCCTCTTCTTTTAAGACAAGTCTGAAGTGAAACCAGCTTATTTACAATGTATTTTTTAAGTGGATCAAGAAGCCAACCCCTTCCTCTGAGTCAGTGACAGTCACAGGCCAAGGGAAGTAGAAATATGTAGCCAATGGCTTCCTGTGAGCCAGCAGTTGGGCTGGGAGATAAGAGCTGAGCCCCTCCCAACCCCTGCAAGCAACCAGCTGATCACAGACATACAGGCTGGGATAATAGCTACTTAGGCAGGAAGAAAAACAACTTAAGCCTGTAGTGTTTAGCATTTCACTTTGCAGGCCTAGCCCAGTGCTCTGAGCATTTACTTGGTGGAAAATAATATGCAGTATAGCAGCTATGGGAGAGTTCCTTCTAAAGGTGAAAGCCACTGTTAATTCCCTATTATCTTGTTTTAAAGTTCTGTATCACTTTCAGGGTTTTGTTTGGCTTTCAAATATTTTTCCTTCCTATCTGTTATATTTTATATCTTTCACTTTAATCTCTTCCAAAGGGCACACCTACTTGAAGTGTGTGTGTGTGTGTGTGTGTCAAACACAATTCTGAGAGGTAACATTTTATACATCACTAAGGTAGGTGAAGATATAACAAGTACCTTGCACAGGTGCAAGTACAGACAGTAAGAATTTAAACCCAGGAATGTTCCACAGTACAGTGGATCCCCTAAATGCACAGTACTGTTCCTAGAGCACTTGCAATTGCGAAAGACTGCAAATTTCAGATATGATCATAAAAATGCTTATCAATGCCTTTTTTATAGTTTAAACTCTAAATATGCTATGACGTCTGGAATTATGTAATTTAATAAAATATTGTATTGATGAAACCTTAGTGTGGGGCATTTTGGCAGCATCATTGGGATCTTAGGGTTTTTAAGAACACAACTGACAACAATGGAGACAGACGCATGCAGTGCATCAACCTGTTACAATGCAGAGATGGGTTACAAGGCAGCAAGCACTCCAAAGCCAGAAGAACTGAGTAACGTGTGAATGCACTACTCGCAAACCTCCTGTCAGAAACTCCTTGTGGAGGATCCCTGTGGTTGCCATGAAACTGTGGGGGGCTCTGTGAAAAAATGTTAGGATCCAACTAAAAATCAGTGAAAGAGTGAGGCTGAGAACTCTGAACTGTGACATCGTGGGAGTATGCCTTATGTTATGAAATAACTACCTTTAAGCATTTAGTGTTAAGTGATGTTAAGACCACATTGACATTTCCCACAGCTTCAAACACTGATGGCACAGGCATGACTATCCTGCTGGGCAGCACTGAAAGGCATGCAAGTGTGGCTCCACTGTGATTGTGTTAATCCATATCAGCATCCATTGTCAGTTATAATCACATAATTTCTGAGTTTTACAAATATTCTTAAAAATTAAAATGAATAAACATATCTTTCTCTACTGATGGTTTCTAGTGGTGTATGCATACACTCTAAAATCTTAAGAAAACAACTCTTAAATGCTGCATTCTTGCTCAGAACACCTGCTTCCCTAACTTTCCCAGTGAAAGGTGTCTAGTGTTGTCCGATCGTCCCCAGTAGTCAGCTTCCTGTGTGACCAGTGTTGTAACTGCTCTTTGTCAAATTCATTTGTGCTTCTCTTAGCCAATCTTTCTGCAGCAATGATGAGGCTGGGTATCCTCTTGCTTTCCCTGTAGACTACACTGTTCTGTTTTATTTCTAGAAAAGCAATTCCTGCTAACATTCCATTAAAGGAAAATAAAACATTTACAGAGGTTTTAACTTCCTCCATCTTTGACAGTGTCTTGTAATCTTTAAATACACATCACTTGTTGGAGACTAGCAAACAGGAAACGGGCCTTGTTAGACACTAAGGAAGTCACAGATTCCGTGGAGTGCTGCTGTTTATGTTTATTCTTTACTTTCCTCAAAGGCACGTTGGGTCCACTGCTTTAAAAATAAAAAGTCATTTAAGCAACTCAATTCAAAAACAAGGTTACAACTCTAGAGTATGAAATTGTCTTCATTTTAAGCAGTAGATGAAAATAATTTTGAAACGAAGCATTGGGTTGAAATTAGTCCAAGCCTACAAAAGGACTGACTGGAGCTGTGGCAACCCCGTGTTGATTCAGTCAACTGTCACTGGCTTCACCCACCAAACAACCAAGCATCCAACCAAACAACCACTTAATGCTAACATTTTGCTTCCTGCAAGGCACACTAATATAGCTACAGATGGAAAATCACTTTCCTTCTGAACTTTGGCCAGTTTTTAAATTCTACTCTTTGCAAAACCATATACAATGGTACCTGGGTTCACAAACTCAATTGTCTCCACAATCCTGATGGCAAAACAAACTGGACAAGAACTAAATCAAATCTAAACCAATTAAGATCAACACTGAACCTACCCACAGAACAAAAAAATTTTAGAGACAGCATCTTACCATGTAGTACAGGCTGGCCTAGAACTCATTTATGTAGCCAAGACAAGTCTCAAACTCACAGCAACCCTCGTGTCTCAGCATCCCAAGTCAAACTTGCTGGATTGCAGGTGTGTGCCACCATGCCCAGCTCAACCACTTTTATTTGGTTCTGACTCAACTCAGTTTGCAACCAGAATCACAGAAAAAAATCAAGATCAAGAACTGAGGTAGCACTCAGGCACCTGTGTTATAACAACACCATGCCCAACCAGCATAGCTCTCTCTTTCCAGAGGAAGCAACACAGTACATTCCAATTTTGTCTTTTAATTTCAGTTTAGAAAGTTTTAGTCCTTTGGCCATGATATTTTTTGAAGCCTATTAAATTTACTATCTTTGTGTTTTATTTTTCTTAATAAACTACAAACAAAGCCTGCAATTCTTTTAATCCACTGTACTGTAAGTGAAACTACCCTAAAAGAATGAAGAATCACAATATTCAAATTTTCTTCCTAAATGAAAAAAATATTAATGTAGAGTAAAAACTAAAACTTTCAGAATGAATTTTCTTCCTGAACCCTTTTTTCTAGTACAGGAGGTTGAATCAAGAGTGTCCTAACACTGAGCGCTACCCCCAGTCCCTTTCTATTTTGAGGCAAGGACCTGCTCAGCTTCTTAAGCAGGATTCGCTTTTGCAATCCTTCTGCCTCAGCTTCCTAAGTCAAACTTTTTTAAGTGACAAATTAGCCTACTGTTTAAAATAATACACAAGGAGTAAACTCTACTCACACTGAGTAAATACTGACTAGCTACTCACTGTGTGCTACACCTTTTTGTAAGCACTGGTGATATTGTAGTAAATACACACAAATTCTATGGACGACAGTAAAGTATACACTCCACAACAACAAAGGATGGTCACGATCAAGAAAACTACCAACAACAAATGCTGGAGAGGCTGTGGGGAAAAAGGCACTCATCTGCACTGTTGGTGGGAGTATAGATTGGGGCAACCACTGAGGAGGTCAGCCTGGAGATTTCTCAAAAGGCTGGAATTGTAACTCCCATTTGACCCAGCTGTACCACTTCTAAGCATATTCCCAGAACTAAAACATCATAAAACAGTGATATGTGTGTACCCATGTGTATAGCAGCACAGTTTGTAATAGCCAGATCTTGGAAATAACCTAAGTGTCTGTCAACTAAGGAATGGATAAAAAAGATGTGGTATTTTTATACAATGGAATAGTACTCAGCTATAAAGAATGATCACATTGAGATATTTATAAATAGATGGATGCAACTTGAGACCATACTCATAAGTGAAATAAATCAAACTCACATCTATAAATCCTGTATAGTCTCCCTAGAGTAAGAAATGGTAAGTGTATATAAGATTTTATAGTAGTCATGATTCCCCATTATATGGCTTTGAAGCCTTGTAATGTTTTCATTCATTAGTTGGTGTGGTTTTATTCTATTTTGTTAGATTTTATTATGTATGATGGGATGAACAGTTATTTTGAAGAAAACAAGACATTATGGTAGCCATTGCTGATGTAATATCTTATTTTGAAACCCTACGATGCTTTTGTTCTTCAGTTTCCATTGGTTCTATCACGTTGTGTTCTATTGCATTTTGATATGTGTGATAGTATAAACAAATTTTTATGGAAAATGAGATAATACAGTAGCCACTGTTCATTTTCTGTTATTTGGTTCTGAATGCCCTATAATACTTTCCTTCTCGTCAATAGTTTTAGACTATTTTGTTGTGTTTGATACTATTATATGTGAAGGTATGATTAACTATTTCAAAGTAAGAGACATTATGGTCGCTACTGCTAATATCCAGTTGTCTGCTGCTGATGTGCTGTGTTGCTTACATTGTTCTGTTCTTTAACTTACTTTGTTTTTTTTTTTTTTTTTTTTTTTGTCTTTTTCCTTTTTATCGGTACCAGGGATCGAACTCACGACTGCCTGCTTGCAAGGCAGGTGCTTATGCCGCTGAGCTAAATCCCCAGCCCACATTGTTCTGTTCTGATGTTCTTTGTACTGTACTCTTTTGTCTTAATCTCTTTAAAGTAACATAAAATAAATTTTAAGAAAACAATGAAGAGACAACCTTTAAAATGCAAACCAAACATGTTCAGCCACTCCACAGGCAGAGGACAAGCATCAAGAGTACAGACCTACCCAAGAAAACTCACTCAATGAACTGGCAACTGAAATGAAATGATACTTCTTATAAGTACAAATGGCCAATAAAAGCATGGAACTCATCATTGCTTCTGAAAATCAGATAAATACAAATTAATACTAAACCCAGATAGCATTTTATCTTAGAAAGAATGGTTACCAAAAAAACCCTAATTATAAATGGTAATGAAAAATGTGGAGATCTACACTGATAAAGGTAATGTAAACCGTTATGAACACTATGGTAATCGGAGTGGTGATTCCTAAAAAACTAAAAATACAAATCCACCTGAGCTATGACCCTTGTAGAAATCTTCCAAAATAATTAAAATCATGCTACACGAATACATAGGTACCTATGTTTACAGCAGCACAATTTGAACAGCTACATCTGTAAAATAGTGTATACATACATCAGCAGAAGAATGTACAAGGAAAATAGTATCCATACACAATGGAACACTGCACTGTGAAAAAGACAGCTAACCTTGAGGAACTCATAGATAAATGAATGCAACTTGAGGATATAAAGTTCTTTGAAATAAGTCTGAAACACAAGTTCAAATATTTTCTGGTTTCTCTTATATGAGCATACTTCTCCAAATTGCATACTTTGCTTTTCCAAATATTTTATATGCCAATTTATTTCATTTATGTTACTAGCTCATTTTCAATCACTGAAAAGAAACATTTACACTTTTTCCTTTTTATATGAAGCATTTAGGCTTATGTTTTGTACTCTGAGGAAGTTCCATGAACATAGCAATACACAGTGTTTTTCCTTATTGTTTTACTACAAAAGGTATTCTTCTCATTAAAAAGCAGACATCAGTCAAAATTACTCAATAATAGAGCATGACTTGTACTGCACAGTATTCCTTATGTTGCCCAATCCAAATAATTTTTCTATCTGATGGTTTGTGTTGATCTTTTTCATTATACACCAATCACTAAGGTAGTCTTTCAGCTACTGACTTATTTGACTTATTACCACTCCACAACACTGCTGAACTCTTGTTTAAAAAAAGAACCATACCTTTCCGGCTCATTCACCACATTCTTTGTTCCTGTCTTTTTTAACAATGTTGCCGTTTCCATTCTGTTTTCCCTTAGAGCAAGCCAAAGTGGTGTGAGGCCTTCCTGTGGAGAAGCAGAAACAATTTAAAACCCACACAACTGCCTGCTTCTCAGCTGAACTGAACAGCTTGTGAAGGACCCTGACTGTTAACCTGATATAGATAACAACACACAGCAGTCTCTTCCTTCTCACTCCCAGTGCTTCCACACGTGCTGCCCTGCCATACCCTCTGCAGTGCATGCTCTCTGCCCACAGTGGCTACAGAAACCCCAGGGTCACAACTCGCTCCAGTCACTGGTCCCAAGGGTCTTTCCATCACAGCTTTTATCATGGTACTCAGAGTTATGTAACACCTCCCGCTTCGATCAAATGCACCTTCAGGGCAGGGGCTGTATCTTTTTTCTCAGTAGCTCCAACCATAATGCACAGTCAAAAATTATTGAAGGATTTGGATTAAATTAATGAGTTAAATCATCATCCCTAGGGCAGGAATTCTCAGCCTATCTTCCAAAGAATAATTTTCCATGACTTCTATGTCTCAACAGATTTGATAATCATGTTTGAGAAATTATAAAACTGCATTATTTCCTCAGTATTAAAATCTCTTTACCTTTGCTTTACTCCTATTTAACATTACTTTTCTTCTGACAAATATCAACATGAGGAATTAACAGTTTCAGGGATACAGAGCTGAGAGCTTTCTCGTACTATGGAAATTTTTTCTGAGTTAGGCAAGAAACTTGTTGGATTCTCCACCTAGTGTAAGGATCCAAATACAATTCTTAACCATTCCAGCTTTCAAGGAGTCCCTGAGGACATGATCCAAGTGAACATGGATCCCTTATTACTACACAATCCATGGGGTTCTGTCCTATTACTAGATGAAAGTAGAGAAGATCAGTACAAAATTTCAATTGTCATTTATGCTGATAATGCTAAGATCCCCACGCAGCATAGCTATTGTTTTTAATAAGTTATATTGTTTCCATTTTAATTACTACTGTTATAGAAATCAGAGGTAAAATATAGTTCATCAATAAAGATTCTAATACTGCTTAATTTGCATTTTCCCATAATAAATAAATTCTAATACTGCTCAAGATGCATTTTCTCATAATGAACAAATTCTAACACTGCATAATATGAAAAATTTCTCAGAATTTTCTCAATATGAATTTTCTCAATATGAAAACTGTATCATAATGAAACTCACTAAGTTGCTTATATTTTTAAGAGATAAGGCTGAAAAAGAAGATACAAAATTCTTGGTAACATGCACAAACTATCCAGTTGTGATTATAATTAATAATACCTTCAGGCATTCTCATAGGAACATGGTTACTTATAGTATATGGGAAACCTTTTTTAAAGAATCTCTAAACTTCATTCCATTTTAAAATATTCATTCTAAAATCTAGATTACATCCTTATAAATGAATATAAGATATTCTGAAATTCCTGACTACATTAAAATATACCATCATTTAAGAACTGGAAACTCTCACAGAAGCACAGTAGTGGGCAGGAAGAAGTACAGAATTGAGCCAATAGCAAACTGGATAAGCCATGGGAGCTTTCTGTACAGGGGGCACACCCTCACAGTCACAGGGGCTCTGAAGACAGCACAGCCTCTTCTTTGTGAGCATCTCCAACTTCAAATTATGGAGACGTTTTCTGAAATTTCATTGTGAATTCAGTTGATGGAAGCAAATTGCATAGAGCTAAGAGGCACATTTAGTCCATAGTGTTCTGCTTATATCTTTGCTGTGCATGTGCTTCCAAATGGTTGTGTACAATGTAAAATTCTTCCCTTAACATCATGTTTTACCAAAAAGAGAGGTCCTGCTATGAAATAAAAAAGATTATACCTATTTCAATAATTTTTCCAGCACGCATACTTTTCCTCCATGTGTATGCAGTTCTCCCTGACTGTTAAGCAGGTAAAAAGGAGTGCCGAAAGGAAATTATCAAAACTATTCCCAGCGGGACAGGGGACAGGAACATCTGTAATCTTATCATTCTGTGAGGCTAAGAAGAGGGATCCAAGTTCAGATTTGATTTCTGTCTCTGCAACTTAGTGAGACACTGTCTCAAATTTTTAAAAGTGATGAGTGATGAGTGCTGGGGATGCAGCTCAATGGAAAAGTCCTAGGATCAATCATTAGTAACACACACACACACACACACACACACAAAATAAAAATAAGCAATAAAAATGTAAAAAACATTCCCACCTATGTTCTTACAATTTCATGGATTTTCACCAGGGGGGTCACTTAATACATTGAAATAGTCTATCACATGCCTTCAACTAAATACAGGCTCAAGATGGCTATTGTTCAAACTCCTACAAATCACCATTTGTCAACACTGGGCCATTAATGATAATAAAGAGAGGCACTAATGATGATAAAGAGATGTGACATTCTTCAAGATTCAATCTCAACCATCAGAGAATTTCTACAGAGCTTCACAGTGGCAGTGACTGACTGCAGATGGGAGGGAAAGTGGTGGGATTCTGCAAAATAAGAGGTTTCACTGATGATCCTCCTTTTCACTTCCCATGGACAGAGGTAGAGAAAGACAAAAGGAACTTGGCCTGATTTTGTTGGAAAGGAGAGATTAGAAGGAAGTGGTATCTAATCCAACTCATCTAGAGATTTCTTCAGTTTCTGAGGATTAGGAATTCACCATTAAACATGCCTGTCCATTAAATGCTTCTGAGCTACGTCAGAATCTTGAGGAAATATTTTGAAATATCCATGTCAGGGCTTAAGACATTTACTGAACCCAAATCTCCAGGGCAGAGCCTCAACTGTTTCAAACCTTTCTCCTGACCACAGAAACGCACAAGTCTAGATGAGGACTAGAGAACCTAGAAGATGACATCAGTCTCATCTCTCATCTACACAGCCACTACTTTTTACTAGTTGAGAATTTAGACAAAAGGAGGGAAGGTGAGAGACAGGTACTCCATGGAAGCTCCATTTAATCCTCTTGGCTCAGGGCAGAACAGGGACTAGTACATTCAAAATACAACTGATCTCATCATACAAGCTCCTTAACTCCCAGCTCCCAGCAAAACATCATATGTTTGAAAGGACAATTCAGATTCTTATCCTAGTTGCTATTTCTGACTGAAAAGGAGAGGACTTCTCTTTATTATTCATTCATTTCCCTTGTTTCCCACTTAATCACCATGCATCCTGTGAAAAACTGGATTGATCCAGTTCTCCTAAAATTTCAGGTTTATATCATTCTCTTTACTAGTTAAAAATTTTTAAGAGGACAGGAATATAGCTCAGCAGCACCATGCTTGCCTGGTAAGTGCAAGGTCCAGAGTTTGATTCCTAGTATTGAAAAAAAGAAAGAAAAAAGAAAAGAAAAAAATAAAGAAGTTTTATTCCCAAACTGAGTACAACCAGATTATCTGCACTATGGAATGCTGAGGTAGGCAGATTGCAAGTTTAAATTCAAATTAGGCAACTAATTTGAAACTCTACCTCAAAGTAAAACATAACACAAAAGAGCAGGAGATGCAGCTCAGTATGAATATTCTGTGTTCAATTTCCGGTACTGAATAGAAAAAAAAGTATTTTTCCTAAAAATTGATCTTATCTATGCACATGAACCAGAAAAAATATTTTTTCAAAAACAGCCAACCAACAAAGCAAACTCTATGGGCCTGCATTATTTCTAATTATTTTTCCTTCTCATTTTTCCCATTTAAGTCAAATCACCAAAAATGGATCATTTTTATGAGCTGTTAACAGCAACAAAATTACCACTTATTGTAAAATACTGTTGTTCTGTTTAAGTTTTAAAATAATACCTATTTCTGAGGCTAATTTTGCTGTCCTGTGTTGTTTTACACTAGTGCAAAAAAAAAAGAAAGAAAGAAAATATAACCATTTGGAAAAAATAACAGAAAAATGATTTACTTTTTAAATTTCAGTGTCTTCACAAATGCTTGCTGTAAGTGCATAATAGAAACTCACATCCTCTAGCATTTCATTAAAACTATCAACATTGAAAGTGAAAACATTAACTATTAAGTTATTTAAAACAGTGTATTTCCATCCATGAAACACTTGACCTTCTAAATATGGAGAACTGACCAACCAATATGTCACTGTGAACAGGAAAGTATTTCAGAAACTTTGGAAAGAAAATTCAGTGCTCTATACCTTGTTTTTTGCCTCAGCATCGGCACCATGCGAAAGCAGTTTTGCTGCTAGTGAAGACTTTGAACTGTAAACTGCATAATGCAGAGCAGTGTTGCCCTTGGCATTGGCAATATTTGGATTTGCACCATGTTCCAAGAGAATACTAACACAGTCTTCCTCGTAGCATTTTACAGCCTGTGGGTATTGTAACAGAGGAGACACCATCAACTCAAGAAACTCCAAACACACTTTCCACATGCCTGGCCAAGGAGTTATATTCAAATTACATCAACTGACTTTGATTTTCAGCATTTAAATACAATCCCTCCCATGCTGAAATTGTTGGCTGCTATTTACCTTAATCAGAGCGGTATCATGGTCACTGTCCCAGGCATTAAGGTCAAACTTTTTATGTATCAGGAGTCTCACCACTTCTGGATGGCCATAGGCACTGGCATAATGCAGAGCAGTCCTGGGACAGTCAGAAAGATTATTAGGAAATTACAGCACTCCATTTCAAAATTCATAATTATTCATGGAATTGTGAACATTAAATACCTTTCACAATAAGTATTTAATTATCTTTGAAAACATAGAATGCTTAGCATCTCTTATTACTCACCTGTGAATGGAAGAGCAAGTGGGTGATGCTGCATTTGTGTGTGGTGCAGGGGGTGGAAGCTGCTGTCTTGCACATACTAAACAAGATCCCTGCACTGCGCTACCTCCCAGCCTAGCGCAACCCACTGGAATAGAAAGAGCAGGCCTTGGATTTAGCTCAATTGGAATTTAATTCCTACTCTAAGTTCTTACTTTCTAGCCATCCCTTAGCCTTTCTGTGCCTCGGGATTGTCACCTACAAAATGAGGACTGAAAGCAGTTCTCTCACAAGACACCACTGTGATGGTTAAGTAAGAATCCACACAAAATTTTTCGAATAACTTCTCAAACAAGTAACAGCTCAATAATTGTCTGATACTATAATGTCTCCTATTACTACTTAACAAAGGCAATATTTCAATTAAGTAAAATAAAATAATTCAAATGGACCTACCTTGTGGGGTTAGAATTATTTCAATAAGCCTCCAGACACTTTTTCTCATATTTTAACACCTCTGTCATTGGAAAGCCACACACAGCTCAGAAGACAACAGGTCTTGTGTAACTATAACCGGTGGTGTGGGAGGGCCCCTCCTGACCTTTGGAGTATGGGGGGCTTTTTTTAACATCAGCCTCTGTGTATGCTACTGATATAACACTATAACATAAACCAGCCTATAGAATGTTAAGGTATACCGGCCAGACTGGAAAATCCTTGCATGTGCCCATATAAGGGAGATGAAAAGACAAAAATTGTATAAAAGGGGGCAACTATACCATGTTAATCATGAATCTGCTGAGTTAGTGTCAGCACCAATGAAGCTGCCTCCTCGGGCAGCTGGAGTGCCCTGCCTCTCCATGTGAAAATCCCACAGCAGTGGCTTTTAAAAAGGTTTCTTCGTAAGGCATCATCACATGATTCATAGTAAAATCTATACATACAGATAATTTCTTTATTTCGGAAGAAGTAAAAAGTTATCAGAAATGCCAATACACACACATAAAAATGAAAATTATCTGTGCTTAACTAATATTTCTGTTTTTCTCAAGGATTATTTTATTAATAGTCAACTTTCACTAGAGTTTCATGTCTACTATAGAAATCAAGGATAAGAGAAAGGAAAGAAGAGCACACAGTACCGTTGCCAATACTAATCATAACATGCAAAATGCAAGGCACAAAAATGTCAAAATATAGAATACTCAGCATTGTTTCTGGGCCAATGAAACTGTTAGAAGGAAAAAATTTAATAAACTCCTAAATATTACAACTAGAATGAACTTCTCGATAATAAAAAAGAACAGAAAATGTCAAATGCCTGAAAATAACAAATTTTGCCACAATTTGTATACATTTTCTGTCTAAAACAAGACTGCAGCCTATCTATGTGTATGCAAAATTAAACTGACTCTTTGCTCAGTGGATATATGAAAGTGCATCTTTCCCTGTTAAGAATATATTGATGTGATGCCAATTTCAGTGATTATATATCACTCCATCCTATGAATGCACTGCAACTGATACAATCTCTTCTGTGAATCCATCACTATTTTAAGCAATACTGAAGAAAGGCACATTAAATTCGTCTCTGTATGTCCTAAAGATATTCTAGAAGAGAGCTGATTGGTGGAGACATGCTTTCCTAAACTGTGGTATAGTACTTATATCAAATTTCCTATTTGAAAAAGTCATAAGCCATCTCCAGTTTTAAGCAGCAGAATAAACTTTTCTTCATTCTCACACTCTGTAACTGGAAAACATTTGATTCCTTTGTAAAATTAAATTCCCCTTATCAGGGACATTAAACATTTCTTTTTATGTTTACAGGTCACTTGTCAAACCAACCACATAATTTAGAGTTAAATATAGCTCAGCAGTACAGCCCAGGATATGAGGTGTGTGCTATCTAGCATGGAAGTAAATTAGTATTCAATATTTTTCTTTGATGATTTTTTAAAAATTACCCTGTAAGTTTAAGATACATTTTTATCTGCTGTATGTATGTATGATTTTGTTTCATCTGATGTATGATGTATTTTATGATGTATCTATTTATCTCTCCTTTATTTTATTTTATTTTATTATTTTATTTTTTTTTTTGGCACTGCAAATCTAACTCCTGACCTCACATTTTCATGCGGGCACTGTGCCACTGAGTTAATATCCCAGGCCCTTGTAATAAATGTCTCACAAGTATGTTTTTCATTTTGTTAATGATTTTCCAATATAAATGAGAATTTAATTTTTCTTTTGGTAGTCAACCTTCAGAATGCAGGTGGGGAAGGGGATGGCTGAGTGGTAGTGTGTTTCGCATGCACCATGTTCTAGGAGCAACCCCCAACACAAAAAAATGAATGTTCATTGTTGGTGTCATTCTTAGGAAGGCTCAAATAGGCTATGTGTTTTCTTTTGCTACTTTTCTCATTTTGTATGATATAAAATTTTTAATCAATACACCACCAGAAACTTTTGTGACATAAAAATCCAGGTTTTTTGGAAACACTTTACAGGCATTTCATTCATGAGTCATTCCAATTTTTCAACTTCTAAAATCTGACAGATATTTGAATGTTTCCAGGTTTTCTACTAAGTTACATTCATTTATTTATCTTTTGGGCTGTTGGAAAACAATTAATTTGTGAAAATGACTTACCGTGATACCTACGAAGGTGGGCTTTCACTACATTTTCTTAGTGACCCCATAGCGAAAGAGGCTACGGACACTCAAGTCTTATGCGATTTTTTAATTTAGCTTCTATAAAGCTGATACACAGAAAGCTCACATTTTGAGACTAACAGAACTTTCTAGTCAAGAACATGCAGCCACCTTCCCATCTCAGTTTTCTTATAAGGTTCCTTAGTAAAGAACATACATGCACAGGTGTACACTGATAGTAAATGGACACTAGATTTTCATCAGGTTAAGTTTCCACCCTAAGTTTGTAGATTACAGGAAACATGTCATAGTTCCCTTTTTAAATAATATGTACAACAGTACATCTCTTAACGTGATACTAAGAATAAAACTCTATACACGTGTTACCATGTTTAAATAGCTTTTCTGCAGTCAATAATGTAGTCTACACAGGAAGTATAAGTCCACTAAAAACCAGTGAATGTTTGGTTTTTATTTTGCAGCTTATGGACACCACCTGAGGATCGACTCTCTGGCCAGCTTTGCCTCCCAGGGTGGTGGGAATCCCCCTGCCCCCGCTTCACCCACTTCTTCCTCTCCCGCATCATCCTGGCCCCACTCACAGCCCCCGGGCCTGCAGCCCCATTACCTTTGCTTGCTGTCTCTGTAAACTGTGTCCGGTTTCTGGAGGAGATGCTCCACCTTGGCCTTGTCGCCCTTGCGGGCAGCCTTGTGGAGCTCGGGCACTGAGCTGTCAAAGATGCCTGGCATGGCATCCCCGTGACTCCTCCCATCGTCTCTGTTGCTTGGCGGTTTCTGGTCCTCACCGGGCAACCTGTAGACCCTCTTCATGGCAGAATCTCAGGCCCCTTTGACCTCTCACTGACTTTCAATGAACGCCAAGCAACCTCTTTTATCCAATCTCTAGGCTCTAATGGCCCTGTACATGCGCATTTCCACAAGTCCTGAGCAAGAAACGCAACCACCTCACCCGCTCGGCTTCTGAGTAAGAAGCCTAACCGCTTCTGCACGTGCACGGCTCCCGAGCGAGCAGCCTAACCGCTTCTGCACGTGCACGGCTCCCGAGCGAGAAGCCTAACCGATTCTGCACGTGCACGGCTCCCGAGCGAGAAGCCTAACCGCTTCTGCACGTGCACGGCTCCCGAGCGAGAAGCCTAACCGCTTCTGCACGTGCACGGCTCCCGAGCGAGAAGCCTAACCGCTTCTGCACGTGCACGGCTCCCGAGCGAGAAGCCTAACTGCTTCTGCATGTGCACGGCTCCCGAGCAAGGAACCTAACCTTCTCTGCAAGTGCATGTCTCTGTAGGTTCTGCGCATGCTCACCAGGTCTTCCTAGTATGCTGGCCCATGGGTTTGTGCTAGCCTGGGGATGGCCAGGTAGTTAATCATCATACAGGTTTTGTTTTCAGATTTGGAGATGTTGGGGTGAAGATGTGGGCATTATGGAAAAGGTAGGGAGATGCTGGGTTTGAGCTGGGGTTATTTGTTGTGTGTTGTAATATTGGAGAATTTTTATTTGAACTTGAGATTTTAGGCTGGGATTTATGTGGGAGAAAGGAATAGTGAGGTTGAAAACTGTGCAGTAGACTGTCAGTAAGGCCGTGTGTCCTAGAAGGAGAATGAATAGGAGTAGTGGAAGGGGGAGTAAGACTGAAGGCTTTGTTTTAGGCAGTGTAAGGTGTTTGAATCTAAAATTTTAGTGAACAATAAAAGTTTTGGTGTTGTAGGGAGAGATTGAAGTATGACAGCAGCAGCAGTATGAGGACCAGCAGTAAAAAATGCCAAGGAAGTAAAGAGAGTAACAGAACACTGGGCTATGAACGGGTGAGGTGGAGGTGTGTAGGTCTTATGATGAGGCACATGTGTAAAATCTATTAGTCTTTATTTGGAGTGTGTTCACAAAGTTGATAGGTTGGGAAAGAAGCAGATAAATGTCTCTGAGGAGAGGTTTTGGCACAAAACAGCTGTGAGTGACCTGATGAATATTTTTAGAGAGGAATGAGTAGTGAGTAGACTTAGTAGTTTATATAGGGCTTGACTGTCTAGATGAAAGCAGTTATGTATGTTATGTATGTATGTATGTATGATGAGGTCTAAAACATTGATCTGGGAGGAAGAACTTGTGGGTTTGTGAATTAACTGTCACTGTGTAGATGAATATTGAAGTGAAGTCAATGTGTTTGGGATAAGGGGGGAAAGATGAGAGACATATGGTTGTTGTGTAGTTAATTTAGCCTGTGTGTTCACACAGGTACTATCCTGACAGATAGACCTGATGATGTTTGGTGTCCCTTATAGTGAATGATTGTTACTTGTTTTGGAAGTTGTGTTGTCTCTAACAAATTAAGAATGAGAGGTGTATTAGTGATTAGGGGTCCCTTGTGATTACTTAGATCTCATATTTGTTACATAGTATGAGAGTAAAGTATGTTGAATGTATATTTGGAGTCAGTATAGATATTTATGATTTTGTCATTAGTGTGAGGTCCCATGTGAGGGCAATTAGTTTTCTTTTCTGGGAAGATGTTTTGAGTGGCAGTGAGCTTGCCTCTATGACTTGAAGCCTTTGATTATAGAATATTTTGTCCTCTTTTGAGGGTTTGTGTTGGCTGTATTGTCATCTATGAACTGTGTATCAGAAGCTGTAGGGAGATGAATACTGTTAATGTGAGGGAAGGGAGTAGGAGTCATCTGCAGGACCTCACTATAATTGTGTAAGGGGTCTCATCAGAGGTGGGAAGTAAGGTGGCTTGGTTCAGGGAGATATTAACAGAGATGGTGATTGTAGGATCCTGTATAAGAATTAAGTCAACTTGTAGGTGAGATGTCATTAAGGCAGGAAGTATCTTGTGTAAAATAAGGTCACTGGAGCAATGGGGTAGGTGGACAATAATTGACTGTTTTAAAGTGAACTGTTTGGCCCCTTGTCTTAGTGAGGCTGCTGAAGCAAGTGGACAAAGGCAGGGAGGTCAGCTTTGTATCATGTTGTCTGTTTTGAGAGATAGGCTACTGCTTGGAAAGAAGTGTGTGTGTGTGTGTGTGTGTGTGTGTGTGTGTGTGTGTGTGTACTAAAACTCCTACAGCATTATGATCTTCAGTGGTAGAAATCTTGGTTTGGCCTAAGGAGAATGAGAGCTGGGGCCTTTGAAACAGCCTCTTTTAATTTAGAAAATGAGAAATAGGAGTAGTGGATGTGAGGCTTCTGATAAAGAACCTGTGGATGCTTTATAAAGAGGTTGGGCTAGTGTAGCAAAGTAAGGAATCCAGAGATAAAAGAAGTTTTTAAATCTAGAAAAGATAAAACTTGTTTTGAAGTTAGCACCTGGAGATCATGGAGATGGGCTCTGTGGTCTGAGGTTATAGGTGGGGATGAGAGTGAGACCCAGGTATTTAATCTTTGGTGAAGCTATTTGGGCTTTAGTAGGGAACACCCTATGTTTGAGACTTGAGAGATAGTAGAGAAAGGTAGCTGGATGTTATGTAGTTAGAGGATAGACTGGAGAATAGAGGAGAAGCTCATCTGCATATTGGAGAAGAAAGTCAGGTTTAAGATTGAGAGCCACAAAAAAAAAAAAAAAAGGTTGAGAGCCACGAGATCAGCAGCAGGGGCTCAGCTGAAGTGTGGAGTGTCCGTGAAGCCTTGAGGTAGGACTCTAAATAAGTTGTGTAGATTGCAGTGTCTGGATTTGTCCATGGAAAGGCAAAGAAATCTTGGCAATTGAGGTGTCAGGAAATAGTTAAAAATGTATCATTTAGGTATAATACAGAAAAGTGAAAGGTACACAAAGAAAAATGAGAGTATAGCATAAGCATTTGGCACCACCAGATGAACTGACACTATCAATTGCATTTTTAGTATCTCCAGGATCTTGGACTGGTGATAGAAGCCACTGGATGTGAGGATAGGGACAATAGTGGAGTTGAAGGGTGAGTGAGTGACTTTTGGAGACCCATTAGATAATAAGCAGCAGATTATAGGTTTGAGCCCCTGTTGATGTTTAGGGGCTATTGGATATGGGGAAAGTGAGGGGTGTTTGAGGTGAATTACAAGTAATGTGTTGGCATGAATAGGATTGGAGATGTCTCAGACTGTAGGGTTGACAGTGGAGGAGGAAGGGGAGAGGCTGAGTCAGCAGCACATGACAGTTGGCTTGGGAGTCTGACCCCCATGGGCAGAGAGTATAAGAGAAACTGAGTTTTTGGAGCAGATTATCAAAAAGAAGTACAGGATAGTTTGGGATACTGAGAAGTTGTGTGTAATGGAAAAGTTTTGGAATCTGCAGGAAGTAGGTCCTGTCTGGGGAGATCATGTAAGCTGGCTGTCAATTCCCATAAGAGAGCCTGCAGAGCAGAAACACTGCCCTGAAAACTCAGGAAGAATACCATAGGTGGCCTCTGTCAACAAGGAAAGAGACAGTTTTACTTGAGACATCCAGTGAGACATGGGGCTCTTGGAGAGATAATTTGGTGGAGCCTGCCAAGTGCCAGTTCCTTCTGGTTTCCCTTTTCATTCTTCAGGTCATCAACGAGTCGGAGCGTTCCTTCATATGCTTACCCATCGAATGACTTGAACGTGCATGGTTTTGCTCAGGACGTTCTGCGCCCTTCTCTTAACTTTACATTTTCCTCTAACATTTTCCTCAAGGAGACTGTTAGAGATTCGCCCATGCTTGTGTTGGTCCATTTATTGTGAGCCAGTCTCCTCTCCCCTTCTATTACATAATTCCTTCTATTCCTACGAATATCAGAGCTGCCTTTATTGTGTATCGAGTTCCCACATGTACAAGGGTTCGAATTTCAACTCTGGTCCTTCTCTCTAGGAGTCTTGTATCAAAAGTACGTCCTGTGTTCCGAAACTGCATTTGTGCAGCTAGTGTCTTACCTAACAAGGCTGATACTTAGAATACACGCATCAAGGGTCTCAAAAAAATCCATTTTGATTGGGATTGCAGCAACTGTCATTGATATGGAGACGACTGACAATTTAGCAACTTTTTGAGATCCTGTCTCAAAATAAAAAGAGCTGGGGCCAGGGCTCAGAGCGAAGAAGACCTTGGGTCCAACCTCCAGTGTGGCAAAACCAAAGCAAACCCTAGCTTCTGGGTTTGTTCATCTTCTCTACTTTCCCCCTGCACCTCATTGATTTCTGTCTCTATCTTTATTTTGTCTTTTATTCTTCAAGGGACTTGTGGTGCTCCTCCTGCCTCTGCCTCCCAAGTGCTGGGATTACAAGCATGAGCCAGCTACCATTTCTTTATATATGGATACGAGGAATTTGTAATCTTTTTTTTTTTTTTTTTTTTTGTACCAGGGATTGAACTAGCAACCTCACACCTTCGCACCTGCCAGGCAGGCACTTAAGGCACTGAGCTAAATCCCTGGCCCATGTGAGGAATTTTTAGTTAAGTAGTAATAGAAAGGTAGCACAAATTTTGAGGCCTTTTTGAGACTGTCTGAGGTCTGGTCAACACAATGCAACCTACTTTATTTTGCACCAATGCAAACAGGTTCAAATTAAGAAATTTAGCCAAAGAGCATGGGATAGGGTCCTTCCCTTCCAAACAACAGAAACCAACTCTGCTCATCTGTGCAGCACCTCCGGCCCAGGCACAACTGCTTCCTTTGGCTCCTCCTTCTCTTTCCAGTCTGGGTCTCAGGTGTGCAAATCACCAAACCGGAGCCTGTGATAGGCCCAGCCTTGTCACGTGCTCGAGTAAAAGCCCTCGATTGGCTACCTCGATTGGCTAGCCCCAAGAGGTTGGGGTCGTAGAATGTCCTCTCTAAGAGTCTCATGGCCCATCACTGGCTTCATCCTCTTCACTCCCAGCTCAAAACCCCTTCTCACGCGTGCCATGCTGGGTTTTCATAGGGATTTCAGTCACTGCCACCTGTAGGTTCCTGCCTGCGCCTGTGTTCAGCATGTTTTGGTGTGGAGACCTTGGCAAGCTGGCTTTGGGCCCAGAGGGGAGATCAGACTGGGCTGCAGTGTCCAGTGATGCTCTCTGCTTTGTTTCCAGGGTCTTCAGGACTCATCTGCTCAGGACTTGGCACCTAGGAAGCTAGTGAAGCAGCTAAGGACCAGGGCCATGGATGCAAGCGAGGAGGCCACGGGAACCCCAGCTGGCCCCACAGTACCCCAGGGGCTGCTGGAGGAAATGATTTGGTTTTTCCGTGTAGAAGATGGTGAGTGGTGAGGGACAGGTGGCAGAGGTGGGGTGGCATCCGGTGGGGGGGCACTCAGCACAAAGCAGGATTTGGCTGAAACCCAGGTGGGGTCTCCAGACCCCAGTCAAATGGCACATTTGCCGCACCTCGGGCCTGAGCTGTACTGTACCCCCTACCCCACCCCACCCCCTGGTATGGGCAGTGGCCACTCACCGGGTCACCCAGTCATCTGCACTGAGCAAGCTCCTACTGTGTGTTGTTCCAGCACTTGACGGTTACAATACAAACATCATCTCCTTGAGGGGTGCTGTTCTGGTGGGACAGAAAATAAAGTAAATGATGAACATGCACAGAGCAGAGATGACATGCTGTAAGATCACACAGAGAAGAAACCAGTCAGAGTGCAGCAGGAGAAGTCATGGGAGGGCCCACTGAGAAGGGGACCTTCTAATAAAGACTCAGTCTTGCAGATGTGGGGAGAACATTCCCAGCAAAGGGAGGAGCCACTGCAAAGCCCAGAGGCTGCAGCCTGCCTCATGGGGACCCTACAGTCCAATCAGCCTCTTTTTCTTAATTTAGCTGCTCACAGCTCCTGGATCCCGTCTGTCACCCCTGCTTCCCCGCCCTCCCTCCTTCCTCTTCCTTGCGCTGCACAGGATCAAACTGAAGACTGCAAAAGTCATCTCGGCCCCTCGCCCTCTCACCCTGTTATCCAGCTACAACGCTGCCTCCCCCAAAGCAGACCGCATCTCCCTTCTCAAAAGTCCCCAGAGCCAGAGCTCAGAGCTCCTCTGCACGGCAGGGTACAGCCCCTGCCATGGGCTGGATCTGAACCCAGTCTTGGCTGATTCTTGGGGGGCTAGAGGGGTGCCAGTCCTGTCCTCAACAGCCTGCCCCGTGTGTCCCTCTTCAGCGGCTGCTTGGAATTACTCCATCCTTGCGCTGACAGCCGTGGTGGTCACCTTCAGCTTGTTCCTCCTGGTCAGGAATGTCCAGGCCAACAGGTGAGGGGCTGTTCTGGGGGTCTCTGGAGGGGAGTGGCCCTACCTGCCTGGAGGGACATCTAGGGAGGGCAATGGCCTTTGGGACAGCAAATGGAGCCTTCCAGCTCCTTTGAGAACCCAAAGCTCTTTTAAAAACAGCAGCTGTCCCTGACGACCACCTCCCAGCTCTTGCAGGTACGATCCAGAGGAGTGCAGCCATTGAGAAGCTGCCTCTGGGCTGGGGATTTAGCTCAGTGGCATAAGTGCCTGCCTGGCAAGCGCAGGGTTGTGAGTTTGATTCCCAGTACAAAAAAAAAAAAGCTGGCTCTGACTCTCAAGTGATGGCCTTTGCCTGTAATCCCAGCATTCTGAGAGACTGAGGCGAGAGGACCACAAATTTGAGCCCAGCCTGAGCAACTTAGAGAGACATGTCTCAAAAAATAAAAATGGTTGGGCATAGCTCAGTGGGAAGGGCCAGAGTTCCACCACCACTACGGGGAATGAAAAAAGAAAAGCAGAGGGCAGCTTTGCCTCACTCCTCAGGCAGCCCTGCACCTTCCAGGAAAGCCAGAGCATCATGAGTAAAAACAACCGAGAGGATGGACGGCTGGAGGGCGGGCACCCACACACGTGGCCAGTGAGGGGAGGCTGCAGCAGAGCTGTGAGTGCAGAGACAGAGTCGGTGTCCATCATAGGATGACCGCCCCTAGGCCAGGCCCAGTATGGTCGGGACAAGGAACACAGGCCTTCCAGCTGGACATGAGACAGAGAATACTAAGCATTTAACCTACAGCCTTTGCTGTGAGCTACATCAGTTTTATTTTAGTTCTTATTCTGAGATGAGGTCTTGCTAAGCTGCCCGGGCTGGCCTTGAACTTGTGATCCTCCTGCCTCAACCTCCCAGTGTGCAGGATTGACAGGCCTACATCGTCAGGCCTGATGGCTGCTTTGGGCGTTTTACACCACATTTCCTCCTCCATCCTCCCAGAAACCGAAAGCTGCAGCCACAAGAAAAAGAAACGCCTGCGCTCTTGCATCTAAAGGAGGCCAGAACCAGTGGCAACAACAACAGCCTGAACAACCTAGGAGAGATACTGCTCACAGAAAAGCCAGCCCTGGTCCCGCTGTGGACTGAATTAAAGGAGCAAGAAACCGAGAGCTAGAGCAGGCACGGCCCACACCACACTGCCGGAGACAGGGCTCCCCACAGCCAGACGTCGGGGCTTCCTCCCCCAGCAGCCTGCTTTTATCAGCAGATACAATGAACTGCAGTCAAACAGTGCTCCTGATAGTTAAAAAAATCTTTTATTAAAAATGCTTCTGGTAGTGGGCAGTGGGAAGTGCACAGACTGTTCAAGTGGCTGTGATACACACGCACATATACACAAACACACAAGTGGCTTGAAGAAAAGTGCAAAACCCCTAGCAGCCTAGGGCTCGGGAAGCCTGGCAGGGACCCTCCACGGGTGGCCTGGAATGGTTCACAGCCTCCCTCTGGCCTTAGCTTCTCCCTCCATAGAATGGGTTGAAGGCTGGGTTAGGGGGATTTTGAGTCCAAGCTCCTGGAATGGGGCACTGACATGGAAGGAAGCAGGATTCTGGAGTCAGAATCCCCTTCCCAGCCCTTCAGGAAGCCAGAGGCTCCTCTGGCTAACAGTGGGAGGAACCTGCGGCTCCATCTGAGCCATGATGTTGTGGCATAAGCTGTTAAGGGGGACACCATAGAATCTATGCAAAACTTTGCTCTATTAGCCCGACATACTTCAGGTTCTGTCTCACCAAAGTGGACTTTGGCTTGGGCGCAGTGGCACACACCTGTAATTTCAGTTCTCTGGGAGGATGAGGCAGGAGCATCCCAGGTTTTCAGCCCAGCCTAGACAACTTAGTTTCCCAAAATAAAATAAAATAGCTGAGGATATAGCTCAGTGTGAAGGCCCGGGGTTCAATCCCCAGTGCTAGAAGAAAAAAAAACTGGGCTTTGAAAGCTCAGATCTGTTGCTGAAGGTCACATGTCCGGCCAAACCCTGTTACAAGCTTTACACCGTTCCTGTCTGAGCCGGCATTGGTGGCTGCCAGGTGGCATGCGACCCTGCCTTCTGTGGGCTCTCCTGAAACCAGAGAGGACACTGTGTTCTGCAGCCTTGGTCATTAGACTTGAGGACCTGGTCCTGAGGGTGTGCACACAGTCCTTAGCAAAGTGGGGAAGAAGACCCTGAATCCTGATGAAAGCCCACTGGAGGTTCTCTTCTCCCCTCCCTGAAAGGGGAAGCGCTGGGAATACCCGACCCGGAGCCCCTGCCTGTGCAGCGGCCCCGCAGAATTATCTTAAGCAGATCTTCCTTGAATAAACTGGGGTCACTACCCGCGTATCCTGTGAGGTCAGAAGAGGATAGCAGGGTCAGGCTCCTACTTCTAAGCAGTTGCGCTGCCTCTGCCTCCCACCAGGTGGCGCCACGACCCCTAGGCCGCCCCTCCTGGGGCCTCTGGGAACTGTCCATCTACCATGGGACACAGCTAGCCTGGCTAGAGTTACGGCAGCAGAATGGACACAGTTTCTTCCTGCTATGGCAGGTCTCTGGGCTGTGGCAATGGCCGTTTCCCTCCAGGGTCCTAGGTGCAAAGGACACCATAGAGATCAAGCAGCAGCAGCCCACCCAGTGCCTTAGGCTCAATGTGGGGACTCTGCTTGGTGCCAGAGGCAGGTTCAGCTGTCCATCAGTGGGCGGGGCCAGCAGTCCATCGGTGAGAAAGGCCGGCATCACAAGCCAGCCGCTGTCCTGCTGCCGGGGCTGCCGAGGAGGGGCATGGGCCTCAGAAGATCTTGAAGCCCTTTAGGAGGGTGAGGGTGGGCACCTTGCGCTTGCTCTGGGCACGCGATGACTTCACTGTGACCAGCTTGGCCTGAGCCACGGCAGGCATCTCCTTCAGGCTGAAGGTGGACAGTGTGTTGAAAGTGCAGCCGGCCAGCCCTTGCCGGGCCGTGAGCGGCACCTGGTGCACGGGGGTCCTGTCCTCAGCGATGAAGAGGGGGCGGGCCGGGGGGCTCCGCTCCAGCTCCCGCCGTGCTTCCTGCACCGCCTCATAGAACACGTGCTGCACATGCTCGAAGTCCAGGCAGGCGGAGACCTCGAAGAAGAGGCAGCCGAACCTGCCGGCCAGCGCTGTGACCAAATGGGAGGGAGGGGCAGGCAAGGTGGCCAGTCAGAGGGGCCGCAGCTCCTCACCTTTCTCCAGCTCATTTTCACACCAGCATCATGGGATTGTGACATCAGCCTCTCGGAGTTGTCAGAACTAAGAAACACGAGTGGCACTGAGTGCTTAGCGCAGTACCTTTTTCAGGTCAGGGCTCAATATGTTGTAGTTGACACACTGAGGAAGGAGGCGGAACCCCGGATAGACCTGCTTGTGACTGAGGTACCCCATCCCAGCCTCCTTGCTCCATCACAGCACTGGCCCCTCAGGCAGGAATGAGCCCCTGTGGTGGCCCTGGCCTGAGAAAGGCAGCTGAAGGGACCACACAGGTGACTCAGGAAGCCTGCGGCAGGCAGAGCTTTTGGGACTCAAAGGGACAGCTGTCTTCCTGCCCAGGGGACAGCCAGGGAGAGCAGGGGTGATGACATTTCACATGAGCTGGGGACACAAAAAGGGGCAACATCTCTTCCTGCCTGGTCCTGGCCCACTTCTTATGATGACCGGAAGGAACATCTGAGGTTGGGAAGGTTCTGGAAGCTTCTGGCCCGAATGCCGTGGAATGGAAGTAGGGGAAAGAGCACACGGGCTCTTGATAGGGAAGAAGTCTGGAGGCCAAAGCCAAAGCTGCTGGGCTGCCCCACCCACCATTCCCAGGGACAATGGCCCAGCCAGGAGATGACAGAAGACCCCAGGGTGGGCCTTGATTGTGGGAAGCCGCCTATGATGGCGCCCATTTCCTGCTTCCGGGTTCTTCCCTGCCTGAACAAGCCCGCCAAATTGTCATGTCTGCCCAGTTACCCGTGACGCTAGCCTATCAGCTTGTTAGACGCGCTTCTCTGTGATTGGATACTGCTTCCCCTTATAAGAGGTTGTTCCTGCCCCCAACGGGCAGAAGAGGAACCAACGTTGAGGGTGGCGGACCTTGTTAGGTCCGGTTCACTGTACGCAATAAACTTTGAGAGCTGATCCTGCTCGAGTCTGGCCTCCTGTCTCCCGCGGCTCCGGTCATCTGGTGGCCAGTACGGGGAAAAAAGGTAAAAGACTCAGCGACGTGCCTCTTCGGCCGGGAGGTGCGACTGCTGTCACCTGCGGTACGACGGAGAACCCGGTCCAATAACAACGGAAGGCCCTGAGCGCCTCTTCTCTTCACCCTGATTAGCTACGTGAGATACAGCGGTTCCCGGGACAGGTGAGTACTGGATCGCCTGGGTTGGGTGGACGCACCTAACAGATTTTGAGCGCCACACGGGTGGATGCCGGTCTTTTTTTCTTTGCATTTGTTTCGCTTTCGTTTCGCCATTGTGGGCAACGCTGCTCGCAAACCCCTCGCTGACTCCCTAAGAGTCCTGCTGCGGACCCGAGGCATCTACATAAACCGGGTCACCCTTTCGAGATTTCTGGATCATGTTAATGAAATTGCCCCCTGGTTTTGGCCCACGGGCTCTCTAACCCTCCCGTCATGGGAGAAGTTAGGAGGGGATCTTAGATGCGCCCGAGAAGAGGGACGCTTGGATCCCATGGTTTTACCCCTGTGGGAACTGATTAGGGCTTGTCTGACGGACGAACAAACCCCAGGGCTTTGCTCAGCCCAACAGGCTCTTGACAAAGCTCGATCCGAGTGCTCGGAGGAGCCCGAAGTCACACCTGACTTTGGGCCTCCAGAGAAACACAAGGGCTCCGATTCTGATTCAGATTCGGAAGGCTCAGAAGAGGAGGTCGTCTTTGCTAAGCATGACCCTCCTACACCGTTAAAAGAGGAACTTAGGGCTCGGGAAGATAAAAAGGGGAACCAAACACCACCCTGCCCGAGCTACTCCGCTTTGCGGGAGGAACTTAGGTCCTTCCGCTCCTTGGCAAGCTCGCGACCCATGGTCGCCCCCTTTAGGACGCCAGGCCCTACTGCACCGCCGTGGCCGGAAGAGGAGTTGCTCCCTGGGCTGCCACCTCCGCCCGTGGCCGCCGGAGGGCGGCCACAATCCATGGCACCGCCCTGGTTAGAGGGAGAGCTACTTCCTGGATTACCTCCTGCGCCCCCTTCTGGGGGAGGAGCAGGACGTTCCTTCCACCAGAGGGTGTGGTCGCGACTTCCCTTTGAATGTTTTGGACTTCACGCCTTCCCGGTACAAGTAGGCGGCAGGGGAGGAGGAGGATATTATGAGCCTTTAGAAATTAAACAGCCCAAAGCTATTAAAGATGCTGTCTCGGCCTACGGGCCTAATGCGCCTTTTACTATGGCCCTGTTGGAGGCCCTGGCTGGCCTGTATTTAACTCCGGGAGATTGGACCCAGCTGGCGCGTGCCTGCCTTTCCCCCGGACAGTATTTAGATTGGAAGTCTTGGAATGAGGAATTCTGCGTAGAGCAGGCGGCGGCTAACCGGGAACATGGCCAAAGAGATTGGAACAGAGACATGTTATTAGGGCGAGGAGCTTTCGAGGAAGATCAGACCCAGTACCCTCACCAGGTTTATGAACAAATCAGTCGCTGTGGCCTCCAGGCCTGGAGACCGCTGGCTGGAAAGGGAGAGCATACGGGCCACCTCACAAAAATTTTACAACAGCAGGGGGAGCCCTTCTCCGATTTCGTGGCCCGCATGCTTGAGGCCGCTAACAGAATTTTTCCAGACGCTGAGGCGGCTCACCCTCTCATAAAACAACTGATTTTCAAACAGTGCACTAAAGAGTGTCGTGATGTCCTAAGGTCCAACAAAAATAGGTCTTTAGAAGAGTGGACACGCCTGTGCCGTGAACTGGGCGGCCCGGTAACTAATCACGGGCTCGTTGCCGCCATGGTCGCTGCCCTTCAAGGCGCTGCCAACGGAGGTAAGCCTCGGGTAGGGGGCAATAGAAATAAAAATAAAAACAACACTTCTTGCTTTGGCTGTGGCCAACCAGGACACATTAAGCGTAATTGCCCCAACAAACAGATCGGGCAGGGAGGAGCCCCTGGCCCTGGATTATGCCCAAGATGCCAAAAAGGTAATCATTCAGCAGCCGAGTGCCGATCGATATTCGATAAAGACGGCAATAGGCTTTCAGGACGTCCAGACAATCAGCCAAAAAACGGCCGACGGGGGCCCCTCCTGCAGGCGGGGCCCCCTCTGGCCCAAACCTTCCTTCAGTTCCAGCCCCAGCAACCACAAACACCCCAGCTCCCTTTAGGCGGGCAACCCCAGGCTCAGCAGGGCTGGACCTCAGTGCCACCTCCGACCTCCTATTAACACCCGAGATGGGAGTACAATTAGTTGAAACCTCCCTGCCAAATCCCCTTCCGCCAGACACGGTCGGACTTCTATTGGGGAGGTCCTCGGTGGCACTCAGGGGCCTTACAATCATCCCAGGTGTAATTGACTCAGATTTCACTGGCACAATCAAAATTATGGTTCAAGCCCTACAAGGCACGATTATCATTAATAAAGGAGATAAAATAGCCCAGCTGTTGGTTCTACCAAGCCTTCATAAAAACTTCCCCGCGAAAAACCTGACCCGAGGCGCTCAGGGCTTCGGCTCTTCCGGGGATACCTTTGAAGGCTTACATTTGACGTTGCAAGAACATCCTATGCTAACCATTGACATCAATGGCAGACCCATTAAAGGCTTGCTTGACACAGGAGCAGATCGCTCAATCATTTCACAAAAAGATTGGCCTAGCTCTTGGCCCACAGATGTGGCATCCCAGAGCCTACAGGGGCTTGGGTTTGTCCACGCCCCTAAGGTGAGTGCTTCGCTCCTGACATGGCACGACAAGGAAGGTCATTCTGGTCACTTCCGTCCCTTCGTACTCCAGCTTCCCGTATCTCTATGGGGAAGAGATATTTTGACAGACATGGGCGTCACCTTAACTAACATCTACTCCCAAAAAGCTCACTCCATGTTGCTAAAACAAGGGTATATCCCTAGAAAGGGCCTAGGCGTTCACCTACAAGGCCGAACCTCGCCTATTCAAGGCAGCCCCAAACAAGACAAAAAAGGACTGGGTTTTTCCTAGGGGTCACTGAAAGCCTTCTCACACCCAAACCCATAAAAATTACTTGGAAAACTGACACCCCTGTGTGGGTTCAACAGTGGCCCCTACCAAAGGAGAAGGCAGAAGCCACTCTGGAGCTAATTCAGGACCAACTCCAGGCGGGACATATCAGACCATCAACCTCCCCTTGGAATACCCCTATTTTTGTCATTAAAAAGCGCTCGGGAAAATGGCGGCTCCTCCATGACCTGAGGGCAGTCAATGCTCAGATGCAACCCCTGGGTGCGGTTCAAAGAGGCATGCCTGCACTATCAGCGCTCCCACAAAATTGGCCGGTCTATGTCATCGATCTTAAAGATTGCTTTTTCTCCATCCCTCTTCACCCAGATGATTCACCTCGCTTCGCTTTTACCTTGCCCACTATCAATCAGGAAAAGCCAGACCTTAGATATGAGTGGATAGTGTTACCCCAAGGGATGACCAACAGTCCCACTATGTGCCAATTGTTTGTCGACGCTGTCATAGAGCCCATAAGACATAAATTCCCAAAAAATAGATGCCTCCATTATATGGACGACATCCTAATATCAGGAAAGGACCTCCCGAGCTTAGAGCAAATGCTTAGACAGCTGGTCTCTACTCTTAGAGCCGCTAATCTGCACATTGCCCCAGACAAGATCCAGCGGTCAGAGATAGCCCAATATTTAGGGACAAAAATTACTTCCTCTCAGGTATCACCATTAAAATTGGTTATCCGGCGTGATACGATCCTAAGTTTACATGACATGCAAAAATTAGTTGGGGATATCAATTGGATCAGGCCGTACTTGGCCTTACCTAACAGCAAATTAAAACCCCTGTTTGACTTACTTAAGGGAGACCCTGACTTAAATTCATCCCGAGAACTTACGCCGGAGGCAGAAGTGGCACTACAAGCAGTAGAGCGGGCCCTGACCACGGCCGCATTAAGGCGTATTAATCCAGAAAAGACCTTCGCCTTGTGCGTTCTCAAAACAGCTAGACAACCTACGGCTGTCATTTGGCAGCAAGGACCCTTGCTTTGGGTCCACCCAAAAATGTCTCCTGCTAAGGCTATTGACCATTATCCAGATGCGGTCGCTTCCCTTTCTCTAGAGGGCATCTCACGCGCTATACAACATTTTGGGGTGCCTCCTTCCTCCCTACATGTGCCATACACAAGAGATCAAATTGAAACCTTAACAACATGCCTGGATTCCTGGGCGATCCTTCGGTGTACTTTCCAGGGAACCATAGATATCAATTCCCAAAAGACCCCCTGCTCCAGTTTGTCACCGTGCATCCTGTGATCTTTCCTAAGGTCACGTCCCCACACCCCATAGCTGGAGCTCCAATAATATTTACAGACGGCTCCAAGTCAGGCATAGGCGCGTATGTGGTTATGGGTCAAGAGCCAAAAACTATCCAATTTACTCCAGACCAACCCCAGGTGGTTGAGCTCCAGATAATACAGGAGGTCTTACGTCGCTTTCCAGGCGATGTTAACCTCCTGTCGGACTCCAAGTATGTGGTAAATGCTCTCCAAGTTCTGGAGACGGCGGGTCCCATTAAACCCTCTTCAACGGTAGCCTCCATATTCCTAGGTATTCAACATCAGCTATGGAATAGAACCTCAAAAGTGTTCATCTCACATATCAGAGCCCATACTAATTTACCTGGGCCCTTGGCGGAGGGCAATGCCTTGGCAGACTCGGCCACGCGCCCGATATGGGTCTTCACCTTTCCCAACCCTCTGGAAGCAGCCCAAAAATTCCATTCTCAGTTCCATGTTAATGCCCGCACCCTCATGGCGCGCTTCAACATCACGAGAGCACAAGCACGAGAGATTGTACGGTATTGCCCAGCTTGTGTGATCTCTACACCCCAACAATCTATTGGCATTAACCCAAGAGGACTTCGCCCAAATCATATTTGGCAAATGGATGTTACACACATCCCAGAATTCGGAAAACTCAAATATGTACATGTTTCGGTTGACACCGCTTCTCAGGTTATGTTTGCTTCGGCAGAACCCGGAGAAAGGGCCACCCACGCTATTAATCATTGCCTGGCAGCCTGGGCTGCTTGGGGAAAGCCCAATATACTAAAAACAGACAATGGTCCTGCCTATACCAGCAAAATTTTTATGACATTTTGTCAACAAATGGAGGTCACTCTTAAACATGGCATTCCTTACAACCCCCAAGGACAAGGCATCATTGAGCGATCCCATCGGACACTCAAGGGTGTCTTACAAAAACAAAAGGAGGGAATAGGCCACGGCCTAACGCCCAAAGGAAGAATATCATTGGCACTCTTTACCATAAATTTTCTCAATTTAAGCCACAATAATCATTCCCCTGCCATGGAACATAGCAATCCGTCCCCAACCGACAAAGGGCTGGTTAGATGGAAAGATGTCCTTACAGGACAATGGATGGGCCCGGATCCAGTGGTTAGTTGGACCCGAGGTGCGGTTTGTGTCTTCCCACAGGAACCAGGTCGCGAGCCGCTGTGGGTCCCGGAAAGATTGACGTGAGCAGTAAACTCCCCACCAGTTCCTGATAAAGCACAGGAGGATAAGCCCGCGGACACAAGTCAACTCGACCCTTCTGGGACCAACGCTCAGCGCCCGAGACCATCTACAAACTAAAATGTCTGGTTTGGAGCTTTTTCTATTCTGTGGGTTCCTATTAATCACCCCTGTTCGCACAAATTTGACCAACACTGTTAAAAATACGACAGCTTGGCTGCAAGACACCTACCTACCTAAGTTTCACAATTTGTCCCTCATAGTCGGTCAGGAACTTGACAATATGGACGGTATCCCACTAGGTCCAGTCAGGGGTTCTCCTGGCCCAACCTGACTACTTGGATCCTGATTGCTGTGGCCATCCTAGTGGGGCTTGTGGTTATTAAATGCTTGTTAGATCGCCTCATACAAACTCAGCAGCAGGTTAAGATCACAGCCATGGCAGCCATGCAAATGGCAGCAGGTGGCCCATCAGGCCAGCAGGCCGCCGCATATCTCCTTCACATTGCAGAACATCAGCTATAAGAGCTGAGTGGGCAAGCCAATGACGGGTAAGACGGGAAAAGCCCTCCCGGTCAACCTAAGACAGGCTCCACTCAGATATACATGGCCTATAAGGCCAGGGGTCCCTCCCGGAGTCAAATTATTGGCATTGAGATGCGAGACCAAGGGTACTGCAGTGCCATCTGCCCCAAAGGTTGGGGGGAAGGCAGGAATGAATGTCTATATGCATCCAGGTTCGGTTCACAAAAGCCTGGCCCTGCGAAAAAATGAACCACTCACCTTGAGCATGGTCCTGGCGCAAGGATATGCACAAAACAGGGTGATGCACAGCAGGGTATAGACCTCTACATTCTCTCATGCCTCGGCCTACAAGGTAGGCCCACTCCTAGGTGTCTAACAGCAACAAGGTCATAGACACCTTGGAGGGACCCACAGACCATCCTATTTTAATAAATAAAAAAGGGGGAGATGTGGGAAGCCGCCTATGATGGCGCCCATTTCCTGCTTCCGGGTTCTTCCCGGCCTGAACAAGCCTGCCAAATTGTCATGTCTGCCCAGTTACCCGTGACGCTAGCCTATCAGCTTGTTAGACGCGCTTCTCTGTGATTGGATACTGCTTCCCCTTATAAGAGGTTGTTCCTGCCCCCAACGGGCAGAAGAGGAACCAACGTTGAGGGTGGCGGACCTTGTTAGGTCCGGTTCGCTGTACGCAATAAACTTTGAGAGCTGATCCTGCTCGAGTCTGGCCTCCTGTCTCCCGCGGCTCCGGTCACTTGATGGGTGCAGGCCCCGCTCCCCAGTGACGGGAGCAACAGAGGGAGGAGGTGACGGGGATCCAAGAGGCAGGGGCAGAGCATCTAACCCCCTGCCGCAGAGACACACCCCAGGGCTGTGCCCGGGCAGTTTGCACCTGCCGCTGCTGCCCGAGGAAGCCACCGAGCGCGGGAACTCTGCCTTTGTCACGAGCTTCACCCTGAACTCTGTCCTTTATCCTGCTCTGCTGTGGCCTGGTGAGTTTTTCAGGGCGCGGGCATCGCTGCTCTAACACCATTCCCACCTTGTAGCTTGCAAGACACTCATGGGGCGGGTGTGGGGAAGGACGCTGACTTCAGGGCAGCTAAAACATCCAGTGCGAGTCCTGAGTCGGGAAGACTGGGACAAGACCCAAGAGAGAGGGGGAAGCGTCCTGACTCATCCCTGGGGACCCAATGACACTGCCTCACTCCAGCCTTATATTCTCGGTCAGTTGCTCCCAAACCATTCTGAGACCACCCCTTTGGCAGTGAACAGGGACCTGTTGGTTATGTCTCCCTGCTGAAAACAGGCCTATTTGAAGCCTGGTATTCCAACGCCCTCTCACAGGCCCTGGGATTCCTCAGACCCTGCAGTCACTTTAATGCCACACACTCTTTCCTTGCTTCAAGATGTCATTCTCCTGGGCCCTGACTGTGGCCTGCCTTGGGAAACCACGACTCCCTTCTCCCACTGGCACCCAGCCTGTCCTAGACCAAAGGTCCCCTCTTCTGTTAACACCAGTCACTGGAGCTTCAGAGCCTGGGAAAGCAGGGGCAAGGGGCCTGAAAGGGACGGCAGGGGGACAGGACATGGCTTCCAGGGAGAGTCCAGGAGGATTACTCATCCATCGAATGTGGCATCACAGTCTCAGCTGCCTCAGGGCCAGGAGAAGTTGGAGGGAAACCTCGGGGAACAGCGAGGCTGTGGTCAGCCAGGCTGTGGTCACAGGGAGGAGTGGGCCCTACCCCAAAACATTCCAGTTCCTGTCTTGTCGAACACCATGCCGGCCAAGCAACACACGGCTGCAGACTCTGCGGTCATCCACCTTGTGGCCTGGTCCTGACCTCTGGCTCAGGTCCAGCATCTAAGAGCTGCCCTTGGCACCGCCTGGGGGGCTGCACTGGGGTGGAGACAGAGCTGGCTGGACCAGAGTGACCCCCCTGACCCAAGGGCCTCTGGAAGCCTAGCCTTGGAATGGAACGGGCATGGAATCAACTGTTTAGCTGCTGAGATGGGACGGAGGTCACAGTGGCTTGGGCAAGAAAGGGCGAGACCAGGAGAAACCAGAAACCCACGAGGATGGAAGGAGTGGCTGCTGTTCTGATATTCAGGGTCCAGCCCTGCCCTGCTGGTCTCTGGCTGCTGGGAAGCCCAAGGCCCTTTCTGCTCTCAATGCCTTTACCTAGGTGCAACGTCCTCCAGGCAGCTCCCTAACCCATGGGCACCACTGCGCTCACCTGTACTGGGCCATGTCCAGTTTGTTGCCCAGCAGCAGGGCCGGGTAGCAGCGCTGCGTCTCCTTGGCGTGCAGGGCGAGCAGCTCCAGGTAGCTGCTGCTGCCCTCAAAGCTCTGGCGGCTGTCTACGCTGTACACCACCAGGAAGGCATGGGCCCAGTTCAGGTAGCGCTCGCAGTTCTGGGGATGTCCTGCAGTGAGGGGAGAAGCCCTCCAGGTCACAGGCCATGGGATAAAAACCTTCACCTGAGCAGTCACCCCCACTTGTCCAGGCCGGGTCTCTGTATTGTTCCCCACCCGAGCCCTTTCCAAAGGCACACTTGACCATGGACTTGGCTTGGTGTGAAAGGAGACATTGTCTCATGACCCACCCCCTGCCCTGCCCCAGCCAGCCAGCCAGCCAGAGACTTGGAGACCTTGGCTGCTTGGGCACAATGCCAAGGACATGGCACAGCCCCTCCAGGGACCTGTTGTCTCTGGGCACTGCTGGTTTGGGGTCAAGTTCACGCTGCCCTCTTGGCTTCTGAGAAGCCAAGAGGGAGGACGAGGGGGAGATGGCCAAGGGGCTCTCACAGAAGCATCTGTGTCAACAGGCATGCACCTGTCTGACTGCACAGGGCCCAAGACCTGCCACGGGTAACTCCCCAGCCCCCTTCCCATCCTCCTCATTTGGCAGATGGAAGATTTGGGCTCAGGGAAGTCAGTGTCTCATTTCAGACCACACAGCAAGTTGCACTTTTAAAGGGACCCAAACTCCCTGCCCTCCAAGGGGCAGTGGGGAGGTTACCGGGTCTGCAGTGTCCATGACCCTCAGGTGGATGGGCTGGTGGTCCACCGTCTCCTCGGAGCTGTAGGTGTCCTCTGCAACACACACAGACAGGTTGGGCAGGGCAGGCTACTAGACAGGAAGCTGCGACTGAGTCACAACTGGACCCCCGTGCCAACTGGAGGGCCCCTGGGTGCTGCTCTGGGGCCAGCGGAGGCGGATGCAGGAGGACTCTCACCGAGGAGGGGCTGCTGTGCTGCAGGGCTCAGAGCATCACAGGCCACAGCATAAATCCCTGGAGGGCAGGCCAGTGGCCAGTGCCTGGCTCACTGCAGACTCAGGAGTGGCACTGCCCACCACCCTTCCTCCCCAAACCCAAGTCCTTCTGACACCAGGACCTGGTCCATGGGAGACCCTCCAAGGACACCGCCCATCCCAGGGGGGGGGGGCAGAGACAAGGGAAAAGAGAAGCACATGACATCTTGGACGGAGGGTGGTCGGACCCCAAAGAAAAACTCTAAGAGGGTTTTACAAATAATCCTCAACCGTGTGACGAGTTTTAAGCCCCAGATGTGGAACCAAAGCCAACGTTAGCCATTTCTGAGCTGTATGCTTGGACCAAGTCAGCCGCGTCCCCGAGCTCATCAGCAGGCGGCAGCACCTCTGCCCAGCGCGGGCTCCAGGGCGGCCGGCGTCGGTCCCCGGGAAGGGCCGGTACTGGGGCGGCGGCGGAGGCAGCGGCGGGGGCGGCACCGAGTAGAAACCGCCACCACTGCCACCGCCACCGCCGCGGCGGGAGCCTTCCGCGGGGACCCGGGGTTGCAGACCCAGCGAAGGCTGAAGGAAGGGGGCGGAGGTCCCCGGATAAGGGCCGGGCCGCTGGGGAAGGGGCGGCAGGAAAGCCGGGGAGGGTAGCGGCGGTGGCGGGCAGCCGAAAGGAGCAGGAGGCGGCGGCTGAGGGGGCGGCGGGCCGGGGCGGGCCGGGGAGAAGAAGGGCGGCAGGGCCATGTTCCCGGTGGGCAAGCTCTGAGAAGTGACAGGAATCTCGAGAGGGTCTCCCGGAGCGTCTTCCGGGAGGAAGTGACGTCTTACTACGCGCGACCGCCTGCGACGTGCCTGGGGGAAGCAGGGCGCAGGAATGGACGTGGATTCAACCTGTGATCCTTCCGATTAAAATACTGCGAGGCTGGGCGTGGTGGCGCACGCCTGTAATGCCAGCAGTCGGGAGGCTGAGACAGGAAGATCGCTGCGAGTTCGAGGACAGCCTGAACGCACAGGGAAACCCTGTCCCAAAAACACGAAACGAAACACTTAAACTGCGAGGCAGAAACTGTCCGTTCTAGGTGGCGCTCCCCTACTTAGTGTAGGGAAAACTCACAGATCAGATACTCGCACAAATGTGGACGCGGCATGATGAATATTTGACTTAGGCATTAGAGAAAGTGAGGTTTCACTCAGACTCGAAGGATAACTAGGAGTTAAAAAAGGAGGGGAAGCACAGTTCGCATGGGAAGAGCATTGTGCTAGCAGATACAGATTGGGGTAGGGAACTGAAAAAATGCCAGTGTATACAGAGCACAGAAAACCTGAAACTGGCTCGATTGTATTCTTGAGAGTAAACAATTTTGAGAAGACTGCTGCTGGGGCCTCATATGGCACACATCTGTAATCCTGGCACTCAAGAGGCCTCCAGGCAGAAAGATCACTAAGAGTTGGAGGCCAGCCTGGACTACATAGTAAGACCCTATCTCAAAAGAAAAAAATTAGTGTAAGAGATCTGTGTCATTGCCCAGGTTCTCTTAATGGCAACATCTTGTAAAACTATTTTTACAACATGTACTATGCCCATCCTTTTGTTCTAACCGACTCTGTTTTGTTTAGCCACATTAGGTTTTATTCTCTCCAAAAAAATAATAAGAATTGTGGGAGAAAAAAAAAACCCCAAAAAGTATAATTGTTATTAAAAAGAGAGGACAGGAAGGTGGTCTAAGGGATATAACTGCATGTATGTTTGAGTATGTAGAATGGAAATCCGTATTAGTGAACTTTTGTTGGATGATTGAACGGCACTGTCTGCAATCTCATTGTATGAATGTTCACTTTACATGCTTTAATTTTATAATTTGGACAACTATTTCAAAGATGACAATATGTAACCTATTAACTAGTGATATCTTACTGTATTTTTTTCCTTGAAATTCTGTATTATTTGTACCCTTTTCCTGCTGTTTTTTAAATTTTATTTCCTTTTTTTTCTCTTTAAATAAGAAGAGAGAGAGAGAGAGAGAATAATAATGGAGTATCTCTCATTTTAAAGGAACAGAAAATCTTCATCCATACCAGGCCTGAACAGAATGCTCAAGCATAAACAGTAGGGGAGAGGAAAGAGGAAGGAAACAAGGAAAGAGCAGAGTGGTCATCTGGGCAGAGGAGAGCATATGCAGAAGTCTATGGGCAGCATGGGGTCGAGTGCACACAAGTGAGGAAAGCCAAGTGAGTCTGAAGAAGAAAGAAAGGACCAGGACACAAAAGACCAGGCTTGAGCGCCAGGCTTCTCAAAGGCCTGGCTCATGCTTCATGGGCAAGAGGGTCAGCTAATACCAGCCTCTTTAGAAATGCTGTATCAATACTGGCCAGTTATACAAAATAAAGCTTGTCTTATCTGACACGACTTTAAGAACAGAAGGAATCCTACAGGCGCTAGAGAAAGAATTATTCTGCCTGGAGATCCTGATGTTGTTAGTTCCCAAGGGCCCCACTCGATTCTGCCTTCCTTAAAGTCTCCTTAGACTCAGTTCATATCAATTGCATTGGTTGAGTTTCAAATTTCCAAGTTTCCAGGTTAGAAAGCCATGTATTTTAACTCACTCTATCAACAAAAACACACCTTGTTTTTACTAAAAATGTTCTTCTTCTTGAAAGAGAATAAAATGATGTCCCTGAAGTCAGCTGGGTGCTTCACGTGAGTGTCTTCTGCGCGGTACTGGAGGACCCGAGAAGTCTTGTTGATTAACCAATAGGGACTAAAGACAGAGATCACCATGCGGTTGCCAACTCGCCTGACGTGCACCGACAGGTCAACTGTCACTGCTTCTTTGGAGTTAGACGTAAAACACACAAGAAAGAACTCGGGAAGCGTGTCACATATGCGGAAATGACCGGTCCAGTCTCTGCCCAGGTATCTAACCAGGACTAATTCCATGACTTCTCCACTGATTCGGGAATGCAGGACGTCTGCTGTACTGCCTTCTGCCAGCTCATGAGTATCTGCTGTTCCCTAAACACACGCACAAACCAAGTCTGTTTAGCAACATCTTTGAAATACAAAACCTGTATTCTACACAGCGGCTAGACTCTGCAAGAAGCAGGTTTCCTGCCAAGTCTTCCACAGAGTACCATGTTTATATACTGTGCATGCCACAATTACCAAGGACTAAAAAGAAAACACAGACCACATTTATAAAGGCAGGAACTGTCTTTGGCCATTAATAGGCCAGCAGCCAGGAATTTTGAGAAGGAAAAAAAATGCATCCACAACAAGAATCCAAGGCTGGATTCCTTTACTCAGGGACCCTGGCGGCTGGCCGCTAGCACGGCATTACTGAACACGCCACCTGACCACCTGGTCTTCAGCTCCTCTGCTAGTCACACACCAGGCCTGACAGTCCCCTGCAGGGGGAATAAGGAAAGTGACAGCGGTCCGCTGCTCTAGCAAGCTATGTAAGCAAGATGAATTATTTTTAAAACACATACTAACAATACCTAAATCAGGCTCCCTTACTAACACCTTATTATTTTATACTTTTTATTTATAAACTATTCTTCTCTTTATCCACTATTCAGTTGATTTAATTAACTGCATAATTCAGAAATAGTTCATGACTAGGTAACAGAAAATAACAACATAGGTAACCAGTTTTTTTTGTTTTTTGCACCATGCTCGGGCTTGAACTCAAGGTCTCTCACATGCTAAAGCGAACTCTTTACTACAGACCTATACTCCAAGACCTGATATTCCAGTTTCTGCATCTTAATATAACATAGTATGTACAAACTTTAAAATATTTACCATATACCACTGCTACAAAATGCTGCTTATTATTTCCCAAGACAGTAATTCTGTTATTTTTAGTAGAAACCTTGGACTAAATAATTGTAATATTAACTTTAGAATGAGAACTTTATGTAACCCAGTACTTTGGGAGGCTGAGGCAAGAAGATTACTGTGAGTCTCAGTCCACAGTGAAATCAAGGCCAGCCAGCACTACTAAGTGAGCTACTGACTCATAAATACATAAGTAAAACTTTAAGGTGAAATATTCTCATTAGATTTTCTCCTTTGCAAATAATGAAAATTTTACTTAAATTAATAAAGTAATAATAATGGCTCTTAAATTTATGGCAGATGCAACAGAGAAAGTGGTAAAGAACAAGGAGCCAAACCACACAGGCATAAATCCCAGCTCTTCCACTGACTAGCTGTGAGACTTGGCCGCCTATGTAACCCCTGCATGACTCAGTTTCCCCAGCAGTACAGAGGTTCATTAATATCCACCATAGAAGGATTAAACATGTGAAGTCACAGGACAGTGCCTAACACAAAGCAGATGCTAGTTCCAGTCTTGCTTTCATTAACACTTTTAAAACACTGTAAGTATGGTATATAAAACACTGACTTCAGCTAAAAATACCACGAAATAAACTAGAATTCACTTTGTACAATGCGGGAATCTAAACCAAATACAAGAGACACACCTCCAGTAAGTATCTTAGGGAATAGGGGAGCAGATTCCGCAGTGTGAGAGAAGGGTAGAGGTGAATGATGTACGCCGGGTTCCAATCCTCCCTGTGTGCGCTGATGTGGCTCAACTCGTCCGGCTCGGCAACCGTGTTCACAACTAGCGGCAGGAAGCTGCGCTGCACCGCCGGACACTGCAGCCTGCCTGTTATGGAACTGCTCCTGTGCAGCTCCTCCTTTCAGGGGATGTAGGTGGTCGACTCCTTGTACTGATGCTCTAAGTCCCCAGCCGGCTGGATAAACAACTGAGATCTGCAGAAAAGCAAGCCCATGTGGGCAAAGAGGCTCCTGAGAACCCAGGAGCAACAGCCTCATTCAAACCGCAAGTCAACAATGTCACTCTATTTTACAGGTAAGGAAACATGGTTCAGGCAGGGTGGAGAATGTGCATAAAATCTCATGGCTAACTCACAGAGGAACGCTCTGCGGGAAAAAACAAAAACCTATGTGAACAAAGGTGACTGAAAAATATTTTCATTCCAAATATAAAGGCTATCCAGTAAATACAGATTTCAGAAAAGTCTAAACCATTAAAAAAATTGCGTCCATTTGATAAATTCAATATTTATTTTTCTACAGAATAAACCATGTCTTTAAAATAGGTTTTACATGTTTTTAGATAATAATTATATGAAGTTATATTCTTCACTATCTCTAATTCATAAAGGTAAAAACCCCATTCAGTGAATTTTCAAAAATTTAATGTTTTGAAAGAAGTACCCACCTATACGAATCTAAAGGGACATGGAACTCCTCTTCGGGGCTGACTGTTCCAATGCGCTCCAGAAGTTTAACATTCTTAACCAGTTTATAGATAATAAATGGAACAGAGAAGTGGTTTTTAATCTGTTGGACAAAAATACATATAATTAGCTTTAAAAACATAAGTTAAAAGGAAAATCATTAGCTGCATACACTATATAACTAATGTTTTAAACACAATTTTGGAAGATACTTCCCTTAACAATTGAAACTTTAGGATATTTGAAGGCTAGATACATATTAGGACTATTAACTATCAGCCTAAAATTCAGATATTCACATAATCTACATATTGTAAGCTGATGTTTACTGTTAATCTATAGCACTGTCATCCAAATAGTATTCTTGTTTAAAGATTCTAATTACATTTTCTCCATTATAATTTTTATCAATCAAATGATCAAATCACATGATTAAATAAAAAAGGACAGCAAAAGCATATAAGAAAACCAGTATTACTATCTTTTCTTGACCACAGTATGATATACATTGTATTGTTTCGTTTTTTATCTTACACTGTATTAGGGAGAAATATTCTGTTGCTGATCATATACTTAAACCTAAAATAATACACAGAAAAAGAAAAATGTTTGGTAAAGGCTTACCAGTAGAAAAGGAAAAAAAAATTTTTTTTATTTTTTGGTACCAGGGATCAAACTCTTAACCTTGTGCTTACCAGGCAAGCGCTTGAGCTACTGAGCTAAATCTCTGGCCTGAAAAGGAAATATTTATACAGACTAAGATGCCAAAATTTTTTTTCAGGAGAATAGCTCATTTTAACAGTCCTTGTTACACGCTCAAAAAATATAACCCCAAGTGATATACAAAGAGAATGATGTTATCCTATGTGACAATCAACTGTAATTATAATTTTCATCAATTCTTAAAGAAATACGCAAAAATATTTCATTAATGGTAAACAGAGGAGATACAAAAATGGGCTTTAAATTTAAAAATTTTATTAACCATTTAAAATAAAGAACATTACAAAAGCAAATTAGGGAATAGAAATGACATCATTACTGATGTAATGCTGTGTTGCGATATTCCAAAATGAGTTAAACTGAGAACTGAACAGTATACACTTCACTTTAAAGTCACCTGCAGCGCAGAGCGGAGGGTGATGACTTTATTCCCTTCGGTGGCATCAATCTGTACCAAGACGGAGTCTGAGTAATTGGCATGGGGATTCCGCACAATGTACAACCGCCGTCCAGGTCGGGCAATAGGGACATTGGCAACCTGTGTGTATCCATGTGGTACTAAGGCAGAGGACAAGTGAAAAAAATTCTAAATATTTATTTACTAATATGTTTCCATCAGAATAGTTACCCTGCCAAAACAAAGACAAGAGTATTCTTCTCGTGATTGGAAATAATCACCATGAAATACTTTTCTAAAATACAGGGTTTTAAAAAAGAGAAAAACTATTACTGATACAACATTTTTGACCCTAGATAATTTGAGCAAGTCAGTTTAAATATACGAAAACAAACAAAATGTGACAGATTTCTTATTCTCTCAACTATCCAGCAACAACTTTCTTGTAACAGTACTTAATTATTCTCACTATTTTGGGACTGCTATCATCCCAAAACAAGAAACAAGTATCAACTATTTAATCCAAGTTTTTACAAGTGTTTTTTCCCAAATAAGTATGCAGCAAAATATTTTTCTATATTTTATCAAAACTAAGCCCACAGTGATTCTTAAGGTGCTCCTGAAGTAAAATGCAGCATACCGAAAGTCAGCGTGAAGAAGGAACTCTCCTGACGGCTCAGCACAGACAGCTTCCCTTGAGAGGAAGGTTCCGTGCTGGCATACTCCAGTTCCAGATGCTGACCGGCATCCACACCATAGACATCGCTCTTCCCTGGGGAGCCCATCACTCTCAGGTTACGACTGAGCTGCACCTTCATGGGAACACCTACAGCATTTCTGACCGTAAACGGAGCTCTGTCTTTTAAAGAGTAATCGAAAGTAGAAGCAGTGCCCTCCGAAAAACCCTGAAAAGGAATGTAATGCCATGAGATAGTTACAAAATGTACATTTCTTTCAAACACTTTCCCATGCATACACATTTCTGAAACTAATTTTGATCACAGAAGAATGTATACAGTACATTTCACTCTTAAATTCTACTTGAAATATTCCAAATAAGAGCCACACATACTTTTGCTAAATTGCTGAAAACATTGAGACACGTTTTGGATATTGTTATATTCATTGTGTCTGCTGAAGAAATATAAATTGCCATTTTGGGCTCAGGAATAAAATCATCTCCTGGTATCAAACTTTTATCCTGGATCGGGTTCTTCTTTACCTACAAAGATAAATAACATAAAAATTTAAACAGCCGGTTACTAACAAATCTAAGATAGTCAATAGTGTTGAATTTTCCTAAGCTGGCACTTTATAGTAAGGCTCCTCCAAAGCATCATTTTCAAAGCTATTCAGAGGTTTCCTCTGCTCAGGTGAGGTGAGCGCAGCACAGAGTCTACTCTGGGGAAATGCTTTGAACTCTGTCAGCCACAGAACCTGTTCCATGCATACCTCCCACCCAAGATCCCATCTAATCATCCGGTACTGCCCAGCTAGTAACTATGAGTTGATCAGTAATAAAAGGTGATCCTGAAGTCTGAATCGGTCCTTATTAGAATATCATCTAGAAATAATACTTTCTTGTCTTCTGCTTTTTATTGGTAACATCTATAAATAAGTAATATCAAGCTTTCAACCAGCCCCCAGATTCCAGCTATTGCAATATTCATGGTTTTGTTCTAACAGAGTTGCAAAAGCCACGATTTCTGGTTACTGTCCTTATGCCAGAGAGAGGGAGGCCAGAAATACTAGTTCTACTTCATTTGGAGCACACAGGACACAAGTTAGAATCTTCTTTGTCAGCGTCCACGTGTAACAGCCCCGTGAGGCCGCTCTAGAGAAGTGCTCTGGGACAATCTGCTAATGCCAGCTCACACACTGGGTACTCGAGAAAACCAGGCTCTGCAACCCAGGATTCTGACACACTTGGAAAAATACCAGGAAGAGATAATAAGGAAAGTTCATAAATTAGTGGTGATTCATAAGATTTTTAGTTATACCCTTAAAAAAAATCATTATCTCAAAGAGCTTCATTTATGAAAGCTTCGTTTATCTACCAATACATATTCTATTAGAAATGAAAACTGAGAAAAACTTTAATATTTATCCAAAACTAAGTTAATACAAGACAACATTTTAGTGAAAAGTATTTTTAAAATACAAATAGTGAGATAAAGGACATTAATAAACTTCTTCAGTGCCTGCTTAAAAGACAGGTGGTCTCATCTCTGCTTTGCAGTCTCCTACAGAATCACACTCATGTACTTTCCCGAAAACTCCATCACACATTCATGAGGATGAAAATTAAAATGATATATAATGTCTGAATATACACATAAAAACATTTTCTATCTTACGCATACAATAAAAGGGCTCCACAGGTTCTGGACTACATCTTGACAAGAACCAAATTAAAGAACATCAATGAACACGTGCAGTGCCACTCCATACAGAGATGCTTTACTGTGTCCTTACATCAAGCTTTAAGTTCCATTGTTTCTTCCCCTCTATTCGCTCGATCAATGGCTCCCACACAGCACGAATCTCATTGTAATAGTGAACCTGGCACAGAATTATAAAAGGTCAGTTTTCAACCTTAATTATGCAATTCTGGAACAAGCAGGAAAACAAGTAATACGATACAGTAATAGCCGTTCAAAACCACTTGCCTAAAGACACAAAAAAGTACCTAAAAAGAATGTATTTCCCTTTATCCCTTTATTTCTTGTCATAAATCATTTAGCACAAGACTTCTTAAAAACAATTACCACATATACAGTTACACAGCCACAAACTGAATGTCAGCATATGTATCTATTCATATATATCATCTAATTCAATCATGCACAAACAAACTATAAGAGAACAAAACAAACAGGCAACAACAGAACCTGAGTCTTAACCCCACAGTGTTTTAGGCAGCTGCCCTTGGGGTACTCCACCATGTCTCTATACCTGCAGTGTCATATCAGCAGTAGCAGCCAACAGGGAAGTCCAATTCTTAATATTTCCTGAAAACTTGGACTCTGCCAATAGTAAAGGCACAGTTCGGTGCCCAAGGCCACATTCTAGAGTGACTTGGACCGATTCCACAGCAACAGCACAGTTTTCCTCTATCAGTGGATGATCCATCGCTCTGAAACTTTCTGTTGCTTCGGTTGCCATGTCAACACCAAGAAACCAAGAATTATAATCATCAATAGACTTGATATCCCAGAGACTTTCCATTTCCTTAGATGTGTCTCTCGATTCATCCTCTTTCGTCTTTGGAGACATGGCAGCCATTATTGTCATCACAGTATTCAGAATGATGGGTGAAATCTTTCAGAAGCAAAGCAGAGAAAAAATCTTGAAAAAATTCTTTCCCAGATGAGAATTGAAACACACATGTTAAAGCCTTTAAAAAGTAACAAGTTAAAATTTACCTGGTTATTCAGCTCCTAGCTAATGAAAATATGGATTAAGGCGTGTGTCTCTGTGTAACGCCACGTCCTGCTCACAGAACCTGAAGCAATTAATGCTGCGCAGCAAGAGTCAAAACTAACCACCAAGCTGAACTCACAGCATGGCATCAACCAAAAGCACAGAACTCCAACCAGCTATGTTCACTACGTCAAGACACCTGAACTGAACAGAGAGGCATAGCAGTATCTCCCTCTGTCTTATAGAAAGGAGAAGGCTGAAATCACTCATGGATCCCACTTGGCTCAACCAAGATCCCTGAACTTTGCTTCTGGTATCTCTGGGTAGAGCCTCTGCTCACTTTCTCATTCCTGCACTGCGCTTTAGTTCTGACACTGAGGACATCTTTGTCTTATTTGTTTTTCAATGTCTTAATTTAGTCTTGTGGTGCTGGGGACCAAGCTCCAGGTCAAGCCACGTGCAAGGCAAGCACTCTACCTGAGCTACCGCTAGTGGCCAAGTGCTGAAGGTATTTTTTGTATCCAGTCAGCACTCTGTCCTCCTATCCTTCAAACTGTCACCAGCAGAGTTTCTTTAACCCTGACTCCATGCATATCACTCCTATGCTTAAAATCTTCACTGAGCTCCGTAACTTTCAGAATGAAATTCAAACCCTCTTTGGCTTGGTGCACAGCACTCTTTGTGAGCTAGTTCCTAGCCTATCTGCTAGCAAGGGTTCTATAAAGTTTGAGAAATACTCAGTTAAATAATTTAAAAGGATTCCTTTACTGTTAACTTCTCACAACCCTTTCTTCACTAACACACTAAACACATACAACTGCTTCATCACAAAGAGGATCTGATGTACACCACATTCCTGACCTACTTGCCTGCCAACCGACTGCTTTCTTTCTCCTTGTCTTATTAGTGTTATCTGTAACTAACATCCCAGTCCTATAACTCAAACACACCGCTGAATGCAGCCATGGGGACGATCCTTCTAAGTTCTTCAAAAACATTCTCCAACCTTTGCCTCTGTGTGTGTTTTTCAGTCTGGAAAACCTTCCCCTTCCTCTCCATCTATCTAACTTATACCAACTTGCAGTCCTTAGTCCAAGATGTGTCCCTGTCAGACAACTTTTCTTGATATCCTAGTCTGAACCGCAGCCCCCTTGTTCATGCTGCCAGCAGCTTCTGTGCACGCCTCTAGCATTCGAAGTTACAATCACCGATCTACTGCTCTTCCCCTGGTCATTAAGTTTGTTGAAAGCAGAGAGCATGTACTGCCAATGTCATACACAGGGTGTGTTTTTAAGTATAGAAGGAGATCAAAAATGATTTATACAAAGAAAAGAAGTCTCCATAACACTTACCCTAATGTCTTAGAGCAAACACAAGCAAATGCATTTTTATTATGCTACATCGTTAAAAAAAAAAGTAAATTCATGAGAAAAACACAATCTAAGCCTTTCTAGTGTTTTTGTTTGTTGCGTGCTTGCTTTTTTTTTTTTTTTGTCTTTCTCATTTTTATCGGTACCAGGGATTGAACTCACAACTGCCTGCTTGCAAGGCAGGCTCTTATGCCACGGAGCTAAATTCCCAGCCCCACGTGCTTGCTTTTTTCAAAACAGGATCTTGCTTAGTTCAAGCTGCATTTGAATTCACTATGTACTCCAAGCTGGTCTCAAACTCATGGCACTTTTCTTGCTTCAGGCTCCTGAGTGCTGGGATTGCAGGCATGTGCCACCACACCTGGTTTTACCCAGTACTGTTTTAAACTGAAAAAAACCTGCGTTGTTATTTAAAATGGTTCAAATGATATTAGTTTAAGTATTAATCCAATCATACTGGTCTCTGACCTACAAAAGTAAAGCTAGTATCATTTATGCATCACTAGAATTAACTGTCTCATCTTTGCATCTTTCAAAAGAGAGCAAACTAGATTTGAGAAAGTATCATGTGCTCCCTATTTACAATGGGGAATGAAGTCCTACTGAAAGAATTTTGAATGACACTGGAAAATAGATTGTTCTTTAATATTTTAAATGTAAAAGATCTTTTAAAAAGCAAACCCCAGTGATTTCCAGCATACATCTGTCACCACAAATATAAGCTAAGTATCTAATCACATACTTATCAGGCCAAATCAAACTATACATTAATAAAAGCCTAAAAATAATGTCTCCATCTTTTCTTCATTTCTCTATCTCTTCTCTCCCCTCTGACACATACACCACACACAAATGCAAATAAAACAGAGAAAACTACTCCTGCCATGTATAGGTATTAAAAAAGTAGTCTCTTAAAGAAAACAGAATAAGCACTTAAAATGTATTTTAACCCAGAGGCAATCTGATTACCAAATATGTGACTTACAGCAATGCTGAGACCAAAGACACTATTTCAAGAATTTACACACAAAGAATCTGTCAGGCACCAACCTAAATTATAAATTCTTTAACCATAATATTGATATTCTGTTTTCCCGAGGCCCAGGTACATTTTTCCATAGATAAAGAGCATGGCTGCAAGACCTAGACAAGTAAATGAAAAGTCACATTTTCATTAATGTTTACATAACATGCACTTACACAAACCATGTCTCACTCCACTGAGATTCTGAACTATAAACTACTATTAAAAATTACATTAGCTAAGACACTCTTGTGAAGGTTCTTCTGAATTACGACAAGTCCATGTATATTGTTAAAGGACTTCAATCAGTTCTGATGAAGTTCTTCATTCCAAATGCTGATGTAAAGACACACATTTACTATCAGAAATTTAAAGTGTTTCTTTTTCCAAAAATATTTTTTCAGTGACGCACTCTGTAAAATATAATTATGAGGTATCTACAAAATGAGCTGATGACTAGAGCAGGGGTTAGGGTAAAAGACCAGTTTCCAGATGATTATCCAGTTAGTCCCCAGGAACACAGAAGTTCTTTGTCATGTGACTCCACCTGAGTTTTTTTTAATCTGAGCTTAAATATTTATTTTTCTCTCATTCGATATACTTAGTGAACAAAAGAAATAGCTGAAAAACACTGATCTGAACTAAAATTCAACAGAAGATCATGAAAAGAGGACTAGTCTGGAGGCAGCCCCTAGTTGTTTCCCTAGCAGCCACAACTCGCCAGGTAACACTGGCAGAACTTGACCTCTCTGCCTGCAAACCAGAGGTTGTACTAAATAATCACTTAAATCCTGGACAGCACTCAGGCTCTGAGATTCTCGGACTCAGCTATTTCTGTCATTCTTCAGTTGAGGGCCCAAGGCAGTGCTTACTGTGGTGATGGTTTGCCCCCTCTTCTCTCTGAGGAAAGGACAAGCGAGCACTCTCAGGTCTTTGATGGATGCCTCCGTCACCTGCTCCAGCCCAGATGCGGACACACAGAGCTTACACTGGAAGGAGGCCGACAGCGCAGGAGCGTCCGCCCTGCTCAGGCTGGCCACAAACACCACTTCCGGGTCTGTGATCTTGGCCTTCAAGGTCATGTTTCGTCTTGCAGAATCATCTGGAGAAACAAAAACGGGGACCAGAAAATTTTTAAAGTAAATCTTCCTATGGCTACAATATTATCAACAGGCTGTTAAACTGTTCTCAGTATTTTTCCTATAATGGGTACAGTGAAAGCACTAATTTTGAGTTGGTTAATTAATACTAATAATGAAATGATTATTTAGTAAGTGGTAATTATGCAAAAAGATGCAATCCAAAAACTGCCCAAAACAGATCATTCCCATTTTGATCTTTGATATTTTGGGGAACAAAGCTGTTTGGAAGTTCTTCTGGTCAGAGTCAAGGCAGGCACTTGTATACACACATGAGAATGTGTGATTCTATGACACAGGGGCCAAGAGGAGGAAAACAGAGAGAGAAATAACAGGAAGAAAAAGAGACATCCTGATAAAGATGTTAAACTATTCTTATTTTTTACTTTGGCTTTACCCCAAGGATCAGAGTCAAGAGTCATATTATCTATACTATAAATATGTTCAAAATATAAATGAATGCAGAGATATCAGTATGATTACTATTTAACAAACATTTAAAGTAAGTAAATGGAAAAATAACATTCTGATCTTGCCAGTGTTAGTTTCCAACATACTGGCTTAGGCATTGCAGAGAAAACGCCTGACCTTAAGTAATAATAATTTAACAAGAAAATCACCGATTGGTATAAAGGTGATGGGATATAAAATACAGGGCAGGGCTCAATGTGGATTCAGCATATTCCCAGGAAAGAGTTAAAGGTGACATCTAAGGGAACCCTGCTAGCTCCTGCAACAGCCTCACCTTCTTCTATCTTTTCAACTGTTCCTCAACATGATACAGTTCTTCAAAGTATTTTCCTGGACTAAATGACCCACCTATAAAATAGCCCTCCAACCACTTACCCCAATTAACTTCCTTTCCAGATGAGTAAACAATGTGAGTGACATGACAAGTCCCAGAGCAGAGTCCCTGCCCCTAATATGCTTCTACTCTATACTTCTCACTTACAAACATTTACTAAGATGTTTCTGTAAAGTATGTTTAAACCTAAAAGCCTAATTTTATTTTCTCAAACCCAATATGTCTCTTTCTTGCTGTTTGTAATTTGTGTTAAAATATACAACAAGCTGTCATCTAAGACAGATACAGTCTGCTAACCTTTTTCTGTCTTGACTTTCCCCATGGTAATGTGTCTTGATGGCATTTGTATTTCCTTCGCCGTATTTTCTGGGCTCTGAGGCACAGCTTTGATGAAGAAATCTGCCACAGTCATCAAAAACTCCACGCTGGCACACACATACAGCTTGTCAAGAACAGCATCAATTAGACTTGTGTTTTTGTCTTGTTTGTAATGAATATCAATCATAGAACTGCTGCTATCTTGGTCATTCTTTCTGTCAATCATTCTGAAAAAAATACACACATATCACTCATTATTTTATCTCCCACTAAAAATAAAAATTATGAAAGTTTTCCTATGTATTTTAAGAATTCTTTCATCAATTAGTTTTTATCTGAACATAAAATAGGACAGTGTTAACTGGATATAATAAACCAACTAGTAACCAAAACATGTTTCCCCATTTCCCAAACAAGGTGCATGAGATTAAGCAATTATATTTTATAATCACAATTTAATACTAAAGAAATATTATTAGAAATGACTTGAGCAAATTTCAAAATGTATAAATGCAGTCCCAATATTTCACTAAATAAAAGAATTCATCTTCCTAAAAGAATTTATCTGCAAAAATCATCCTATACATTTGAATTCCAAAGGTATTTCATGCAACTCAAATCAGCACACGTTTATCAAGGGTCTGCAGACTTCCGGGAGAACATGGCGGACAGATAACAGCAACTACTGGAGGCTCTCTGAAAAACTAGGCTCAGAAGCCAGGAATGGTGCGGACTAAAGAGACATAAGCAGGTGGAGTTATGCTCTGCTGACTCAGGAACGAACTGGGCTGAGAGAAACCAACTTGGAATGCAGTCCTGGTGCTAAAACAGGAACAGAAAAGCCTCGGTGCGGAGGCTGGACCCCGCGCCATTGGAAGCCACGATTTGGGTTTCCCGCCGCGCGGTGGCTGGCTGCCTCTACATCGGCTTGGCAAGGAGAGAGACGCGCGGAAGCTCTGAGAAAGGGAGTCTGTGAACGGAGTTGAAAACAGAACGGGCAGGGAGGCGTGTACTGACTTGTGGCGAGGTGAGTGAGAGAAACTGACACTCCACCACAGTTTCACTCCAGCAGAGGACTTTCTGGGCCCGAGCAGTCCTACGGGAGCAGAGCGCGGTGGCGACTCCAACCACACATTCCCCTCGCGGGCGGGATTGGTGAACAGTGCCTGGCCTGCGTGATGCTGCCAGCGGACCCATTAGGCTGGCCCAACCCAGATCCCATAGCCTGACGGTGGCCGGAAGGGGAGACGTGTAGGCTGCCTGGTCCGTAACTCCCTGGTGCCCAGCGGTGAGCGGGAACACCTAGCCAGTGCAATTCGATCAGGCTGTGGCTGACAGGGAGGGAAGTTGGGCCTCCTATGTAAGCTTGCATATATATAAGGAACAGAGAATATGGGAAAAGGCAGCAACAAGAAAGGCTCCTCGGCCCCCAATTCTGAGAAACAGGCAATAGCGGACACCGCACCAATAGACATTAAGCGCCATATAGAGAGCCTCATAGACCAATTCAGGAATGAAGTTATCAACGACCTGAAGCTAGAAGTATGCAGAATAGTTAGAGAAATGCTAAGCACCACCCAGGAAAAAAACAGATGGTGGAATGGAAGAACAGAAAAAGAGGGGAGAATTGTTTGATGAAGAAAACAGAAAGCATAGAGTACGTGAAGCAGGTTCAAAGGACTACCAAGAAATTAAGAAGTCTATCGAAGACTGGCATAACAGCTTGAAAGAAACTAAGGACAGACTATCTGAACTGGAGGGCAGACTTGTAATATGGGAGAATGAAATGGAAAACTTCTTAAAAATAACAAAGAAACAAACAGCAATAATACAAAGACAAGAAGATGATAAGAGGATCCATAACTTAAGGATCAAGAACATAAAAGAAGAAGTAGGAACACAAACAAGTGAACTACAAAAGCTACTCACAGAAATAATCCAGGAGAATTTTCCTAATTTAGCAAAAAGTAAAGATACTCAGATGTATGAGGCATACAGGACCCCAGCTACCTACTACCCAAACAGAGCAACACCCAGGCATATAATAATAAAAATTCCAGAAATTCAATACAAGAACAGAATATTAAAAGCTGTTAGAGACAAGAAACAGACCACTTACAAGGGAGCACCCATCAGAATTACAGCAGATTTCTCTGCACAAACCATCAAATCACGAAGAGCGTGGGGGGAAATAATTCAAGCTTTGAAAGATAATAATCTCCAGCCAAGATTGAGATATCCTGCACAACTGTCCCTGGAAATTGATGGAAAAACAAGGTGCTTCCAGGATAAAGAGGAACTGGGGGAATTTGCAACCACCAATTCAACTCTACAGAGAGTATTGCAGGATATTCTAAAAAAAAGAAAAATACAAAGAATCCAGAAATAGTGGCGGGGAGGCCACAACGAATGGAGCAGAGAACAAAATGAGGAAGACAAACTGACAGCTACTGACAGAATAACAGCTCAACAGAAATGAGGCAGAGAAGATTGGATGATAGGAACAGCTATTTTGGAGAAAATGACATCTTAATAGGTAATTCTGATTTAGTATCATCTTGTTTTGAAGTCTCATCTAGCTTTTGTCCTTCTGTCTCCAATGGTCTAAATAGGTTGTATCTTATTGGATTTTATTATGTACGATAGTATAAGCAAAAACCTTTTAAAGACAAGGAGATTATACAGAAACCATTGTTCATTTTCTGTTAGTCGATTCTAAATACTCTGTAATGCTGTCATTCTCTTAAATGGTTTTACATTGTTTTGATATACTTAATGCTACAGTATACGAAGTTGTACTCAAGGATTTCAAGGAAAGAGACAATATGGTAACTACTTTTAGGTCAGGATTATCTGGTGGTGAAACACTATTCTGCTTAAATGGTTATGTTTTGATTGGCACTGTTTCGTTGTTATGCCCTCTTTTATCTCAATCTCCACTCCATTATTTACTTTTTTATTTTTATCCTTTTAATTTAAGGGAAAAAAAGAGCAGGATATATTATAGTAACCCACTTTGACTTTCCATTACCTTGATTTAAAGCCCTGTATTACTCTCACCATCTGGTTTTTAACTGATGTTCCCCTATTCTGTTTTGCTGGATAGTATCAGGTTCGAAAGTTTAAGCATCAGCTGTGAAGATAATGAGATTCATTATAACGCCCATTCTCGTTGACTTTTATCTACTTTTGAAGACCTACAATGTCTCCAATGTTTTGGTTTTGTCGGTTTTTTTCTTTACTGTTTTGTTCAATTGTATTATAACTAACGATATAGGCAATTTTATTAGAGATAACGGGAGGCATTATGGTAACCATTGTTGATCACCTTGTATTATGTTTTTACATTATCTATTATGTCCACCCTTTTGACTTGACCGATTCTGTTCTGTTATGTCACATTTGGTTTTACTCTCTTCCAAAAAAATAATAAGAACCGTGGGAGCAATGAAACCCAAAATGTGTAATAGTCATGGTACAAAAGAGAGGAAAAGAAAGTGCTCCAAACTATATAACTGCATGTATATTTAAGTGTATAAGATAGAAAATGATATCACAGAGTTTTATTGGATCATTGAACAGAACTGTTTGCAGTATCATTGATGGAATGTCCACTTTACAAGCTTTAATTTTGTGACTTGAACAATTATTTCTAAGATGACAATATGTAATCCATTAACTAGTGATTTCCTACTGTTCATTTTTTTTTCTGTAAATCTGTATAACTTGTACCCTTTCTCTGCTTTTTTTTTCTTTTCTCCTTAAATAAAATTAAAAAAAAAAAAAGGGTCTGCAATGACAGTTCCTATGCAGCTCCACATGTGTTGTAAAGACCAGGCTACCTAACAGGTTTCGACATTTATCACCCCATCTAGAGAGCTGCGGACAGTTCCCTCGACGTAAAATTCCCGTAGGAGAAAAACTGCTGCATGGCCACGCTACTCATTTATTTCTCCAGGAAATACGGGGGTTAGCACTATCCAATACGTACTCAATAGAATACAAGAGTAAGTAGCAACACAGCTTTTCTCCAAAGAAAACCAGTAAGTAAAAAATAGTACATGTCTCATTATTTCAAAAAGGAATAAAAAATTATTAGGCTACTGAAGTTACACGTTTCTAACTTCACAGTAGGCTGATTCTGTCAAAAATGTGTTGATAATGTGATTATGCTTGGGATTCTACTCCTATTAAAAGTGACAGAAATTTTGTAGAAGTGTTTTAAAAGACAGACAAAATAAGACAAAGGAAAAAGTCATAACTTTAAGGATTTTTAAAACCTGATTCTGGTGAATGGAGATAATTTGAAAAAAATATATCACCACATATTTAACTACTGAAACTCACATTGTGGTAGTTCCATTTTTAAGACAGTACTCCAATTTATTAATAAACTTTCATTTAATATAACCATCCCAGCAGCTGAATCTGATATTAGCATTACTTCTTGATGCAATTCAGATTAAAGGTCTGACCAAAAAGACACAAATATTTTTTGAAGAACCCAAGCACAGCAAAGCCTGCAGTGATGCCAGGTTCAGGGTTAGCCGTGAGTGGCATCCAGCACCCTGCGAACTGACAGACCTGGACGTGGCTCTCTCGATGCCTTCTCTGAGGTCATCAAGGGTGCATGTCTTCAGCTTAAGGCTGACATTCACTGAGCCATCCTTGAACATCTTCCCTGCAGAGGCCATCAGGTACAGTCTGAGCTCACCGAGACGAAAACTATCATTACGAAATGCAAGTTTGGACTCCTGCCGTACATTTTTCAAACAAAAGAATCAATTACCTTTAAAAATCATGTAATATTATTAAACATATTTAACCCAGAGCTAAAACACAAATCAATCTCATAAATTTTCAAAGCACAGGTGGGAAAACACATAAATGGAACAGTTACGCATTGTCTATGAGTACATACGTACATACAAATAAATGCGTATGTGTCCTGATCCTCAACAATGGTTAATATATTAAAAGTAACCTGATATAGTTTGAAGCAAGTGTGACTAATTAGCAAATAGTCTTATCAGATAATATGCAATTCAGCTAATAAACATTAATGAGCTCTTCTGTAAACAACAGTGATAAGAACTAGGGACTTCATAAGAAAAAATAAGCCTTACTGTTGATCTCAGTGATTTTATACCTTAGTTGAAAGAATAAACTAGAAGTACATTAAAAATAACAGTCCAACGAGATGCTACAAGTTGTAAATAACTACATACCTTGCGATATATATTAATTTTTATTAATATTTATTAGCATCCGAACTTCCACAAAGCATATAAAGTAGTTAGATAAAAAAGTACAAACAGTAAAAACTCGGAGAGGTAAAATTAATTACTGTAGGCTGCAGGTTAAGAACATAACTGTGTGGTGGAGAATGAGGAAGACCAGATAAAGGGAAAGATGTCCACACGGGGAAAGCGTGAGCATGTGAGGTACTCTCAGGGCACAGGGCACCTGCCCTCCTTCCCTGGAAATGAGACCTAGCCAAAAAATAATCAGCCTTGGAAACCAGAGATGAAAAATGCCAGCCCCAACAGCCTATCTGTCCCTTACCTGCCATCACTACACTCTTGCTGCTATTTAAGGGGGGTAAAGTGAGGATATGTGGATTAGGATGACAATTTTGGTCTCCAGTTTTCAAGGTGTATTATCTTCCAGTTGGGTCTTACATGGGGGGAAAACTATAAGCTTGAACATTCTAGTTAAACAACATAGGGAATGAGGATAGAAGGAAACATGGATGCCTTAGGGCTCAAATGATGATCTGCACTTTCAGTTCTAGAAATGGGGGCCTCAGTCTTCATTCCACCATAACGTAAGTCCACATACTCCAGGTAAGCCCAGATTTTACAAAGAACAGACCTGACCCAACTGATCAACCAACAACCTTATCAGCCACAGTGGCTCACTAGACACCATGGCTTTGTGAATAGCACCAATGACCTGCAGTCAGACACAGTGGTTAGAAGGCCACAATTCCTTTCATTCCAGGTAGGAGACTGCATGTAAGTAGGTTAAAATGACACTACTGCCAGTAAGCTTTGAATGTCTTCACCTTATGAAGAGAGAACTATTTTGCAACTTTTGTTCTTTAACTATTGACAGAAATGACCCGAGTCACAACTAGTGATCACAAGACACTACCTTTCCTAATATGGCTCCTGATGTAGACAACTTGGAGACCCATTTTTTCCTAAGGGGACACTCACACACTGTAAGACAGAACCCCTGTAAGGAGAACGGGAAGTTATAAGTGGCCACTGGAGATATACTTATGACACTTGGACATTGCACCAATGTCTAAGACAAATCAAACAAAGCCACTGCAGTACAAGTGTGAGCTGAGGAAGAGTCTTGCACAACAAGCAGCAGTGAAAACAGACAGGAAAGGACAACGTACACTGACAAGAAAAGCTTGACGGTACTCAGTGTCTAAAAGAATACAAAAAGTAAACAAGGAAAGAAGTAAAAGAAGAGATGAAAATTTGAAGGCTGAGGAACCAACAGATAGTAGTCCTCAGATGAAATCAAGGTTCTTTTAACTGCTCCTTTCCTGTAAGGACATTCTCTGATGGTTTCACGCAGACTGGACAGCAGAAATTAAGACAGCTCACTGCATAAATCATGGACACTAAACCAAAGTTCAACAGTAACAACGTACAAATAGTATACTGCTTTAATCTTAGAAAACAGTATGAAATCAGTATATGAAAATGCACATTAGCAGATGTAATACCTAAAAACTCATAGATTTATGTGAGTTTTTATTTATGCACAATAGGTATTAACATATGGCATAATTGATAGAATAAAAATATTATAGGACAGAATATAATTTAAAAAACAGCCTTCAAAAACACCACTGAAACATTAGCGTCTACCATTATAGAATTAGACTTTGGTTCTTAAATTTATTAATAGTATTATTAATACAAATTCACTATATATAACATTCATTTTATAGAAACACAATCACTGTTTACATTCATAGACAATCATGAATTTCAGAATAATTGTCCAAAGCTCTAAAGCCATTAAATTATTCTTAAATAGGTATCTACACATATGTATTTAGCTATGTCATAAAATGGAACATATAATTAATTGCACATATAAAAATCCTCTATTAGTGCAGATCAAAACACACTTTGGTGTCCATGTTAGCTAGAAAGAACTGGTATACCTTGGCCTACTGAGATTAAAAATAGAAATCCAGAGAAGACCGGCAGCAGAATCAGCACATGCACATGTGGCACAGGACAACCAACACTGGCAGATACCTTAACACTTCCTAATGAATACTTAAGTGACAAAACGTTAGTGTTTTCTTTTAATTTTAAAGAGAGTAAAACAGAACAGTAAAATGAAACAAAACAAAACAAAACAGTGACAGGACAGTAGGAAATCCACTATTGTTACTATACTGCACATTGTTATCCCCTAACAGCTGCTCAGACTACCGGCCCCAGGCTGCTTCCCTACTTTAGCTATTGTTCTCTGAGCCCGTGTGGCATCCAGCTGCTTGAGGGGTTGGCAGAGAGGCCTGGGGATGGCTTCCTTGTTGCTTCTCCTCAGCAGGCAGGCAGGCAACTATTCTTAAAACAAATACCAAGAGCAACAATGCATCCCCACCAGACACTTTACTACATACCTGACTGACGTCACTGTTATAAAGGATAATGGACAGAGATGCAAAATGAAAGTCAAATTGGAGTGTGACGGTCTGGTCCAAAGAAGTCTGTCAAATCTTCTTGTTCTCATGGTTTAAACATGAAAATTAAAATTATAAAGATTTTAAGTAAGCACATTATTTCATACATATTTTAAAAGCTGAGATAATAATTTGCTGTACTAAATTTATGTTATTCCTTCCAGTACTCTTTAAATCATATTATGTGACAGTATATAAAAGCAGCAATGATTACCTTATATTTAGTACAGGGCAAAGTGGCAAAGGGGAGACTAAACAGTATTTCAAGGCAGTTTTAACAGTTCTTCAGTGTAAGATCACTTGTTATCATTTTTCATATCAAGGCATTTTCACCTGCCTGTTTCCAACCATCCTCAAGAGGTTACGAGACAGAAGGCACAGAAAGCCGGAACATGTGGGTCCAGGTTAGGCAGTAAAAGCTTTGCTGAAGAGCACAAGTCTTACTACCTTTAAATACCCACACTGCTCACCTCTGCCTTCAGAAAGTATAGGATATAACTCAGCGGTAGCATCAGAGCTCAAATATGATGGAAGCTGGGGGGAAACTTAGGAATTTTGAGATGAGAGAGACTTCAAGAAAAATTTAGTCTTTTTTCTCATCTTTAGACAGGACAGACAAAGCCTGCCTTCAGTTGCAAAGAGACTCAATGATTCTCTCAGAGACTGTTTCTCTCTATTGGTTACAGTATAGGAGCTTCTTATCTTACAAATTCTACAAAAGGAAGCACTCCATAATTTTAACCAGGTAGGTTTCTCCAAACTGGAAAGTCTTTTTTTCTCCACTTTTCCTAAAAATAATTTACATTCCAATCTTCACCACCTTTGCAATCTTCACCTCTGTGGCTTGCATCTGAACTCAAATTTTCCCAAGTTCCACATGAACATCAGTGAGAATGGAAAACAAATCTGATCACAGGCGGATCTAACGAGATCATTAACCAAAAAGCATGCCTGTCATGTATGCTCTGTTCATGTCTACACAGCTCCTGTCTGAGACACTCTGCTCCCCCAGCACTTTAGAAGGCAGTATAAAGCCAAATGAAGGAGAACGTGTTGGCCTCACCAAGCTATGCAATACAAATAACTATCTACTTAAACCAGAAACCTGTTCTGCAAAATGTTCCCATCATCTGTGGTATCCCTAATTCCAAAACATGTCAGTCCACCTATATAAGCAGTGTTAGTATGGTATTATTTCTTGGCAGTTTTACCAATTAAACTGGGATGATCTGAGAGCATTTGCAAGCACATACATAACTGCCCAGCACCATTTATTACAAAAGCAAAGGGTACTTCCTCTTTTCAGCATGGAAATAGTAACCTATTTGCATTCTAATAAAACATCTGGTGTTCATTCTAATGACTTCAAAAAACTGTATTTGATAGAATCTGTTTAAGCAAGTAAAAGAAACTTATATTCTACAACAACTATCATTTAAAAATGGCTGAATTTAAAAGGTTCAGTGCTTTTTTTTTTTGTCTTTTTCCTTTTTATCGGTACCTGGGATCGAACTCACGACTGCCTGCTTTCAAGGCAGGCGCTTATGCTGCTGAGCTAAACCCCCAGCCCGGTTCAGTGCTTTCTGAAAGTTCAGTTTAATAATATGAAACAGAGCTGAAGTTCATATGACTGTATCCTTCTCCACATCAGGTAAGTAAAGCTTCTTTCTCAGGGTTCAGTCACCCACGGGTGGTGACACCACACCAAGTCCCTTTTCTCTCCCAAGGACTTTGGGACCAGGCCACACTGCTTGCCTACTGACTTCCTCTCGGTGTGCACTGCCTGCAAATGATCCCAAGTTCAGTGCCTGGGGAATTCTGCAAATGCAGCTTTCACAAGTCAGGGCAAACACGGATCATGTGGCAAGAATGAGGCTCATCCTCTCGTCACAGATGACGGGCAGATCCCCTCCCCCTGGGAGTTTCCAGAGGCAGCTGCCACAGGCCCTCCCCAGTACACTGCCCAACAAGGAATGCAAAATTAAAGGGCACTCAGTATAAAGAGGGTACCGACAACAATGTTTCAGTCATCAAGCAAGCATCTTCATCTATTTCTACCTCTCAGGTAGTCTGGTCCACTTGGAATATCTTTCCTCACTCTCACAGCCTCCTGAGCAGACAGTGCAGGGCTTGGCTGTGGAGAAGCTTCCCCAACATTTTCCAGCAAAATTTTCATTAGAACTGTTAGGTCATCTTCACTGAGAGCAACCTGGAAACAGGCAATAACTGTCAATATAAAGTAATAAAAAATCCAGAATATCATACATACATACATACATAATTAAGTTTAACCAACTGTTTGCATCTTTTTAAAAATAAAGATGGGGTGAGATTGTAGCTCACTGACAGAGTGTTTGCCTAGCATGTGCAACCCGTGTTCAATCCCCAGCACTGCAAAAATAAAAAGAGAGAGAGAAACAGAGATGGTGATGGACAGACTGGGAGTTGGGAGGAGGAGTGGAGAGAAGATTGCCACCTGTCCAGTGTGAGACACCTCTCCTGGGAGGCACCCTCTGATCTGCCCATAGCCAGGCCCTGCCTCACCACCATGCTGCCTGGCCTCCGCCTAGCTGTCCCTTTCACAGGCCTGAACTCACTTCCAAGATCCCACCTTCTCACGCCCACTCCATCTCTCTTCCAGGCCCCATCTGCTCCTCCTCCTACGGTATTCACTCTGCTCCAACAAGTTCAACACCAGATGGTACAGTTTGGTTTCTAGTCTCCAACAGAAAATAAGATTTTCTCCTGTTCTGTAGCTCTGTTCACACAGTACATATGCACCTGGACATACATAGACTATCTTAACATATCAAAAATAATACCTTTTACAATAACAACGAACATAACTACAAAATATTTTCTAAAACCAAAACACACACTAGGAAGGTAGCATCTTTTCATCTTTTAACTTTACAAAAGAGTATTTTATATTTATAAAAATACAAAACAGCAAGGCTTCGGACTCAAGTAGATCTGATTGCAGCACCCTAACACTTTCAAGCTGTGATGCTGGCCGGGTTTTCTTAGCTTTCTTACATCAAGTCTGTTAGTCTTAAAACAAGAATAGTAGTATCTTCCTTACACAGTGTTGCAGAACAACACACTTGCTACTGGCTATTAAAGTCTATTAAATCAGTACTTTCTTATTCTATCTTTTGTAAATTTCACTTCCAGACACCAGAATCGTAAAACTTTGTTTTCAGAACTTACACATGGTCTCACACCAACACGTACACATGCACAGTTAACTTCCGGATGCGACGGTAACCTGTGTCCCCTAAATTAGATCCCTTCAGCCTGCAACACTGCCTAGTACCCCTCCTCAACGAAAATAAGGAGATACTTTTGCACAAGGCAATGATCAGGGACTTCTTGTTTGTTTCCAGCCCCGGTCCTTGGATAACAGGAATAACACCAATTCCTTAGAACTTCCTCAGTGTCCATTCCTATCTGGATACCAACCAAGTTATCACAGTAGCCCAAAGGGCAGCTGACCTCACCACCCTGTGTGCTTTGAACAAAAGTGCTATAGATCGCCTACTACACCGACCTTCAGGAAGGCTACAGGATAATTCTGAAAGGTGGCCCCAGAGTTCTTCAAGAACTGTCAAACAATATACTGAAAAGAATTTATTGGTGTCACTTGCCTGATATCTTTCTCAGCAGCACCCTTGACCCAGGAAATTACACGAACCGTGCCCAAAGCCTAAGTGATTCAACAGGCCTGACTCACTGACAGATCGGGTTGTGGAAATGTTATCCAGTGTGGCTGCACTACTGAATTAACAAGACCCCTTTGGGTAAAATAATGATCATACTTTGATGCTAACCTGCTGGATTTACTGCTTTTTTCCTTTTTCCTTTTGATATATTTCAAGCATAAAAGAAAAAGAAAATACTATAATCCTCCCATGTGCCTACCACCTGGCTTCATCAAATCTTAACAGTTACCACATTTCCTTCAGATCTTTTTCCCTTTACAGACATAGCTCAATCCTCCATGCAACTCTGTGAGAGCCCGTTCCCACATCCATGGAAAGACTCCATCCCGAGTACGACAATTATTTTCATGAATGCTTTCTAACATTTACCATTACTACATATCCTATAACTTATGCAACCCTTGCTTGTTAAAATATTTTCAAGTAACATAAAACTGTACTATCATTTTGCAATTAATTTTTTTCATTTTTATCTTTAAGATATGCTATAATTCTGGTTCATTTATTTTAGATACTTTATAATTCCCAAATGTGAGTAATTATAATTTTATCCACATTGTCCCATTGACAGACATTTACATTTTACTTTTGCTTTCAGGAAATCTGTAACTCTACAATCTTTGAAAGGAAGAATCAAATATTGTCCTGGAATCTAATATCTTAGCAATAAGGAGAAATTGAGGCACAGAAGATATAGTCTGGAATACAGACTACCCTACAACTTCAGAGAAAAAACTCTGCAATATATAGTGCTCTGTGAACTGAAAGAAAGAACCCATGCTCTGGAGTATCAATCATTCAACCACTCTTTCTCATTTAATACATCTACTTGTGCTCACTGGGACATCTACTTAAAAACCTTCCATTTGCACAACAAGCTTCTACTTTAAATGCCTTCCTAAATGCTCCTCCAACCCCTTCTTATCACAGAACCAACCCTAGAATAACCACGGATACCAAAACTACTGACATTATAGTTTGGTTGGCTTTTCACTCGTTCAATTTGCTTCCTCTCTCCCCACTATCTTGACACGTGCTGTAGAGCTTCCCACTTCACACACGGGTACTTGAGAACCACAGGGCTAGTACACTCCCATAGCTCCTGTCCCCGGTCTCTCCTGCTCCCGGGAGCTGGCACAACACCTGCAAAGACTGCCTCTGAGACGCTGCTTCACTGCTCTGCTACCAACACAAACCTCTGCCTACTCAAAGTGATACTCCAGGAGGCTTCCTACACCTGAAAATACTACTCCGTCGCTGTACAAATATTGTGTCAATCGAAAAACTTTAATTTAAAAAGAAAATCACAACTAAAAAATCTCTGTGGTACGTGAACATCACTTTTCATTCTCTTACAATTTAAACGCACTAAAATTTTAATAGAATTTTCCAAAATTAAGAACAGTAGTTTCAGCAGACTCAACAGGTTTATCTTAGTCCCCACCCCTCTCCTATGTGTGCAAGTGTGCACACACACACACGCATGTTGCTAGGTCAAGTGCTCCCCCACAGGGCTACATCTGCAGGCCCTCAACTGCACCAACTGGCCTGAAACCTGAGCCACTGTACCAGCTCTTTCAACGTTCTTGCTAGTTTTACCACAGAGCTAATTAAAATGTAATAAAAGAGCAAGCGACAAGGGTGCTCTCACTTGATACAAAGCATCTCTTTTAATACACTAGAACTGCACTGTGATCCACCATGAAGGTCCACCTACAACGGCCATCTATCTCATGTGATCCGCATACCTGCATAGGTTTTAACTTTCCTTTTATCTCGATCCCGGGAATTTCCATGTACCAGGTTGCTGATAAGTTTCGTTGTATAGACAAAAGCATGTTTACTGGTTTTAAGATTTCAATGTCATCCTGTGGCAAGTCAGCTTGCAAGATAGTTCTGAGAGGAGAAACAAGATCATGCTTCCATATACGCTTTAAATTGACATTTAAAATGACAATATCCCACACTGTTTAAGAGTTTCCACAAGGCACCTTCCTAAATACATAAAAGCTACTATCAGAACTCTTTTAGAACATATTTCTTTCCATAAATCAGAGCAAATCAGAATAAAGTTTATATATAGTTATCAAAAACAAAGACATAACTTCCAGAAATTATCACTGTATCATTTGCTATCTTTCACAAAAACTATATGATACAGCAGCTAGTATCTCATATTTGTACTCTGTGAAAACAAAATAAATGAAGCAATCATATACTCAGTCCTCAATATGTTACTTCTCCAAATCCAAAGAGAAAAACACATCAAATCTAAAGTGACTCACATGGCAATAAACATTTCTAACTTGCCTACAAACAGCCATTTGCACGAGGAAATAAGAACTCTGGCCACTAAACAGAGTCAACACCTTCCCATCTGGATTCAAAAATCCTTTAAGCACCACACTACAAATACTAAATCTTACTACAAATTTAGGAAGAACTAGCTATGAGCAAATGAAATGAAGATGTATTTCTGAGCAAGTACATACATTCTGTAGCATTCTCCATAAATTTTTTTTCTTTGTTCCTTGAGATAGGCTCTTGCTATAATACACAGCATAGTTTGGAACTTGTGAGCTCAAGTGAGCCTCCTGCTTCAAGTACTACAGGCATGAACCACTAATCCCAGCTAGTAAGCTGATATCTTTTAACATGTAAGTTTTCACAGAATGGAAAATAACATTCTAAACTTGGTACTACAAAATACAGATACTATAAAGCACACCATTATATTGACAATTAGTCAAAAATGATTAAGGTTTCATAATTAAACAATGAGAGTAAAATATCACTATTTTAATCCTAGGAAAACTATGTAAAAATCTTCTTTCTAGCAAATTATGACAGTTACACACATAATTTTACCTGGACAGCTTCAATTGAGTGAGTTGGACCTTTATTTTATCAATGACTGGAGGGAAAGGGTAACGTTCTGCAGGAAGCAAACTAAAGCTGTTTTCCACGCTGATTAAGCCGAGATCTGCCACCACAGCGTTGGACGACACTGAAGACTGAGGGATAATAATAACCGGTGCTTTCAGGTCCACATCCATCGCAAGGCGGAAGCTCTTCTGGGCCAAGTCCCTCACACTAGAAGCAGCTCTCTCTGCAGCCTGCATGGTAGCCATGCTCAAAGCTTCCTTGGCAGCTTGGAAGTTGTTGAGGAAATTCTGTTGGAAGAGAATGATAGTTAAAGACTTCCCCCCAAAAGATGTTTGTTCTCCAAAGGAAAACACTTTCAAAAGTACGTGCTGCAAAATGAACAACTAAATAAGCATAATAAAAGAGATTATTTATGATTGTGTACGTGGAGAAGAGTAAAGTCTAGGAAGATATACCCTGCGCTATTAACAGCTACCTCCAGGGAGTAAAGATTCTTAACTTTCATTTATATTTTTTATTCTTTTTTTATTTCTATTTTTAACCATTAATTTTATGATGAAGTTCTGATATAATTCTTTTTAAAATGTTTCTTAGTAACTATGCCACATGCAAGGAAAGGAATGGAGGACAGCACTTTATCTCCCCAACAGTAAGTTCTATTCTGTACCTCTAGGTCGCAGTAAATACAGTCTACTTTTAAAAATGAGGGTTCAGGAAGCTTATTACTGAGTTTGTTTCTAATGTACTGCATATGGATGGACACAAATGGTTAACCACCTACAATTCTGCAATCATGACTAAGAATCAAAACTTCTTTATTTAGGTAGGATGCATTTTCATCTCCACGCAACCAGAAAGATTCTTCCCAGCAAAGAAACAGTTGCTCTTACAACTCATGTTCTTAATATCCACCATTTGTCATAAACTTAATCTCTTCCTCTTCTCCCGAAATAACTCACTTTCTACACAAGTGAACATGACAGTTCAGAGAGAAATTCATGAAAGATAAGCTCTGGTTAGCAACCCTGCTAAAAGCAGTAAGCAGACTTAAAACTTTTCAGCATAGGCTACTTCCATGACGGATAAAAACAAAAGAATTCTATGGTCTTACTGATCACAAATATAAGCAAAAGCTGTAAATTCTAATATTAGTTCTTAAGATACTTGCCAAACTTCCTTTAAAAGTTCTTCTAGCTAAACATCTCTACAAGCATTCCCATAAACAAGTACTACTAAAAAGTCCTAAATTAAAAAGCACTTGTAAAATACACACCTAAAAAAATGCTGGAGAAACACAGCTTGTGTACTTACCAATGATGTTTTAAAATTCACTTAGTTAACCATCATCTAAAGATCTCTGACTGCAGTAATCTGGCTGGTGTTTGGGTGTTTAACACAGCCCACTGTGAAGACCTGGACTCCCTGGGTTCAGGAGTACAGGCAATTATTTAGGTCCCAATGAGAAATAAACACATACTGAAACATACACTTACCAACAGAGACATGAAGAATTTATGAACGTAAGCGATCTGAATACAACCCACTTTGAGACTAAGTCTGCCATCCACTTTAGACACGTCGGCATAGGCTTCTCCTTCTGTGGCGTCTGGATACAAAGTCATCTGGAACCGAAAGACTTCCTCTCCCAAGATGGAGACAGCCTGAAAGGATGAGATCATTGGCTTTGGCACCGGAGAGTTGCAGGCCCTTCTCTGTATCACCAAGTTCCTCATTAGAGAAAGTGACCCCCGATTCAGCCTTAAACATTATTAGTTAACCCAACTTATTTGACAGTAACTTTTTTCCTATCGTTATAAAAAACCCTTTACTAAAGGCAGTATCAGTCCATCATTGCACTTTCAGAAGTAACCAGAAGGCCTAGTGTGCACATGACAGGAAAGCAGGTGGTCACCATCTATATCCCCACCCTTAGAGAAGGCCTCATGTGACAGACTAGTAAATGCATTGGACAACAACAAAAAAGCATCTCAAATATAAAACACAGAAGACATTTCAGTTGAGAAATCAATTTTTACCTTTTTGTGAATGGACTTCAAATCAACATTTGTTACTATGATATTCTGAAGTCTGGCAAACATATCAGTCTGTTTTGGCTTCACAGAAACAGAGGCGTCCATTCCTAGGGAAGGCAAGACTTTCACAAAGGATTCATTCAATCCAGATGAGTCAAGTGAGCAGTGCTGTGTTCAGTAACATACTACTAACATACAGAGTCAACACATGCTATTATTAGACATACTGGTATTGTTATACCAGTATTCACGTATGAGGTATGTAAGACAGGTTACACCTTTAAGTACTTGATGCATCTTACATAAAAGTTGTGAGTTTAAAACCAAATAAACAAAACACCTAGCCAGACCTGGAGGTGGAGGCCTATAACCCCAGTACTCCGGAAAGCTGTCAGGAGGATCCCAAATTCAAGCCCAGCCAGGGCAACTGAGCAACTTCAGAAGAAATTAAGTTCTCCTGGCTCAAAATTACAAAAAGTTTAAAAACTAGAGTGAGAGTATAGCTCAGTGGAAAGCCTCTGGATTCAATCCCACAAAGGAAAGACAGGAAAGAAGGAAAAGAGGAGGAGAGGAGGAAGGGTAATGTGCTGCTTCATTCTTCTTTCAAACCGACAACATCAAAAGGTCACAAAGTGTCTTTCAGAAACTCCTTTGCCTATGCTACATACGGGGAAAAGGCAAAATAAATGAACTATTTTTTAAAAATTCTGTGATGTCTCAATTATCAGATTATTCTAAAAATACAAGTACAGAAACAAATTAAGGCCTCAGATATAATCTGAAATTTTTAAAATACACATGGAATGTCTCAAGTCAGAAAAGAATTATAACAAATTTACTACAAACATTTCCAAATATACCTTTAACCTTCAGTGTAAGGAAACAATGTTTGACTCATAAGAAATTCACCCCTACAAGCTCACTTTTGCTGGATGTTTATATAACAAAATAGAATTACTCACCATGTATTTTAACATCAGCTACAGAACAACATTAATAGCATCTAATTCAGCTGTAACCTTTAAATCGAACATATCCTCTTTAGAAATGGTGCCAGATACTAAAAAGTAATAGAAAATTTGTGATTGGCAAAGTGTAAAGATGATAGAACACACAAAATAATCTCAAATTCAATAAAATAAAATTGTACTAGGAGGAGCCAAAAAGCTCTCCATTAAGATAAAATGTGACTTTGAGTCAATTTTCAAAAACCAACCCAAAATAGCAGTTTCCCTTCACATTAAGAGTAAACATAACTACTGTTAACATCCTGATTGTGTTATTCATGACATGAAAATTTCACTGATTTTCCTTCCAGAATAAAATAAAACACTTTAAATTAGAATTCTATTCTATTCGTCTAAAAGTTTGATTTTAAAACCTGTCATATATTATATCAAAACAGTAACTAATACAGAACTAAAGTATGTTGACTAGTTAACACAGTTCATTTTATTTACTATGGCACTTATTATACATGTTATTTAACTATGGAAGCAATCCAATTTTACTACAGTATATGCAATGGCTCTATAAAGAATTGTAAAATAAATTCAGAATGGATAAGATATAAATATAAAGGACTACAGTTCTTTTAAAGTTCTTTCCTATAAAACTGCAAAACCATCAGGATATGTATTAGTAATTAATCCCCATTACATGATGATAAGCTGGTTTTTTCCCTAATACCAAATGTGGCAACATCAAACCATGAAGACCAATCATACAGCAAAACCACAAGACTGTTTCTATGAATTAAAATTGCTTGTAGGTTATTGTAATTTTAAATATTTATTTTTCATGTATTCAACTATTTTTCTATGTATTCTATTTATGTTATAACAGAAGAATTCCAAGGCTATTACCTCTAGATACTGTACTGCTCTTGCAAGCAAATTAACAATAAAATGGGTAAAACGCTCTTACTATAGTTTAGAACAATTCGCTATCTTCCAAGGTTAAAAAAAATCAGATCCTTGTATCAGATGTAATGGTAATAACAGTTTTATTCTAAAGATCCCAGTAATACCAATCTATTCTAATTGAATTACTGTATGTTACAAGTTCATATCATACAATGTGAAAAACCAAAATGATGCTTGCTCTATAAACCAATACACATTCTCTATTGACTGTAGATACTTCAGAGCTAACATTTCACAGCTCAAGGTATCTGCCTAGCAAACATGTCCCTAGATCTATTTAGAAACAGAATGAGTCCATCTTCTCTGTGAGATTCCTTCAGTGCGCACAAGGCTTGAAGCCTGCTCAGCACTAGACAGGACTGGGCGCAATACAATTTTGTAACTATGCGTGACTGCATTCGAACTTTAACTTCTTCCTTTCTCATTTCTATTGCACTGAAGAATGCAAAGAGATGTCAATGCAAAAAATATGCTATCTAGCCAGTAAAATAAAAAAAAAACACACCATTAAACAACATTTATTTAAAACATTTCAATAAACTGATGTATAATCCTATAAGGAAAAATTTTGAGTTCTTTCAAAACTAACTTAAACTGTCAAATCAGGTATAGTAACATCAAGATAGTAAGTATCTTCTTAGCTTAAAATACATTACAGTATTATATGAGAGAAAGCATTTGACCATTACTCAAAAATTAATACCAGCTTTGATGGCAATACTTCTGGACTCCCCTACAAGTGGTTTTAGCTCAGATTCCTTCCTAGAAGACGACTCAGAGGATGGAACAGCCGATGACAAAAAATCCATAAGGGAAAGTAAAGCTTCTAAATCAAGTAATATGTCTAAGGATGAAAATGAAACCTAAGAAAACAGAGAGGCAGAGTAAGACATAGTAACATTTGTGTTAAGTTTCAACACACACAACTAGCACAAGAGCAGTTCAATTAAAGAAAGGCCCTTAAAAAAATGAATTACTACCAGCATCAATTCTTAGAAACTCTATTATGTTAATTGTAATCAGTCAGTAAACCAATACTCTTCCCACTCCTGTGTGCAAACATAATTCTATTGTCCACAGGGTTTGAGTTTTAAGAAAATGTATAGGAAGCGTCCCAACACTGACCCATTTGCACAAAGGGAATGTGAACAACGTCCTTAATCCTAACGCCAACACACAACGCTAACATTTAATGCTGAATCAGTATCAGGCCAAATAACTATGGACAGCATTTCCTTGAGAATACATTATTTGTTGTATAAGTAAAGAGCAATTTACATCTGGGAAACAAGCAATCTCTTTATAAATCAAATTAATTTTTATAAAAAGTGTATTTTAATTCTATATGCACTGGCTTTATCGACAAAAATTAATCTATTTTTATTTTCACAATATTCTAATGTTAGCACAACCTTACAACTCAAAATGGCTATGAAGCTACATTTAATCATTACCAGCTTACCTTTAGTCTCTGTTTGGTATTGTCATGAACAGTTTTAAATTCCGGTCCATCACTGTCTGCCTACAAACAGTGGGTAATTAAATCAATGGATTACAAACACTAAAATCGCATGTACTGAATAAACATCCATTTTTTACTTATTAAAGTATGCTATTAAAACACATTTCTTATAGGTAAAGAACATGATTTAAACCACATCTCCCATCCTACAGATGAAAAGAACTACTCTGGAGGAAATACTAATGGACAAATCTGAACTGCAGGGGAAATGCTTGTGTACTGGATGATAATACACTCTGCTTCAGAACACAGCACAGCTTTTCTGTTCCACTTGTCCAAACCACTTGTCTGGTTTCCCTAGAGAAACCAGAAAGTTAACGAGTGTGTGCAGATGCTTTCAAATTCATCGCAGTCAACCCAAGGATAAAGCACACTTTCAAAGGAGAAAAACTGGAGCACTAAACATGAAGGGAACAGACATAACTTAGCATATTCAGGAGTTAGACAGAAAGCTGGTACCTTGGTCAAGGCCATCTTCAGGAGCGGCTCCTTAGTCACGCGAGAGGAGCGCACAATGTGCAGAGGGCCTCCTTCTGCGTCTGGGGGCAAGAGACAGGCTGGTCAGCACTGCAAATGCCTCACACTTCTTACACAGCATGAACAGCCAGTTACATTAAGGTATGTTCATCAGCACTAAGAATTTTACACTAAATATGAATTACACTGCTAAATTTTAGTGTAAATTTTACACTAAATATGAAATCATGCTTCAAGAAGCCTGGCTTTGAAAAGAGAGAGAAAAATCCCTAAAAACAACAAACCCAGTACCAGTCAATTATATAACCTGTGAGATGTGAAAAAATGTTCAGCATCACTGATCATTCAGAGATGCAAATGAAAACATCACTGAGATTTCACCACACCCCGGAAAGAATGGCCAGGACCAAGAAATCAACCAATAACAAATGCTGGAGGGGCTGTGGGAAAAAAGGAACCCTTCTTCACATTGGTGGGAATGTAAACTGGTGCAACCACTGGGAAATCAGTGTAGATTCCTCAAAAATCTAGGATTGGAGGGCTCACAGTCTAGCTATTCCCAACTGGGTGTCTTCCCAAAAAAATTAAGAACATCATACCACAGTGATACATGTGCACTCATGTTTATAGCAGCACAGTTTATAATAGCCAGATCTTGGAAAAAACCTAAATACCCAGTGATCGAGGAATGGATAAAAACAAATGTAGTGTTTTTATGCAATGGAGCACTACTCAATCATAAAGAAGGACAAACTGGAGACTTTTATAGGTAAAAGGATACAACTTGAGACCATACTCATTAGTAAAATAAATAAGACACACATGTGTAAACATCATATTGTCTCATTAGCATGAAAAGCTGAAAGAAACAACATATATATGTGTATATATATTTATATATAAAAACAGTCAAGATAATTTAAAAATTATGTAACATTTGATACTACTAATATTACTGATTTGAGCAAATCACATATTATATGCTATAAAGAACAAAACTATAAAATACATAAAAGCATGGATTATTCTCAATATGAGCTTGTTTTGTTTTGAGACAGGGCCTGGCTACGTAGTGTGGGCTGGCCTTGAACTCCCAGAGCTTCTCCTGCCTTGGCCGCTTAAGTGCTGGGGTCACAGGCATGCACTACCACGCACGGCACAAGCTTGTTTTCCTAAAGCTCTTCCACAGAGTTCTTATAAACCTTAAATGTCACCAGAAACTTTTAAAAGTTGTCTCATATCACATTGTTCCTTTTCTATGAGAAATCCAGCATAAAGATGAAGACAGCTTAGGAAGAGGAAAGGGACAAGTGTGGGGGACAGGTGAGGGAGGGAAGGGAAGGGGGATGAAGATGTGTGGTGTAAGGTGTCAACTCCACACAAGGGAAGGGCACTTTACACACTACGCACATGTACTAGCACACTAAAACTAAGAAAGAGAAAATGAATTTAGGAGATCCAAGAAACTCACAAAACAACAATTTAGTTTTTACTTGAGGGGAAAAGAGACTTCTGGATTATGTTAAATTTTTCCTTCCATAAACTTCTGTATTGCTGAAATTTCCTTTTTCATAAGCATATAGTGATATACATGAGAAGAAATTTTAAAATACATGTAATTTTGAAATGAATAGCAACAAATAAACTAACTCAACTTTCCCAAGTAAGTCCCTGTATGTACCCAGGTCCTGGTCTCCTGATGGATCAGCTCTCGTGGCACAGTTACAACGAAACAGTGCCTTTCCTAAGTACTGAAGTATCACACACAGTGACAAGTGGCTCCTTCTCCAGAAATACTCTACTCTACACTACCTGAGTATGTATGTGTAACTAGGTAAGATGGTAGGTTTTAAACCGTCACATGCCTTTGCATCAATACATTTAACCTGAATGATTATGGTGACACATGCGGGGTGGCGATCCAGAAGACCACCTGCCTACTGCATAACTCACTGACCAGTGAAATCCAGGCACTGCATGCTGACTTGCTGGAGATAAGCTTCAGCGGTCACGGCATAAGCTTGAACTCTAGCTTCCACTCCAAGCTGCAGGACACTGAGCTCGTGCACTGGCCTCCCACTCTTTTCCGCCTTTTTCATCAGCATCACCATAACCTGTAGGAATGCACCAGTATTACCACCCACGATTTCACTGCTGCACAAGAATTTAATAAGGACACTGATACAACACTGAGAGTCACACAATGTAAAAACGTCCACCTTCTTTGGTGACTGGAGGCGGCATCATTTACCCGAGGCGACACCTATGCTTGTTCAGACTGAAGCACTGCCACTTTTTTCTAGTGCTTTTCTCCACCCTGACCACTGTCCTCAGGGAAGGGAACTACCATAGTATCTACAGCAAATCATATTAGAAAGGACTGACAGGTTTTCCATCTACATATGTTAATTACACACTTGTCAAAAAATTGACTCCGGGGCTAGGGATTTAGCTCAGCGGCATAAGCACCTGCCTTGCAAGCAGGCAGTCGTGAGTTCGATCCCTGATACCAGTAAAAAGGAAAAAAAAAAAAAAAAAAAAAAATTGACTCCGATCAGTCTTTTAATTATCAAGCTTAAAAATCTTCAGTAACTAAGCTAGGCATGGTGGCACACGCTTGTAATCCCAGCACTCGGGAAGCTGAGACAGGAGAATCATATAGCAACTTTGAGACCAGCCTGGGCTACAAAGTAAGCTCAAGGCCAGACTGAACTGCAGAGGGAGACACTTTCTCAAAAACACAAACAAATAAAAATAAAAATAAAGCTTATGTAACTGATATTACACAGAAAACATACTGGAGGTTTAACAATCCAGAATCTAGTTGCGAAGTGAACACAGAGCCCATTCATTCATCTTTAGCTCAGAGGAAGAGCATGACATTTAGAGAACTACGCAACAACCAGGTATTTTGGGAAAGGTCCGTGGTTCCCTGTACGCTCTATGCTTTCTCACAACTTCATGCCCACTCCAGTCCATCCTGCCCCCCTCCTTTCTTAATCTCCTTTTCTCAGGTTATTTACTGCTGCTCTTTTAAAAGCTCAACTCAAAGTTACACTTCCTGCAGGAAAACTCAGTTTAATACACTTGCGGACCCTCTCGGTTTGCTCAGATGCACCTTCCCTACCACCAGTGCCACAACCTTAACAGAACCCTAACTGAGCACATCTTTAAGGGGGAACAAACACTTCCGAGCTCAAGGTCTAGGCATCTAAATACCTAGCACGTGCAATGAATACGTGCTGAGTGTGTGCGTGAGGGACAGGAAAAGCTACCTGACCTTTCCTCAACAATCTGTAAATGGAAGTACACTGACCGAGTACCATTCTGCATGAGTACCATAACGCTTGGTGTACACTTACTGGTTTTATTCTCTTTAGAATTTCTAACATTTGTAAAGGATTTTGCATCACTAGTTCCCTGTCTTGTTATGCTTAGATAATAAAAAACGCAAAGCAAGGCACATTCTGGCTGTCTCATAATCATTAAAAGGAAGTTATAGAAAATCCTACAGCTTTCTCTATGTAATCTTATATCCCCCAAACATAACTCATCCTTAAACTCTCAAATTTTAAACATCATTACATGTAAATAGCCTACCTAAGATTTTTTCACCCATATTAATTACCAGAAGCTTATTTTAATACAGGTAATTCTACAAATCCATTAACTTACCTCTCTACAAAAACATGAAAATCACCTACCTCTTTAATTTCAAAATTCAGCAGTACATTAACAATGTTTACAGATCTAATTTCTTCTCTTTCAGCTCTTGAAGCATCTTTTGAAGCTTGTAATCTCTGTGATGTAGAAACTTCAGGGGCATCTTTGATTTCACCTACAGATGTTAAAAAGAAATTCATTCACTTCTATGCACACATTTCTTACACACTCAGGAGGACATGGAGAAGTGCTCTGGACCTAATGAAGGAACTAAAACTCCATAAATCAATAACCCTTCTGGCCCTCAGAAAACCCACAGTTTAGTACAAGAGACATATACATTTAAACTAAAAACAAAAGACTAGGCATGGTGGCACATACCTATAAAAAACAAAAGACTGGCACTCTGGGAGGCTGAGGCAGAAGAAAGGCAAGTTCAAGCCCAGCATGGGACTATTAACAACTCAGCAAAACTATGTCTCAAAAAAATAAATAAAATACTAAAAAGGTTGGGGATGCATCGCTTTGAGTTCAATCCTCAGGAAGGGTGGATAGACAGACACACAGACACGCATGCACACCCACACACCTACACCCACACCCACACACACACACACAGTCTGCCCACTAGCCAGCCAGGCATCCATACCTACTCACATGGAGTGGACAAAGGTTAACAGACTCTAAGGTGCACAGATGACACCAAACAAGGCACAGCCTGGTTCCAGCGTGGGGAAGAAAGGCCTGAGGGCGGAGGCATCCTCCAAGCAGAGCTGAAGACATGCTCCCGAAGAGTGGCTCCCTACAGCTTCACATAAAACCCGGGGAGATACGAGACCCTCCACGGTGGGACCGGTCGGAGCACAGTGACCTCTGGGCAGATGGGGGCACTATCTAGGCCTCGCGAGCCAGGCTGCACCTCACTCACAGGGATGACACAGGAGCACACACTATAAATCTCTGCCTCGCACACAAGATGTGTTCATGGATGTTACAATACAGTCAGAAAAACCCTGAAATCCTATGTTTCACTTTAAAAAGGGGCAAAACGTTTTAAATCTGGTACCATCTGGTGTTATAAAGGCACGCAAAAGCTACCCAGTAGGAGTACAAACCTAATACAAGTTCTTTAGTGAGCAATCAGCAAGATCTGCCAAATGATTACATCAATTTGTTAGATTTTTATGTTACTAATAAATTTAAATTAATAAAGATTGCACAGGCCTTAACTGATATTTTCTTATGACACACAAGTGCAAATTCAGTGCAACGTGATACAAATGAAACTTTGGAAGCGTGAAATTTCTGTCAGGAGAGACTTGCTAAATAAATTATGGCACGTACTTCCACAGGCTCTAATACCAGGCCGCCATTAAACAGAATGAAAGCAGCAGGCATGCTGGCAAAGGCCTGTAATCTCAGCACTCTGGGAGGCGCTGTAAATCAAACTCAGCCTGGGCAGCTCAGCAACACAACAAGACCCTACCTCGAAATCTAGGAAAGCGCTGGGAATGTAGCGCTGTGTACAGCCCTAGTACTTGTGCCCTTCGGTGCCATGAAAAAAAGACAAAAATGAAGACAGCCTATAGGGAGCATATAAACAGATATAAAAAGTACACACAAAAGATACTGATAATTTAGGAAAAACATAGCAAGGTTCACAAACACAGGTGCTAATTTGAAAAACACTGAAGATTATATCAATATGTGTGTGTGCATAACACATTATTTATATACATAAGTGTGCGTGTGCGCGTGTATATACAGCAGCATGGAAAGTATGTAGTGGTTAAGTCAAAAAGGCCGTATCTGATCATTTAAATTTGCTTACATATTTATTGCAGCATGTTCTGGGATCTTTGGAAGGAGTGATATTTATCAACTATTTTAATTCTTACAGACATCTGACTACTAAGCCTAATTTAAAAATCATATGGAATGTGCTACCACAGCTTAGTGGCAACTTAATCGCAAATTTAATAATTACTCCAGGACTTCATAATACCTGCTTGCTTAACTAATAAGAGTCAAGCATCTTTAACCACGATGTGTTATTTTCTGTTTTTGCTTTTATTTTTAAGACAGGGTCTGTGTAGTTCACACTAACCTTGAACTCGCCACATAGCACAGGCTGGAACTCAGGACAACTCTCCTGCCTCAGGCTCCTAAATGCTGGGCCATCAGCAGGCAGCAGCGTGTCCAGTTAACACATTTCCACTGGGTGGCACTTTGTTTATTTGCTGGTAATACAAATCCAAATCATGAATGTGTACCTGCTTACCTCACGTGTCCTGTCTGTGCTGGGCTGCAGGTACAGCACAGGGGTAGTATGTGCACCTTAACTCCTAGACTCTGGATTCAAATCCCAACCCACCATACAGAGAAGAGAACGATGTCTTCTTATTGTCTATCAAACTGCAAAATAACTGTGAAATATTAGCCACCTACTGTGCATCTCTTACCTGTCTCTGGTACTCTTGGTTTCACTTTATCTAACTCTTCAGGAGTTTCATCAAGATTTTCCGACAGTATTCTAAACAAAACATTAAGATCTTCTTGATTTAGACAAGCCTGTGAAATATTAGGTTCAAAAGGTAGATATATTTCATTTAAAATGCAGCAGTTTATTACAGAACATTCTCAGAAACAAAGCATGAAGCACAGAATAACCCTACCTTACCAAAAATATATACAATTACTACGCACGTGTTTCACTATTTCATGTTAACATTTATTTTCAAAGATAGTAACATAAATCAACATTCACTCCACTGACTTAATTTATATTATTTTTTTACTGAAAGGTATAATTAGAGAGTTGATTTTTTAAAAAGACATTCTGCAAATACATCCAATTTTGTCTGTTTGTTTAAATTGAGTGAAACAAAATGGCTGTTTTCAGTTACCAGGCACTTCTCCCAATGCTATAATTATCTTAGAGGTACTACATAGATGACCTTAAAAATTAAGTGATATATGATATACAGCAGACATGAAACCAGGAAAATTTGTGCACAGATTTCCTTCCATATGTACAGAAAATGTAAAAGTTAAATATTACTTATTTAGAGATTTTTATTGAAAGGGGTAATACCTTTTTGAACTGTATCTTACTGAAATTCTTACATCATTCAGTAAAATACTCTACTTTTCAGGGAGTTCTATATTAAGAAAGTCTTCAGAATGTAAGACTTCAATGACCAAGGATTTTTTTGTTTTGTTTTGTTTTTTCACTTGTGCACTTACATTCATTGTATCAAGATGTCCTTTAATTTCCACAACAGGTACCTTATGATACCAATTTGCAGGTAGATTTCGATTTACAAAAAACTCAAAGTTAATTGGGTGCAACAGCTGAATATCAGGCTGGGAGGTGCCTGGTTGGATCACTGTCCTAAAGAAAAACAGAAACTTCAGATGTGGACATGTATGAGGGAAACACAACATGTCTTTAAAACAGCAAAGGCAAGCGGTCATTTGCCTTTTTAAAATACTGATTTGAAGCAGCATTACTTGAATTTTTCACTTCAAAACCGAGTTATAATTAATTGATAATCCACTATCAGGGATAAATTAAAATGTCATACACTGTACACTATTAAGAAAACATTTTTCTTTTAAAAAGAAATTTACACCGTTGAAGATGTGCAAGAAATCATCAAACTGTTTCTTGAGGACTAGCCGAGTTAAAATCACCAAACAGAGGTATTCAAACATACTGCTACAGTGGACCAGGAATGTTTCCACAAGATCAGAATGGAGAGGACAAATGACTGCTGCCTAGAGATGTCACGACTGTCCTTGGTGGTAGTGCAAGGCACGATGTGTGGGCGTGGAGATGCTGCTGTGAGCAAGCCTACTGTACAGCCAATCACACAGAATCACAGCACATCAGACCACACAGAGTACAAAGTCTTGATCATAAACTACTGTCACTGGCTTATGGATTTATTACACTTTTATTACGTTAAACTATATTTACCAAACAAATGTAACTACAACAGCTTGCCCCGTCACACTGACAACAGCCTCATCATCTCTTGCTGACTGTTGATCCAGATTACAAAAGACCACATCAAAATAACTGACCTACACCAGCAAGGCTCATCCAAGGAGCACTGTGACATTCACACAATGATGAAATCGCCCACAACTCGTTTCTCAGAAGGCAGCCTCACTGCTAAGTGATGTGTGACTGTGCGTTTGTTGGTATGGAGACCAAAAAAGACAACAGTAACAGAAACATTCTCAAATCACATGTCTCACAAATTTACTCTCCAACAGTATTTTCTGCAACTGTCTTATGAGTATTACTTTTTAAAATATGGATAGTTAAATCACCTTGGATGGAATAGGTCCTGAGTTTTAATTTTTTGTGTGTCTTCATGTCTCACACAGTGTGAGCACTGAGGGTATTACTTAGAGAGCATTCAGGCCAAAAATGCTTCGGCTTAATCAAAACCCATGAGGAATCACTCAAAAAAAGAGTTGTTTCATGGAACAGCCAGATTATACCTCTCAAAACCAGCATCATTGTAAGAGACAGAAAAAGGTGCAAGAACTATTCTAGAGAAAGCATTTATCAGGAAAGAAGTTCTTCTCAGTAAGAATGGAAACAGTTATGTGTGATTCTGGAAGGGGAAGGGAAATTACTACAAACAACATCACTGCAACAACTGATATGACCTTAATGCAGACTGCACATTAGGTAATATTACGGTGATACTATATTTTCAGAATCTCACAAATACATTGTAGTTAACGTCAAGAGAATGAATTTTCTTGTTTATAGGACACACATGGTGAAATATTTAGGGGCAAAAGGTCCAGATGTCTATTATTAAATGATTCAGCAAAAATGTTTTACATTGTAAAGATGCTATAAGTAAATGACAGCAAATGTATAACAGACTGGTGAATGTAGATGAAACATTTATGTGTACAGTCTTTATTTTTCCAGTTTTAAAAAGGAAAAAAAACCACTGATTCTGTGAAACAGCAACCTGTTGAGTATGAACTTGAATGATCATGAAATATCATAGAAAAAGTGAACCTAATACTTAAGCCCGGAAACACTGGAGAACACACCTGGACAGCTTCAGGTCCGTGAGCTGCACATCCATTCTATCGATCACAGGAGGATTTACAGACCCTTCCCCAGACCCAAGACTGAACTGGTTCTGAACTCTGATCAAACCAAGGTCCACCACAACAGCGTTGCTGGAAACAGAAGACTGTGGGATGACAATAACGAGTGCTTTCAAATTAATGCTGACAGAGAAGCGCAAACTCCGCTGGGCAAGGTCTTTCACACTGGTGGCGGCCTTTTCTGCAGCCTGCGCGGTGGCTGCGCTCAGGGCCTCTTTAGCTGTCTGGAAATTGTTCAGGAAGTTCTGTAGACACAAAGGAAGTACGGAGAAATTGAAACAGAAAGCAGGCTCTCAAGAGTGACACCACCATTTGTCTCCATGATGCTGACATCTTTTAGGACAGGTAACTTTCTGTTAAGCCTGCTGTGACCATGTTAGATGGGAGCAACTACTAACTCATCCAAGGTCACGAGCTGCCTGGCTTACACAGGGGTTACACAGGGTTACACAGCTAAGGAAAAGGAAGGACGGAAATCCATTCTCATGATTTCTGCATGGAAGAATGCGGCTTCAATACTTACTCTAACAAAAGTAACTTCAATTCAACACAAAAATCATTAAATCACTCAGATTTTAACTGTTAAGACAATTTACTTGAACCTTCATACATAACTACCACATCTAATCAAACAATATCACCTACAATGCAAGATTTGGAACACTTGCAATCATAACTATCAGCATTGTTTCCTCAGCTGAAAAACTCATATGAAAATAGCGATTTTACCAAAAGGGACACAAGGAACTTATGAAGATAGACAATCTGAATGCAGCCAACATTCAGCGACACCACGCCATCCACTTTGGACATGTCAGTGTATGAATCCCCTTCAGTCGCATCTGGGTACAAATCCAAGTTAAAACGAAAAACTTCATTTCCCATTATTGACACAGCCTGAAAAACAGAAATGTGAACATATTCTTTCTACCAAAGTAATGACAAAGTAAATTACCACTTAGAATATGGTTTATATTTATAATCTTTATAAAAAAACAAACATTTTCATGAAGTATACTTAATTTCAAATATATTACTTTAAAATTGGATTTTATATGCAATCACCAAAAAAATAGTCATCATTTATTTAGTCCAACTTACTTTTTTATGAACTGTCTTAGGATCAACATCTGTAACAATAATATTTTCCAGTCTGGCAAAAAGTGACTGCTTCCTTGACTGAAGAGAAATGGAAGAGTCGAGGCCTGAAAAAAAAATTAATATAACTTCTATAGATCTAGAACGAATAAGATATTTATTTCTATTGTATAGTGCAATTTTTAAAATTTAGCAACATCTCAATTCCCAACTGATCAACAAGCTATATTAGATATTTTATACTTTTATAAACACTCAACTTCTAAGTTAATAAACATTAATTACCTGAATTTTCAATCCTCTGACAAAAGTACATGAGAGATGATCTCGGGATTTAGTATATCCCTTATATCTTAAACCCAGGTATCTACATGGAGACTATGGAAGTGTCACAAATTCAGTTCATTCTAGTTGATGTACTACCAGATTAGAAAGGACAAAAAGAAATCCCTACCTTTCAGGTTCTTAAATTCTTAAAGGATTTCATGAAACAGACTGAGCATATCTTTACCTTCAGCAAATGACAATACATTCTTATAACTATTAAGACCAGAGACAGAGCGAGATGCATTTCAGCAGCTTTCTCTATAGACACTGATGGCTCACAGGCTTTCTCTCATTGAAGGGCTGCTGTGCAGAAAGCACAAATGCACAGAGCAGTACTAACCTCCATTCCATCACTACATACAGACAGATAACTACACCCATGATGAATAAGGCTGGTGAAGAGCAGGATGTTCGCAGACTGCGTGTGCAAGCCGGACTGCCACTCCTGCCACCCGTCAGCATTTCTGCGCGGACATGCACTCTTCCACCCTACACAAGCCTGGGCCAGGCCCACAGCACCAGCGCACGCCATGAAGGAGCGGCGACGCCCTTGAACAACTGTGCCCCAAGAAAAAAGCACCCGACTCAACAGTATCCTGCTGGCTCTACCCCTGCCGAAGGCCTCGTTCGTGTATTCTTTAACATTGAAAGGGAATAAATGAAAAAAGAAAAAAAAGCTCATCTTTCAATGAATTTTAACGCTGTATTTTTTACCTTGTTTTTTGTTCTGTTTTGTTTGGTGATGCATGGAATTGAACCCAGTGCCACCAACAGGCTACATTCGCAGCCTTTTTCATTTCGTATTTTTTTGAGATGAGGTCTTGGCTAAGTCACTAAGTTACCTAGGCTGGGCTTGAACTCTAGCTCCTCCTGCCTCAGTTTTCTCAAGTATGTTACCTTCTATCTTTTTGGGGTTTTTTGGATCCATGACCCAAACTCAGGACCTCATGCTTGCCAGGCAGGCATTCGGCCACTGGGCTATATCCCCAGAACCTGTTACCTTGTATCCTGATTTCAGCAATACTGCTCTTCTCATTGCAAATGGTGACACAGAAAGCATTTAACTTGGCAAACAATCTGAAGCCAGTAACATCACTGTCTTTAGAGGATACAATCACTAAAAAGAAAATAAGAGTTATTTCACAATACAATTCAGATAATATAAATTCTATTCAAGACTTTTCTATATTAACTGAACCACAATTCTGTTAAACAGAAATATACACATACAGAAGTTAAATTACAAACTTAATTTCAAATACTTCTTTTGCCTTACAAAACTAGGCTTTTTAGTAGACGTTCCTTTTGCAATTTAAAAAGAAGAGTCAGTCCCCGACTTATGAACAAATTCTATTCCAGATTTGTTCGTAAGCCAACAAAATGCATCTTATAGTTCAGTCTGAATGTCAGTAAGTTGGTGACGTTCTGTAAAACAAAGTAAATAAGGACAATAAAATTCTGAATAGCTAAACAATGCACCTACAGCCACATAGTTTAAGTAGGAAGGTCAGACTCTGAACTGAGCACTTTCCTATCCGAAATCTGGGCTCTTGGCATGTAACACCTATCTGGAAGCTGGCCTGTCCCTGGGTCAGGATGGCCTCCAAGGCCATCTGAGGGAAGGATGGTTGTCAGGTAGTTAATAGAAGAGAGAAGAGCTTGGGTTTGCAGCAACAAGTTCAAAGAGGAAAAGGCCACCTAAAAAGTTTTAAAACAAAGTTACTTTTCACTGGCAAATGCCAAGCTGCTGTATGCACAAGGGGCCTGACAGGCAGCCAGGCTTGCATCACGGCTTCGCAGCTTCCATCACTGGGAAGACAGCAGCGAGGAAAGTCATGACCCTCAAGGCAGGGGTGCAGAGAGAGCAAATTAGATGTTCTCGCTCAGTGCTCAGCGCAGATTAGGGCACAGGTCCCTAATCACTCCATTTCCCAAGCAGCTGCCCAGGGAGCATATATTCTGCTGCACGTGGCCACCTGTATTCCCAACATGCATCTTTGTACATTTCCCATTCACTACTCATCATGATCATATAACAAGTTTAAGTCAGAACCTGAAACTCCACAAGCACTACATACTACTAAATCCACAGAGGATTCCAAATGTGGCATCTGTGAGATTAACAATTGGGAGAGTTCTGTTACTAAATCATTAAAACTACAAAAATGGTCCTGTCATAAACACAGAAGAAAGTAAATGTCATAAAAGTACTACACTTTTAGAAAAATGACTCCAGAAAGCTAAGACAACAACACAAATTGCCTCAAAGAAAGTGGTTTTCTAACAGCAAGTTAAAACAAAAGCTCCTTATGGAAAAGAATCTTTCGTTTTCTCATTTCTGCATGGAAAGAAATGTACACAAACAGTATGCTTATAATTCCAGCACTCAGAGAGACTGAGGAAGAAGGAATACAAGGCCAGACACTGTCTCAAAATAAAAACTGTAACAACAGAAAAACACATGCACACATCAAAGAGGAAAGTTCACTATTAAACCAGACCCTCTCAACCCTTTTTTTTGGTGCAACCCACAAGCACCAGCTGCCACTTCTTTAGGAGCACTTACCTCCCTCCCTGTGTCCTACACACTTTCTCAGTCCTGTATTACTTGAAGCTTACAATCCTCTCAGCTGTTTATAGATTACTGTTCCCTTATCTAAAGCATTCCCTTCTTTAGAAACAACACTGCAAGGGCTGGGGATTTAGCTCGGCGGCATAAATGTCTGCCTTGCAAGTGTACAGTCGGGATCCTCCTGCCTCAGCCACCCAACTGCTGGGATCCCAAAAACTACATCAAAAGACTACTACACTTCATCAGATTCAGCAGTGTGCCTGGATACAAAGTCAACGCTCAAAAATCAATAGCATTCCTGTACACAAACAAAAAACTCACTGACAGAGAAATTATGGAAATAATACCCTTCACCCAAAATATGAAATATTTAGGAATTAATCTAACAAAGGATATGAAGGATCTATATATTGAAAACTACAATACTCTGAAAAAGGACACCTAACATGGTATCAGAAAATAGGAAGCCATCCCTTCTTCTTGGATAGAAGGAATCAACACTGTGAAAATGGCCATACTTCCAAACTATTATACGGATTTAATGCAATTCCTATCAAAATACCATTAGCATACTTCACAGATCTAGAGAAAACATCCCTAAAATTCATTTGGAAACAGAAGAGACCTAGAATAGCAAAGGCAATCCTGGGCAACAAAGGCAAGACAGAGTGCATCACAATTCCTGACTTAAATTATACTATAAAGCTACTGTGATAAAATCAGCATAGTAGTGGCAAAAAAACAGACCTTAAGATCAATGGAATGGATCAGAAGATGCAGACAGAAATACAATGACACTCAGCTACCTTATTTTTGACAAAGGGGGCAAATGTTCACTGGAACATGTTCACTGCCTCTTTACTAAGCAGTGCTAGAAAAACTGGCTTTCCACATGCCAGAGACTAAAATTAGATCCGTGTCTATTACCGTGCACTAAAGTAAAGTCAAAATGGATTAAAGAGCCAAATACTAAAACAGAAACACTAAATCTACTGGAAGATAAGGTAAACAGAAATCTTGAAGACACAAGGTAGGCAAAGAATTCATGAACAAAAATGCAAACTGCATAGAAGTACTTCAAAGAATCAGCAGCTGGGATTCTTATCTTATTAAGAAGTTTTTACATTTCAAAAGAAATCACAGTGTGAAAAGAAAACCCATAGAGAAAAAATTTTAGCCTCCTGTCCCTCAGACAAAGGACTTACTAGAACATATAAAGAGCTGAAAATATCAGGCCCCTCAAATTCAAAGACTTAATTCAAAAATAGGCATCTGTGATGAGCATGCCCTTCTCAGATGTTGAAATACAAATGGCAAATAAATACACAAAGAAATCTTCAACATCACTGGTCATTCTAGAGATGCAAATTAAAACAACATTGAGATTACACTTCACTCCACAAAGAATGGCTGCTACCAAGAAATCAACCAATAACAAATGTCGGTAGGGAAAAAGGAACCCTTCTCCATTGTTGGTGGGAGTGTAGACCAATGTAGCCACAGTGAAGATCAGTGTAGAGATTATTCAAAAAACTAGGACTGGAGGGCTCATTCAATCTAGCTATTCCTTGACTGGGTAATTTTGCAGTTTCCAGAAGAACTGAAAACATCATGTCAAAGTGGTAAATGCGCACCAATGTTTACAGCAGCACAATTTATAATTGGATTGATCTGGGAAACAACCTAAGTGTCCATTAACTGAGGAATGGATAAAAAAGATGTGGTATTTTTATAAAATGGTGTACCACTCAGCTATAAAGAAGGACAAACTTGAGGTTTTTATAAGTAAATGGATGCAACTTGAGACCAAACTCATAAGTGAAATAAATCAGACTTACATGTGTTAAGTATTGTACTGTCTCTCTTATGTAAAACATTGAAAGGGGGTCAGGGATTTAGCTCAGTGGTGTAAGTGCCTGCTTGGCAAGTGCAAGTTCATGAGTTCGATCCCTGATACCAAAAAACAAAAACAAAAAAAACCACTGAAAGAGTAAGAAAGATCCAAAATATACAATAGATACTGAGGAAAGTGATAGGAAAAGAATCTGCTCAAAAGGAAAGAACAACTGGAATAGGTGAAAGGAGAAAACAAAGAGGGGAAAGACTATATGTACATAGACTCTTTTTTTTTTTTTTTTTTTTGTCTTTTTTGAAGCAGGATCTCACTATGCAGTTTAGGCTGGCATTGAGCTCACTTTGTAGCCCAGGCTGGTCTCGAACTCACAGCGATCCTCCTGCCTCAGCCTCCCAAGTGCTGGGATTACAGGCATGAGCCACCACGCCCAGCTATGTACATATACTCTTTATATACACTCAATAGATAACTATACTACTAAACTATTAGTTTGTCCAAAAAAAGTTTGCTCTTTCATTTTTATGCCTATATCTTGTAACATGAATATCACTTTGAAGGGAACAATACACAATACATAACCACTGTTAACCTATTACTTTGTTTTGAAATTTTATATCATCATTATTCTTTGGCTTTTAAAATTTAAAAAAAGTAACAGCTTTACTAAAAATCAGAGTATTTACAAGGTTAATTTATAACTTTTATTGGTTCTTGATTATATCATCAAGTTACACAGATCCTATCCGCCCCAAAATACTAAAGATTTCCATTAATAATTATTTTCAATAGGATATATGCTTTAATAGAATTTCTTACCTTAAATATCTGTTCAGTTTTTTCAAAAGTGGTTTGAAAACTAGGTCCACTCTTATCAGCCTAAATAAAAAATGAACAAAGGAATTAAGACCAAAGTAATTAATCTACTGTAAAGTCATGCATTTTACTGACTGTAATATGCTGTGTGTTCTCCTCTGGGAGCCCGGGAGAACAATTACTCACTTCAGGGAACCTACAGCAGGGTGTAAGAATGATACACCTTGGGAGGTAGAAGGTGCAAAGGTCATCTAGGTCATCTAGTACATTGGACACCTAATGCTGAAATCCCTTGTCCACTTCTCTGGTAAGTCTGTTTACATCTCCAGTAAAAGAAACCTCATCTTCTTAGAAATCCAATCATCAGGGTGCTCTGATTTAATGAAGTCTTTGTACTGCTTCAAGCAATCTCCCAGCCTTATTATTCACTGTATTTCTGATCCCTGAAACAAACAGTGTAACTCCAAACACAAAAGATGACCTCCCGGGGCCGGGGATTTAGCTCAGTGGCTTAAGCGACTGCCTTGCAAAAAAGCAATCATGAGTTCGATCCCCGGTACCGTTAAAAAAAAAAGAAAAAGACAAAAAAAAAAAAAAAAAAATGACCTCCTGTGAGTTTTCTGCCATCGCTTGTCTGCTTGTCTGCTCCCACAATGCTTTTGTTTTGCTTTATTATATTCATATTACACTGCTACATAATAATCATATTGTCAACCAATCAACACATTTTAATTATTTTTTTTGTATCTCTCCCTTCTAGTTTATAATTTGCCTGCAAAACATAATGTTTGTCATCTGTGTCTCTAAGCACCTGGTAGTGTAATCCATTTAGAAACACATATAGACATTCAATAAATAATAAGTGATTAAAACAAACCTATTAAATCTTAAATGAACCTAATTTTATCAATTACTTCAGCACTTTCCTGGTGCATTTCTTGGTCTCTTTCCAGGCCTGGGAGTTCTCTGCAGCACCTGATCCAATGTGTTTTTTTCTTTGAATGTGGCTTAGCCAAACTGTCGCCTACTATACAGACAAGTGTGGACATATAATTATGCCCCTAAAGAGAGAAACAGTGCCTCCTTCCGCCCAGGCTTCTGCATTTGAGAATAAGAAGTCAGCAGCCTTCTAATAGCTCTTCACGTAGTGAAAGAGAAACAAGGTGTTTACGTGCAAAAAGAAACAGTTAAAAACTAACCTACCACCCAGAATGATTAGTAACACACTGTCCTGTCCACTTCCCAGGGGCACAGTCCAGACTAGTGCTGGCAAATCAAAGACAAAAGATGCTAATGTAGAAGTTGTTCTTTCCTAAACAAAAATCTCAGTATTCAGGTTTAATTGCACTTAATTGGCATTCTGCCATAAAGAAGTGGGTTTTGGGGTGCAGTCTGAGCTCTCATCTCTCCACAGGTTCTCCAGCACTGCCATGGTCCTTACCTTAATATACTCTACTTTTAAAAGATCTGACCCAGGTTTGTCAGAAGAGCTAATCAAGTAAAGGGGCTTTTTTCTTGATCCTACAGAAAAAAAAAAAAAAACATTTTCAAACAAGTTGCTTCTAGAACTTGCTAGACACTTCTTTATAAAAGCTGCTAATTAAGCTTCAAAAGAATACCTGTGCATATTTTCATGGTTATTAAATACTAAAACCATCACTCATGGAGAAATAAGCCACTCGAAGTTCTTGCCTTAGGCATCTAATTTACTTTAAAACATGTATTTATTTTCAGTTGAATTCACATCTGTTCAAAACTAATCAAAGCTTCTTTAGATATTGTTAAGGCCACATGTTCATTAGTAAGGCAGCAGAACAGACTACAGGTGCCAGCATCAAGAAATATCAATTCCAGCTCACCTCTATCCTTCCTGACTTAAACTACAGACATATTTTTCAACAATGTAACGAACAAGTTGGATGGGATTCTGTTGTGTCTAAAATTCTATGAAAGAACTTTATATAGAGAGAACTTTGTGTAGACTGGGAGAAGAGAATTTCAAGAGAAGCAAACTGCAATGCTTCCTGTAAAGTTTAAACACAAGCAGCCTCCACCCCTGCACCTGGGCCAGGGAGCAGCTCCCACGCAGGCCCTGGGAAGGGAGCAGCCGCCCACCGCCCACCTGACCACTGGACTTCTACTCCTGCTTCCCCACCGCACAGGGCATCTTTCTCCCGAGTCCTAATCCTCCATGACAACAAAACAGCCTAGAAAATTTATCATCTACATTTCCCTCTTTCTTTCTGTAAATTCTTTCTTTCTGTACAAAAAAATAGTAACGTAAAATATTTCTTTTCTAAATTGAGGCTTTCAGTTACAAATACTCTCAAATTATAAAACCCAGGCCTCTATATTTGACTGAAGCACTAAAGAATTTTAATTATCATACATTTTATTCCTTCATGCCTCAAATATCTGAGGTCACAAGATAAATACTGAGATGAATAAAGTTGTCGAGCTTCTAAGAGAGTGAACTTCGTATTCTCCCATTTTTATTTTTAACTGGAGCTTATGACATGTGACCACTACTGCACAGAAAGCCTGGGACCTGCCAGGCACAGCTGTTGTAATCCCAGCCCTCAGGAAGCAGTGTTGGAGGATCACCATGAGTTTGAGGTCAGCTGGGGCTAAATTAGCAAAATTCAAGACCAGTTGCCTTACATAGTAAGACCCTGTCTCAGAAAGAAAAAACAAAGGGGACCCTCAACATTGTAGGATCAGAGACAAACTCTCCAGTCTTCTAGCCATAAATACATGATGTGAAGGAAGCTACTAAATTCTTCTCTGACTCTTTTTGTCTGTCCCTGTGTTTGCTAAGGAGAGTTACACAAAGGCAGAGGTAACAGATCAGAGTAGCTGAGAACAGCAACCCCAGACTGCTAGCCTGCCGGACTGCCAAGATTTCATTCATGGCTCTGCTACTCCTTGTTAGACCAAGGGTAAATTTTATAAGAAATCTATACCTTAGTTACATAAAGCTACCAACAGTAACACTATGTTATTATAAGATTTAAATGAATTGTTATTTGTAAAGTGTTTTGAACAATGTTTACTCTTGTTTATAATAGATACTATCATAGAAATAAAAGTGTTTTAGATGCTTAAAAGTGCTACTTTTATCACTTCCATTTTTAGGAATATTACCTTGAATTTCATGGTAATCCAAGCTGATCTTCTTTAAATTAGACAGCACAGTTAGGTCGAAAGTTCTTACTGTGGCCTCTGTTCCTAACTGAGTAACATTAAATACTAGAATTGTATCTTCTTCTTTCTGTTGTTTAGTAAATTCCAAAATTACCTAAAAGAATTAGCATAGCCAAGTGAAAAGTTGACAAAAGTTTAAGTCATAGTTCAAATAAAAAACAAAGTCTTTCTCCATACACATCACCATGAATACAGTTAAAACTTTGCTCAGACCCCTTTCCCACCATAAAGTTATTTAATGTTATAAATTATCATTATCAAGAGTATAAATTCCTGTATAAAAGATTATGGTGAAATTTAACATCTTTTGTTGACTTTTTTAAGTTTAGAAAAATTTAGAATTTATGAAGTCTTCCTTAATATTTTCTCAAACTAAAATCACATTTGGTGATAACAGAAGCTATTCAAGTAAAAATTTATGACAAGAAAGTCAGGCAGCGGGCATTATGCCTGTAATCCCAGCACTCAGGAGGCTGAGGCAAGAGGATTGCCAATAGCTCAAGGCCAGCCTGCACTACAAAGCAAGACCATGTCTACAAAACAAAAACAAGAGAAAAAGTTATGACGAGAGTGCTTGTTATCATATTACTTAAGTTAATTGTGGAATGGCAGCTGATACATTTAGATAATAAAAAGCAAAGCATGGTATCTTTTAAAAGATATAAACTCCCTCTTTTTATTTATTTATTTATTTATTTATTTATTTATTTATTTTCCCCCAAAATTCTTTAATACACTCTCCAAAAGACAGAGGTCTGTGCTGCTTCCTCCTGAACCTGGACAGCCTGTGAATGCCTCAATCAATAGAGCGCAGAGGACTCTGGTAACACAAAGGGCCTGGGAAAGCTGACAATCACCATGGGAACCTGGAGAGTCAAGCCCAGATAGCAGCCAGCCCTCAGCCTCCGCCAGCCTCCGCCAGCCTCCAAGGGAACCAAAGCACCTGCACCCCAAGGCTTCCAGTGACTGAAGCCCCAGGTAACACCTGATCAAAGACAACAGGCAAACCCAGAGTAGTCCAGCTGGGCTTTTTGGTACTCCTAACCCACAATGCATGAGCAAACAAAAATAGCTGTCTTAAGCAGCTAAGCGTGAGGGTAACTTGAGAAACAGCAATGGTAGCCAGTAAAATAGAAAAACTATGGAAAAGGCACACTAATATTAGCAGGTGGTATGATTATGTACTTAAGAAAAATCAAGCCAAAAGCAACCAAAAACAGAAGATAACAACAAGATAATACAGTAAGTAAAGTTCAGCACACACTTTATATACAAAATAAGCTTCCTACGCATTATTTAAACAAAAGCAATGAAATCGTAAATACATAAAACATGGGGCCAGGAATATAGCTCAGTGGCACAGGGCCTGCCTTGACAAGCATAAGGTCCTGCGTTCGATTCCTGGGACCCACAAAAGTAAAAGGGGGAAAATATATACATTTAATATATACATATATATATATATAAAAACATAGGTTTTATCTATCTATCTATCTATATATATATATACATACATAGATTTTAAATATATATAAACATGGGTAAGTATTTTGCGAGAATTTTCTAGGCATACACTAAAACTGGGTCATAAAGAAAAAAACTGATAGATTTCACTATAGAAACCTTTTTAAAAAGTTCTACTGGGAAAAGTATTCCAAACAGCATTATTCTTTTTCCTTCAAAAGTTCTGTTTTCACCTCAGTTCATTCAATAGTCAATGAAGTATTTATTGCATATCATGTACCATGCATGTATCAGGCTGTCCCAGGAGCTAAAAAGACCAAGGTTAAGCAGGCCAGACATAGTTCTTGCCCTCATGTGCCCCACATGCCAGAGAGAGAAGGAAAAGGAACACTGCTCTCTTGAGGTAGTCAGGTCTTCCCAGTAAGGAGACACATACAAGCGCTTGAAGCACACAAGAACCAAGCCATGCTAGGAAAGTGCCCCCAACCAAAAAAAGGCAAGCAGAGAAAGTTCTGGTGCACATATGTGAGAAAAAACACATTTAGTGGACTTGGCGGTGCAAGGACTTCGCTCCCCACCCATTTCCAACATCAACACCGATGTCTGGTGGAGGACGGCACCGCACTCACTGGAGGAATGCAAGAAACGCAACTGCAACAGAGGAAGCAAGCAGAAAACAGTGGCCCAAACAGGCAGGCGGGTGATCCCTGCAAGGCCTTGCAGGCCACAGGAAAGCACAAGTCATCACTGAGCCAGGGGAGGGCACGAACAGAGCAGCGCCAGGACGCGGCCTCCGTGTTAAAAGGGTCGCTTTGGCTGCCTTATGGATAACAGAGCAGCGGTCAGGAAGCTGCTGCAAAGATACAGCCCGGAGATGAAGAGGACAGGACAAAGAGCAGCAGTGGGGGAGAGCAAGCATGTGAGTGCAATAGAAAACAAAGCTGAGAGGTCTGCTGCTACTGGGGGTCAAAGAGGAAGAGGAAGACAGCAGGCTAAAAAGGCTAACGCATCTCACTTCAAACAGATACCAGCAATGCTTGGTCCGCATGCACAAGTCAAATCAGTGACATTTCTCAGATCTGTAGCTGTAAACACCGCACCCCGAGATGAACAATCTGTACTTATCAAAGAAAACATGTATATGAAATTTTAAACAGATTGTGTCCTTGCTAGTGTACATTCCATTTTCATCAAGTAACTATATACCATGACCGTATTTCCAGGTTTCCTTTTACTACATGACTTATTTTTTGGACCATTTTGAGACAGGGTCTCGCTAAGCAGTACAGTCTGGCCTTGAGCTCACTTTGTAGCCCAGGCTGCCCTTGGACTTGCGGGATTCTCTTGCCTCAGGCTCCTGCGTGCTGGGATTACATTTGTGTGCCACCACACTCAGCTTACTAGATGACTTTTAAAGGGCAGAAAAAGCATGCTGGAAATTTAGGATGTTTACATTTTTCCAAACTATAAATATGACAATGAGCAACTATTATTTAACTCACAAATGAAAGTTAAAAAAATAAGCTGAACTTTGTGACACATGCTGGTAATCCCAGCTACAAAGGGGAATCCAAGGTCAGAAACAGCCTGGGCAACTTATCAAGACCTTGTCTCAAAATACAAACAAAAAAGAGCCAGGGAAGTAGCTCTATGATTCCTGGATTAAATCTCCAGTACCACAAAAAAAAGTCAGAAATTGTCTGAAAAAACACAAATCCTAATTAAAAGCTCTGAGCTCTTCCAAAATAGATCACTCCACAAGTAATCCCTATTTTAAAAAAAAGAAAAAAAAGACTTTCATTGTTTTGACATGGTGTGTGGGGGTACATTTTCCTAACCTGATGTGTGGTCTACCATGAAACAGTTTAATGATGACAAGAATACATTCATAGACAAAAAGTACACATACTCCTTTAACTTCAAACTTGAGCAGAAGATTAACGAGGGCCTCGTTCGGAACCTCCGCAGCCTTTCGGGGTTCGGAGCCTGGCGCACCTCTAGGCACCTGGGAGGCACCGTCTTCAGCGTCGAAATACTCATCGTCAGACTCTAGAGTAGAAAGACATCCACTAAACACTGCACAAAGCACTCAAGCCCAAGTCCTCTCAGGCAAAGTTTATGCATTAGATGTAACTCTATATTCACACTCAAAACTGCCCCAGAGCTTTTATCAAGTCCCACGAGGTGACTCAGTTAGGCACGTGATAATCAAATTTGAAATCAAACAGCACTACAATCTTTCCTTCAGTGACTTCATTTTTGGCTTAGTTCACTCATTGAGTACTCCATGAAATAGTGACTGACCCATCTACCATGTTCCAAGCTGTGTCAGCCACCTAGAACTGAAGAGTGACCAGAACAGACATACTTATTATCTCTGCCAAGCTTATGCTCTAGCTTGAAATCTCAAAAGATCAACTAAGCATGGCTACAGAAAAGGATCACACAGTGATCAGGTCATCAAGTAGCTTATTTAGAACCTGAAGTAAAAATTGTTGACCACCAAAAGGGCTTTAGTAAAGAAACCTGACCTTCCAAACGTAAATAACTGAAGGCACACTGTTAGGTAACAGCATGAGAACCAGAACCAGCAGACTGCTGTAATGCACTCCTAACACCTCTGCTTTTCTGAAAATGTTATTGTGATAAAGATAATTTAGAAACACACTTTTACACTCCTTACCTGAATCCATTTCACTCAGCAATAATGAAGCACCAAGGAGAACTTTTGTCCCACTTGAAGCAACAGGAACTGACGATACCTAGCAAAGTACACAGAAACAAAAACAAAATATGAATTTCACAGGATTAAATACACACGAGACTGAAAACTAACAAAGTTCAGAGATGGAAAAACTCATACACGCCATATATAAATCTTCCAACAGAATACATGACATCCAGACATGGGCACACGTGCCTATAATCCTAGCACTCAGGAGGCTGAGGCAAGGAGATTGTTGTGAGTTCGAGGCCAGCCTGAACTATACAGCAGGATACTGTTTTTTAAAAAAATTTTAAATAAAAAAGGAAGGATAAATTCTGTAACTGAATAATAGTTGAAATTTACAAATTAAGATTGTCATCATGTTTAAAAGATAAAATTATGTATAACTCTAGCAGATAAGGTGATTCATTAATGTTTATCATTTAGCTGCTGTGAACATCAGAGGTCCCTAGAAAATGAGTTCAGCATCAGATGATTCTCTCAAAATGTGTTTCTAAGTAAGCAAAAATCCAACATTTCTTCTGTGTGTTTGGGGTGGAGAGGAGGGTTTTCACTAGTAGTTCACGCTGGCCTTGATCTCATTATGTAGTCCAAGCTGGCTGTGAACTCAGTGATCCTCCTGCCTCTGCCTCACAAGTGCTGAAATTACAGGTATGTGCCACCATGCCTGGCCCAACATTTCTTTTATGCTATGAAAATTATTTCAATTAAAGTGACTCAGAACTTTAAAGTCCAACACAAAAGGAAATTTTATCCCCATTATTTTATTTGCAACATTTCTAAGATGATTTATATTTCTAATTTTATTTAAAGTATGTTTTCTATTTTATTTTCCTTTCCTGTATTTTTGGTTCTTTCAAGCATAAAGTTTGCCCTAAAACTGCCTTCCGACTGCTACTCTATTACAGCAGTTGTCTGAAAACAGAAGATTGAATATTTGTGTCATACCCATTACCTGTCTCTCTGGAGATTGAGTTGATGATTTCTGTGGCAAAGGTATACTGTTAATCAAACACAGCACATCTTTCATCTTCTGGTCTGAAATCCTCACATGCATCAAAGGAAGTCCTCCTGATGCTTTAAATCTAAAAACACAATTCAGCCGTAACATTTCAGGATCAGCCAGCCTCTCCATCAGTACTGCAGAGGGGGAAGGAGCTGCAGAGTCAGTTACTGTAGACAAGTTCTAATCCAATCCCCGGCTTGTGCTGACAATACTGTCAGCCAACTGGGATTCTAAGTCAGGTTTCCAGGTAATTTAATTAATTTAAGGATACCTGGTAATTTAATTTCCAGGTATCCTTTTTAAGCAGCCAAACTTTTAAAGGTTTTTACAAAGCCTAAACATACTAAACAAATTCTCTTTTTAAAACCAAAACCGCCATGTATACTTTATTTCCAAATATCCAAGATTTCTCATCATTAGTGGAAAAGAGTATCTATCCTGTCACTATCTCCTTGTCTCTTATTTATTTTAACAGAGCACTTGGGAGCACTTCACAAGTCATATACGGATACACTAGCTCATCTCACATCCCTGGCTGCAGTGTAAGTTCCCTGAGGCCATCTGTCCATCTGTCCACACTGTGTCACAGGCCTGCTGTCCTCAGCAACTGGCCCCACAGCTGTTCCCTGCACCCACCCCAGTCTGCCTGTCTCCATCACACTGTGCAGCCACTGCCGCCATAAAACTCTTTTAAGTTATCCCTGGCTTCCTGGCTGGGCTGTGAATAGCTGGGCTTACAGATGCCTACCTGCAGGTGGGCTTTCAGGGTCAGGATAAAGGCAGCAGTGGTTAGAGGGAAACTCACAGCGCTACATGCCTACATGAGCAACAAGGCTGAAACGAATGACCTCAACTACTACCTCAAGAAAATGCGAATGAAAGGGCAACAAAACTCAAAATACGCAGGAAAAAAGAACAGCAGTAAACATCAGGGTAGAAATGAGGACCAAAAAAGGCAAAAACAGAAATCGACTTGAGAAAATATTTGAAATTAAAAAGAAGGTTAAGACAACTCATAAATCTCTAGTAAGACTTGTATGAAAAAAAAGAGAAAACTCAAATCACTAATACCAGAATTGAGAGAGATGACATGACTACAGATTATTAATGTATTAAACAAATAAGAAAATACTATAATTTTATGCTAATAAACCAAACAACAAAGATAAATTTCTTAAAATCATGTAAAATATCTGCAACACTCAAAGGATGATTCAAAACAATCTGAATACATGTGAATCTCTATAATAAACTAAATTTATAGTGTAAAACCTAGAAAAAAAAGAAAAACTCCAAGTGCTGACGGCCATTCTAACGTCTTTTTCTAACGTCCCCTTGGCCAACTCCACATGAATACCCATGGGCTGCAAGAAACACGCAGCTGATGGATGGGAAAATAGACACTTCTTCCTCTTTACAAAAAGATTTTAAAATTCTTCCAAACATAGAAAGAAAGAAAGAAAGAGAGAGAGACAGAGAGAGAGAGAGAGAGAGAGAGAGAGAGAGAGAAAGAAAACGGATTTCTATGTAACATTTCCCACATAGCGAATATTACCCTAATATCAAAACAAAAAAGAAAAGCATGGATCAATATCCCTCATGAACACAGATACAACACTTGTTAACAAAATTTTTGCAAATTATGCCCCATGATATTTTGAAAGATTATTACCAAGTAAGGTTTCTCTAGTAAGACAGTTGGTTTAACATCTCTCTGGTAAAGAATATGAAGGAATTGCTGATACATACACCAACGTGAATGAATCACTAATTATGTTCAAAGAGATCAAACAAAAAATTAAAAATCTATTTTCATTCATATAAAATTCCAGAAAATTCTAACAAATCCCCAGTGTCAGAAAACAGACCAATGTTGTCCAAAGATTGGTTGAGGGGGAGAGGAATTAGACAGGGAAGGGAAGGGAAGGAGGAAATACCAGAGTTCAAGGAAACTTTTGGAGGTAATAGATGTGTTCATTACTTGCCTGTGAAATTTTCACGGAGATACACACATGTCAAAACTTACCAAATCATACACTTTCAACGACTCAGCCTACTGAATGCCAATCATATGTCAACAAAGATGTTTTTCTAAAGGGCAGTTTAACTGACCAAAATTCAGTTTTAATTTTTATCCCCTTAGATTTTTTAAAGATTTCAGGTAGTTTCATGGTGAAACATGTTTCTGGAGGCTTTACCTCATTAATAATGCACCTTGAAAGAACCGTAATGCACCTGAAAGCCATTCAAAGACACAGATCACCTAATTTTATACTGTCTAACAGTCTATATAAAACTTCTCAAAAGGTTACATATAATTCAAATTATCATTTCTTTAAAATGTATTTTAATTTTCTGTCTCCCACAGAAATCTATCCAGTAGCTGATATGGACAGCATTCACTTTGTTGGTTTCTGAAACAAAAGAAACCCACGCATTACCTGGCCATTCTCGTGTCCTTCTCTACCATCGCCTTGGCTAGCTCCACATGAATATCCATGGGCTGCAGTATATGCATAGTGGACGGGTGCTGAAAACGACACTTCTTCCAGTTTTCCCCTTCAAAAAAGGAGTTTAAATTAATTTTAATGCATTATCGACTATTCTGCAGAAAACTTTTAGTAGAAAATAGTGAAGGGACAGAGTCAATGCTCACTTTTAATTCTTTCAATATACAAGATATTTTTGCTGTACTGGGGATCAAACTGAGGGCTTCACACATGCTAGGCAAGCACTGTACCACGGAACTAGGGTAACCTGTATTTTAAACATAGGCTCACAGAGACTGTGATATAAAGATAATTCTATATACTTTTTGAAAATGTTTATATGACAATGCTTACATTTCAAAGCAAGCATAGGGGGCTCAGTGGCCTAAGTGCCTGCTTGGCAAACACAAAGGTTGTGAGTTCTACTTCCGGTACACACACACACACACAAAAAAAAACCAAGGGGGGGAAAAAAACAGGAATTACCTCAATTCCAGAGTTAGCAATCAAGATAGGTAGCTATGGTAAAAAGTAGGGGAAAAAAGCACAAAAGGGTGGGGGTAAGGTTGATGGAATTCCTAAGAGCAATAATTACATTTGCTTCACATATGATGTCAGAGAAAAAGTTTTGTAATGCAAGATTTTATGATAAAAACATCGGATAATGGACTGGGGATTTAGTTCAGTGGCATAAGCGCCTTCCTGACATGCATCAAGTTGTGAGTTCGATCCCTAGTAGCAAAAAAAAGTGTGATAATCACATTTTCAAGAAAAGAAAATCTTAAAGATAGATTTCCCAATGGCTGTCTTGTACATGTCTTCCTGATGGCAATGTGGAGCATGTTTTATCACTTGTACTTCAACTGTTTGTAAATACATACTCAAAAAGGGAAGTTTAATGGTTTGTGTATTTGCCTTAAAGGAACTAACAGGCCCTTAGTGTACAAAAAACTCACTCTTATAGATTGTACACTGTACTCCGTAATTTTGCCTGTACTTTTCTCCGATGATCTATCACAAAGTGATATACAAAGATATTTAATAAATACTTAGTGTCTGTAAAACTAGAGAAAGTATAAATACCCGAAGCCTTTACTCATGGGATAGAGAATACACCACATCTGTTTTGTTCAATTTTATTGTAACTGATGATATAGGCAATTCTTTTTAAGATAGCAAGAGGCATTAAGGGTAACCATTGTTGATCACCATGTATTTTGTTTTTACATTATGTATTATGTCCATCCTTTTGATTTGACTGACTCTGTCCTATTATGTCACATTTGGTTTTACTTTTTTCAAAAAAAAGTAATAAGAACAGTGGGAGTAATAAAACCCAAAATGTGTAATTGTCATTGTACAAAAGAGAGGAAAAGAAAGTGCTCTACAGGACATAACTGCATGTATATTTAAGTGTATAAGATAGGTAACCATATTACCGAGTTTTATTGGATCACTGAACAGAACTGTTTGCAGTCTCACTGTTTGAATGTCCACTTTATATGCTTTAATTTTGTAACTTGAACAATTATTTCTAAGATGACAATATGTAATCTATTAACTAGTGATTTCCTACTTTTTTTTCTGAAATTCTGTATAACTTGTACCCTTTTTCTGTTTTTTTTTCTTCCTTAAATAAAATTAAAAAAAAAAAAAGATTAAGTAACATATGTAATAATAAAGGCAACATGGGAAAATGACATCAAAACATTCCAAAAAGCATCAGGACAGAGGAACCTGAACCAATCACAGCTTCCATTTTGGATTCTGAACTGTTTTACATCATATTGCAAAAATACAATTTGTGAATTGACTGGGTTCAAACACCACCCTAAGATGAATTGGCAAATACTGTTTCAGTTTATAACTGACAGTGGTTTGCATAATATGCTTCTATATGGTTTTCTTAAGCACCAATAGTTATTTGTGCAAAATCGTTATAAAGGTTTATATATGCACATGAACACATACATGTATCTGACTTAAGCCATTCACACTAATTTCAGTATTCTGAAAGTTGATCAGTGCTATACCTGCTCTTGCAAAGAGTAGTTGCACACTCTTCATTTCAACATCAAACTTGTCATATGCTTTATCCATTATTTCTTCCAAAGATGAACTGGTAGTCTTCTGTAGACCTTGACTTTTACTGTTGAGCTAAAATGAAGAAAAAATTTTTGATTTTTTTTACACAACAGAATGTACACAAATCAACATATTTTAGTTGTGTGTTTTCCCAAAACTTAAATAAATGAGACTGTCCTTAAGGCTCTGCACCTCCCACCACCCTACACCAGGAACAGCAGGGCTTTACTCCTTCTCTCCACTGTTCGGTGATAGCAATTAGCCCATGAGAAATTAGTGTCCAGTTCTACTTCCTTTTCCCCCTTCCTAGCCGAAGCAAAGACTTATTTCTGAAAGTTTTATCTTTCTTCCAGAGGTTGAGATTCCATGAGAGTCAAACACCAAAATCTATGGGTTCTTTTGTTCTACTTAGTTACTGGCAGTGATTAAACAAATATATTCATACAGTCTCCTGTAAGCAAAATACATAAGCAACATGCAACACTGCATAATTAATCTCGAGAAACCATGAAAACTAACACTGTTCCTCCCCAATCAGGAAAACACAAAAGCAATCCCATCATCAATGTGAAATCACCTACTACTGATTAATAGTGCTATTTAACCGTTATATAATGCATATACTGTAATGTAGGCAAGCACCAGGGAACTACACTCACACTCATACTGAGTAATCTAGACTAACCTTGACAAATGCTAAGAAAGTCTTAGTTTAGTTTAAGTGAACTCTGAGAAGTTTCACTTTTTATGGTAGAAACCTAACTGTGGCATTATCAGAAAAGACTTTAGATTTGTCCTTAAGTCAAGCACTTTTCAAGTCTCAATAATATGTTTATTTAAGTCCTGAAGAAAAAAAATGGAAGATGGAATGGTTAGGCTGAAATATGTAATAAAGAAAATATGGAAAGAAGAGCAGGCTATCAGTTAGTGAGCTACCAAGCCTGTCAAAGCAGACAGAAGTGTGCATACACCTACCTGAAATGTACCAAAATCTAAAATGAGAAGATTTGACTTTTCATGGTGGAAGCCTGTCTGTGGAACTATTAGATAAGAAGGCTTCAGATTTATCCTTAAATCAAGAACTTTTCGAGTCTCAATTATATGTGTAAGTCCTGAAGGAAAAGAAAAGGAGACGGTGAAATGTATAATCACACTACTAACCAGACTAACAGATTCACTTGAAAGGCACTGAGGAGGACGGCAGGCTCTCATAAGTCAGATTCTCAGCTGAGGTGCAACCTGCACACAGTCACTGAAAGTAACTGTCTCACAGCGGAGCATAGTCAGCTCAGTACGAGTCCAGTGCTAGTGTTCTCTATGGAGAGAGAATGAGCAGGTAACACACTTGGCATGAGTAGAGGCCCCGTCACACAGAAACGCCCATCCTGAAAACCAGCATCCTGCGCTGCGTGGACTGAAGCTTCCCAGAGCGGATGGAGGGTGCCTCCATCTCAAGCTCCTTCCGGGCAGGGTCCTGGACATAGAGCAGGTGGTGTCATCTGCACTCCCTACCGTTCTCCTTGTCCAGCCTAGAATGGACGTTTCAGCTTGAGTTGCCTTGGTACTTTTGTCTTTTCTTTTTTGCTTTTTAGGTTTTTTAAAAAAATTTTTTTGGTATTGAGGACTGAACTCAAAGCTTCCCACTTGCTACACAAGCGTTGTACCATTTAGCTAAATTACCCCAGTCCCTGTATTTCCACTTGAGTAAGCCGTGTCTGTTGTACAATCCGCACAACTGAAGGAACCTACACTAGTTTAAATACATGGACAGAAGAACACACATTTTTCAAGTGTATGGAGACATGAATACTTTACCAGTAGCTGTTCTCTAATTTCTTCCAGCTTCATCAAAGTAGCTGATGTTATTTGCTCAAGATCCAATCCCCTATTTGACTGAAAGAAATCAACCACTGCATTGATGGTTTTCTGTAAAGGAATTTAAAAATACGACCAAGTTATACATATATACCTCTTTCAATATTGTAACTTTTTAAGACTTTGCCTCATTCTAAAATAGTAATGGCTTTGAAAGGAGAAATCGAAAGATATTCTGGACTACTTCGCCTCCCACTAGAGGAAGAGCAGCCGAGTAAGCTTATAGGGAAGTTGCCAACATCTGCATGTCACCTCAGTGTCAGCTGCATTCCACAGGGGTACAGCGACACAGGCAAGGGACTACAGACATCACTGCTAGCTTTAGCCTCTCGTCGTCAGTAAAATAGTACTTTTGAAAACTGTGATTGGATTGCATTGTACTCTGAAATTTAGAGAGGAAGTAAGAAGAAAACTATTCAGGCCTTATTTATATACAAAAGTTGATGTTAATTTTAAAAAGAGATTTTTGTAAAATGAAAAAGGTTCTGGAGATTGGCCATAGAACACTATGCCACTTAACACTACTTTAAAACACTTAACATGGTAAATTTTGTTATGTGTATTTTACAAAAAACATAAAATTTTTAGACGTTCAGAAGCACAGTGCATTCTGGAGTGTCTGCATCCATCCTCCGTGTATACTGGGAACCCATCTCTAACCTCCACAGTGAAGTACAGGAGGGTGGCGGTGGGTGAGGCAGTATGTGGAGTGAGAGGGAGCTTGGGCTAGCGGAGGGCGAGGCACAGACACAGAGCTGGAGGCAGCGCTGTCCGAAACACCTTAGCGTCAGTGCTTGCTCCCATATAGACAGCACTGGGAATTCTCCCCCCACTCCTCGAGCTTAGGTTCCAAACACGGAGAGCACAAAAGAGCAGGCAAACAGTGTGCACCTAATCGGCAGTAGCTGGCACATGCACAGGCTGCTCTGTAGGTATATTAGGGTTTTTACATCTAACATAAGGAGACATAAATAAATCTTAAATACTTAAGGAAAAGAATGGCAATAGCATATGAGAAATTAAAATCGACTACTATAACACACACTGCTTTGAAACAAGAAAAAGCTTATGAAACTGAAGTTTGCTAATTAAACAGAACAGAAGAGAAATAAGCAAACACTAAATGCAAGGCAGCCGCAGCAAGGAGCCCAGCCTCCCTGCACCTACAGCATCGTAGATGACCTCCACGGGCTGGGACTGGACGGTCAGCGTCTGGTCAGCAAGGCTGTTCTCTGGATTGGTTTCAAACTCAATTTTAAGCAAGGATGATGCAGTGTCACCAATGGAAGCCACAAGGGATGGCACAGTATCCTGCTGTCTCAGACCTGTGATATACCAGTGTTCTAACTTTGCTTCTACCCTGCAGTCCAAGGAGAATGAGAAAGTCATAAGAGCCTTTGTAATTTAATAGGCTGAAATACAACTTTTTCTTAAAACAGTCTTCCAAGAATCAGGCCCAGTCTATTACCCAGAAGTGAAATTTAGCTTCCTTAGCCTGCCGTCCATTCACTTTCGTCATCTGTTTGCAATGCTGCTATCACTTTGTGACTGTTTTTATTACCTCATTGTCTGCTGGAAAAGCTCACTCTCACCAACCCCAGGGGACTGCAGCGGTTCTGACCACTTTTTGGTGAATAAAAATTCATGCAAAATGGGAGAAGTTATCTGCCTGCTCCTATGCCAGCCTCACCAGCCTTCATCTCTCCCCTGCTTCTTCTCGTGCTCTTTCCCATCAGCCAGCCTAAGCCTTCATGGGTTCAGTTAGGCTCTTGCCCAGATGAGCTTGTGCAGCAGTAACAGAAGGTACTAATGTACACCATCACCTCACTCTGACCACCTAACATGTTACACAGCTCCTGAATTACTAGCTTTATGTATGTCGTACCAGCTACAGCTTACACTTCCTGAAAACGAAGGCTCACGGTGCCTACACACAGCTTTCGGAGCCTGAAGCACATGGCATCAAATGTTTGTGAAGAAAAGGAAGGAGAGTACAATAATGATGAACTCTATGTAGTTCCATAATAACTGAAACACAAGATGACTATCTTGGCACACACAAAATAATTTTAAAAAGAGGTGTTACTGGCCAGGGATTTAGCTCAGTGGCATAAGTGCCTGCCTGGCAAGCATGAGGTCATGAGTTTGATCCCTGGTACCACAAAAAATAAAAAAAACTTTAAAAAAAAGAGTGTTACTGATCTTTTCCATGCTGCATAGCATTTCATATATTCTGGTCTACAATCATTATTAGAGTTAAAAACTGAAATAAGTTTTTAAAAACTTACTTAAGGGCTTGCGCTCCTGGTCGCTGGCATACTTGGGTGCCCAGGCCAATGATCTGGATTTTTAGGATTTCAGGAATATTTTTGTTTTCTCTGATTACAATAGAAGTGCTTACCAACTTCAAGGTCATTATATAGGCAACATACTGAAGAAAAAAATTGAGTGAAAATTGTTACAGTTTACATAACCTTTAGCAGTTTCTTTTTAAATAAATATGATGAATTATAATGTAACCTAGCAACATGGAGGTTTTGGCAATCACATAATTACCACAAATGAAGAACAGCAGAATATTTGATAAAATTTTCTCTCTAATACACATTTATAAAGATCCAAAGTTCATTTCTCTTAAGTTTTAAAGGTAGTATAACAATGACGTACAATAAGACTTCTTGTAGATGAGCAAAAAACAAACAAACAAACAAATCATAATAAGAAACACCCACCTGATGGCTGCAGGAAGTTAGCAACACACTAAAAGGAGACTCCTGACCCGATGCTTGTCAAGTCATGACTAGACCTAGACACAGGACAGCCAGTCAACCGGAAGATAACTCTGGAATCTGAGATCCTAACTCAGCCAGAGTGCTTGAAAACTGAATGAGGGAGCCAAGGGGCTGTGAAGCTGGCCAGCAAGATCCAAACTGGAAACGAGGTCCCCACAAAGGGCAATGGCACCGATGAGACTCCCCAACTTTGGCTAGGACCCTGATGGGCCACAGTGCAGGGCGAAAGGCAAGCATCTAAGTAGGCAGACTCCCAGGATCCACAGCACAGCATCGAATCACATCAAGCCCCCCAAAAGACAGAGGTGATCCCACGTAATGGTGCTACAGACACCAGGAAGAAACACAACGTCTCCCTGAAACAAGAATCTACCTTACTGGATACTATTTCCCTATGTCTCTAAAACATAAAAGTATATATCATTTGCAAAATCAATATCTAATATATTAGGCACATGTACAGATATGCTCATCGGATCCAGAATATGTCCAAACAAACCCAACAAAAACCACAAAGAATAGATACTCACAGGGACTCTAGACATCACATTTTACACTCACAGGAAGTGTAAGCTTAGAGGTACACTGTGATGCTCACTATACTCAAGGAGCTAAAAGACAAAACTGAGCATGTTAGTAAAGAATTTCAAAGCTATTCTTTAAAAAAAAAAAAAGTGTACAGAACCAAACAGAAACTCAAGAACTAAACGATACAAAAAATAAGGAATTTAATGAATAAACAATCAGCTCATGGGAGAATAAGAGGAAACAATTTAAATTAAGAACTTGGATATACAGAATAAAGAAGAGACAGACACATGAGATATAAAACCTAAAGATATTAGAAATTTTAAAAAGAGAAAGAGAATGAAGAAAGAAAAATAAAAGCTTTAGTGATTTCCCATAAGACCTCAAGATAGCTTAATGAATTTAAACAATCTATAATTCTATATGCAGAAAAAAGAATCCTTCAAGAAAAAAGGGAAAATAGATACATTTTTAGAAAACTAATTACCAACAGACCAGTATTAAAAGGAATAATGTATAGGACTAGAGATGTAGCTCAGCTGCACAGCACCTGTCTGGTAAGTGCAAGGTCCTGAGTTTGATTCCCAGTACAAAAAAAAAAAAAAAAAGAATATACAGAAATGGGCACTCTTTGGGCAGAAAGTAATAGTACATGCATGGCCAAACAGAAAGGAACTAAATAACCGAAACATCCAGTTTGGTGACATTACCACTCTCCCTAAAGTAACCCATACATTCAGTTCAATCTCTAACAAATCGTCAGCATGTACTTCTGGAAACACTGATGATTCTGAATAGCATGTGGAAGCGTGAATGATCTAGAGTAGCCAAGATTCCCTTATCCAAAGATCAAGCCAGTCATGGTGGCACAAGCTTGCAATCTCAACACTCAGGAGGCTAGGAAGATGAAGATAACAAGCTCAAGGCCCAGACAGGTTATCTGAGATTATAGCACCATCATGCCCAGTTCTTGCTGTTCTTTAAGATGGATATGCAGTGCTGGGTACAGTGGCTCAACCTGTAATCCCAGCTCTCTGGGTGGCTGAGGCAGAAAGGTGGCTAATTTAAGTCTATCCTGGGCAATCCAGCAATTTAGTGATAACCTGTCTGGGGGAAAAAAAAAATTAAAAAGGGCTGAGGAACGTAGCTTAGTGCAAAGGCCCTGAAGTAAATCCCAAGCACTAGGGATGTGAGAGTGGATATAAAACTCATTAATATTTATGATTTTCCTTTAATGTATGCATTTTTTTTTATCGGTACCAGGGATCAAACTCATGACTGCCTGCTTGCAAGGCAGGTGCTTATGTTGCTGAGCTAAATTCCCAGCCCCTAATATATGCATTTAAGGCTCATAACTTCCTCTAAAAACTGTCTTAGTGGCCTCTCACAATTTTTTATTACGATTTTCTTGTCCTAAGGATTTTCTAATTATTTGTCTCCCATTTTTTTGTATGTGGGGGGTTGATTTTTTGAGACAGGTTATTGCTCTGTAGCCCAGGCTGACCTCAAACTTGCAGCGATCATCCTGCTCAACTTCCTGTCTTGGCATATACACATTGAAAATGACTTTTTGGGAAATGAAACATTCAATCATTAGTAATTCTTTTTATACTTGTATCACTACGCCCGTTACCTTCTGATTAGTATTTGTACGACATCTCTTTTTCTTTAGAATCTTTCTGTGAAATTATGTTCTATGTCTACAGCAAGAAAACTCCTTCCACTCCACCTCAGCTCCTGGTCTCGGCTGTCTTCCTGGGTGCCACGGGATGTCAGGTCCAGGGCACAGCATGCGTTAGGCAAGTGCTCTACCAGTGAGCAGCCGAGCCCCAGGCATTCTTTTCAGTTACTCTGAGTACAGTAGTTCACAATTCTATTTTCTAAACTTAGGCTTAACTGACACAGAAATGCAATATTCAATACATGTGTATACTGCACAATGTTTAAATCAGGGTAAACACATCAACCTCCTGACACACACTTTTCAGTGATGAGAACTTCCCCAACCCCTCCCCCTGGTTTCTGAGCTGCCTGGCATCATTGTGCCAGGTGTGGGTGCAAAAGGCCTGTGCTAGTGCACACTGCCTGGCACGAGATCCTGGCTCCCAACCACAGCTCACTGCGTCAGAAAACCCTTCAGTGAAGGGACATCTGACAACATTACCCTTCAGGAAACTGACTAAAAGGTACAAGGATTGCTATGTGTTATTTCTTAAAACCGCAGGTGGATCCACAATGGTTTCAAAATAAAACTTAAAAAAAAAAAACTGTAACATCTCATGCCATAAAACAACACATCAGAGTGATGGGGACTTGGCAGTGCCTTATACACAAATGAGGGGTGACTCCAAAGCTATGCAGGAGTCAGCACTGATGGTCTTTACCTGTCATCTGTGCAGCCCCAGCAATTAAGCCATTTACCAAGACTGCATCTCCAAATAAAAAGTACAGGAGCTGGGGACGCATCTTAATGCAAAGACACTAGGTTCCATGCCCAACACACAAAGACATAAAGCTTAGCACTGAAGACTAGTGAGTTCTAGAATTGGCAACCTCCGGGCACATGTCACCCACCAATTGCAAGAGGGTGACATATCCCCAGGAACCAGAGCTTCCCCTGTGCAAGCTCCGAGACACCCTTGGTGAATCACTACCTGCATCTCCTTCCTAGGATAAACCCCAGAGGTGAGGACAGCATGCTTCACTGGGTGCTGGGTGGCTTCCTGACTGTAGAAGGCCTTGAGGCGGTTTCAGGGAAGCTCTGAACTGGCAGTGGTGTAGAAGGGGAGGGTAGTTTCCTGTGTACTCTTCATCTTACTTTCTAGTTGGACCCTAACTCCTTGCAGTTGGGGTCAGACACCTGGGGCAAACTAGGGAGACTGTATTCTCAACTTCATGGTTTGGCTAATTCCAAGTCAAGGTACACAAAAACTAAGTATCAGAAAATATAAATTCACCTTACTTTTGTGAGTTAGTAAGTGTTCCTGCACCTGTGTTTACGGAAATTCTTCCACTCACCTGGGGATCCACCAGCCACCCGTGATACAGAGGAATGTCGAGCAGGTCAAACACCACACATTCTGGCGTCTAATCAAACACGCGGACACCAGTGAACTTCATGTTCACATCCAGGCCTGTCTGCAGCTTATGCAGGATCGCCATGGCGTCACTCATGTTCTGAAGATGAAAGGGCAGGTTTAGCTCAGGAAACCGAGACAGGAACGACCAAAGAAGCCAGGTGCGGTTGCATACTTCTGTGGTCCCACCTCCTCAGGAAGCTAAGGTGGGAGGATGACTTGAGCTTCAGGCTGGCCTGAGCAACAGCCACATCCTGTCTCTTAAATTAAAATGTTATCTAACTTCATCTCTTCAACAAATTTTTATCACTAAATACCTGCTGTGTGTCTGGCACTAATCTGAGTTCCAAAGATACAACAATGAGTAAGACTAAGTTCAAAGTTTCTGTTCTCATATAGCTGGAGAAACCTGTCAATGCACATGTTAGCCATTATTACACAAGCTTGGCAGAATGGAGTCGCCATTCTGCCATTCAGAGGGGCAGAGATGAAGGATCTATTATAGACTGAAAACTCTGAAGCCAAAAGCTTCTAAAGCCAAAGAGGAAGCCTCTCCCTGTTCAGGATATATATACAAAGTAACTGCAACAAGGATCTTCAGACAGTATTTCTGCAAGTGTCTTCATTACAGTCTGCAAACAGCTAAGCAGCAGCTCTTGGAGAGTTCCTGCAACACCGACACCCAGAAGCTGAGGCAGGGGACTGGATTACAAATTCACTACCAATTTAAGCAACACAGGATTTCAGTATCCTGCCTTGGGGAGGGGGAGATTAAGAAATGGAAGCTACCCAAATGCCCACTAACATATGAATAGACAGAGCAAATGCATGCACAGACAATGGACTGTTATTATTCAGCATTAAAAAAGAGAGAAATCCTATCACATGCAACGACATGAAGGAATCTTGAGGACAGTACATGAAATGAAATGCGCCAGTCACAGACAAGTAAATACATCATGCTTCCAGTTCTATGGCCTATCAAGAGCAGTCAGCATCACAAAACAGAGAGCAAAATGATGGTGTCCATGGGCTTGAGAGGAGTACAAAACAGGGAGAGGTGTTTGATAGGTACAAGAGTTCTGTTTTGCAACACGAACTTCTAGAGATCTGTTAGCTGACACCACGAATATAGTTAACACTAAGAAGCAGCACAATTAACAATGTATAAGAGAGCTAGGTATAATCCCAGCACTCAGGAGGCTGAGACAGGAGGCTGGCTCGGGCTGCACAGTGAGTTCAAGGCCAGCCTCAATTGCACCCTATCACAAAAAAGAGAGAGAGAGACAGAGAGCATGTATCGGTACACACCTGTACTCTCAGCACATGGGAGGCTGAGACAAAAAGACTGCACATGAGCCCAGACTGGGTAGCTCCACAAGATTCTACTCGAAAATGCAAAATAAAAAACAGGCTGGAGGTGTAATTAGTATGAAGGCCCCACCATCAAACTCCAATATCAAAAGAATAGAGAAAGAAAGGAAAAAAAAAAAAAAAAAAGAGTAGGCAGCCAGGTGTGGAGGCGCACACGTGCCATCCCAGGTACTAGAGGCCAGGGATAGGACCATGGATTTAAGGCCAGCCTTTCCTGGGCTGAGCAAGACTCTGCCCCAAAACAAAGATAAAAGGGCTAGGCACAGAGCTCAGCAGTAAAGTGCTCTTTTTGTCAATCTCCATACCAGGGGAGAAAACTTGGTAGGAAATATTTCATATTAAGTGATTTTTTTTTGTTGTTCCTTTGAGACAGCGTCTCCCTATGTAGCCCAGGCTGGCCTGGCACTCGAAGCAATCCTCCTACCTCAGTCTCCTGAGTGCTGGGATTATAGGAGTGTGTCACCATGCCCAGCTATGTAATTTTTACAATTTAAAAAATAGAAATGAGTTATCAAGCTAGAAACAACATGGAGGAAACAAAGAGAACTAAGGCCACACCCTGGGTAATTACAAAACAAACTGGAAACAGGCAACACCATGAGCTAAAAAAGATGAGTGGCTGCCAGGGGTCAGGGAGTGGCAGGTACACACGGGGCGAGCACAGGGACTGAAGGGTAGTGAAATAAGGCCATGCACTGTGGCCGAGTCGTGTCATGATAGGACATCCACAGATGCATGACAGCAAGGATGAACCTGACGCAAATTCCAGATGTGGGTGACAAGGACGGGTCAGTACAGGCTGTGCACTTGGGACATCACCCATCTGGCACGCAATGCCGACAGCTGGGGAGGCTGTCACTGCAGGGAGAAAGGGGACCAGAATTCTCCCCTCCCGCCATGCCTGACTTCGTAGCGAACTCACTGAAGCTTAAACAGCTGAGGGAGGGAGTAGATACCTAGAGCAGTATCTACTCATACATAGCATCCTAAATAGCACATGTGTTTTAATTTTTTAATTTAAAGAGAAAAATAAAATTTCAAGACAAATAGAGGATAACAATGGTTAATACATTGTGCATTCTTTAAATTACTCAGAATATAAGATATCTGCATTTAGTTGTCCAAACAATATAGCACAAACCTTTCTCTTCAATGAACTAAGAAAAATTACTAGTATCTCAACTATCTCATATATATATATATATATATATATATATATATATATATATACACACACACACATACATATAAAATTTCTTTCAGCTTCTCACACAGAGAAACAATACAATGTTTACACAAGCACAGGTATTAACAGTAAACAGGGATTCAAAGAATGTGGCTTATGGGCTGGGGATTTGCCTCAGCAGCATAAGCGCCTGACTGGCAAGCACTAGGTCATGAGTTCCATCCCTGGCACCAAAACAAAATTAATGTATAAAAAATCTGGCTTGTGTGGGAAGTAATGGCACTACCTACAACCCCAGTACTTGAGGGGCTGAGGCAGGAGGACAGCCGCAAATTCCAGGACAGACTAGACTACACAGTGAGCTCAAGGCCAGCCTGGATAACAGAGCAAGACCCTATCTCAAAAAAAAAAAAAAAACAAAACCCAAAAAACAAAAAACCACAAACCCAAAGAATATGTAGCAAGGACTAACCACAGGTGGCCTGCAAAGAGTACAGTATTTACTCTTTAATCTTTTACAGAAAAAGTGCAGCAGGTGTGGTAGTACACACCTATAGTCCCAGCACTTGTCAGGCTGAGGAAGCAGCACTGATCACTGAGTTCTAAATCAGCCTGGCCTACCTAGTAAATTCAAGGCCAGTGAAGTACAACGTACCCCGCAAGAGCCTGCTTCAAATCCCTCTGCACCCCCCAAGAAATTTATAAAGCCACTGATACAGAAAAATGTACATCTTCATTAACGCAACTACTATTTATTTTAATGTAATAAAAATCATGTTTATTACCTGTTCATAATTTAAACGCTGAATTTCTGAAATTTCTTTTGGCTTTGCCTCAAGCATATAATCACCTGTAAAACAATTGTGAAATTGACTTTTTAAGTGTTATTCTTTGTTTGTAACAGATTTTAATTATAAATTTTTAATCACTGCAGCAACAAGTGACACAGAAAGTTGACTCCTAATTCTACCCAGAGAAAAGCTAGGTCAATGGTTTGCTATCAGCCCACATGTTACTTCTGTGTACACAGTATAATACTTCTGAATTCTCTCTCATTTTACCATATAAGTGAACATCTTCTATATTATTACACATAAAGCTCCCACAGGTTGTACCAACTTTTGGTGCTGTTTACAGTATAATTACTTCCCAAATTACCTCCCAATAATGGTAATATTATTCTAAAGGCTTGTAACTCTCAAAAGTCAAAATGTCCTTGTCTTTTTTTTTTTTAAGCCAGTCAAATTTAGCAGTGGAGGGGTGGTATACCAACTTTAGTGACACTAATGTTAGTAAGTTCTGATAACCCACTGCCATCGAACCAGCCAAAATGTCCTTGTCTTTTAAAAAAACTGATTAATTTAGCCAGATATAGTGCAGCACACATATGATTCCGACACTCTGGAAGGCTGAGCCAACCTAGCATGAAAAAAAAACCATGTCTCAAAACAAAAAATAGGGCTGGGGATTTAGCTCAGCAGCATAAGCACCTACCCGACAAGTGTGAGATCATGAGTTTGATCCTCAGTACCAAAATAAACAAGTAAGATAAACAAAATAAAAAATAAGGAGGGCAAGGGATATGGTTCAGTTATAGAGTGCCCCAGGATACAGTTTCAAGGTCTGAAGAAAGAGATAGAAGGAAAAGAAATAACCTGTTTTTATTTATTTATTTACTTATTTTTTTTTGAGACAGAGTCTTGCAATGTATGTAGTGCAGACTGGCCTTGAACTTACTATGTGGCCTAGGCTACCTTGAACTCACCACTGTGATCCTCTTGCCACAGCCTCCCCACTGCTAGAAATACAGGTGTACACCACCACGCCTGATCTTTAGTGTCTGTGTTTCCTGGCATCACTTTTTGGAGGCCTTCCTTGGGGTCAAATCCAAGGCCCTGCATGCTAGGGAAGTGCACCACTACGGAGCCACAGTCCCAGCCTCTGGCATCACTCTGTAAGCAGACATACAGCCTCTCCACATGTGTATGACTTTCTAAAAACATGGAGTACCATTTAAAAATATGTAGTTTTTTTCTGATCAACGTCTTTTTTTTTTTTTTATCAGTACTGGGGATCGAACTCACGACTGCCTGCTTGCAAGGCAGGTGCTTATGCCACTGAGCTAAATCCCCAGCCCCCAACATCTTTTTTAATACTTTGTTTTTCCTTTTTGGTTCTGAGGATTGAACTCGGCCTTGTGCGTGCTAATGACATGCTCCTTTTTTTTTTTTTTTTTTCTTCCTAGTACTGTAAATTGAGTTCAGGGCCCCTGCACTGAACTACACCCACAACCATATATAGCTAGGCATGGGGGCGTACAACTATAATCCCAGCACTTGGGAGGCTGAGACAGGAGGATCACCGTGAGTTTGCAGCCAGCCTTAAGTACACAGTGAGACTGTTTCAAACAAACAAAACAAAACCCATATATGTGTGTGTATGTATGCATATATATGTATATATGTATACACATGTATATATGTATATATACATATATATGTGTGTATGTATATGTGTTTGTATATATATATATATATATATATACACACACACACACACACACACACACACACACACATATACATATACATATATAAATTTGTTCTTTTCTTTTTTTGAGGCGTCTAAATCACTATACTGCCAGACTAGGTGCAAACTTATAATCCTCCTGCCCCACTACAAGTGCTGATTATTAGGTGTGTCAACACATTCACCTTATGTTAAGGTTTCTTGTTTTGTTCTAGTCTGGTTTGGTTTGTTGAGACAAGCTCTCACTGGGAACCCCAGCCTGGCCTCAAACTTGCAGCAATCCTCCTGCTTCGGCTTTGAGTGCTAGGATTACAGGTGGGTGCCATCAGGTCCCCCACGTTTTTAATATAACATTTAACTTTAGAAAAAAATTAACTTTGAAAACTACACTTTATTTTGAGCAAATGCTACCCATTATTTATTCAAGGTACTGAGAACATGAGTGTTAAAATACTTGAGTTCCAATGTTTTAGCTCTGTATTTATCCTATATTGGTAGGTGACTGTGGAGGCTTTCCTGACCCACACATGCACTGGGTCAGGGTGCAGAACATGATGTGACACGACACTAAGTGACTCTGCACACACTCCCGTTCCAGCATCCAGAGCAGAATGAGTATCAGGAAAGACTCAGGCAAGCACCTTCCTCTTTCCTTAGGCCAGAAAGGGCTTTTGTTTGGTTAAGACAGAGTCCTGCTGCGTAGTTCAGCCCAGGCTGCCCTCGAATTTGCAGTGATCGTCTTGCATCAGCCTCTCTAGTGTTGGGTTCACAGGTAGAGTCACCATTCCCAGCAGGAAAGGTTTTTTAGGTAAAAGAATGGCTTGGCTAAGATAAGTGGCCTCATAAGATAGATCTCAGCGATCCTAACCCCCTGAGATATTCACACGTTCAAAACATGGTGAATGTTTAAAGTTTTATTTTTTTTTTTTGTATCAGTACCAGGGATCAAACTCCCCGACTGTGCTCTTGCAAGGCAGGCACTTATGCTGCTAAGCTAAATCCCCAGCCCCCTAAGTGTCTAAATTTTTACATGAGGACACACTGCCATTAATGCCTCTCAAAGTACTCCCCTCACTCGCACACACTTCTTGCTGCTTTCTGAAGGTGTTCTTGAAGTCATCTTCCATGAGTGTCTTTACTTGCGCTGTTGTGGCTGCCTCAATGTCCTGAATCAGTTCCAAACATTCCCTGCCCTGGCCATTCCAACTCCGAAGAAGAGCAGGAAGTCACCTGGGGTCACATCATGGGTGAGGCGGATGAGGACACACAGTGATGTGCACATGAGCCTGACTGCCAGCACCAGCAGCTGTACCGACTGTGTTCTGTGCCACACTTACAAAGTCACTGAGAAAGAGGACGTCCAGACCTGCTCCAGAATCATGTGTTGGCAGCGAAGGGCAGTCTTTGAGGATTCAGACCATGTCTAGTAGCACAGGGCAGCTGGCCCACATACGTAACCCATCTTAAGGAAGTATGTCTTTATTTAGTTCAGGCATTTTTTATTTGTTTGAGACAGGCCTCATTATGTAGTTCAAGTGGGCACTGAACCCATTAAGAAGCTCTGCTGGCCTCAAACTTGCAGGTGTGTGTCACCACACTTAGCTATGTCTTCTATTATAATAAAATTTTTAAAATTTAAACATTTGAATGGAATGTAGGTTGAAGTCAATTGTGGCTAGTGGAGTCCCGCAGGCCTGGCCCAGGTTTGTGTGGGTTTTGTAGCAGAGATGGCAGATCCTGACCTCCGCTATCCTCGTTCCTCGATAGAAGATGACTTCAACTATGGCAGCTGCGTGGCCTCTGCCAGACCACACATCTGAATGGCCCTTCTCTGAAAGTCTACAGTATCTTGCTCTCTACTCCAGTAGCCTCTACAGTGTTTTTATACTTTGATTCTACATAAACATTTGTGCATGAAAGTCATGCCTTCGGAGTTTTGGGTTTGATCTTTGCACTGACTTTAAGCAGACCTAAGCATCCCCTTAACCTGTACCTGACTCTTGGCTTTACCCTTCTGGAAACTCTGACTGTGGCAGTTGTAGTTATCTTCTACAGTTATGTATTATTCTGAAAGCTTTTATATTGATTACTGCTGTGTTTCCTGGTTTGACTGTATATACTTTACAATTCAAGAGAGACTTCAGTAAATTTGGAGCAGGGCTGTTTGCTGTCCTGTCAGGATTCTTGAAGATGTTTTTTCATAGTGAGACAATGGAACTGATCTTAGCTGCCGGAGGAGTCCTTCTTTTCTGTGGATTTATCATTTATGACATTCACTCACTGATGCATACGTTATCTCCTGAAGAGTATGTATTAGCTGCTATCAGCGTCTACCTGGATATTATCAATCTATTCCTACATCTGTTACAGTCTTTGGAAGCAGTATTTAAGACTGTTTCATTAAGTGATAGTTTGATATTAAACAAAATTTAAACATCTGCTTTATATTGATAGCCACTTGTAATCCCCTTCCCTTGAGTGCTAAATGGATTTACCAATGCACTTCTAAAGAATAAAACGTGACAGAAGGAACAAGTCACTTCCACTTACGCAGTTCTGTTGCTCAGCTGCTCACTCCAAGGCCAGCCAGGCAGGGAACACACAGGGCTGGGGCGGCACAGAACTGCAGTCTTGGTCCCACAGCCCATGGGGAGCTGGCCCACCCATAACCTGTTGAGGGCACCTGGGGCTGCTCCCCCGTCCCCAGGATGGCTGAGCCCACTGCGCCTCTGCCTATGGACTTGAAGACCCCACCCTGACTCCAGCCCACCGATTCTACAAACAGTGGATGCAGCCTGAAGCCAGAACATTTTGGAGAGATCTGTTACACAGATCAGCGAACTAGCACAGAGACATTATGGTAAAGTCAGACTTATGTGAGGTCATATTGTACTACAGATCAAAGCCAGGGCCTGGAGCATCCTACACATTTATTCTACCACTGAGCTATACCCTAGCCCTGAGAATAACATTTTAAAAAGCTGAGTTTGAGTTTTTAAGGGGCCATCTTTCAATTTTACATACGTAAGTAAATAAGCACATAAGAATGCTGTCTTATGTACCTGTCCCCACTCAAAAATACCATTTCAATCAAATATTTCTTGAAAATCAATACATCTGGCAGTGGATTACAGTAAACAGAATAAAAACCAAGCCTGTAATCCCAGCACTTGGGAGGCTGAGGTAGGAGGATGGCTACGAGTTCAAGGTCAGCCTGAACTCGCCTACATAATGAGCTCAAGGCTGAACTACAAAGCAAGACCCTGACTCAAAAAAAAGATAAGATATACAGTTTGTTCTTTTTTTTTTTTTTTTTGCCTTTTTCCTTTTTATCGGTACCGGGGATTGAACTCACGACTGCCTGCTTGCAAGGCAGGTGCTTATGCCGCTGAGCTAAATCCCCAGCCCCTACAGTTTGTTCTTAAAAAAAACTATTAATTTTGTTGGGCAAAGAACACTAGGTACCACAGAAAAGGATAACAATAAAGTATAAATGTAATAAATGCTTAAATACAACACGATTTTGAAAAAAACACATTGATAGAGCCCACAGAGCTTAGATGCTTCCTTTGCGGCAGTAGTCTATACTACATTCAGAAAAATGTGCAGACCCTGGAGAGGGAGTGGGACAAAGAGCACTCTGTGAGGGGAAAAGGCTGAGGGAGAGCGCCAGGCAGGAGGGCTGGAGCTGCTGCTCAGAGGTAGAGCGCTTCCCTAGAATGTGCAAGGCCCTGGGATCAATCCCCAGCACTGGGGGCAGCAGAGGGGGTGAAATCATGCCATATGAGCAGTTTATAAGATGACTAATACATAAGATTTACACCCAAGGTGGTAGGAACAGGGCTGAATTAGTAAACTGACAGAATTATAGGAATCCTAATATCCTGGGAAGTTCAGTTGTAAAAGATCACGGAGAAAAAAAGAAGAAAAAAAGTGTAAAAATAAATCAAAGGGGCTGGGGATTTAGCTCAGCGGCATAAGCACCTGCCTTACAAGCAGGTGGTCGTGAGTTTGATCCCCGGTACCGATAAAAAGAAAAAAGAAAAAAAAAAGTGTAAAAGATCACAGGGACCTTTAAGCTTTCTGTCTTGTTTTCCAAGTTGGAATCATATTTAGGGCCTTCCTGTCGGTGGTGATTAATCCACGGCATGGGTGCTGCAGCGAGCTCTTTGGACTCTTTGGACACTCTACCACTGAGGTACATACCCAGGGCTCTTTTGGTTATGCTATGTCAGTTGTCTGAGACAGGATCTTCCTATGCAGTTTAGCCTTCAACTCAAGGTGATCCTCTTCCCTCAGCATTCTGAGTCCTGGGATTACAGGTGTGCACTACCACACTTGGCCGGTTTTTAAACAGAGGAATGAAGAGTGAAGCTGATGCTTTAAGAGTACACTGGCATGTAGGTTAATTTGAAGGGTAGAAGAAATGGTATCATTCAGGCTATGATATATCAATAGAGAAAGAAAGACAAATTTTAAGGAAAAGAATTCAAGACCTTGCTATTAATGGGACAGCCCAAACAAACAGAAATCAAGAAACAAAAACCTGGTATCTACATTAGGCCAAATAATGGAAAACAGGGTTTAGCAATAGTTAAATTTATCTCAGATGAACACTTAAACATTTGAAGAAGATGTAACAGTCAACTTCAGGCAAAATGTTTTTTTGTAATTTATTCAAAAGCAAAGGCAAAATTAATGCACTGACACTGACCACTTTTCACAGCACATGTATATTCAAAAGACTAATTACTTTTATAGAAATCAGACAAAATTCTGGCACTTTGAGAGGTTGAAATAGAAGGATTACAGGTTCAAGGCTAATTTGGGAAACATTAACAACATAATGAGAACTTTTCTCAAAAGTTAGACAATGCTGCCAGGCACAGTGGTACACACCTGTAATCCCAGCACTCAGGAGGCTGAGGCAGGATTGCTGTGTGTTCAAAACCAGCCTGGACTACATTGTGAGTTCAAGGCCAACCTGAACTGCATAGTGAAACCCTATCTCAAAAAGACCAAAAACAAACTGATGAAGTTAGACAATGCTACCAATGCCTAACAACTATCTTTCTTCCTATCATACATTGGTTATACTATCATATTATCATGACTGGTAAAGTCACAATACACATTCTAGCATGTAATAAGCATTTTATTTTATCCCTCTCAGCATCTCACCTTCTGCTGACAGGGCCTCCCCACCTTATTTTATCAGGGATCTCAATGCGTTGTGTTTCTCTATGCAAACCTTTCCCACAAGCCACTTTCATGCTGGATCTGACACTCATACTCTAGGACAGAGAGGGAAACTACAGCACTCATGTGGAGGCTGTTCATATCACTGAAAACTCCAAAAGTCTGCCATCATTACTCTAGGAACAGAAATTCCCAAAATGAAATTTTTTCTCTTCTCCAACCTGTGCCATCAGAATTCCCATCTGTTGCAGTACCTCACATACAGTACCACTGTATGTAAGACCTTATCTCAAAAATACAAAGAACAGGAGGCTGAGGGAGGAGAGTCACCAAGAGTTTGAGGCCAGGCTAGGCTATGTAGTGAGAGCAAGGGCAGCCTGGACTACAGAGTACGCCTGGATACACTGTTTTGTCTCAAGACGAAAGAAAAAAAAAACATAAAACAAAAACCAAAAACCAAAATATATCTTGAGCACTAGAGTACATCTAGTGATAGAAAGTCTGCTCAGCAATGTGCAAGCTAGGGGCTGGGGGTTTAGCTCAGCGGCATAAGCGCCTGCCTTGCAAGCAGGCAGTCGTGAGTTCAACGCCCAGTACCGATAAAAAGGAGAAAGGAAAAAGACAAAAACAAAACAAACAAACAAACAAACAAACAAAACCCAGCAATGTGCAAGCTCTTGGTTTGATTCCTAACACAGCCAAAAAACCAAACCAACCAATAAAAATAGTAACAACAAAACCACTTTTGGTAGCAGAAGGGAAAGAGGCTATCAGCCTTTTGACATTGTTTAAATTACCTAAGAAAGTGCACCTAACTTCATCTGAGCGCTGCTTCCCTCTCTAAAACATAGAGGCATTATGAGTCTGCAGCTGTATTTCTGCACCCAACTCACCCCTCTGTGCTATCAGTGAATCACACTGCCGGCCGGCTCTGCTGGGGCTCGCTGCCGTCAGAACCGCACTCCCCACTTACAACAAGCAAGCGTAAGGGAGCACACTTGTTCCCAGCAGCTCTCAAAGGCGGGAACTGTAGCCTCTGAGCCGCCCACCGTGTCAAGACAGGCTCGCACTAACATGACTGTGTCCTCGACTCACGTGGCTGCGTAACTTCTGCTCCCTCAGAGCTAGAAAGACTTAGAAAGGTAAAAGCTTTGACTGATGCAGGACATCAAGGCAGCGGGACAGTGCGACTAAAATGCTTACAAAACAGGGCTTCCAGAACACCTCTGAAAATTAGCCAAGAACCATGGGTAAGTATGTTCAAAGTGAGGAGTATTTTGACACGGATTAATGGCAATGCCTTCTACTGTAATAAATTTTTTAAATTGTAAACATTCACCTTATTTTTCACTTACAACTCTATGTTTTTATTGAGACAGGACTTTGCTATACACTTTATGCTAGACTTGAGCTCATTATGTAGCCCAGGATCAAATTCACGATGAGCCTCCTGGCTCAGCCTCCTAAGTGCTGGGAAGAGAGCCATGAGCTACCACGCCCAACTCTCTTATATATGGACATATCTGTTCATCCACTTATAAGTTGGTAAGACATCTGGACTGTTTCTACTCTATGGCTATTACAAATAATTTTATAAATATTCCTGTGCAAGTTTTTGTTTAGACATCTATTTTTTTAGCTCTTTTAAGCAAATACTAGATGTCAAACTTCAGAATTATATGGCATTCCACATTTAAACTTTTTAACTCTCGGGATCAGTTATCCTCTTGAGTCATCTACCTTAGTGGCCAGGACTGCAGGCCTGCCTCGCCACACTTAGCTTTGTATGTAACATCCCCCAATCCAGGGACAGGAGTGTGCTCGGCAAGTGTTCTACCACTGAGCCATATCCCTAGTCCTGTTTTTGTTTGTTGATTAGTTGGTTTTTGAGGCACTGGGAATGGAATACAGAACCACTCTACCACTAAGCTATACTCCTAGCTTAGCTCATTTATTTATGCTGTACTGGGTACTAAAACTAGGGAGGGAGCATTACATTCCCAACTCCCCCCACTGCCCCACTTTTTTTTGGGTCATTTCACTATATGCAATTCAGGCTGGCCTCAAACTCACAGTGATCCTCCTGCTTCAGTCTCTGAGTGCTGGGATCACAGGCATGTACCACCATGCCTGGCCACCACCCCTTTTAAGTAAGTTTGTAGGCCAGTGGGTGGAGCCAGCCTGTAACTGCACCACAGGAAGGCTGAGGCACAACAGCTGTGAGTTCAAGGCCATGCTGGGCTACATAGTGAGTTTAAAGTCAGCTGCACTACAAAGCACACCCTGTCTCTAAAAAAAAAGAAAACAACACCAAAAAAACATAAATCAAGGTGTCTTGAGAAGTCACTAATTTGCTAATCCTTCCTGGGTTTCCCACAATGCTAGAATTACAGGTGTGAGCCACCACGCCAGGTTTTTTATTTTGAGCTAAGTCTCACTCAACTGCCCAGACAGGCTTTGAACTCTGGATTTTCCTGCCTCATCCTCCTGAAGAGCAAGGATCACTGAGGACCACTGCAGCCCCGTTCCCGAGGTGCCCGCTTCATCTTACACTGGTGCCGTCTGTGTGAGGCCTCCAGTCCTCACTTATCTCCAGGCAGCACACTCACTCAGGCTGTCAAGCTCTGCCAGTGATGGCAACAGCCATGGGCAACTTCAGTCTTCACCCTGCTGATTGAGATCTGGCTATCCTCACTATATTTGAAAACTTCTTCACCTGGAATCTAGAAAATCACAGCTACCTGTTTTCTTCTCCATACCTGTTCTTTCTTTCCTAACTTTTTTTTCTTTTGGCAGTACTGGGAATTGAACACAGGGCCCTCACACTGAGCAACTTCTTAAAAAAAAATTTTTTTTTTGAAGCAATATCTACGCTGCTAAATTGTCTAAGCTATGCTCAAAAGTGTGATCCTCTTGCCTCAGCCTCCCAGCTCACTCAGTAGTTGTCCAAGTCTCCATCATAACAGCCCACTGGGCCCATGGGATCAGGTGCCATTAACCCTCTGAGCTCCCCTTCCCGCCCTCTGCGACTCCCTGGAGTCACACTGACTGCTCCTCAAAAGGACCAAGCACAATCAGCCTTCTTCATGACACAGATTTTGGAAATCCTGAAGTGTAAAAATCATTAGCTAATTAAGAGGGATAAAAAGGAAGTCTGCTCGGCGGTTTCTAGGTACAGTGCTCAGTCATCTGTCTGTAAGTACAAGGCCCAGGCCCGTGGCCAAGGGAGTAAGGATTAAATGATATAATTACACAAGAAAAGGGCCTTCCAAAGTTACAATCCCAAGAGGCTTACTCCACTAAGCCTCTATCTTACAAAAAATTAAAACATAAAATCAAATCAGTGGGTTGTTTGGAATGATGGAAACAAACTATCAGCTGACAAAAAAGATTACCTATCTGATAACAGAATGAGTACATAAATTCTTAGTTTAACACATTGTTTCCCCCCAAAAAAGCAAAAAACCCCAGAAACAGAACAAAGCTTTGGTAAATAAGGAGGGGAAGAAGGACTGAAGGGAGGATAAGAGAATGCAAAGAAAAAAAAAAGAGAGAGAACTGAGGGAAGTAATGTACAGGCACAAAGTCCCTAAGATGAAAATGATTATGTATATTTGAAATGTACCAAGAAACTTAATTAAAATCAAAACAAAATAAACAAAACAGAACAACAGCAACAAAAATACATTGCTTCCCTCATCAAGAAAATTCTTTCAGGCATAGTGCTGCTTGCCTATAATCCCAGCATGTCTGAAGCAGAAGAATCCCAAATTCCTATCCAGCCCACTGGCAATTTACAAAGACCCTGTCTCAAAATTTCTTTTTTTTTTTTTGTCTTTTGTCTTTTTCTTTTTTATCGGTACCAGGGATCGAACTCACGACTGCGCACTTGCAAGACAGGCGCTTACGCCGCTGAGCTAAGCCCCCCCCCCCATCTCAAAATTTAAAAAATAATTTTAAAAAGGACTGGGGGATATAGTTTAATACTAAGGCCCTGGGTTCAATTCCCAGAATAGGAAAAAAAAATTTTTTTTTGCTATGAAAAAATTACAGATGAACTAAATAATATATTTACTAATGAATGAAATTATAAATGTTCTACAGCCTGGAATAAGTTCCTATTCCACTGCAGGCCAATAATTAGTATTTCAAAATCTGGCATAATCCAAAAATCAAAGTTTTGAAAGCAATGCCATAAGTCACCTTTGTCATTTTTAAATTTTATAGTGCTGAGGACCAAACCAGGCCCTTGCACAGGTAGGCACGCACTCAACCACCAGGTTACAGCTCCAGCCCACTGCTTTCACTCTAATTCATGTCTATCTAATATTTTTAAATACTAGCTATATGTAGTGTCAGTTTCTGTGCCTTCTCCCTTTCTGCGGTTTACAGGAATTAATATGCATCTTGTTTCCGGGATATACTCACTCTCCTTATTTCTGTTACAGAATTTCACTGTTGCTTAGGAGAAGGCTATATAATACCCAACAACACTAACATCCTTGTAAACATTTTTTAATTAAAAATTCAAATTATATTATTACTTCAGAAAGGTGAGCCTGTATAATATACCAATTTTGAAAGAAATATAAAATCATCCGCTCTTCAACACTAACCTAAATATTCCATCAGCTGCTCAGCAGTGATGATTTCCATCATTGGGGGGAGTTTCACCTGAAAAAGAAAGAACAGTCTATAAAATTCAGTGCTTCAGATGACTCAAGTACTTCTTGAGGTCAGAAACCTAAATATTTACGTATGTTGGGATAGCTCTACTATGCTTGTCTACCATACTCACACCTTAACATTTCCTACTGCCATAAGAGTATCACGGTGCTGTAAGAGACACTGAGAAATCTGGGTTCAAAGCCAAGTTCTGTCTGTTACCCCATTCCTAACTGTCTTTGCACCTCCCACAGTGCATGACAGACCATTTGGTTAGAGAGCAGGAACAGGTACCAAATATGGCAGACATTCCATTAAGTCCACTCTGGCCATTTAATGAATACAGTATTAAAGTACTATTAAACAATGAAGAATTCATCTGTATGATTCTACTTGTAATGTAAAGTTTAAAAACTGATGCCAGGCATACTGTCATACACCTGTAATCCCGGATACCTGGCAGAAAATCACAAGTCTGAGGCCATGCTGGGCAACTTAGCTGGGATGCAGCTCAGTGGGAGAGAACGACAGGGTTCAGTCTTCAACAACAGACGCACATGTGCAAAGACACATGCACAGAAATAACAGAAGTAAACTACTACGTGCTGTTTAGAGCTACACATTTAGGCAGTAAAAATACCAAGAACAACAGTAAGGAAAAAGATACTGTGAAAATTAGGGTATAGTACCCACAGGGGAAAGAGAGGTGTTAATCTTCGAAAGGGCACGCAAGATGAATCTTAGACCCTGGCAATGCTGTTTCTTTCTCTTCTCTTTCACTACTGGAGACTGAACCCACGGCCTTCCCACCAAGCTACATCCACAGCCCTTTGTATGTTTTTTGTTTTGTTTTGTTTTTTGAGATGGGGTCTCACTAAATTGTCCAGGCCAGGCCTGAACTTGTGATCTTCCCGTTTCAGCTTCCCAGAATGCTAGAACTACACTTGTGTGCCACCACACCCTGCTCCAACACAATTTGGAAGTTGAGGAAATACTTGAGATCCAAAACTGAGGTTTTATTTATTTGATACAATGTTTCACCACGCAGTTCAGGCAGGCCTTGAATTCACTGTGTAGCCCAAGTGGCCTCTAACTCTGGACCTTCTTCCTGCCTCAGCCTTCCTAGTGACACTATGCCTGGCTGAAACTGAGTCTTTGAAGGTCTCTGGTCTTTACTGGATTAGCTACTAACTGCCATTCGATTCTTCCCTTATTCCATGGCAATCCTGTGAAACAGGTAGTATTACCTTAATTCAAAACCACATGAAGGTTTTTTGGAAACAGTGTCTTGCTATGCAGGTAGGCTGGCCCTGGACTGGCTATGGAGCTAGGTTTGTACCAATCATCCTGTCTCAGCCTGCCTGAGTGCTAAGATTACTGGCCTGGCTAGGTTTTAAAACAGCTGATCAAAGTAAGTAACAGGGTTGTAATGTGAATTGGATCTAACACCAAAGCCAATTATCTTTTCCAATATACAGTATTAACAGGTGTCAGACACACAAGTTTAAGTATCACATGGTTAATCTTATATGAGAAACCCAAAATATAAACAGCAAAAAAAAAAAAAGACAGATAACTAGAAGTAGAGAAAGAGACCAAGAGATGAAAGCAGAGAGTGAGAGGGAAGGGGAATGAGGAAGGGAGGAAGATATGCGAAGTACACACACCAACCCCCTATAAGGAACGTAAACATGTACTCATAAATTTCAAAAACCCTTATTTACAAATTCATAAAACAATGAACAGAACACTTCCATTCAGTAAAATATTGAGCAACATACTCAGGGTGCAGCTCGCTGATCCTGAGCTTGTCCAGCACATACAAGGCCCAAGGTTTGCGGCACAAAACAAAACAAAAAGCCTGAACATATTTCCAGCTAAGTCTGAACTTTTTGACCAATAAATAGTAGAGGCTGCCAGGAAAAGAATGAAGGCTTTTATTCTAAAAATTAGGATTGCTCGAATATCCAAATTATGGAATTTGGCAACTGAAGGTAAGTTTATAGGAAAAATGGTGCCACTTTAGAACTGTGCTAATCTGTTTGATACTCAAACAGCAAGTTAAGAACTTAGGAGATAACCTGCTTCGTTTTGTGTTGAGTCAACGTCTGGACCTGAACTCTCAATCTTCCTGCCTCAGACCCCCAGTGTCCTGAGATCACAGGTGGCGGCCCCACAGCTTGGTGTGAGATAACATTTTAAATTCAGAATATTTGACTCATACCAGTGTATTCTTTCCATTATTGTTGGCCCTCCATATGCACAGGTTCCACATCTGTAGGTTCAATCAACCAGATCAGAATGCTCAGGGAGGGGGTTGGGGATTTAGCTCAGTGGCATAAGCACCTGCCTTGCAAGCAGGCAGTGGTGAGTTAGATCCCTGGTACCGATAAAAATGAAAAAGACAAAAAAAAAATAAGAAAATGCTCAGGGGAGAATGGCACCTATACTGAACATGCACACTCTTTAGTTGCCATGTTTCTTCGAACCATCTAGCTGGGCATGGTGGTACATGTCTATAATCCCAGCACTCCTGAGGCTGAGGTAGGAGAAGCAATGCAAGCCTGAACTGCAGGGTGAAACCGTATCTCAAAAAGCCAAAAATAAATAAAAAAATTAAAATCCCCAAAAACAACAACAAAAATAATCACATGGGCATGGTGCCCCATGCCTATGACCCCAGCACTCAGAAGCTGAGGCAGAAGAATCGCTTTAAATCTGAGGCCAGCGTGGGTCACAAAGTGAGCTCAAGGCCAGTGGCAACTGCTGAGCAAAAACCCTTACTTGAAAAGACAAAAAATATGGGTCTGGGGATTTAGCTCAGCAGCATAAGTACCTGCCTTGCAAGCAGGTAGTCATGAGTTCGATCCCTGGTACCGATAAAAAAAAAAAGTTAAAAGACAAAAAAACAAAGAAACAAAATCAATTTGGTGTGACAACTATTTACATAGCACTTACATTGTATTAAGTATTATAAGCAATTGAAATAATTTAAAACACACAGGAGAAAGTACATAGGTCATATGCAAACACAATGCCATTACACATTACATACAAGAGACCGGAACACCCACGGAGATCCTGGGAACAATCCCCACAGACACTGGGAGACAACTGTTCTTTTTTTTTTGGTACTGGGGATCTAACTCATGACCTCGTGCTTGCCAAGGCAGGTGCTTACACCGCTGAGCTAAACCCCGGGCCGGGACAACTGTTCTTACGGTAATGGACCAGCTGAACCATAGGATTTCTCCATACTTCACACTTCACTAATTTCAAATACGCAGTACAGACATATGTACACTAATATATTCAGGGTGAATACATATCATTCATGCTTTGTTAGCTGAAATTGCAAAGAAATTATTTTGAGACTATTAAAAGTATTAATGAGACTCAAGAAATGCAGCCTTTCGCATTTATTCAAAGAACTCAAAAAACTTGAGGATCCTCAATACCCCTTCAATTTTGGATTCACCCAATAAAATGTATATAAACCATTATGCATCATGCTTTACATTTTACTTTCTCTCTGTATCTTTATTCATTACTGAGAGTAACTCAGTACTTAAAAACATTAAAGTACAGCTGGGTGCAGAGGCACACACCTGTAATCCCAGCACTCAGGGGACAGAGGCAAGCTCAGGGCCAGCCTGGACAACACAAGAGCCTCAGGGCCAGGGATACATATGGCTCAGAGGCAAGCTTGAGAGACCCTAGGTTCAATCCCCAGTACTTTGAGGAAAAAATTTGAATACTTTATTATTATTATTTAAAGCTTATGACTGTTCATACCTCCTGTACCCAACAGCCTTGACCTGGTCTCAATACACAAGGTTGGAAGACAGAGAAGAGTACAGCTGACCCGCCTGGAAGGCAGAGAAGCAAGCGAGCACAGCTGTCACTGACAGGCAGCAAGCACACTCGGGCAGTGTCACTGTCCTGTGATCAGGAACAACCAAAGACGCACCACCAGTCCTAATGCTTGGCACAGCGTGGGGACAAAAGGCCCACTTGTGCTCCTTCAATCTGCTCCAGAAACAAAACCACTGTGTGAAACTATTAATCTCATCTTATAATACCTACATTTAAAGCCCAGAGGGCAGAGACTGAGACGAAACCTTTGGCTCACCATTTGTGCTTCTTTTGTGTAAGTAATAGATGTTCAAAAGACTTCCAATGGTGGTTTAGGAAAAGAGGAAAAAAATAATAAATCCCAACGAGAAGCAAGAAGTATGTAGCAAAGCAATGTCATCAAGCAGAGAGGGGAAAGCCAGGCATTGTGGCGCACACCTGCATCCCAGCACTTGGGGAGGCCCAGCCAGAAACTGTGAGTTCATGGCCAGCTTGGATACACGGTGAGACTAGCTCAAGAAACAATAAAAGGATGTTAGCTCTCTAACAGGTCACTTGGGCCATGCAGTATTCCTCTCAGTCTATAGTGTGCTTTGATTTAGTTTAGCTGGGTTTGTTTTTGGTGTGTGTATGGGGGTGTATTTGTTTCATTTTTAATTTTAAACTCTAAATATTTTACAGAATCAAATGCATCAATTCTTATCTTACAGTTTCTAGATTGATGTGTGGAGTCACCAGTCTACCATAATACAATTTTGCTTCAGGATCTTGGCATTCTTCCCTTGACCTACAGCAAGACACAGCTTTAGCTCCTAACAAGCAAAGAAAGAAAACAAGCTGGGCGCGTTGGTGTGTGCCTGCAATCGCAGCATTCTGGAAGGCTGAAGCATGAGGACTGCGAGTTTCAGCCCACCCTGGGCAATTCAGCACCTCATCAACAATTTATGAAAAGTTAAATGGAAGAACTAGTGTATAGATGAAAGAACAATAATGAGAATAAATGAATTTTCCATAGGGAAAGGTCAGCTGTAGTTCTCAACCTTTTCTATCCCTCTGTCCCCTGAGTAGCCGGGAATACAGGTGTTTGCTGGGGCTATAGCTAAGACCAGAAGCCCTAGGTCCAATCCTTAGTACTACAAAAAGAAAATGGGGAAAAGAACTCCCTACCGAAAAGGAGGATAGGCTACGTATCTCCAGCATCTTCAGTTAAAACACTGCATTCGTTCTACAAAAATGCTTATGCTAACACGACGGTTAGGTCTTATAATACTTCATGTCCTCTATCAAAATGTACACTATAGGTTCCACATAAGTTTTTTTGTGTGTACAGTACATTGGCCTCAAATCTGTAACATTCTTTCCCCCCCACCAAAAAGAAAAGTATAAGAAAGTAGTGACCATTTTTACATTAATACTTTTTTTTTTGGTACCGGGGATTGAACTCATGATCTTGCACTTGCCACGCAAGCGCTTATGCTGCTGAGCTAAATCCCCAGCCCTGTTTTTACATTAATACTCTTACATATATAAAAATATTAAGGCAGGCTAGGTATGCTGGCGCACACCCGAAACCCCAGCACTCAAGAGGCTGCTGCAGAGAGCTGCCGAGTTTGAGGCCAGCCTAGGCTAGTGAATTTAAAGCCAGCCTGAAGAACATGGGAGAGAGACCCTGTCCTAAATAAATAAATAAATAAATAAATATATTTTTTTAAAACCCTAAACTTCTCAATACTTTTATCTCTCGCCTCTTTAATTACTGATTTTGGTAATTATTTTGCAAAAATGGAAAATAATGAAGGTTCAATTTTCACCTACCTCACTGCGTTGTCTCTGAAATTTCCTTGTTCTGTTCCTCCAGAAACCCAGATTGTTCATTTCTTGTGAAGAGAACCACCTAAGTCTTAGGATTCTGTATTACTCTGATTTTTTGGCAATGTTGTAGCCATATTTGTTCTTCTTGGCAAAATCTTTCCTATTCAATATGCTCCTTGATGCTACTGTATTACCCAAGGTAACTGACCAATTTCTAAAATTCTAGACTCTCGTCCTGACTAGGATGACACTGTTCTACTTTTTATCCCACTGTACATGTCAAATGGTGCATATGCTGGTTTCACTCTTACGCTCTTTGCTGGAAATATTCTTCCACTTTTACTACTCTCTTCCTCTCTTTCTCTTGTGGCGAATGGATCGAAGGATTAAGTGGAGAAACAGAGGTAATAAGACAGCCAACATGTTTCTGTCAGCAATTTGTAAGTCTTCCTGTATGCTGGGATAGAAAAAGGTTGAGAACTACAGCTGACCACTCCCTATGGAGAATTCATTTATTCTCATTATTGTTCTTTCATCTATACACTAATTCTTCCACTTAACTTTTCTCAGCATTTTGATCTCTTTCCTGAGACCTAACATGTTTCTTCCCAACTGGACACAACCAAACTCCTATCTAAAATGATTCCATTTACACCAATCTTCCTATCAATCAGTAATGATTAGTAATAACTGATTTCTGTGGGCATTAAAGCTATAGAAAGCCATAAGTGCCCATCTGAAATCTTGGCACTCTGAGAGGAAGATGCAGGACTGCAAGACTGAGCCAAGCCTCAGCAATTTGAGACCCTGTCTCAGAAAAATTTAAAAAGTACTGGAGATGTAGTATAGCTCAGGGCAAAAGCTCCTGGTTCAATCCCCAGTACTATAAAACAAAACTAACCTAGAGGCAAAAAAAAAAAAGGGAGGCTGAAAACCACAACTCATAAGAGAAACTTCAAAATTCATTAGGATGTCTGCTCATTCACAGTCTAACCAAAACTACCTATTTCTTTTCCTTCTTCCAATGCATTTCAGCCAAGGCTGGAGGTCCCAAACAATACACCCTTTTCTCCTTCAGCATCCCTTGGCCAAAGGCCTTTTCTCATTCAGCCGCAGACCTGGTTCTCAGGTTCTCTCTGCTATGAAAACTTCGGATGGCAGTTTCATCCCCAAATTACCCTGACCTGTGCACTTCTGTTGCACACTGCTCTACAATTAGTTTATCTGTCTGCCTCCATGCTATATCGTGAGCTACCTGTGGGCAGATTCGCACTGCACTCACCTGTGCATTCCACACAGACTGGCAACCCCGACTGTGATCACGCTCTCCAATCCCTCAGAGCCAGTGCAATGCTCATCTACTCCCGAGCACGCCAGGCACTGGGTACTTCCCTCCTTCCTCTGAAGTTCTGCAGTATGGATATGAAGAAGAAAAAAGCCTAAAGGAAACTAAGGCATTCCTTCCTGCAGAAGCAAGTGGGGACTCTGGCCCATAGAACCAAATACAATTTGCCGTTCAAGTGCTTCCATCTAGTGTGTCTTCTTTGCCTTTTCAATATTTTATCATTCTCCAATATGAACTTACTGCTTGTCATCTAATAAACACACACAAAAGTACACAAAATATCCACTCTATTTTCATTACTTTTGTTTACACTCTTCTCCCTCAAGAATTAAATTTTTTTTATTCTTCTTTCCCTTAAAAGCTTGGTTTAAGACTCACAATTCCATAAAGCTTTCTGGGGCTATGCTAGACCAAAGAAAAATTTCCCCCTTTGGGTATCTAACGCATTTCTATTTGCTCTGTGTAACCTAGTAGTATTTACTACTCTCTAACGTCAACTAACTCAGTGCAGCAATCCCAAACATTTTGACAACTCCAGAGCAGGCACTGCCCCCGCTCCAAAAGGCTGGCGCTATCTTACACAGGTGATAGCAATGTTTCTAATCTTACTTTTTAAGATTGTGGTGGGGGGCAGGGTGCTGGGGACCAAACCCAGAGTACAGTGCACTCTAGGCAGGTGCTCTACCATGAGCTTCATCCTCAGTTCATCTTTTGTTTTTCTGGATTGGCCCTTGCTAACAACAGAAAGTCAAGACATTTAATAAATAGCATTTGCTTTACTTGCTTTTGTTCCTAACTGGTCAGAATAACCCAACCTATTTTCCTCCCACAGACATTTTTTCTATAGTACAGTTATAAATTTGAAAATAAAACAGGTACCTTGGGATAATCTTCTTGGCACCCTAAAACTGAACGCTTAAATGAGAAGTTTCACTCGCAGGTAACTCAGAGAGACTGAGTTCTCAACACATTTATCCATTCTTTTTTCTTTTTCTTTTTTTTTTCCCGCTACCTATCTTATTGTTGCTGTTAATAATTTTAGCTCCCTCATCACATTCTGATGCATAGTTACTGGTAATAATATCAACCCTTTCATGTAGCGTCAGAGATAGGAAAAAATAAAAATCATGCATAAAATGAAAGCAGAATCTTTGAAAATGTAGAAATTACTGGGCATGATGACATATACCTGTCATCCCAGCACTCGAGAGGCTGAGGGGGGAGGATCTAGGCCAGCCTGGGCTGTTTGAGATTTGCCCCCTTACCCCCAAAAGAATAAAAACTACAAGTTACGATGATTGGGCCTCAGACCAGTCCTTTTCCTTAAATGGAATCTGTCTAAGGGCCACAACTTCCTTGTCACCATTCTGTTAAATATCTTCACCAAACTACAGAAGCATTAGGTGGAAAATAGACTGAACACAAACATCAAAACTTATTCCATGTCATGCAAAGACTACTTTCTCCCATTCGTCAGTTTTTTGCACATGTGATACTAATACAGAAAATACAGCTTAAAATAATTAGGTTGTAAGTTCCACTAGCCTGTAAACACTGCACATCAACATATATATTAAGTATGTACACATATGTTTATGTACACGGATATCCTTTTAACGTGGGGAATCTAGAACAATTTTCATACGGGAAGCAAAGGGGACATGCAAGAAGAAAGGAAGCCAGTAAATGACAAGCTGCAGCTTCCTCACCCCGTGGTGCCCCTCCCCAAAAACTGTAGGAAGTGGAAAACTGCAGAATGTACCTTCCAGGCCAGAAGCAAAACACTGAGGATGGCCAGCAAAGGGCAGGGCCCGTTCTCATTCTGGGTGATGATGGGTGTGTTCTCTTCCTTCCACTGGATCCACTTGATGTGATACACACGACTGCCCGGGGAAGCGCTCTTTGGTGGCAGCTGGCCCCAGTGCGGCGTCGTCTTCATCCTCCCCCCGGCACAGAGGCGCAGCCCCGGGCGCCCCCGCCGCGCCCTCCTGCTCCTCCTCGGGGATCCGGCTCTCCGCGCCCTCCTCACTGTTGAACTCGGAGCTGCTGGGGAAAGAGTGCAGGTTGGAGAAGGACTCCAGGGAATCTAGGCTCGGCGAGTCCTCGGGCGGGCTCGGGTCGCTGCCGCTGCTGCAGGCGCCGCGGGCACGGCGGGGCTCCTCGGGGCAGGTGCGCGCGTCCCCGGCCGCAGCTGGCTCTGGCCGGGCGGTCACCTCCCGCCGGCGCCGCCCTCCCGCCGGCGCCGCCCTCCCGCCGGCCTCCCGCCGGCGCCGCCGCGCTCTCCTCTGCGGGCTCCCTCGAGTCGGCTCCCGGGACGGCCGAGGAGGAGGAGGTGGAGGAGGAGGTGGAGGAGGAGGAGCCCGCGAGAGACGCGGGGTCGAAGAAGCTCCCCGTGCCGGCCGCCGCCCCCTACCCGCCCGCGCCGCCGCTCTCCGTCGCCCGCGCCCCGGGACCGTCTGCCGCTGCAAGCCGGTTCTCTTGTCGGTCCTCCGGCGCTGGTGTGGTCGCCACCCCTTGTCCCAGCGGCTGCGGGCTCGTGGGGCCGCTCTCCATGCCCGGCCGCCAGCGCCTCGCCCTACGGAGACTACGGCCGCCTCTCCTCAGCCCGCGCCCCAGACGCCATAATAACGGCTACGGCGCGCGAGCGCGGCCCCGGCACCGCACGTCACCGCGGAGGGCGCCGGGATTGCGCGTCCATCGCCCGCTCGGGGCGTGGCTGCGCGTCCGGGCGGGAGCGAGCACGCAGCTCCCGCCCGCGCCGGCCTTACGGGGTGGGACCTGGGAGGGCCTTGGGGGCGTGGCCGGGAGGGACATCTCCACTCTCCTGGAGGTTGGAAGTGCTCCGCGATCTTGCTCCAGCATGCCGGGGATGCCGGGTGGCTCGCGGGTGGCCCGGGGGCTGAAGGTGGCTGCGCTGGTCCCTGGAGGGCGCTGGGACCGGTCCTCCCGGCGTGCGAGGCGGGATTCGCGCGCTGCCCGGGGACTGCACTGCGCCGGCGCCGTGGTGCCCCGGCCCGCCCTGGATGCAAGCGTCGCCCGGGAATGGGAGTCGGTGGCGCGGCCAGTAATAATAAATCTGCTCGGCTTGAGTGAGCTCAGCAGCTCGGGCGGGTTCACTTGGCTTGACTTCGCGTGGAGATGGAGTGAGAAGAGCCTGCTCCTGGAAATGCGACTTTTTCTACTTGACATTCACTTCTTTAAGGCCACGCCTGCCGGGCGTGGTGGAGCCGTCTGTAATACCAGCTTTGGGGACGAAGGGGCGGGGAGATGACAAGTTCGAGACCACGCTGGACAGCTAACTGAGACTGTCTCAAAATTTAAAAAAGGCATGAGGGTGTACAGTGTGCCTAGGATTCAATCCCTACTACAGCTAAATCGGTAAAAATGCAGCTGAATTAAGCACTTTAAAGAGTATTGAAATATATGAAATATACTGAGAATATTACAGATTCCGAGAAATTCAGGATTTAGTATGTTGCCTCAAATGATTCGTAGTTCTGTAAAGGTGTGTTACTTGAGTAAACTGAATTTGTGAAGCGTTTATGGGCTATTGCGGGGGGCGGGGGATGCAGTGGTGCAAGTTTGTAATCCCAACAACGAGTCAGAAAGATACTCAGGCATTCTTGCCCAGCTTCGACTATACAGTGAGTTCAAGGTCACCGCGAGCTCACAGCGAGATCCTGTCTGTAGAAGCAAAAATCATGAAACACGTTCTCAAATAATGGTTTGTTTGTTTGTTTCTTTATTTATTTATTTAGAGCCAGGGTCTCACTGTGCAGTCCAGGCTGACCCTGAACTCACTAAGTAGCACACATTGGCCGCAAACTGGCGGTGATCTTTCCGCCTCAGCCTCCTTAATACTGGGATTATAGGCCTGTGCCACCATGTCCAGTTCACATTCATAATTTAACAGGTCATAGTAGAAGCAAAACCAAATTTTCTTTTAAAAGAATGTAGTGGTTGGTCATTACATAAGCCAAGATGAAGAGTGATGAGAATGTATGTAGTTATTTGAGTTCATGAAAATGTATATACTGTAATTGGACTGGATGTATGTGTGACTCAGTTATACCAGGGCCTGGATCAAATTCCTAGCACCAAAGAATTAATTTTTCAAAGATACCTAGTTTTTAAGGGTGGTAGGGTTACCTTTAGAGAGATCAGAGGACAATAAGCTGACAGATGTCTTATTTTACTTCTCTGTATCTTTAGCAAAACAATGAGGTGAACTAAAGGATGTTCAATTTAAAATGTTACTATCTGTTGTGAGCAAGCTATGTCATCAACCTGGAACAGACACATAGACACGTTTGTGTCCTGTAATGTTAGAGTTCACTGAATAACCTAAATTTGAAAGTTACACAATTCCATCAGTTTTAACTCACTGAGTGCTCTAGATTTCACTTGCTTGTGGGACCAAGGCAATCATAGTTGTTTTATTCCATTGCAGTCTTAATTATGAATATCTATAGTGTAAAATCTATACATTCCACTTCACCTGGTAATATTGAAGGCACAGCAGGCTATGGAAGGTTTAAAAGTGGCCACACTGTTTAAAAGAGGCTGCAAGCTGGGCGTGGTGGCTCAAGCCTGTATTCAGCACTCAGGAGGCTGAGGCAGGAGGATCATTGTGAGTTTGAGACCAACCTGGGCTACAAAGTGAGCTCAAGGCCAGCTTGAACTGCATAGTGAGACCCTGTCTCAAGAAGACAATCGGCCAATCAATCAATCAAAATAAATAAAAGCAGCTGCAGAGTGAGTAAAGGCACAGGGCTGATAAACCCGCAGAAGGCTCTGCCAGAAGATGGATAAAGAACTAACAGACAGGGGGTTGGGGATTTAGCTCAGCAGCATAAGCGTCTGCCTTGTAAGCAGGCGGTCGTGAGTTCGATCCCTGGTACCGATAAAAAAAAAAAAAAAAGAAGAACTAACAGACAAAGCCCAGTGGCAGAGATACGAAGCTGTGAGGAAAAGGGTGAGTCTGAGTCCCAAGCACTGCTGAGCCAACACCTCAGGAGTTCTTTGCCTGCTAGCTCTTCGCCTGCGAGCTCTCCTGGGTAAGGTCATGGTACCATGATGACCAGAGGGTGGAGTCAGTGATGCCCATGTGTGGTTCTCCTTTTATATAGGCCAGAGGAGGGGGTGGCATTGGGTGCCCCCCTCCCCATCCCCTGGTACTGGGGATTGAACCTAGGGCTTTCACACTGAGCTCCATTGCCAGGCCTGTTTGATTTTTGATTTGGAGACTAAGTTTCACACTAAGGGGCCCAACTGGGCTTGAACATGCGATGCACCTGCCTCAGCCTCCCAGACTGCTGGTATTAGAGTTGCATCTGGTGTGTTTGATAAATTCCTGTGTTTAGTTTTTTGGTTTTTGTTTTAGTACTGGGATTTAAACCCTAGGTCCTTGGCACCCACCCCTTTTTAAAATTTCTCATTTTGAGACGAGAGTTTTGCTAAGTTGCTAAATTGTCCATGCTGAGCTTAGACTTTGCATGTTCCTGCTTCAGCCTCCCAGAATCCTGAGATTACAGGTGTGTGCCATTATAGCAGGTTCCTGTGTGGTTTTCTGATATGCTCATGTCCTACAGTCAGGATTTACTGTGATAACAATATTGCCATGAATAGGTTAGTTTGTATTTCTTAGTTTTACTGGGAAGATTGTTTAGTTGAACAAATAAGGCAGGAGGCATTCTCTCTTGGCACTTGTATTCAAATGGACTAATTCAGCTCAAACTATTGCTTTATGAAGTGGCACAGTCTGAAAGCTGCTTCTCTATACAATGTAGAAAAATTCAGAGCAGCACACAGGCTGGTCCTTTTTTGAGGCAGGATCGTGCTATCTAACTCAGATTGGCCTTGAGCTCACAGTGATCCTCCTGCCTCAGCCTCCAGAGTGCTGGGATTACCAGCACATACATCATTCCTGCCTGGCCTGCTCTCCAGGCTACCCAAATTTTAAAAATTATTTTTCAGAGTTAAAGATGTAATGGTATTAGAAATTGGATAGTTTATACAGAGACAAAGCAGTTATCTGCTCTGTCCCTCCACACTATGCATTCTGTCCTTTGGAAGCAGTCCCCTTCAGTTCATGGCTGTTCCTTAGCTCTTTCTCCCCACGTCTGAGGAGCACAATTACACTCTGATTTCTCCATTTAAAGATTATAGATATTTAAACCAGTGCCTCAGGAGGCTGAGGCAGGAGGATCTTGAGTTCCAGGCCAGTGCAGGCAGGTGAGCAAGGCCTTCCCCAAAACCACCACTCCCTAAAAAGGAATAGAGAAAACAAAACAACAAAAAAATTGTAGATCTTTCTTATTTATTCTCAAGGAAAATGGGTTATCTCACATCATTTTCCCCTCCACTTTATCCAACTTCCCAGCTATTTCGCATTTTTTTTTAAAGACAGGGTCTCTATATGTGGTTCAGACTGGTCTTGAACTCACTATGTCGCCCAGGCTGTCTTTGAACTTGCAGCAATCTTCCTGCCTCAGCTTCCTGAGTGCTGGGATCACAGGCATGTGCCACCATACCCAGCTGTTTCACAATTTTTTACTAATTTAAAAGCATTAGAGTTGTGTAAACCTCTACTACTAAGTCAAATGTGCTTTTCTCGTTGAACATACTTTTTCTGAAATAAATAATTATATCATCGTTTTGCTTTTTATTTGTGTAATTTTCAATCTACCATTAAGAGTCACAGACAACAAGCTATTTTAATACACTTTACTCTTGGGGACTTCCTTCCTGTGGCACCTTCATCTTTCTTTGATTGGGGCTTATATCAACCTTGCCTTTTTGGGGGGGTACTGGGATCAAACGCACGACCTCGTACTTGTCAGGCAGGTGCTTATGCTGCTGAGCTAAATCCCTCGCCCAAGACCTGTCACCTTGAATTTTTTTTTAATTTATCTTTTTTTCAATATATAACTTGGATTTGTTTTCATCCCTACCCTCCCCTCAATCCCTCTCCTCCCTCATTTACTAAAACTCTGTTTCCACTTTTTCCTTCTTTTCTCACTTTTCTTTTACTTTTCCCTTCTTTCCTTCTTTTCTCACTTTAATTTTCCCCTTTTTTCCTTTTTTTATTTCATTAAGTTTTCTATTTATTTGATAGAAGGCCTCTATGTAGTTCAGGCTCATCTTGAACTCAGGATCCTCCTGCCTCAGCCTCCCAAGTTCTGAGATTGCAAGTCTGTATCAGTGTGCCTGGCCCTGGGATTTCTTTTAAAATTTTCTTAGTGATTTTTTTCTTTTTCTCTTCTATCTTGATTCCTCTGTTTCTTGCCTCTCCTGACATCCTCCTTCTTTGATTTGATGAAATATGTTCTTAATTAGCTTCCTGAGAAAGACTGCATGAGAAGTGAATTTTCATAGACTTCAGTTTACCTTTACACTCTATAGTTTGGGTATGAGACAGTTCATTATATGCCAACTTCCAAGTGGGTATGTGGCTCCTTTGTGTAACCCGTTTCCGCTTTGTTATTTTTCTGGGTGTTTTGACATTTTTTAAAAATCTTTTTTTTGGTAATACTGGGATCAAACCCAGGGCTTTCCCATTTAACTACATCCCAGCCTTTACTTTCTCATTTTCCTTTTGAGATCAAGTCTCAGTAAGTTGCCTAGCCTGGGCTTGAACTTGCAGTCCTCCTGCTTCAGCCTCCCCAGCACTGGGATTACAATATGTGTGTCTCGAGGCGATCTTTATCTCCTCCTCATCCTCTTCTTGTTTAATTTTCAAATGTTCCTTCTAATTCCTTTTATTTTAATGGCACCATGACCTTTCATCTCTTCAAATGTCGGTTGTAATTTTAATCTGTCCCTTGTGTTTCCAAACACTGTCTGACTCACACATGTGTAGCAGTCAGCAGAGAGGCGTTGATAGTGCTAAGGAGTGAGCTGTGTGGAACGTGACCAAGAGACACTGAACAAACGTGAAGGTGAAGAATGGGAGGGTGAAATGCAGGAAACAAGATATATTCACGTGGGATAATCCTTGACATTATGTCACTTGAGAATCCTTGAGAATATGTCACTTAATATGAAATGTGTGGTTCAAGCAATGTTATAAAAATTCAGAGGAGGAAAAATCTTCTAGTGGGAGATAACGAAAGCATTAAACTGTATTCTCCTAGTTAAATTTACAGGATGATACAGAATGATAATTGCCTTAGGGTTTATAATTTTTAAAAAGTCCCCAACTACCAACATAATTATTCTTTCATTTATTTATTTATTTATGTACCAGAGATCAAACTCGTGACCTAATGCTTACCAGGAAAGTATTTGAGCCGCTGAGCTAAATCCCCGGCCCTTATTTATCATATTTTTGTCTTGCTGGGGACAAAACTCTTCAGGGCTTATAGATGCTAAGCACAGGTTCAATCACTGAGCTGCATCCCCAGCCCTAATTTTTTTAATTTTGTCTTTCTTACTTGGATCATAGATTTTTTTTTTTTTTTTTGAGAGAGAGAGGGTCTCAACATGTAGTTCAGGCTATCCTTGAACTGCATAGCCCAGGCTGACTTTGATCTTGCAGTGATTCTCTTGCCTCAGCTTCCTAAGTGTTAGGATCCCATCATTTCAGGCTGGATCATAAATTTTACAGCTACCATGAAAGAAAACTTGGAAGTTTGTCTTATTTCAGGCCTTGCTACTATCAGGTACCTCTTTCTTTTCCTCTCCTTTTTCCTGTGGCCTCTCTAGTCCTTATCACCTCCCCACCAAAGGCAGCTGGATTTTGATAATTCTCCAGATGATGGATGGTCTCTCCCTAAATTTTCCTGCAGAAACCCACAGAAGCTCTAATGCAAACATCTTGTGAAAAAGGAGAAGAGAATGAAGATGTGTTATGTACATCTATTGGCTTTCCATGATTAATACAATTATTTTGTACTGCAAGCATACTAATAAAAACTTAAAAATAACCATGTGTGAAAAAGTATTACTGTCAGTACAAAAAAAGTGACAGTCATTTAACAATCATTTTTAGGTATTATGTACCATACACAACCACATGTGCTATAGTTTATTTTGGGGAGAAGTTACAGGAATCGAACCCAGGGCCTTCTATCACTAAGTTATACTCCCAGCCCCTCTTTATTTTGAGACAGGGTTTCACTAAGTTGCTCAGATGGTCCTCAAACCTGTAATCCTCCATGCTGCATGGTGGTCATGACTGTAGGCTGAGACAGGAAGATCACTACGAGTTTGAGGGCAGCCTGGAATACACAGCAAGACACTGCCTCCAAAAGTCAAAGCCAAAGCACATGAAAAAGAAACTCACAATCCTCTTGCCTCAGTTTTCCATCACCACAAACGTGAGCACTATGTTGCCGGGCCAAAGAAATCTCAAGGCAGTCAGACCTGGGAAGGATGGCCTGGCTACTGCGGGGAGCTCTGACCCAGATTTACCTCGCAAATAGAGCAAAAGCGCAGCTGCAAGTTTTGAAACGTCTTTTTCTGGACCGGGAAGCCTTGCCCTGTAAAGACAGAGGGGAGCCAGGCACAGGGAACAAAGAAATCAGACAGCTCCCTGCGGGAGGTGGCCCCGGAGGCCACGAGCCTCCAGTTGTTCCAGCTTCAGACTCGGACGCCAACGGGGACAGGCTGGGCTATGAGGACAAAGCTGCAGGGCGCCACATCCGTCCACGGGTGGCGATGTCCACGGGTGGTGACGGAGGCCACCACAGTTCCAGAGGTGTCTGTGGCCACGCCGCATCCCAGCATGGGGGAGGCCCGGAGAGCTTCTCCTCCCCACAAGCAGCGTCGCAGAGGTCAGCGATCCGCGCAGTGGACACCTGCGGCCGGCAGCGGGCAGGGCCCGGCGCCCGTGCCAGCTGATCGCGGTGGAGGTTGCGCACTTCTGCGGGGCCCCTGTGGCGCGCATTCTAAGCGCAGGCGCAACGCACAGCTTCTGAGTGTGAGGCCGCTTCCACCGGCCTTCAGAGGGCGGGGGGGGGGGGGGGGGCAGGAATTGTGCCCCCGAGATAGAGAGGGCAGTGCGGCCAAGGGCGCACGCGATGGAGACCACCCCTACCCACGCCGAGGGTTTGGAAGAGCCAGGAACGCGGACTGTCCAAGGAAAACAATAATGGCAACAATGCCTGGGAAAAAGTGAGCAGAGCGCTCTTGGCACAGAGTAGCAGGGAGAACTGGAGCCCTGGGAGCGCGCCCTGGATCAAGTCAGTAACTGGAGAACAGATGGCTTCAGAGGGCCCAGCTTGGGGCTCTGAGACGTCAACCTGCCTGATTTTTTAACTCAGTCCTGCGTTCCATTGCTGTGTACTCCTCCCGCCCGCCCCCCCCCCCCGTGTCACTTTTTGGAATACTTGGTTCATGTCGTGCATTGTATGCTGGAAGTGTGTAACCTTGTTTCATCTGGACAGGTGCTCTCGGGCAGGCAAGAGTTTGCCATGGACCTTGGGGGAAACTTGGGACTTGGATTTTTTAGCGATGCCGAAACCGTTTGCAATGTGGCGACTCTCGAAGACGGACGGTCTAGCTGCTTTTTGTAGGAAACGATGCATGTATGTATGTACATGAGTCTCTGGTGAGCCAGGGGTGGAACGTTTGTTAGGGTTCCTGTTCCCCTGGCACCCCCATGAGGCTCACGTAGTCAGAGGTAGCTGACACTAGCCCAGGGGTGCAGCCTGGTATGCTGTGTAACTGCAGGGAAAAGGTGCCGTCTTACCTATATTTTTGTGCCGGGTTCCCCATTCCTTGCTTTTTCTACATCATCCCTGACTCTTGGGGCACTCAGGGTATGGACCAAAAAACTCCCTTCCAAATTTTAATAGACAACTAAATAAATAAACCTTTCCTTCCTTCCTTCCGGTAACTAACTTTGGGTGTCAAGTATTTCATGTCTGCAATGAGAAACACGAATAACCGAGAAAAAAATTCAGCCTCGTGCAGTCAGGAAGGCGGCTGGATCTAGGGTTTCTGGGAAGTTCATGGTCTCAGGACAGGGAACCCCACAGTCCACCTTTTTTAAAATAATTGTGTTTGTTTTTAGTGTTACGTTTTTATGTTCCACAACCCAATGCGGCTTCTTAAGTTCTTGGGGTAAAGGACCAAGAAAGGATGAGAAAAATAAAGCTGGGGTCAGGTGGAGCCCTTATCCTCCTGCCTGGAGGAAAGCTACTGCTCAGCCAATGCAGCATGCTGGTTTATATACTCCACACACTCCTGGAAAAGAGCGTGGATTGCAACCCTAACTTCCTAGCAACTTGTCTGCCTGGCAGGCCTGGGCCCTTGCCTTCTTGGTGCTGGAAGGACTTGCTTACATAGCTTGTTTCCTTTTGATCCCCCACCTCCAGCCTTGTGTTAGGCCAACACATGATCAGTCTCCAGATTCCATAGCTCTCTCTCTACATATTCCTCATTTTTGTTTCGTTGTAGCATAGGATGGCTGGTCAGTGAAGCTGGAGGAGCCGTGCTGGACAACTGCAAAAGATGTTATTTTAAGCACAGTCCAAGGATTTTAAGCCCTTGCATTCTGCAATGGAACCCCTGTGTAGTCCATGAATTCCCTAACAGTAGACAGCTTCCAGTGTAGTTGGCAATTGTCAAAAGGTATCAGTGACTTGAGTTTGTTTTTTTAATAGACCTCTAGTAGTAGTTGTACGTTTTCTGCAGGATGTTCAAGACTACGTTAAAGTGAGACTTGTTTTAAAAACACCCAGGTTGGGGCTAGGGGTTTAGCTCAGCAGCATAAGCAGCTGCCTTGCAAGCAGGCGGTCGTGAGTTTGATCCCTGGTACCGATAAAAATGAAAAAGACAAAAAAAATAAAAAATAAAAAATAAAACAACAACAACAACAAAAAAAAACACCCAGGTTTTTTGGTTATTTATAAAGGTCAGTTAAGTCTCCTCAGGAATACCTCAGAACCAGGCATGGAAATTTATGTCAGTCTCAGCCATTTGGGTAAGTCACAGCCATAGCTTGACCAAGTTGCTTTCTGTACAAGCCTGGGAGGTTTTTTTTTCCTCCTGGTGACTCTCCTGAGGCATATCACACACCAATGATCGCTTTCCTCTGTGGTCTCCTAGTCTCCTCAATCAGAAGACCAGGGACACTCACTGAATATTGAATGTCACAACAGAGCTTCTCTTAACGTCTAGGATCCTCATTTACCTCAGAGGGTGAGGTACAAAATATTGACTAACTTCTTAGCCCATCTGTCTCTTTCTCTTATTTTTGGTCTCTAAAACTCAGTTGTTGAACATCCAGAAGGAAAGATTGATAACAGTACAGTGTGTCAGAGGCAGCAAGGTTAACATTAATCATCTTATCTAAATATTAAACATCTCAGCCAGGCATGGTGGCTCATGCCTGTAATCCCAGCACTCGGGAGGCTAAGGCAGGAGGATCATTTCGAGTTCGAGACCAGCCTGGGCTACAAAGTGAGCTCAAGGCCAGCCCGAACTTCATAGTGAGACCCTATCTCAAAAAGACAAAAATAAATAAATAAATAAATATTAAGCATAACACAGGACCATTATTATTATTATTATTATTTTTTGTCTTTTTCCTTTTTATCGGTATCAGGGATCGAACTCACGACTGCCTGCTTGCAAGGCAGGTGCTTATGCCACTGAGCTAAATCCCCAGCCCAAGGACCATTATTTTTTAACAACCATCAATGTTTTAACATTTGAACACTTGTAGAATGTTAAGTTATAGTTTACACAGAAAATTAGAAATCAAGACCCATATACAACATTGTAGTGTGACAATCACAATGACATTTATTTTGTAACACACCTGAATTTCTATTGTAACATCTAACATCTACTTTTAGTCAATCCTCTGTATCTGATACCTGAGCAGCTTTTACCCAATTACCTTTAGTGGGATGTACATCTTGTAAGTTTTTGTTACAGGCAGAGGTCTGAATCTGAAACAGTATTCTGTTCACTATAAGCAATCAATCCCTATTTTACACTGTTGGAAAGCCTAGACATCTGAAAGCATGAGTCCATCAATACACTATGAGGTTTATAACCGTCTGTCATGGCCATGTGAAAAGCTTCATTTGGGCAACTTTAAATCAAAGACCTTACTGTATTACTTCTTTTGACAATGACCAATGTGAACATATTACAGTAATATATTTTTATAACTTTAGTTGGGGTGTCTCCCGTGATACTATGGCGATCACTGGGGCCTCCAAGCAATGAAAAAGAGCTGGATAAATGGTACCAAGTGGAAGTCCTATCCAATAAACTCCCCCCACCCTAAGGGATTTGGTTTAATCATCTTAATTTTTTTATCTTAATTATTACTTAATGATAGAACTGTGGCGGGGAGGAAAAGGAGGAGGAGGAGGAGGACCGGCAGTGGCTGAAAAGATAAGAAGTATGAAATATAAATAACCTTTATTTTGGGAATGTGGGGAGAGACACCCCCGACCCCCTGGGGCGTGGCATCTCCACTCCGGGCTGGGTGATCTCTCCATGGAACACGTGGAATGAGGCATATAAGTAGCCTTGGCCTGGGGTGGAACCTAAGGGGGCATTAGGGATGCACAGGTAGCCCATTGGTCTTAGTTTGGTGCCAGAGGTAATTCCTAAGGGTGGGGGAGATAGGAGCTCTTTAGCTTTACCAGCTACAGTATCCGGCCTGGGCCAGCAACCCTTTCACTTAAAAAATCCAATCATAACATTTGGCATGTTATTTGAATAACTAGAGACTCTCAAGTTGCTATTTATACACTTGTATCATCCCCCTTTCGCTGAACTAGCTCGCTTCTTATACCCTGTGTCCTCGAGGATTGAACACCTGTCACCTTCAGCACCCCGTGCCCTCAGGATGTTTCTCAGGCACTCCATGCCACTTGGCTGTGGGAGACAACTTGAGTGACTCCCCTTGAATGCAGAACAATTGCTGCAACTTTGATTATATGGAGACTTGTTTCCTTATGCCACTATGTAGAGAAGACTATGGTATTTTCTTCTCTTCAATTGGCTCTAAGCATTGCAAATAAGGCCAGCTGAGGTACTGATGTGTAATCTTTAAAGCCATCAGACAGTTTCCCATTTTCTCACATACTGCTCTCTGTAAAATATATAAGCCCAGTGGGATGGTAGAGCTGCAGGAATGTCAACTGGGTAGGAGCTTCAAGGTAAGAGGCTATGACTCCCCAGGACACAAAAGTTTACATATCAGAAACTGAAGCAACAGCCTCCTAAAACAATTCAGTTGCTACCTTAGTTGAATTATGCAAATTGATCCTTCTGCATATCCTATCTCTGCATTTTGCAGATGCTTTTCTCTCTACCTGGCCAGCAAGCTCAAGTTACTCAAGTAATTCCCCCATCCTCACTGTCACTCATCCCTGAGCCACCCCCTTCTACACAAGATAATGAATTCCAGGAGAGGCCTAGGATCAGGGCCTTTGTCTGCATGTCCTCACGGGGAGGGTACTTAGGACTCCTTGGCTGTCCTCAACTTGGAATATGTCTTGGTGCCTTTACTCTGGCCATGGGTTGCACTGGCAGTGTTAGATTGTAATTAACTTGCTGGGATTCCAATACTTGGATGACTACACAAAATTTGGGATTACAATACTTGGGCACTGCTGTACGGGCACTTGTGTGTTCTGCTCCATAGGTATGAACAATCGCTAGCTCAGTCCACTCCTAACTGCTTGACAGACAGAATAAAAAGAAACACACACATAGACAGACGTCTTACACGATCAGAGTGCATTCAACTATATTTTAGCCAAATTGAATCTCACAAGTCTTATACAATTGTAGACTCTGTCACTATAAATACACTAGCCAGATTTGTTGTAGGTCAGTTGGCAGAGATCTCTCATAAAAGAATTTAGAAAGGACAAAATCTTATCTATAAGTAACGTATAGTTTTGTCATAGGACTTAGCGTACACTCTTATCATCTATGTAGACCTTTGGTTTTATTTTTGGTTACTATCTTCAGAGTATCTTGGATCAATTAAAGTGGGTTCCAGCTTCATCTTTTTCTGTATCAGTTGTGGTGTGGTCTCTGAGGCATCTCGGTCCCAGTACTGACTGAGGTAGCATCATCTTCTCGAGAGGCAGAATCAAGTTCTTTTTTGGCTCCTGCTACTCTTGCTTGCTGACTTCCACTGCCATGAACTGTTACTCCCTCAGGCACTGTTCAACAGGGTTCCCTCAAAATGTAGAAACATTATGCAAACAATTCCATTTAACTCAGATACAGACTAAAATTGTTAAACTTGCTCAAAATTTCATTGCAAAGACAAAAAAGGGGGGTATTTTACTTAGACTTCATTGGGCAGTAAGGACTATTAAAAGTTTAAAACCTACTAAGGATGAAACTACAGCAGCAGCAAGACAATTCAGTCAGGTAAAAGAAAGAAGCTAGGAAGGGTCCTTCCAAGAGATCTTCATACCAGGCAGGGTCTGATGGAGCAGCAGTTTATGGCAGTGGAAGTCAGCAAGAAGAGCAGTAGGAGCCAAGGAGGGGGCGCGTAAGCCTGCTGTTTCCCTCCCTGCACTGGAGGCAGGCAGCATCCACACTGTCTCTCTGCCCTACTCCTGCACAGTACACCAGAATGTTTACAAAATGAGAACCCCAGCCTCCCCCAGCCCAGCTTCCAAATTTCAGGACATACCAGGTACCAACCACACCCATCCACCAGTCACCTTGGTAACCAGGCACACTGCTTTCGACTGGTTTCTAGCTTCAAAGGCATGCTCATTTTTAAGATTTTGAACTTTGTAAACACAGATTTAAGAGTCCTTAACAACCAATATTAAGTCTCTCAACATTACGTTACATTAGGCTACATTACATTAGAACCCTAAGGCACTTGGCCCCTACCCTGAAACAAGCAACATTGCTTCTCTTCCTTGCCTGATAAAGCTCCAGGCTGGTACAGCTCTTTGGTTCCCTCCCTTTTAGGGGCCTGTGAGAAGTAGTAAGAGCACAAAGCAACAGTTTCTCCCTGTTAAATAAACTTTTAAAGCCTGCAGAGGTCCAAGGAGATTTGTGTTGGGTTTGCTTACGTTTTCACTAGTCTTGCTTTAAGCTGTTTTCCCATTTTCTCCCAAGTATGTAAATTTACAATTCCTTCTTCTGGAAACAAACTCAAGAAATTTAATTGGGCTGGAGATTTAGCTCAGTGGCATAAGCTCCTGCCTGGCAAGCACAAGGTCATGAGTTCGATTCCCCATAGGTGGGAGGGAGAGAATACAAGTGTGTACCACCATGCCCAGTTCTTCTCAGTTTAGGCCAGTGATTTAGCTCAGTGGCACAAGCACCTGCCTGTCAAGTGTGAAGTCATGAGTTTGACTCCCAGTACCAAAAAAAAAAGAAAAGAAAAGAAAAGAAATTTAGCAAGATGTGTAGTGTCAATGAATTGAAAACTAAAATTGACTGATTGAAGAAAGCAAAATAAATAAATCAATTTTAAAATCCTAAACAAATATAGAGTTACATTGAATGTGACTGTGAAGCAAGTAAGCCTGAAATCAATGATTTTGAAAAACAACAGAGTTTGAGAATTTACCCTACCAGATAATGGAGACTTACTGCAGAGTCACAGTGAGACAGTGATATATTGGAGCCAGCCTATTACCAAGGCGTGAAATCAAATGTTGACTTTTTAGAAGTTTTAGAGGTCACTTGCTGTCCCAAGAAGCTTATGATTATTAAGATCCTGTCTAAGCCAAATCCACCACAAAAATGTAAATACTAGAATCAAACACAACCAACAGTTCCATATACATCTGTGACTCCTTAGAATGTATCTGCCCCATATCTAACAATTGTTAAAATCGATACATTTCCTTGTACTGCTTTCTTGTAAGCCAGTTTTCCCTTTGAATTCTCTTAAGCCTGTTTGTCTATAGCTCCTCTCAAGCCTAAGTCTTTAGCTTTTTTTTTTTTTTTCTGGGGCGGGAAGGGGTTTCTCTCAGGCCTGTTTATGATAGTATTTTTTTTTTTTTTGTCTTTTTTGTTTTTATCAGTACCACGGATTGAACTCATGACCACACACTTGTAAGGTAGGCGCTTATGCCGCTAAGCTAAATCCCCAGCCCCTCTCTGGCCTGTTTATAACTATCCCTAGAATAAGGGCTTTTCAATGCTCCACTCTTTATAGCTGATGAAGCCAACATCAATAAACTCCAGTGATGACTAATGACCTATACCAATGCACTTCTCCCCCTAGGTGTGCGCACATGAGAAGTGTCCCCTCGCCCTCAATCTCTCAGCCCGTCCTTCTTCTGGCACCATATGCCGTGACCCAAGGTGGCTTCTGAGGTTCTTGGGGTGAAGGACCGCATAAGGATGAAAAAAATAAAGAAAAAAAAAAAAAGACAAAGCTGGGGTCAGGTGAAGCCCTTATCCTCCTGATGGAAGGAAAGGTACCGCTCAACCAACGCAGCATGTTGGTTTATATGCTTCCTTCCCCAATCTCATAAGCCTCTCTAGGTGTAAAGGCCTAAAAGCATAATTATGCCATCTGTCTTTTTCATTACAACACAACAAATAGCTAACACAACTTTTACTCTTACCTGGTGTTTCTTGAGATAAAATTTTCATGCTATATTACAGAACATCACCAAACACACACAACTTGTTATCTTTCTGGACCCTACCCCTGAACTGCACTCAGTGAGTGGGTGTGGAAATGTTGGAATTTCAAGATATCAGTAAAAATCTTGTCACTGTAGTAATAATCAACAGGCATCTTCAAACCTCGTGGGGTTGCTTTGAAAATGCACTGTTGGTAGCAGAACTGCCAATAAATAAATAAATAAGAAATAAAAAATAGCCTGGTACCGATAAAAGGAAAAAGACAAAAAAAAAAAAAGTACATATGTCTTCAATAAAAGGTGTGATACATAAAAACAGCACTCATTTTCAACAAAACATGTCATTCACCACTCACAATGAATAAAAAAAGGGTCAAGTCAACCACAGTAATCAGGAATATTCTGCTAACATCTCCTTTGGCATTAAGAAGCCTAACTGGGGGCTGGGGATTTAGCTCAGCGGCATAAAGCGCCTGCCTCGCAAGCAGGCTGTCCTGAGTTCGATCCCTGGTACTGATAAAAAGGAAAAAGACAAAAAAAAAAAAAAAAGAAAGAAACCTAGCTGAATACACTATTCAGAGCCCCTCGTTTAAAAAAAAAAAAAAAAAGTCATCATTCTATTGATTCATATATAGGTCGCTAAGTAGCTGTATTTAACATGACTACCTAGATCTTCACAACCTGGAAGGGAACCATTTTAAGTGGTAGTTTTGATACCAACCCAACCGAGTGTATACACAAAAACGTGGAAAGAATTTTTCTTCTTTTTTGTCTTTTGTAAATAACCACAATATTATGGATTAAAGAAAAACAGTTTGAAATAAGTGTAGCTCGGAAGGACATTCTGTCCTTGTGTACCGAACATTTCAAATTTAATTTTTTTTTCTGCTGTTTCTTAAAAACTCACTTAGATGTAGGAAGATACAAATAATTCTGTTACATAAATATCAGTTCTACAGGCCTCTGCATCTATCAAAAAAACTTAAAAAAAAAAAGAATGCTCAACAGTAAAAAACAAAAAGCTTAAAAAAAAAAAAACAAACAAGAGAAAAGACATTTTCCTCAATCAGAGGAGATGTAAATAAGAAAACGTGTCATGGATTGAAATTAATAATAAATTTGGGAGAAGAGCCTACCTTTTAAAAAGTGGGGATTGGGATAGTAAAGGAATCTCGGAAATTAAAAAAAAAATGATCAAAACTACCAATTACAAAGCACCAAAGGTGGGTGGGACAGAGGGGCTGGTGAAGCTTTTCCACTGAGGGCATAGAAATCAAGGCTCAAGCTGGAAACATATTTCAGTGATTTTTTTTTATATATACCTTAAAGATAAAAGCCCTCACTCGATTATTTACAATCTCTTTATAAGCTCTACAGAAGGTAGCCACGTTTAAGGTAAAAAAAAAAAAAATCATTTCTCAACAGCCATACTATCATCTCAAACGATCTCAGCATCACCTCTGCCAGTGAACTTTGGGGAGCCGTTTAAACCAGAAATCATCGAAAACACGTGCGTGCAGGGCTGCTGGCTGCAGGGCCTGGGAAAAATGACACCTGGCTCCGACCACAATTAAGTACACTAAGGCTGCAGTCATTTGCAGACTGGCATTACATTTCATCCCTGTGACCGAAACGCAACACGGAGGAGATTCTTCTAACACACTTTTCCTAGCCCTACTACAGTCTGTGACTCAGTAAACAACTCTCAATAAACCACTCCCAAGATCTGTTCAATTTTCTGCGTTTTCTAGTACTGTAGCCAACCCCCTAAGTAAATACAAACATTAAATAAATACATAAATACACAAATCGACAAGAGAAACCCCCCTCCCCCCAGTCTTGACACATAAAGCCATTCCCCAACTCGGCAGAGGGTTATTAGCTTTTTCACCCTAACCCTCCTGGATCTCTAAAATTCATACCACTTATCTCATGTACCGAACACTCCTCCGCGGCCGGCAGCCTCCGCCCACACTTTTGCGGGAGCCGGACAGCAGAGGGAGAGCAGGAAAGAAGGAAAGTGCAAGCAGCACCCGCTCTAGATAGGGCGGAGCCCGCACCGCTCTTCTCTGACAGCCGTCCATCCTTCCATCCATCCATCCACCGACCTCCACAGCAGGTCCGTGCGGGATCCGCCGCCCCCATTTGCCGTGCCTAAAAAAGGTCTGCGACGACCTTTACGGCGGGTCGCGCAATCCACGACGTCCAGGCCGCGCCCTCACCCACTGCCCGCCGCCCCGCCCCCGTCCCCTAACACTAAAGCGGTAATCCTGACCCCCACCATGATGAAGGCTTTGGCTTACTTACTTAGGTGTTAGGGGTTTACTAGGGTGCGGTTCACGGACCGAGAGAAGGGGCACCGACAGAAAAGCACAGGTACACAGTCTAATCCCGTCTGTGGACTACCAAAGGTCACCATACATTCCTCACCCGTATATACGTTTCCTTAGGGATCGATTTCATGAGATCCAACCCACAGCAAACGTCACCGTTCGCAGGCCCGACACACGCAGTCTGATTGATATCGTCAACATTCTGGATTTCCATTTTTTTCCCCCGTGTTTTTAAATTTTTGCAATCGAACGGCAAACGTCGCAGCACGCAGGCTCGAGATACAGTCCTGTCTAAGTGTATCGATAACCATCTCTTATTCCTGTGAAAAACTTCTGTACTTTCAGTCTTTCTGTCTCATCCTGCGTTCATGCGACCACACAGCGAACGCCGGGGATGGCAGGCAGGACCGACCCTCATAGGCGTATCTATGTATTTCTCTAACTCTACATCCATCTATATCAACGTCTACTTATTTATTCCTCTTTCCACCTATATTTTTATAACAGCATTTCGTATTTTTTTTCTTTTTATCGGTACCGGAGATCGAACTCACGACCGCCTGCTTAGCATTTTGTATTTTTAAGCTTTTTATTTTTCGTCTCTGGTTCATGTAATCGCACAGCAAACCTCGAGGCTCGCAGGCCCAGGACATTTCACGTTTTCCCATTGCTCTCTCAGACCTAACTGTTCACCGCGCTGCTACTTACTGACTCAGTGCACACCAGTGATTCACTTAGTTAATGAGGTGGTCATTTTTATTTCTTTTTTGGAAGGGTCGGGCCAGTTCAAGCAGGAGGGCGGGCGGTCAGGTGCTGTCTTTAGCTACTAAAGATCTGCGAATTGAGGATCCATCCGCCCCTTTGAGGGCAGTCTAGGCAGAATCAATCGATCACCAGCTTCGTGGGGGGGACCTACGACCACACGGTGGCAACACCGGATACTTTTCCTCGTTCGATTGTCTCGTGACTCTGGTCGTCATGACTGACTGACTCACTCTGACTCGTCCAATGATTTACTCAATTCACTCCCCAGCAGCTTTTTGGGTGGTTTGTCCCTGTTTTCTGTTTGTCTCAGCATCGCTTTCACAGTTGCTGAGGCACTCGAGCCAGAGACAGCCCGAGGCTGCTCCCAGTCCCGTGTACAGTGGCCCTTCCCGGACCTTGCACAGCCTCCTCTGTTCTAAACTGCGGCATCTCACATGCTGGTCGTGGGGGGAGGATGCCAACTTCCCACTCCTTTTCCTTTTCCTCTTGAGGCTGCTCATGCAACTGGTTGCGGGTTGGGTGGCAGTGGTGACTTCCCACTCTGTATCCCTCCGTGTTGAGGGCCGCTGGTCACAGGGTAGGGGGCGTACTGTTTTCTGGACCCAAGATTGCTTGAATACCGTGTCTGCAATCTGTGTCCATCTCCTGCATTGGTCATTGGGCAGGAAGAGTCTTGCTGTTCCACTCGCTACTCTCTCTGCCATTGCCGAGGCCCCTAACCTTGTTGTTCCTAGGGGTTCCAGTTAGCTGCTAGGGTGCATGACAAATACAAAACAAAAAGAGAAACCAGCAGCCTGTCAAAGAGGGAGCAATTTCCCGGTCACTTGCCCCTGTGTGTGCTGGCAAAATTTGTTGCCAGGTTGTACTGCCCTCTGTTTGCAGGAAAGCAAAATAGGTAAGGGCCATCTATATAACCCAGATCTATCTTGTGTGAATTGTGTTTGCCACAGAATTGTAGTCTACCCGTTTTTTTATTGGGGGGGGGTGCTTTCCAGGAACGCGGATTCCTGCTCTGTGCAGGTAACAGACACATGGGTAGCCTGGTGGGCTTGATGATCCTTTTATAAAGTCCTTTGATCTCCAAGTCTACTTAAGATTGATTCTGACACCAGGACATATGTCTCTCCTTTTCTTCCAATTACCTTGTGTTTTTAGTTGATTTTCTCTGAGTAGCTCCAATGTGGCTCCTTCTTTATTCAGCTGTGTTGGATCCCCTCTCCTAACTTCTTCCTGTGGCTTATGACTTCATTTCCAGATGGTCCACAAATTCAGCACATTTCTAACAAGTCAGGAATTATATTTATTCTGTATCAAAGGGAAGGAGCTGTGGTACAGGTGAAAGCTGAGGCCCAGAGCCATGTTTACAGGCTTAGCCTCTATAAGGATCTTAAAATTTTTGCCAGTAAGGGAAAAAAGCTTGAATAAATTTTGTGTCCCGAAGCTGTGGTTTTCTTAAAATGTACAATTTTAACATTACAGCTTTCCTTGTCTGGTTTCTGTATTTTTTCTGTTGTACTTTGGCCTCTCACCAGGCCCAGTCACTTCCTCCCTCCCTGTAGGCTACCTTCTGGTGGAAACCAGATTTGCTGATGGGACCAGAGGTGGGCTCCTGGAGGGCTGGCCAGGACTGGGATGCTGTCCTTGCCTGACCTGGCAAGTACCTGCTCTTAGATAGCTCTAAGACCTGCCCCCTAGCCTCATACCTCCTGTTATTAGCACCCCAAACCTGTGCTGCCTGTACTGTGATGAACTCACTGACTAGGAAGGGAACCCACCTTCTTAGGCTGTGGCCATACATATGCAAACAATATGCACTGTGCTTCCAACTCAGTGGTGCTGCGTGACCTCCAAGTAGCTCAGATTTTGTGGGCCTAGGCTGTTTGGAAGGAAAGGTGTAATTATTTGTACCTTGCCTAGTACCTAGTATACATTAGGTGCCATAAGAATGTTAAAAGTAAAACTTGTGTTCTCAGAAAATGGCACCCAAGACTGTCAGACTTCCTGGAGGGACTTGTTGCTCTCATTTGGCCCATCCCAGAAGGTGCACCTGGCCTTACCCCTAGAAAACAGAAACCAGACTGCAGGGGAGAAGAGCAAATGTGGTGTCCTCCTCCAGGGAATACAATTTCCCCAGCCCAGGTTTCTGCACCTCTCCCACCCAAGGACAAAGGTGCCCACTGGGGATGCAGTTAGAGCACAGAGGACAGGGTCACAGTACCCCTGAACTTCCTGAGGCCTGGGGTGGGGTGGGACAGTGGCAACCACAGTGGGACACACAGGACAGACACACCAGGCAGGCGGGGCCTGGGCCTTGAGCTGCGTTGTGAGGGATGGAGATGGGCTGCACTAGCCCCGCTTGGCTAGCTTACATGGGGCTAGGATTGTGTCCCTGATGGGTCCCCCATTCCCGGGTCCCTGTGCCTAACTCTTAGCCTGACCATAGTCCTGTATTATGGGAAGAAACTGTAACCTTTTCATATCTAATATATACAAGTGTGTGAGTCTTAACCCTAAATGTATAATTATTAGCTTTGAGCAGCACACATAGATGAGTTTTCCCCAAACCTTTGACATAACAAATATTTCTTAGGACACAGAAAGCACTAATCATATAAAAACAACAGTCTGGATATATAAACTTTAAAAATTCATTAAAGAATTAAAAAATAACATAAAAAAATCAAACAGCCCAATCAACAAATGATTCAAATAAGCACATCTCAAAAGAAGTACAAGTGACAATTAAGTATATGAAAGGCATCTGACATCTTAGCCAGTAGAGAAATACAAATCAAAGCTACAGAGATTTCCTTTCATCTCAGTCAGAATGAGTATTATCAGGAACACAGAAAACAATAAATGCTGAGCATGTGGGGGAAGAACTATCCTGCATTGCCAATGGAAATGTAAGTTAGGAAAACCACTATGGAAATCACTATGGATGTTTCTTAAAAAACTAAGAGAGCTGCTATCTGATCCAGCTGTACTGATTCTTGGTATCCAAAGGAATCAGCCTATTGTAGGCATAGCTGTATGCCCATGTTCATGGCAGCACAATTCAGAATAGTGAAGACATGGAACCAGACTAGGGAACCTACTCTTGGTTGCTGAACTCAGTTCATCCCAAAGTTGTGTTTAAACACCAAAAAGTTCAAGAACTAATGGACTAATGGAAAACCAAATAACTGTTTTTCAATCTTCCAAATTACTTATAAATTCATTTTTCCAGGACTTTAACAAATTTTATGATTTCTTTAATGCTATTGTGGTTCTCAGGTTTCCTCTTAGCTTTACTGCTGACATCACTTTCTTTGGAGCTACGGTTACAATATTTTATGCAAATAAAGTACAACAATGAGTCTTTTAATACATTAACACAAGCACTATGTATTATCTGAGAGAGAGCAGCACTTAGACTGAAGTGTCACCCCTCTGTGTCTCACTGCATGACTTACTCTCAGCCTACACAGGTTTTCTCAAGTTGGATTTTTGGTTCGATTATTGAGCAAAGTTACAAACACAAAACATTTTTTTTCCCCTGAAATTTGCCATTTGAGTAATGGAAAGTTCTAGCCTGGAGTTGTTTGACAATTGAGGTATCACTGCATATAAATATAAATATAAAATGGAGTACTATATGTTCGTAAGGAAACACAAAATTTTGTCATTTGCAGGAAGACTGACTGATCTGAAGACCACATTGAATAAAACAAGCCAGACTGGAGGGACAGATACGTGTTTTCCCTAATATATGTGTAATCCAAACAAGATGACAGGAAGTAGAAGGGAGACTATCAGAGAAGAGAAAGTGAATAAAGCAAAGGGAGTATAATAAAAGTAGGTAATGGGGGCTGGAAGTGATCAAAACACATGCACTCAAACAACGTGAAACTAGGGGGCAAGATGGGGCGAGAGGCATTATGAGGGGGTGAAAATTAGGTATGCTGTGTATGGATCAGCCAAAATGAAACCCATTAACCTGTATAGTCAATATGGACTGATAAAAAGATGCGAAGGAAAAACAACTTTTCTTTATTAAAATATAACACTGAGAAAGTGCACAAAAATCCTCTAAACTAGAAATATACATAATATTACATTTTCACATAATATTGCATATAGGGAAGCAATGAAATAATATTCTACTTACAGTATGACCAAGAAGTAAGATATTTCAATTCCAGTAATAATTCCAGTTTTTTTTTGATGAAATAAAAGGAAAAAATAGCCGGGGATTTAGCTCAGTGGCATATTCGTCTGCCTGGCAAGCCTGAGGTTGTGAGTTCAATCCCTGGAATCAAAAAAAAAAAAAAAAAAAAAAAAAAAGGAAAAAATGGCTAGAAAGTTATACCTTATACCTTGTACTTGACTATAGCAGCTGTCATTAGGATGACAATACTAACTTAGTATTTTCATGTAAAACTAAGTTTTCTCAGGCTATGTTAGATAATGATTTAAAATTGAATCTCCAAGTCAAGCAGTCTGTTTTCATTTAAAGTTTATCAACTTTTTTTTGTTTGTTTGTTTTTTTCCTTTTTATCGGTACCAGGGATCGAACTCATGACTGCCTGCTTCCAAGGCAGGCGCTTATGTCGCTGAGCTAAATCCCCAGCCCTTATCAACTTTTCTTAATTGTGCATTTAAAAAAATCAGATTGGATTGGGTCAGTCAGAATTCTACAACTGGCCTTTTTTTAGTGGCTTTTCAAACAGACCTTCAGATAAAGGTTAAGAATACTGGAATAAAAATGAGGCCATGGGCAGCCCCAAATACCATAATAAGAAACATAACCTTAAAAATGTCCTGAAGCTGTGTGCTTGGGCAACAGCTAAAATGTACACCCCTACTGCTGTTGAGGTTGCACTCTGTAACGCCGGGGAGCCCAACAGATGCAAGGCCTCCATTGCCTTTCCATTTGCCGAGGGCTCAGAACCGGAAACAAAAGCATAGGAAATGTGTGCAGAAAAATCCAAAGAAACCCCTATACAAATTACAAGGTTAATCATGGATAGGGAACTGAGATTGACCTTCCAGAATGCCATGAAACCTGTCACTTCCACAATTACAAAACTGACTGCATGTGTCACCAACAAGGCACACACTGGGTTAGGGATAAGCACCAAGGAGACCAGGAACATAGCTGCTGATGCAGCCATGACATTGCAAAAAGTGCTTTCCAGTACTCCCCCATACTGGTCAGAATATATGAGGTTATACACAAGCAAGGGACCTCACATTGTTTGGCTCCATCTGGTAACTGTTGTAACATTAACTTCTTTCTGACTGGGTTAGCAACATCTTAGTCCAAATGAAACCCTGGGGAGAAATGATTTCATTTGATGATGAAATATTACAGAAATATTGTCCATAAAAGAATTCCTATCATTAGAATCTTCACTGTTACCTTTCATATAGTGCATGTATGTCTGTAACCAAAACTCTGTAATATTTTTATCTACATACTTGTTTTCTTGAAAACCCACTACACATTTTTTCCAATTTTTGCCTTACATCTTCATCTCAGTATTTAACACTTTCAGTGACAACAACCATAACCCTGGGACATAATATGAAAAATAATCTTCCCTACATCATAATATGGTGTGATGTAGGAACCATCACTGGCCACCTTTCAAAGGCCCAAGCCTTTCTGCACTTATAACACCCATATATACTGCGTATCATGTACAAAATGTATGTCAGCACTATGAAAAACTTGGTCTTGGTGCGTGTAAGAAAAGGACCAAAATAGTCTCTAAAGAACACATTCATTGGGTGGACATCGGTTTCTGTCCATCTGTGACAGAACCAAAGGCCAGGCAGCAGGCCTTTTTTCATGAAGACCATTTTTGGTCTGGCTTTTCAACCACTGTAGGCAGACTACTTCTCTCTTACCATCTAGGGCCATAACTGCTCCAAACCAGGTGATGCTATAAAAATAGCAAAAAAGCAAGCTTATTCCTGTGTAGACACAAAAGTATGTATGGCCTTGGAAGAGCTCATGATCCCTGTATAGAAGGCCAGGACGTAGCTGACGGTGGTAATTGTGATGGACACTACCACATGTGTATAGGCCTTGGACATTCTCTTTCTTATGCTGTCCATGAGGCTGGTCTTCTGCCAGGCAGGAATCACGATGAACACATCATCAACACCAACACCTGTTAAAGAGGAACAGAATCTTCATACATGTTAATATATGTTAATGGTTAAGTAGACAGACCATTTTCTTTCTCTGTATCATTTATTCTGCATAATCTTTTTTTTAGACAAAGTCTCGCTATGCAGTTTGAGCAGGCCTTGAACTCACAACAATCCTCCTGCCTCAGCCTCCTAAGTGCTGGGATTACAGGCATGTACCATATCTGGCTACAATCTCTGCTTCAATACTATGTCTTCCATAATTCTTTCTCTTAGTTGCCTCTGAATTTACAACAGAGTTCATCAGGCCTTCCTCAGTAAAAAGTCTTAGTTTACATGCAGCATGGCATACTCTATTCCAAATCTTTACTTGCCTACTATGAATTGGTTCCTTTCCACCATGAGATTTCCTGATTGGTTTGGAATAGAACGTAAGAACAGTTGAGGACTCTGAAATCACCAGTGAAGACTGGGAAAAAAGGAGACCAGGAAGGACAGTGTGAACCTGTTTCAGATAAATTGTGACTCCTTCAAACTTTCTGTGAGTGGACACACTTTCACTCTTGCATGCCTCTGCTTCCATGTACTGGTATCTCCTCAGTACTTGGAACTGAAATGTTGATCTTAATTTCAATTTACTTTTCATATTTTGGAGGTAAACAACTTTGAAGAAGTTAGGAGGGTACTGGGATTAGAACCTGGCCTCTAACTCCCGACATGCCATGTGTGTGATCCGACATGCCAGGAGGTAGGAGGTGTACCTGGACATACAGCTGTGCAGCCTGCCACTCCCTCCACTCCCACACCCTATTGCTGCTGGCCAGGAGGCTTCACTCCTGCTCAACTGGGATAATCAGCTCTTGAACTGATATTTGTCAGACGTTTAAAAACTAATTTGGTTAATTATAGAAACTTTAATTGTCCTTATACATTTCTTGGCTAAGTTTTAAAAATCACACACACACTCTTATGTATGTACAGACCCCACAGAAATGGCTTATCATAAAACAGCAGCATATGCTTTAACTATAACTATTTATGACTTCAGGGTACACCCAGTGACTGTGTGTTCGGGGAGCTGTGCTCAGCAGGGCCAAAACAGACATCCAATCCACATGACTATCTCCTCTAGAAAACAAGGAACAGACTCTTCCAAGTTGCTTACTTTCTAAAATTAATGCCTTTGTTTTCTCATGTGCTCTGTTAAATAAACTCTGAAAAGTACCATGAAAACTAGGATTCCACTCCTCAGCGATGATTCCTATTAGGGCTTCAATGTATATCCATGTAGAATTTGTTCTACATAAACGTACACATAGCTATTTCTCTATTTCAAATGTTTTGTAGTCAGGAATTTTTATTTAATAGGTATATAAGACTGAATACCATTCCAATATATATATGGAATATCATTCCAATATATATATATATGGAATATCATTCCAATATATATATATATATATATATATATATATATATATTTTTTTTTTTTTTTTTTTTTTTTTTTTTTGTCTTTTTCCTTTTTATCGGTACCGGGGATCGAACTCACGAATGCCTGCTTCCAAGGCAGGCGCTTATGCCGCTGAGCTAAATCCCCAGCCCCTGCAATATTTTACCTTTGCTACATTTGATTTGACAGATCTCAGCCTGATGTAATTGTTTCTGCCAGTTCCTCTCTGCCTGTGATCTTGCTTGATTGCGTGACCAGATTCTAAGAGAAATTGATGGGTCAAAAGTACTGTTTCTCTAAGTCTTTTGATTTGTTGCAAACTTGGCCTAAAAAATCTGTGTAGCAATTTACATTTTCCCACAGCATAATTAGAAGGGTATTAGGAGGGTTTTCCTTCGCACATAACCTTTTCCAAACCCCATCCGCTGGACTGAGTAAAAAAACAAGCTGTCACTTGTACTTTGATTTGTATTCCTTGATTTAATTGAGAGCTCAAATTATTTTTCTCAGATTTTCAGAGATTTCCATTGTTATGTGTGAATTATTATTTATGTTCTCTATTTGTCTGTTTGGGGTACTGGATTTTTCCAGCTCCAAAGACACATAATTGCATGGGATTTTCCTTTTTCCTGGCTCCTCACGTTGAATCTTTGCATCCACCTACAGACAATCCCTTCCCTCTATCTCATGTACACAATAATGTGCACCTTTGCATTTTTTGCTCAGCTAGAAGGAGAAATGGTGAATTTTTAACTATGGTCCCAAATGGTACTCCAATGTGCAGCATCAGACCAAAGCTGCTCACCATTGCCAAGACAGCAGAAGACACTCCTCAGACTGCAACCAATACTTTGCTACCTATGCAGCCCAATCTGTAAATTTTGAGGGAAATATCGTGGAATCTGTAGTGGCAGCTTCCTCACCGAAATTCCTGACCTGGACATTGGGGCAACAATTTCAACACTTGTCTGCTGGAGACTTTAAATTTCCAGGCACACTCTGAGATGGAATGGTAAGGATGGAAAAGCTAGTGATATATACTTTTACCAAACTTCTGGATGATTCCCATGCAGGGACCCAAGCACTAATCTACTGACTAGCATTTCAGAATCATAAAGATTTACTCAGTACTTGAGATGGGCACCTGCATTCGATATTCAGAAGGGCATGAATGGAAAATGACAGGAAAGGGAAGGGCTGCGTTGGTCCAGTTTCTGTTCCTATAATGAAATACTTGATGATGGATAATCTGTAAAGAAAAGAGGTTTATTTAGGTTCTGCTGTGGGGATCCAAGAGCATGATACTGGTACTGTGGCAGGCCCTGCTCATGGTGTCATAACCTGGTAGATGGCATCATGGTGGGAGAATGTAAGATGGAGAGAGCACCAGCCAGACAGGAAGCCAGACAGACTCAAGAGACTTGAACTCTCTATCACAACTTGCCATCACACAGCAATTATCCAGAGACCCACGAGAACTACCTAACTTCCCTTCAAGGGAGAAAGAACCTTATGACCTAACCTCTTTCCATTAGGCCCTGCTTCCTGAAGGTGTTACCATCTCCTCATACCACACTGGGACCAAGCCTGCAGCGTACAGACTTCTGGAGACACGCTTGGATCACACCCCGTCCACAGCAGAGGACCAGCAGTAGCAGAGACAGAACAGACCTAGTTACCTTCCTATCCACTCTGGAGCTCCAACTGGCCATGAACAACAACACAAATAGCCCTGCACTTCAAGGCTAGTTCATTATGCACTGTGGTAACAAAACATACAAAACCCTGGTTTTAAATTACTTTCAAAATTTTTTTCCACTGGTGAAGTATGCTCTGTAGGAAAGTTGCTATTAACTTGGGGAAAAAAAGGAGCTGAAACCTGCTGTATTTTGAATGCGCCTCTTTCCTTGTTAGGCCAACAGAAATGAGAATATAGAAGTTATGGTTGAAAAACCACACGAATAATTGTATTTTTAAAAATTCATTACAGGGCTGGGGATTTAGCTCATCGGCATAAGCACCTGCCTTGCAAGCGTGCAGCCACGAGTTCAATCCCTGGTACAAAAAAAAAAAAAAAAAAAAATTCATTGCAGTAAGAGAACATTGCCATTTAACAAACCCCTCCTCCACCACCACCAAATACTCTCCCTTGCTTCAAATACACTTCACTCTTTGCTCTTGTCCCTTTTGGATCAGTTCTGGAATTCCTCTTTCTGAGGTGTGTTTACTTAGGCTATAGTGGCTGCCTCAAATCCTGAGCTGATTCACAACACTGACTTCTCCCGTCATTTTGATTTTAGGGAAGAGCTGAGGACTAATGGTGCCAGGTCCAGTGAATATAAGGTAGATGAAAACACAGTCTCATGTTTTCAGATTGTAGCACACAAACTTCTGGAGACACATTTGGATCCTATCCAATTCCTATCAGAGGGCGAACAATACCAGGGACGGAACACAGACTCAGTGGCCTTTTCACCAACTCCTGAGCTCTGCCTGGCCATGAATATAGCATAAAACAGCTTTCTATCAGAAAACACTTGGCAGCAGCATTCGCCGAAAAAGTTTTTTCATGACTTGCATATTCTCACAGAAGAGGCCTCCAGAACGGCTTCAGATACTGCAAGAACAACAGGCTAAGTGTTTTCAAAGGAAATAGAAGTTATTTTGAGGGGAATTAATGGCAATGAGTCTTTTGCTGTAATGAAATTTTAAATTTAAACATGCACCCTACATTTATTTATCTATCTATTTTGGTCTTTTCGAGGAAGGGTCTCACTATGAAGTGCACGCTGGCCTTGAGCTCGCTTTGTAGCTCAGCCTGGTCTTGAATTTACAATGATCCTCCTGCCTCAGCCTCCCAAGTGCTGGGATTACAGGCATGTGCCACCACACTTGGCATCACTACACATTTAGATCGCACCTATAAGAAGACATTTTAACATATGATTCTGGACTTTATCTCTACAACATCCACAACACTATGCTTTAAAATATTGACAATGACCTCGAGTGTTATTTTTACTTGCTGAAAATTGCTTCCAAACAAATGGCTGATATTTACCCTCCAGATTTTTTAATAGGGGGGAGAAATCAAGTTTGGACTTGAAATCTAAGAGAGACAACTGAGGAGTACGTTCAATGATTCCAAAACAGCAGGAACATAATTGAAGTCCTTCAGACAAGGACATATTAAACATCAAAAATTGTACACATACATATTACACATACACTGTGACGGGGCGACATTTAACTATAAAAAAAACTTCATATTACACATACATTGCAGTCACATTTCACTTTTTTCCTACCTGTAAATGCTATGAATTAAAATTCGGAATCCAAAACAACATGGAAATGCAAATTACAAAGCACAAGTAAATTGCTCTTTTATAATAAACTTCTATGAACCATCAATGTTGGTGTGCATGAGTTTAGAATAAGAAAAAAACAAAATGAACAAATCAGAAAGATTAATGAAGGTAAAGTGTTACATGTGACACATTTCTTCCCATTTCTTTTTTTGAGCCTCTGTGCTTTTCTGATGTGAAACTTGGAGGACATGGAAAGTGATGGGTATTGGTGGTGATACTAAGGAACTGGATGTTAACTTGAATTTCTTTAAATCTCCTTGCATTTGATGTTCATTAGACAATGGAAGGCAACTTGTCCTCTATGTTGTTCCTAATTTTTATGTTGCTTCAGTCTTTCAATTTGGGGCAATGATTATCAAAATCCCAAATACTTTTTCAAAAAGTCTTTCTAGTAAGATCTAACACTGAATAGGGAAGAAGTGGGAATTTGAACATAGTTGTCTCCTCTTATTTATTGTTTTGCTTTCTGTGGTTTCAGATTATCTATAGATAATTATGGTCCAAAAATATTAAGTGGGAAATTCTAGAAAAGAACAATTTGGGGCTGGGGATTTAGCTCAGCGGCATAAGCGCCTGCCTTGCAAGCAGGCAGTTGTGAGTTCGATCCCAGGTACCCATAAAAAGGAAAAAGACAAAAAAAAAAAAAAAAAAAAAAAAGAAAAGAAAAGAAACAATTCCCAAAGATCTCAAGCAAAAATATGTAGATTGAAAGGGAAAGTACAGAAAAAAGATACTCCATATAAGCAGTAAACAAAAGAAAGGCTATGTTAATTATCACTTTCAGTAACAAGTAAAACATCTGGCTGAGATCCGTAAGGACACTGGGAAAATGAAGAACTCTATGAACAATTAGACCCTGCAAAGTACACAGACATTCAGCTCAACAACAGTAGCACACACTTTTCTCTCAAGGGCACTGGGACATTCTCTAGGACAGGCCATGAGGTAAACTGCAAAACAAGTCTGAACAAATTTTTAGAAACAAACTAAAAAGGCACCTTTCATAACCAACAGGGGAACAAAGCTTCCTATCGATAGTAGAACAACAGGGGCTGGGGATTTAGCTCAGTGGCATAAGCGCCTGCCTTGCAAGCACGCGGTCGTGAGTTCGATCCCCGGTACCGATAAAAATGAAAGAGACAAAAAAAAAAAAAAATAGTAGAACAACAAATGGAAACCCAACTAACACACAAAGCTTCAGTAACAGACTAGTAACCAATAAATCAAAAAGAAATCACAAGAGACACTAGAAAGCACTCTGAAGGTCAGAAATGAACATGCAACATACCCTAACTTATAAAGTGACAACAGTGCTTGGAGGGAAATATATGGATATAAACACTGCGTTAAAAAAAAAGAAAAACATCAAAGCATTAACAACACAACATTTTGTGGAACTAGAAAAGAGAAAAAGCAAACACAAAGCTAACAGAAGTGTCTTAGTCTGTTGTGTCTGCTATAACAAAATATCTCAGAATAAGTATCTTAAAAACAACAGAAGCTCACAGTTCTAGAGGTAGATGGGCCCCAATCAAGCTGCTGGCTGATTCAGTATCTAGAGAGAGCTCACACCCTTCGTTTCATAGATTGTTCCATCCTCACTTTGGTGGAAGGCAGTAACAGGCTACTTATCACTCTTATCATATTCAAAATCTCATTCTAATCATCTTCCAAAGTGCCTACCTCTTAATACTATCATACTGGGAGTTAGGCTTCAAGGTAAAGATCTCAGGAAGACACCAACATTCAGACCACGGCAGCAAGCAAGCAAGAACAGTGATCAAAACACCAGTGTTTAAAACAGATTAAATAGAAACCAGAAAAGCAATGGGACCAATATACCAAAAGCTTGCTCTTTGAAAGGATCAATAAAATTGACTACACTTTATCCAGAATGACAAAGAAAAATAAGACAGAAGACACAAGTAGGCATAAAAATGAAGGCATTCTCAAATTCAAGAGAAATAAAAAAGATTGTAAGATACAGACATGGTGGCATATGACTATAATCCTAGTAAGAATTGCAAGGTAATTTGATTACAAAACCAAACCCAAAATGAAATGAGAATCTTAGTGTCCCTGCTAAGCAGACCTAGCTGTTGGATGTAAGACTTACCTGGTCCACAGGAACACCCCCAAGGGCGTGATTTGTGATGTCCTCCTGTGTTAATCTGAGGAAGCTGGATAAAGCACCAAACACAGCAGAGCACTCCAGTCTGGGGCCAGGGACGGCTCCAGCGGTTAGAAGTCCTGCAGGCCCTCTCCCCAGACCCCCAGACCCCCACCTCCCCAGCCTCCCGGCCACCCTGGCCCCAAGGTACCTGCAGCTTCTTCAAGGCCAGCCTCTTCTTCATGTCCTCAAACTGGTTCAGGAAGTGGACCGCCCCCCTCCTGCTCTGCTTATTGTCTTCCCTGCGCTGTGTTCAGGTAGTATAGCAGCTGCAAGGCTTTAGCCTCTTAGTAACTGGCTTCTCCCCGCTGTCTTACCCAGCTGTTCCCTCCAAAGAAGCCCACCAGGCTGATGAGGCAGCCAGTGTGCACATGGACGGGGAATCTGATCTCCCTCAGATCGAGGGTCCAGATGCTGCCAGGAGTACAGGAGTGGCTTGGAGGGCACGCAGAGGTCCTGGTACTTGGCACACACTTTCCATTTTCCTGTACATTCAGAGTCTGCACCGCTTGGTCCAATCTTTTGACTTCTGCAAAGGATTCCTGGTCTAGCAGTGAGCTGCCCCCAGAGACCAGCAGAAAGAAAGCGAAGGGGTTCCCTTGTTCATCCTGGAGGCTCAGAAGCTCTCGCTGTTGGTGGAGAAACGTTGCTGCACTAAGTGCCACTCGTTCTTGGCCGGCTCCAGATCAGTGTGTAGTTCTCCTCCACGTCCTCCTCCTCCTCCAAGCCCACATACTGGAAGCCGGTGCCCAGGGCGGCCATGAGAGCAGAGGTAGAAGCAGGAAGACCCAGAGGTGATCGCCTACAGTCGCGCACGCGCACGAAGGCGTGGATCAGCAGTGCCTAGAGGCAGTCAGTGTGCAGGTGGCGCAGAGCGACACCAGGCCCTGAGGTCCCCGAGGCTGCTCAGCTTTCACGGGTCTGCGGCTCCCATTCCGAGAACTGGGCTCCGAGGCTGCCACCTTGCTGGAGCTGGGCCTCTCCCAGCTGGGCCCAGGCCCTCCCTCTGGCGTTGCCTCCTCGGGCTGCCATCCCTGGAGCCTGAGTTCTGGCTCTGCCTGCGGTTCAGTCGCAGGTTCTTCCTGCGGCTTCACCTTGAAGGGGTGAACTTTCATCCCATGGCCACTAAGTAACCGCGCAGGACCAGGCCCTGCGTGCCCCGCCATGTCTCCCAGGGGCAAAGGCTGGAGCTGGGCAGTGGCCCGACCTCGCCCTGAGCCCCGCCCCTTCCCTAATGGCGATCCCCTCCCCCAGGCCTGGAACTGTCCAGTACTCTGCACTGCAGGTGGCCCCGACTCAGGGAAACCCAGGCAGCCTGAGGGGATCCTCCGGAGGGATCTTGGTCTGCACACTGCTCCTCCATGATCGGTTCAGCTGACAGATCCCACATCCTGAGAAAGCCTTGAGTATGTGAGGTCTCCTGCTTCCTGTGGCCATGAATTAGGGTTTCCAGTTAGGGTTAGTGGTTATGTTTGGGATTAAAGTTGGAAATTGGTTATAGGGTTAGCAATTAGGATAGGGGAAGAGTTTAGGGCTAGGGTTGGGTTGGTTTTAGGATCAGAAATAAGAGATATTTCAGTTTTAGGTTGGGTTTTTACTCAAGGTTTTGTGGTGGGGTTGGAGTTAGGGTTAGGGATAGAGTTAAGGTTATGGTGAGGGCTTAAAGTTAATTTTTGGGTGAGGATCAAGCTTAGGTGTTAGGCTGAGGGCTAGGGTTAGATTAGATTTAGCATTTAAGTTTATGGCCTGTGTGATGCTTAATGTTATGGTTAGTTCATTAGGCTCAGGCTAGGGTTAGTGGTTAGGATCTGTGTTTAGTGTGAGGGGTTTCAGGGTTATGGTTATGGTTAGGATTAGGTGTAGAGAATATCTTTTGGTGTTGCAGAATAAATTTGGGAAACTTTAACTTTTGTATTTTCTAAGAGTTGGGGTTAGGGGTTAAGATCATAGTCAGTTAGGGTTACTGTTTGGGGGTTAGGGTTAGCGGCTCCAGTGCGCATGCGAGCGCCCGGGGGCGCCAGGGGAGGAGGGGAGCGCGGGCGGCAGGGGCGTGGCTCGGCGCGCGGGTTGGGCGGTTGTATTGGTTTTGTATTAATTTTTCATCGTATTGTTTGATGTGCTTTCTTTTTCTCTTAATGTTTTATCATGAAAATTTTTGTACTGTCTGGAAGGTGGGACGTATGCATAGTGCAATTAATATTTCTATGGCTTTCTCCTAAACTTATTAACACTTACCTTTTGCCATGTTTGCCTTATGTTTCTCTTTCTTTTTTAGACAGGGCTTTCCTATGCAGTTCAGGTTGCCTTTGAATTCATTCCATAGCTGAGGCTGGCCTTGAATTCACAGAGATCCCCCTGCCTCAGCCTCCTGAGTGCTGGGATTATAGGTATGTGCCACCACACCCAGATACTGCCTTATTCTTGAAAAAAAAAAATATATATATATATATGTATATGTATATCATTTGCAAGTTGTATCCCTGAATATTTTGTGGTTCCAAAAAGCAATGATCTTGTCTTATGTAACCAAGATTAGTTTTTTAAGTGTGGAAATGCTCAGTACAGAATTGGAGTTTTATTAGGCGCTGTATGAATTTAATGTATCCCTTATGAAGCCCACATATCTGGCAGATACAGTTAAGGATGAAGAAGTAGAGTGCTTTTGCTGGGCTTCTGTGTGTGACATTGACAGCCGCAGAGGGCCCGTTTTGTGTGGAGACAGCTGCTCAGTGACATAACTTGAGGTCCTCTCCTGCTGTGCGATGCAGGTGTTGCTGAGAGGCAGTCAGGCTTAGTGCTAGGTGGAGAAGCAGTCAGCAGAGGTTCCAGCGGAAGACACTTGGCAGCGCACAGCTGAACTGCAGTGGCCTAGACCTGTCCTGACGGGCAGCTGTCATTTCCACACTACTCTGTGCTCTGGGCGGCGTGTATTCTATTTTATTCATTTTTAGATGACATCTTTTCCCTGTGATGAGCTCTGCACAGGGGAGCGCCTCTGCTGAGTATTCTGTTCTTTCTGGGAAGGGATGAAGGAGTTAGTTTGGCATCCCCCAGACCTTCCTGTCCTCTCCCTGATGTTGTAATAGTGATAATGGAGGCCACAGGGCTGCGATGAGGGCCAGCCCTAGTCAGCCTGCCTCTGTCCCTGTGTCTCTGTGTCTGTCTCTCTGACATTTTAGTTTTTGAGACAGGTGCAAGACCTAAGCTGGCCTAGAGCTTGTGATCTCCCAAGTGCTGGGATTAAGACATGAGCCTTTGTGATTGGCAGTTGCTGTTACTGCATTTCACTACTAAACTCGTAGCTTATACTTTCTTTTGTACAAATCCATTTGGTGTATATAAAAGATTTAAGGTAGAGGAAGAAAATTGTCATACTGTGTTCTGCAAGTCACGTGTTAATGAAAATGACAACAAGGTTTTGAAAGTAGTTTCTGCACTTGTATTTAGTAGCTGCTTTCAGTGATACCTAATACGTGATTGCATCCCCGCTTTTTTTTTTTTTTTGTCTTTTTCATTTTTATCGGTACCAGGGATTGAACTCACGACTGCCTGCTTGAAGGCAGGTGCTTATGCCGCTGAGCTAAATCCCCAGCCCCCCCGCTTTTTTTTTGATACTAGGGATTGGACCTGGGGCCTTCACAGTGAGTTACATTTCCAGCATTTTTTTGAGCCAGGTCTTTCTGAGTCGCCCAGCTGGGCGTGAACAGGCAGGCAGTCTTCCTGTCTCGGTCAGCTGTGCCCCAGGGACATCTGTATTTTTATCCTGGCCCAGACCCTTCTTTAGGGAAGGACATTGCAGGCAGAGTAGGAGACTCGTCTGTAGGATGTGAAGGCAGGCGAGACAGTGGGACCAGGTAGGGGAAGATACAGCCCTGTAGGAGGGCACTGGTCAGCCTTGGACGCCTCAGAAGGGTCTAGCCCAGCAGGGACTTGATAGCACTCTGTTGGACAGCAGCATTGCTCTGGCCACTAAGCCAGGAGTAGATGGTGGGACAGTTAGAGTAGAAACAAAAAGGAGGTCTGTCACTTCCTCCTTTGACTTCCGGCTGTCTCAGTACTAACCTTGCTGTTGTTGACATGTTTGGCTACATGAGTTTTATCTCCCCAGTTTGGATTCCCACTTTGATTTGCAGTGCAGACACAGGCATGTAAAGTGGTCTTCTGCACCCTACCTCTCTGATCAAGGCCCACAGGATGCAGGTGGAGCCCTGGGTTCTGAAAGGAGCAGAGATGGCTTTGCTTGCTGAAGTTTTGGCAGAATTGCATCTTGCCTTCTGGCTGTTTTTAGGTTGAGTTTCAGCATGGAAGTGGCATTGCACAGCTCTCGGTGTAGTCTTAGTACTTTGCAGTTCCCGTGGGGGCGGTTATGGCATATGCTGCTGGCTTCGAGGGGTACTTGGTGGTCTAAGATGAAAGTTGGGAGGGTTCCCATGCTATTTCCAAGGAATAGCAGTATACTTCAGGCAAGAGAGCACTGCATGAACAGTGTAGGAGTGGGATAGGGTCACAGTGGAGGATGCTTTAGGCTGTGGGAACATCTCTTGGTGTGGGATCATTTCCGTGACGGGGATCTACATGTTGATACGGAAGGGGCACAATATCTTGAAGTCATATTTGAGTCTGGTGTTTTCTCTTGATTTGTTTCATACTATGTTTGTGCATTGATAGGCCCTGGACTAGGAGACTCCAGCAAGTAATAGGGATCAGGATGAGAGTAGGTGCTCAGGAACTGGAGGTGATAGGCAATGTCGCATTTCAGAAATCGGGAAGATCTGGAAGAGAAAGATCTCGCAGATGTTTTGTATCACAGAAGTGAACAGGTCAGAAGCTGAACTCAGTTTAGGTAGAAACGATGTGTGTTTAACATGTTTTATTGAGGTTGGAAGACAGAATTGTGTTCTGTCTGCTTTTGGAGCTCTGGCAGGTTGCTAAGGTACAGGAACAGAGCTCCGTGGAGTAGGTGCAGACTCTGCGTGTGGAAGCGGGTAATTTTGTAGTATCTGACTGAGGTAAGTAGTGCCAGGATTAGAGATGACCCGGGGCTCCTGTGGAGCACACCATGCCAATTGCAGTTACTAACTGTGGGAATCAAGGGTATACATATATATTTTTTGCTCTGTCAAGGTACATTTTTCTTTAATATTTCATTACATGTTTTTCTGTATCTTAAAGTTGATGTCAAGTTAGGATTCAAAAACTTGCTCCGTGAGCTGTCTTTTGATTATTTTTTGGTAGTCACATCTGAAACATGAATAGTGACTGACTTTATGACCAATATAAGAGAATTGTTAGATTATTCTAAAATGATTGAAACTAAAATTATACCCTTGGCACTGCTTCCTCTTGCTCTGTGACACTGGGCTTGTTATATATCTGTCAAGTCTCACTTTCCCTTTTTTTTTTGTACCAGGAATCGAACTTAGGGCGTAGCACTTGCCAGGCAGGCACTTGTGCAGCTGAGCTGTATCCTAGGCCCTGTAACTTTTTGTTAAAATCAGCGGGTCTTTATAGGGTTTTTTGGTGGGCCAGGGGGTGAGTTGAAAAGATATCAGCACCTGGGAGATAGCAAGTGCTTAACCGCTAATAAAGTGAGAAGTTTGGTCAGGATTTTGATCTGTACATGGTAAGTCGTCAGTATACATTTAACAGAACTGCAATATTTTTTGAGATAGAACAGTATTAGGTTTTAATTTTTCTATTAATTTATTTATCTTTTTGAGACTTTTTCATTATGCAGTTCAAGCTGATCTTGAACTCATTTTGTTGCCCAGGCTGGCCTGAAACTCACGGCCATCCTCCTGCCTCAGCCTCCTAAGTGCTGGGATTACAGGCATGTGCCAGAAAGTATGCTTTGTGTGGATCAGAATGATACAATGAGTGTGCACTGATAGGCTGTACAACCTAAAACAGCCTCTGAAAACGACAGGCACCCTACCTCTCTGAGGTAGTAGTAGACAGTGGCCCCGCTGCTCCCAGCCCTCCTCCGAGCTGGGCTGGGCTTCCTGCTGGACAGCCAGCATCTGCTGTGCAGCCTGGGAGGAGCCACCACCACTCCCCATCGCTCTCTGCAGTGGGCTCTCGGGGCAGCTGGCAAGGCCCGAGAACATCAGCGAGCACTTGGCTACCAGAGAGATGCGAAGAAAACGCAGGAAACGTGCAAAGAAGAGAGAAGCCGATAGCTTGACTACCCCTCAGAGAAGGCAAAGAGGTCTCTGCAGGCAGAAGGTGCCCAGCTCTCGGGAAGACCTGGGTGCCGCTGCCAAAAGGTGGCTCATGAGCCCCGATGTCAGGAGCCCTTAGAGACTGATCCTCGTAAAACTGTTCTTTTTAAGCTTTATTTTCAGCCTTAGTGGGACATTTTGGAGGTATTCTTCCGAGAATAAAGCGCTGTGCGTGTGACATTATCATTTTATCAGCAGTGAACTTGTGTGAATTTCAATAGTGTGATCACAGAGGAGGCGCTCTGTACCTTGAGGACCTTTGTGGTCAGCTTTGTTGGAGGAGACCTTTAAAGTGAATCTTAGTGTAAGCTCGGAGTGCATGGTGGAGCGCAGGGCAGAGCAGATGTCCAGAGCACACCAGGCTGCGGATGAGCCCCAGCACCATGAAAAACAACGCAATAGAATGAGATCTTTTGCCCAAATTCGCTTTGTAACCATCTGTCTGGTTCATGTGGAGAATTTACAGTAGATAATACAAGTCAGCTGGAATACCAGCTAAACTGATGGGAGTTAAATCAGAATACAGGTAATAAAAAGAATGATAAACAGGTATGTCACATAAACCAATAATAGAGACAAAATAGAAGCCTTTAAAAAACAGTTAATCCCAAAGCACATAGGAATAGCGGAAAAGAAAGAAACAAGGAACAGATGGAACAGAAAATAAGTAATAAGACTGGTATCTTTGGGGGAATGGAAAGAAGGGAAAAGTAAAAAAAATAAAATAAAAATGGAAATAAAGTTTTTGTAAATAGGGGTGGAGGAACTAAAGAAAGTGGAAGAAAATGAGAAAAGTCAAGTTATAGCATGTACAGGTGCAAATTCTGAGTGATGAAGTGATTATTATGTATACCTAGAATGTACCAATAAAGTCTGATTAAAACAAGAGAAAGACTAGCTTTAAACTCAGCCATATCCATTAATTGCATTAAAAGCAAACAACAATTAAAAGGCAAATACTATCATTTTTCCTCAAAGGAAATGTAAATATATGTTGTCTAACAAATACTTGAAATACAAAAATAAAGATGAGTAGAAATATAAAGGGTGGAGAAAGATGTACTGTACCATCCAAACACCCAAAGAGAAGTGGTTACAGTAACATCAGACAAAGTCAGCTTCAAAATAAACAGAACTCAGGACGGGTAAAGAGGCATGTTTCCTCTGGTGCTGGAAGGCTCCCTTGGCTGCCTGCCAGGGCTAGCAGACCCAGGAGGGCAGGCGAGAAGCGAGGACCGGAGGTTCACATCGGTGACTTTGAGGTGCTGGGGCCACTGTAGGTGTAATTATGGGGAGAACCCAGGGAGGAAGGCCAGAGAAGGAATAAGAAGGATCCTACATGAAGGCCCCCAGCTTGATCCTGAAAGAAAACAAACCAACAGAAAGAGCAGCTGAGCAACTGAGAACACAGAACCCCAGGCAGGGCCCCCTGGGGAGCGTGCAGCTGGGGTCAGCCTGGCAGAACCTGTCACTGTGATGGCAGCACGATGCAGCCGGCCAGCAGAGTACGCGGAAGCTGGTGAAGCACGGCGTATAGAACCCTGACCCAACCAGGACACAGCCTCAGGACCGTGAAGAAACGTTGATGGAACGGAAGGAAGCAGACCAATCTGACTAGAGGTGGAATCAGAGCCACCCTTTCTGAGCAGACAGTGAGAAACACCCCGTAAGGACCTGCAAGACCTGAGTGCTGCCGCCTTGAGCAGCAGCCTGACCCACTCACATCGGCAGAGCACTCCCCCAACAGCAGAAAACCTGTGTGTGTGAGAGACAGGGTTTCTCTGTGTAGTTCAGGTTGGCTTCTAGGCGATCCTCTTGCCTCAGCCTCCCAGGTTCTGGGATCACAGGTGTGTGCCAGCACACCCAGCTGAAAACATGTTCTTTTCAAGGCCACAGCAGTCCCTAATTCTAGGTTACAAAGCCTGTTTCTATGAATTTAAAGAGGTGGAAATCTTTATCTTTTCTGACTATAGAATTGAATCAGTAACATATCCAGAAAAATCTCCAAATAGTAGGCATTTGTATTTCTTTCTTTCTTTTTTTTTTTTTTTTTTTTTTTTTTTTTTTTTTTTTGTCTTTTTCATTTTTACCGGTACCAGGGATTGAACTCACGACTGCCTGCTTGCAAGGCAGGCGCTTATGCCGCTGAGCTAAATCCCCAGCCCCCAGGCATTTGTATTTCTAAATAACTCATGTGTCAAGGAATAAATCAAGATGGAAATAAGAAAACATCGAATTGATTGTAAAGAGCACAGGAAACTTCCTGGGTTGATGTCTGTGTTTTATGATTATGGTGATAGTTGTAGTTAATACATTTCTCAGTATTCATAGATTTATACTAATAAATTCACAGATTAAAACTAATTTTGAGTTTTGGTGTATGTAAATTATAATACAACTAAGCAGACTGAATTGTGTTTTTTTAAAATAAAAATGTTGACTCAAAGTGGTACTGACTTTTCCCTGGATTATAAAACTTTAGAAAAGGAACTGAAAGACAGAGACAGTTCAGAATATTCTAACTTGTTGTGAGTAGAATAAATAAAATCAACATTCGCCTTACCTTCAGTAAAGCATTACCCTTTAAGAAGTTCATCATTCGGGGCTGGGGATTTAGCTCAGTGCCATAAGCGCCTGCTTTGTAAGCAGGTATTCGTGAGTTCAATCCCCGGTACCGATAAAAAGAAAAAGACCAAAGAAAAAGAGTTCATGATTCTTAAGTGATTATATTTTGCGAGACCTTAGGCTGGAAGGTTCAGTTTAACATTTACTTTTTTTTTTTTTTTTTTTTAAATCGGTACCGGGGATCGAACTCACGACTGCCTGCTTGCAAGGCAGGTGCTTATGCCGCTGAGCTAAATCCCCAGCCCCTTAACATTTGCTTTTAAAGGTTGAGAGAGAACCGTGTGCTCAGTGATGGGCCTATTCATCAACTGTTGGTGAGACCAGAGTTGTGTGCGGAGTCCCAACCTCGCCCCTCCAGACTTTTCCAGGTACACGTCCTGCCTTTTCCTCACCCACTAGAACCTTACATTAAAAGCAGTTCTGGACAGGCAGTGCTGGGAACACCTCACAAGGCAGGTCCTGCTGACCCCACCCACCCGATCTGCTGCCCAAACTGCCTGGTGCCCTCCGGATTCTGGGTGTGATCCGTGTGCCTGTTCCCCTACACAGAAATCCCGATTTAGATCAGCGGCTGTGCCCTCTCTCCCTTTCTCTGGGGCTTGCTCTACTCTAAACACTTAATACCTTAACAGGGCGGGTGCTGCAGGAACTGCCATCTCCCCAGCCCCCTGGCTAAACGGATGTCTCAGGTGATGCACCAGTTAGAAAAGGTTTGTCAGTAATGTAGGAGAGTCAGCGGCCAGCTACCTGTGTTTGCTGTGTAGCTCAGCTCGCTTCCCTTTGACGTCTGCTTCCCTGACAGCAGAAATGTTGCAGAACCGGCAGCAACCCACCCTTGCTCTTGCAGGACTACTAGCTGGGTATCAGTGGACCTCTGTGATGGCCTGTTTTAGGTGTCAGCCTGACTGGGTTAACAGACACCTGGGGAGCTGGCAGAGCGCGGTTTCAGGGTGTGTCTGAGGGGGTTTCCAGGAGTCCATGGGCCCAGTTGGGAGCGTGGACCTGATCCCTTGAGTGTGGTGGGTACCATCCCAACAAGCAGAGGAAAGGCACTTTCACGCCTGTTCTCTTTCCCACTCCCAACAGAATCTCTGGGAGAATTGATCCACAGGTTTGGTGGGGGAACCCAAAACTGATGTTCAGTTTCTGAAAGATGCCTGTGTTGCTAGTGGTGAAATCTTTGAGTAGCAGGGTTCTCTGGGGGAGTGTAAATTACTCCATCCTTGGGCCTCTGAACTCCTCTGTGACCTGTCATGACACTTCCGGCTTCCACAGGCCTGCTGCCCAGTCTCCAGTAAATCCTGACTTGCTTCTGTGTCTGCAGTTCTGTTTCTGTCTCTCCAGGTTCTCTGGAGAACCCTGACTGGTTCAGCCTCTGTAGGGGATTCATGAACCCTTCAATTTTGCATGCGAAATCCACAGTTACTTTCTTCATGGCATTTTCATTTTTTGTTTTTAAAACTTTCGTCTACTTACCATGTTTTCTCTTGCTAAACTTCCTATCCTATATAGTGAGTGCCACTGAATGAGGACGTTTTTACTTTAGTGTTTCATCATATCATGTATTCATTAAATCATAATAAGGCTGTGTCTCCTCTTTCTTTTTTTTCTTGGTTCTGGGGATTGAACTTGGAGCAGTGCGTTGATGTACATACTCAGCCATCTTTAAAATTTGTTATTTTGAGAAGGGTTGCTTCAGCTGCATTCAGACTTGTAATTGTAGAGAGTGCTAATCTGTTAGTATTTGTAACAGTGTGGTTTCATGTTTGTTTGAATTTTCATTCTTTGTGTCTGAAACACTGTCCTTTAACATAGTTAGAAATGGGGGTCTATGCCATTGGATGAATACATAGTAGCTTCCATGTTTAAAAAAGCTTCCAAGTCTTCACCTTTCACTTAGGAAAGATATTTTCATTTTAGAATCTAGCACAGAGAAAGTTTGGTGGTACTTTACAAACTACAGCGCATGGTTTGCCTTACATGTAGTGGTGCTTCTTTCTCTATATGTCATGCTTTCTCTCTGGCTTTTTTGGTACTTCCCACCCACAGTTCATTTAATTTTCTTGTTTTGTTTTGGACAGAGTCTTACTCTATAATTCAGGTTGGCCTCAAACTCATGACAATCCTCCTGCCTCTGTCTCCCGAATGCTAAAATTACAGCAGTTCATTTTAATATACAAATATGTTGACCTCTAGTTTTTAGGCATTAGCCTATGGTTTGTCTTTCTGTGACTTTCCTTTTATGTATTTATTCTCCTTGGTTACACTGACTATCTTAGAGTTATAGTTAAATTTTTCATATGCTCCGTAAATAAAAATCAGCTAATACTTTTCTGGTACTGGGAATTGAACCCAGGACCTTTACCTTGAGCTAAGTCCCCAGGCTTTTTTATTTTTTGAGACAGGGTCTCTAGGTTGCCCAGCTTGGGCTGGAATTTATGATCCTCCTGCCTCAGCCTCCTAAGTGCTGTGTTTACAGGAGCACACTACCATGCCTGGTTTCCCATTTGCTAATTTCATCTTTAAAATTTGCTTCTAATATCAATTTCTCTTCTAGTTATGGGGGAAAAATGTGTATTTGTATTTTCCTTCTAGATATGCATGGTAATTTTTGATTGGATACAGAACATTCTGAGTTATATTTTGGGGGTGTTTAATTTTGTCTTCCCTTTAAATGCATTCAGATTGTTTGGGTACTTGCTACTTGAACTCGGTTACATCCACTTTGTTTGTTGTTTCGAAGATGGTTTAAGCTCTGTTAGTGTGGGCTGTGAATAGCCTCTTGTCCAGGGGCAATTTGGACTGCACTAAATAGGGATTCTCCAGGCGCCGCAACCCCTACCCCGTACCTTTTGAGGCAGGTCTGTCTTTTCTGGTGGCAGAGCACGAACACTGACTGACTTCCCAGCCCTGTCTGAGCAGCTTGTGGCCCGTTTCTATAGTGGTATAGTTACTCTTCCACGATCGAATCATTTTGTAAACAGACTGGGGTGGGATGTGGCTGCCAGACGCTGAGTGCCAGCCTCCTTGGCCTCAGCTGCCCAGCTGCCCTGCGGGACCTTACGCTCTCGTTCACTACTCCCTGCTTTTCTGTGACCTGGAAAATGGTGTAGGCAGTGAGTTGGAGCTGACGTAGCTTCCGCCTCATTGGCTTGTCTGCACTATCTCCTCTAGTTTTCTCTGATTGTTATGGAGGTAGACGAAATTCATTGTATTACTCTGCCAGTGCTGGTGTGGATTCTGAATTAATCATTTGCATCCTTATTGCCCCCTGCAGTTATCTGAATATAAGTTAATGGATTTCATGTTGTTTTACCACTAAATATTTTAAAATGCACTTTTAAAAATTAAGAACCTTTTGCCTGAAGAAAAGTGATAAACATTTCTTAGTATTGCCTGAGTTTGTAGTTTACCTGTGGTTGTTTCCAAATCTTTCTTTCTTTCTTAATTGGGTTTAAATTAATTTTGTGTTAGGAGTTGACCTCTGACCTCTAGCCTCAGACCTTTTTTATTTAGAGACAGTTTCACTGAGTTGCTTAGGCATGGACTCAAGTTTGGAATGGTTCTGCCTTAGGCTTCCATGTGCTAAGATAACTGGCATGTCCTCCAGTGCTCTGCTTCAGAATAAAACATTTTTTGTTGTTTTTTCATGATTTTTGCTGTGACGTGTTTATGCAGAATTTGTGAGGCTGAGCGAAGCTCCTGTGCCCAGGTGTGACTCAGAGGGGTGACTTCCTTTCCCCTCCAAGTTGCGTTTAAGTGGCTGCTTATTTTGTGTTTTGCTTCCTATTTGCAGGTGTGGGATCGTGATCGTCATCTGTAGCCTTGCGTTCCGGGGTTCTGTCTTCTCCGGAGAGTTTTAGGAAGTGGCGCTGGGGCTCAGTGGGTCAGGGAGTTGGCACTGCAGTGCCCCATTGGAGCAGTGGCGCCCTGTGGGTAACTTCTGTCTGTTAAACCCGGTATTGAATTCTTTCTGTTGACAAATAAGAAAGTGAGCCTTGTGACTTGCACTCTTTTCTAGTTTCTGTAGTGTACGTACTCGCGCAAGTGGTTTCAGGCTTGCAGTGCTATGCTTGGCCCGGGCTGGCGAGCCTGACTCAGCTAGTGGAATGGGGGTTCACCCTGCACAGCCGTGTGTGTGTCAGGCAACAGCAGGCCACATTTATGCGCGTTCATTGTGCGGTAATAGGAACTGAGCACAGGGCGCCCTGAGGGACATCTCCAGCCCTTTTAGTCCTGTAGTTTGGGGCAGGGTATGGGGCAGGGTATTGCCAGATTGCATCGGCAGCCTGTATCCTCCACCCCAGCGTCCTGAGTAGCTGAGATGCATGCTACCGGCTCCAAGCTGCTCTTCTTTTTTCGTTTTTATCGGGTACCAGGAATCGAAATCACGACTGCACACTTGCAAGGCAGGCACTTATGCCACTGAGCTAAATCCCCAGCCCCCCAAGCTGCTCTTCGTTGAGCGTTTTAACCCTCTTTTCCCTCTGCATTAAGCGTTGGGGTAGAGAACCCACTGAATAAATTTGAGTGTACCACCCTAATGTCAGTTTTCACATTACTGAGATCATATAAATACCTCTATTAGGCCTACTTAGCAGAAACATTCCTAGGCCACTCGTGGAAGACGATGGTGATGAGTTGAGCTTTGTGACTGTACGTTCCTGTAAGTATGCTTAGCTTTCCCGGCTAAATTGCGTGTATCATCTCTCGTCTCCGCTGCAGAGATCTGGAAAATCCTTACGGCAGGTTCTTTGCCAGTGGAAGTGAACATTATGTTGCTGTATAAGATGCCTTTGTGTGTGGGACAAAGAAAAGCTGACTTTGTTTAGTAACTCTCTGGCCCTTGTAAATAGTCAAGCGTTTGTCACTTGGGCTTCAGGGGAGCAGCACCGCGGGTTCCTGTTGTAAGCTTTCAGCAATGGCAGAATTCATCCGCCTTCACTGCTGTTTTGGTGCAAGCAGCAGCAGCTCGGCAAAGCCCAGTGGTGCTGCCGCCCCTCACAAGTCTGGGGAGGAATCTGGCTCATGAATGGGGCTGAGGCAACACAGCGTTTGGCCTTCACAAGGAAGGGAGCTCGCAGTGGTTCTTAGACTGCAGCTTCTTCATTCTTGATGATTTTTTTTTGTTTTTGGTGGTACTGGGCATTGAACCCTGGGTCTTTGCCCTGAGCTACAGCCACAACCCTTTAAGTTGCTCAGGCTGGGCTTGAACTTCTAATGCTCCTGCCTCAGCCTCCCAGACTACTGGGATTTACACGGTATGCAACACTGTGCCTGGCTTAATTTCTGATCTTTTCTCTTATCTAAGTATTTTTTAAAAATCCAAGTATAGACCAGAGATTTAGCACAGTGGCATAAGCACTTGCCTGGCAAGTGTGAGATTGTGAGTTCAATCCCTGGTACAAAAAAAAAAAAAAAAAAAAAAAGTCCAAGTATAAGCTTAAAAATACTCTAAAGGAATGTGAAAAATAGATCAGGAGATATATCAGTCAATCTATCTATCTATCTATCTATCTATCTATGTTTATGTAGACCAGGCTAGCCTTCAATTCAAAATCTTTCTGCCTCAGCCTTGAGTGTTGAGATTACAGACATATGCCAGCACTCTTGACTATGAAACTATGGTGTTTTTTAACCAGGTATGTTGATGGATACCTGTAATTCCTGATGTCTGGAAGGCTGAGGGAGGAAAATCTCAGGTTACAGCCTAGCCTGGTCAATTTGGCAATTTAGATTGTCTCTAAAAAAAAAAGGGTCTGGCGATTTAGTGCAGTGTGAATGCCTTGAATTTATTCTCAGCACCAAAACCAAACCAAAAGAAACCACCCCATAAAAAACACAAACCCAGATGGGGATTTAGCTCAGAGACATAAGCACCTGCCTGACAAGTGCTAGGTCATGAGTTTGATCCCTGGTACCAAAGAAAGAAAGAAACCACAAACTCTGTCATGATGTTTTTGATGGAAAAGTACCAGATAGAATTAAAGACAGATTGTACCTTGCAGAATAGAAGACAGAAGCTAGAAGACATAGTAATAGAAGTTACTCAACATGAGAGAAAAAAGATACTTAAGAAAGATGAAAAGACCATTAGTGTGTTACTTTGAGTGGATTAATGTATTTATAATTGGAATCCTTGAAGAGGAGATAGTAAGGAAGCCAAGAAAAATTTTTGGGAATTTGAAGGAATGATAACAGAAAAAGCCCTGTAAGCACACAGATTCAAGTTGTTCACAGAAACCACAGCGCAAAAATATGATCACACCAGTCAGTAATCAAGAGGAAGGTTTTAAAAGCCATCCAGGAGGAGGAGAGGTTGTATTCTGAGGAGCAGAAATGACAGTTGGTTTATTGTTGGGAGGGTACGGATGAAATCGTGCTGGAGCAACTCTTTGAGAGCCTAATGACAAAAAGCTAGCCCTGTCAACCTAGAATCTGATCCCAGTAAAAATACTTTCAAAAGCAATGATAAAAGAAAGACATTTTCTGACATAAAAAGCTGGGAAAAAATATCCCCAGTGGAATAAATGTTGGAGGAAGTCAACCAGATGGAAAGGGAATGGCACCCGGTGGAGGCAGCAAGTGTGTGTCTGCCCAAGAGGCGAGGAGCCTGGAAGTGAGGTCTGTGTGTGGCTCTGTTCTTCTTAGATCCCTTTGAAAGACAGTTGTCTGTTTAAAACACACCGTATACTGTTGGGGTGATAAGCAGAATGTACCATGGACCAGAAGTATGTCAATGTCAGGTTCTGTGTCTCTTCTTAGGATAGCTTGGGGCCACAAGTTACAGATTCAGAATGTTTGCTGCTTTTGGAATATTTATATACACAAAATGAGATGCTTGGCAATGAGACCCAAGCTAAAGCTTAAGCTTCTGTTTTATACATTTTACATACGTGGCCCAGAGGTGATTTGATACCGGTTTTAATGCCTGTGGTTTTTTTCCCCACTCCTTGTCCTGGATTTGAGCCTGGAGCCTTTGCATTGAGCTTACCAGCTCGCTCTTGTATTTTAACTCATCCTACGACATCAGATGAGAAATACTGTTGACCAACTTGACCTCATTGACATTTATAAGCCATCCCACCAGTACGAGCAGAGGTGGAGATTTTGTCAGGAGACCCCGCTCCTGACAAAAGTGGGGTATACTTAGTTCCTTTCTAGCAAATGCGACACCTGTATTTGTTCAGAGAGAACTTCTGCGTCGGAAGAGAAACCTCAGTGTGTGTGAGAGAATTGCACTGTTTTCAGATGCACTTGAAAAATCCCGAGCATTTGGGAACAGACCGCTGATCTTACTGTTGTTACTGCGGAGGGAACCTAGGCCTTTGCACCGAGCTAATCCCCAGCTCTTTGCAGTATTTAGAGACAGGATCTTAGGAAGTTACTCAGGTGGATTTTAAATTCTGGATCTTCCTGTGTGCTCTGCCACACCTAGTTTAAACAACAGACTTCTGAACAGCACATGCATCAAAGAAGAAATCAAAAGGGACGGCGAAAGTACACCATGCAGAGTGAAAATAGAAACGTTACAGAATTCGTGAGTTGCTGCTAACAGCACTCGGAGAACATTTATAGTGTGCTAAATGCTTCGAATTGAAGTTCACCCAAGAAGAAATGTATGCCGTGAATAGCTTTTAATCTATTTATGAAGCTGAAATTGTAGTGAGAAATCTTTCACAAAGAAAACTCGAGGCTAAGATGGCGTCACTGGTAATTTTACCAAATGATCAGGAGGAAATATCAGTTCCACATAAACTTGTCCAGAGAACTAAAGTGATAATTCTTCTCATCCCCTCCCCTTTTTTTTTTAAACTGAGTGCTCAAACTTGACAGAGATAATACAAGAAAACTACAAGTCAGTATTTATCAAAGATGTGGACAACAAGAATTCTAAATAGCTGGGTGTGATGATGCATATTGGTAATCCTGGCTCGTTAGGAAACAGAGGCAGGAGGATTTCAATTTTGAAGCCCATCTGGGCAACATAGCAAGAATGTGTCAAAAACAACTCCAAAAAGCTGAACAGAGGCCAAGGTTTTAGCTCAATGGTGTAAAGCGCCTGCTTGGCAAACGCAAGGTCATGAGTTTGAGCCCTGGGCCAAAAAAAAAAAAGCTGAACAGAATTGCAGTACATTGAACCTGATGATATCTAATGGACTTGATCTCAGAAATGCAAGGTTTGTTTAACATTCAAAAATCAGTTTAATTCATCATACTGAAAAGTTAACAAGGAAAACACTAAGGTTATCTTTCTTTTCTCCCCCCCGCTTTTTTTTTTGGTGCTAGGGATTGAACCCAGGATTTTGAGCACAGCAATCCAGTGCCTTAACACTGAGCAGCATTCCCATCCCCTCTCAAAATTTTTATTTTGAGGCAGGGTCTCCATAAGTTCCCAAGGGTGTCCTCCAACTTGAGACCCTCCTGTCTCAGTGTCTCAGAGCTGCTAGAAGTATAGGTATGTGCTACCACACTCAAGATTATTTTAGTAGATCCAGAAAGAACAAATGACAATCACCATCTTATCCTGACAGTTTTTATCAGCAAAGTGTAATAAAAGTGAACTTCTGCATCTAAGATAAGCCTGCTGCTAATGTCCAAACTTGTGTGTGTGATTGAAATTGCCATAATAGTGATACACTCGAGAAAAGCCAGGCACGGTGGTGCACAGCAGTAGTCCCAGCACTGGGCAGGCTGAGGCAGAAGCATTGCAGCTTAGCAAGCACATGGATAGCTCAGTGAGACCATCTCAGAGTCAGCTAAGTCCTGGAGACCTCCTGGGTAGATTCCCAGTCTTGTACCTACAGACAAAATGAGTACAAAGAGAGAATAATATTTATGAGGACTTCATAATAATTAGTGTGAGACTAATGAGACGGTTGTCCAATACCTATTGATAGATATTGAATATTTATGGACTTGTACCAGAGCTAAAAGAGGTCTTTAGGATAATGCTATCTTAAGACCAGTTGTATGTTGCACACCTGTAATCTCAGCACTCAAGAGACTGAAACAGGAGGATCTTCAGTTTCAGACCAGCTTGAGCTACGTGGCAATATCTCACACCAAAAAAGAAAAAGTATTAATTTAAATTGTTGTCTGTTTTTTATAGGTCAGTATGGAAATCCTCTAAACAAATATATTAGACATTATGAAGGATTATCTTATAATGTGGATTCATTACACCAAAGGCACCAGCGTGCCAAGAGAGCAGTCTCGCACGAGGACCAGTTTTTACGGCTAGATTTCCATGCCCTCGGAAGGTGAGTATGATGATGGCAGACTATGGCGGAAACTCCCCTAGAGTCTGTGTTGAAGAAGAGACTTGTACTTCTTTTCTCTAATGAAAATGTCCCCGTTTGGAAATTCAGCCTCCACTAGAATTTGGTGCACACATTAAAAATGTTTTTAAAAAATAGATTGCCTGGTTACATTTTTACGGGAACAGTCAATTTCAGTGTTTTTGAATGTGTGATTGAGGTCTTCTTAAGTCTTTAAAGAAGAGTGTTCACAGTTTCCCGGCACGTCTTGTATGTTCATGGCCAGTGTGTCTTCCAGTGCCAGCAGAAAGGTAACTAGTCCTGTGCCACTGAGTAAGTCATTTCATTTCTCCTGTCTGTTTTGTCAGCCCCTGGTGGACAGGTTCTGCCTTTCTGTTGTGAAAGCAGAGCTGAGGCAGCTACGGTTCTTGGTGCCTATTGAAGTCTCTGCGCTCCCCTGTGCCTTCTCATTAACCTTTCAGCACCCAGACCAAGCAAATCTCTGTGTGTCTAAGGAAGGTAGGCCAAGGCGCAAGTAACTCACATAGCAGATTGGAATATAACCTGACTGACTCAGAACCCTGCTTTTTGTTTGTTTTTCATCTTTATCTGCCAGGGGTAGTCATCTGTGAAATCCTTGTGATCCTTGCTATTCCTTTTTTCTTGCTGCTGTAATTGTTCTGTGGCTCCTTTGAGCTGGGCGTGGTGATGCATGCGTGTAATTATAGCCCGTAGGAGACTGAGGAAGGAGGACCACAAATTTGAGCCTACTCTGGACAATTTAATGACTTAGGAACCTTCAAAATAAAAATAAAACCAGGGCTGAGACACAGATCTGTGCGAAGGCCCAGTATTTAGACCCTAGTATTGAAAACAAAGCAAAAACTCAGAACAGTTTATTTGTTCCTAGTCTGCTGGTGTTGCCTAGATTGAGACCTCTGTGTTAATTCACTTTCCAGTAAGTTTCCCAGCTTCTGCGATTCAGGATTAAAACTGTTCTGCAAGGTGGCTCTTCCCTAAATGTTTTTAGTTTTTTTTTTTTTTTTGTACCAGGGATCAAACTCATGACCTCAAGTTTGCCATGCAGGCACTTACTAAGCTAAATCCCCAGCCCAATGCTTTTAGTTTTTTAGTTTTTTGAGGTAGTGTCTTGTGTAGTTCAAGTTGGCCTTGAATTCTCAGTGAGCCTCCTGCCTCAGCCTCCTGAGTATTGGGAATAAAAATAAATACACCTTGCCTGGTGCTTCCTTTTTTTAAAAAGTTTTTTTGGTAGTGTTGGAGATCAAAACTTGGACCTTTTGAATACTGGGCAAGTTTTTTTGCTAGTGAGCTACACCCCAACCCCTTAGCAGTTCGTAATCATGAAGTAGCTGGTCAACTTATTTATTGTGTTATAAGATACAGGATTTTCATATTGGTTAGAAAATTTGTTTTAGGGGCTGGGGATTTAGCTCAGTGGCATAAGCACCTGCCTTACAGGCAGGCAGTTGTGAGTTCAATCCCCGGTACCGATAAAAAGGAAAAAGACAAAAAAGAAAATTTGTTTTCTTTCAATACTTACGTTACTGGGCAGCTCTTTCTAAAAGTGGCTTATGAAATAAATGTTACTGGGTTTTAGGTTGCTGGTCTGCCCTTCTGCAGTTGGAGTTCAGCTTCTGCTTGTCTCAAGCAAACAACTGAATAAAACGAGTGAAGTAACAGTTCAAAAAGTTTTTGAAATAACTTGAAAAAGTCGAAGTGAAGAGAGAGGAAGAAACTGGCTCAGCAAAGAGAGCTTGGGTAGAGCAGAAAGGAAAAGGCGCACTTTGGAGGAAGAAGAAGCTGCTGTGAGGAGAGCTGCTGTGGCAGCTCTTCACGGCATGGTGGCCTTTTGGTCCAGACCTGGAGGAGTCCGTGAGAGAGAGCTTGTACATGGGTCCCGAGAGGCGCACTGAGGTCTCACACCCCAGGCTGATGCTAGGTCTAGGCCCTCTTTCCAAAGGGTCGCCTACTGAGGACCACCACATGGCTTTAGGAACTGGTCTTGCCTGTGTTAAGAGGTTGTCACCCAGTTCCCCAGCCAGCTTTACCATGCCCTACTCTCCTGTCTTCTGTATGTTCATGTAAATATGTATTATGCACCACCCAGTGACTGTATGCACTTATTTTTGGGGTGGTAGTGGGGGTTGAACCCAGGTCCTTGAGCATGCTAGACAATCGTTATTGAGCTACAGCCTTAGCCCATACTTATTGTAATTTTTTTTTTTTTGGTCTTTTTTTTTTGTCTTTTTCCTTTTTATCGGTACCAGGGATTGAACTCACGACTTCCTGCTTGCAAGGCAGGCGCTTATGCCGCTGAGCTAAACCTCCAGCCCCTTTTTTGGTCTTTTTTAAGACAGGGTCTCGCTATGCAGTTAAGGCTGGCCTGTGCACTCGCTTTGTAGCCTAGAGACTGGTCTCAAACTCACAACAATTCTCCTACCTCAGCCTCCTGAGTAAATTACATGCTGTATCCTGCAACCAGCTTGGATCCCTGGTTTAACTGTCATGGATATGTACTGTGAACGTGCTGTCATTTCATGAAGAATTCTGTTTGTAATTTTTGTAAGACGCAGTTGAAATATGGAGCCTTGGTTCTGTATAATATTTTGTGGGTTAGTTTGGAAGTGTCTTAGGTTTACGTTATTTCATGAGTTGGGTAGCAAAAACTTTTAACTCTATAGGAGGATTAGCAGAGTTGAGAAGCACAGTTAAGAATCCAGGAAGCCAAAGAATGCCTGCTCATCAATTTCAGTTGTGTAAATAAGCTGCTGTTATGGATGTAGAAAAATAGGAATTTTAAAGATAGTGTTTTTTGGTAGTTAAATTTTTCCCAACAAAATTTGAGCAAAAATTTTCATAGGGGAAGAATGTTAATTTACTGCCTACTTTGTGTCACATACAGTGTAGCTACTTCATCCCAGTAATGGGTATTGTAGGACTAGTGTATTTCATTCAGCCTAATCCTCTCTAATAAACAGAAATTAAAATCCTAGTGAATAGTTTTTAAAGGCATCTGAACCACTGGCTGGGAAGAAGTGGTTCCCAGGGTGGTCGGGCACAGCAGTGATACCTGCAATGCTGGCACCCAGAGGCTCAGGGTTCTCGGCAGCCTGGGCTGTGTCCATGTTACTTTTACCTGACCAAACACACTTGAAGGTGGAGTGTATACTGGAAACTATCATCGCTGGAGTTGTGCTGCTTTTTCTTGTGCTGCGGAGATTGCATCCAGGGCCTTGTACACGTGAGGCCGGTTCAGAAAGTGCTCCATCTCTACCAGTGACTTTATTTTTTTATTTTTTTTTATTTTATTTAAAGGAAAAAGAGAAAAAAACAAAACAAAACAAAGTGGTGTAAGGGTACAAGTAATACAGAACTACAAAAAAAAAACAGTCAGAAATCACCAGTTAATAGATTACATATTATCATCTTAGAGATTCTACCAGTGACTTTAACAGAAGCATCCTTTTCTTTTTTTTCTTTCTTTCTTTCTTCTTCTTCTTCTTTTTTTTTTTTTTTTTTTTTTTTTTTTTTTTTTTACCCACTTTCTTGAAACACTGATCCCGTATCTGGAAGAAAGAGAAATGAATTTAAAAAAACCCAAAAAAACCTTGAAGTGAATTTTCCTTTCTGCTTTGAAGCAAAAACCAGAGTATAAAAGTGTTTTTCCAACTCCAATTCTGAGTCAAGCATTCTTGAATCAGTAGCATGATCAGATGTTGAATGTGATTGTGTCCAGGGTCAGTGACATGGAGGGTGATTGTCAAAAGTTAGGCATGTGCAAGCTGTGTGTATTGGTCCATGCTTGTAGTCACAGCAGTCTGCTAGGCTGAGGCAGGAAGACTGTAGGTTGGAGCTGAGACCATCACAATATTAAAAATACTTAAATTTTTTTTTTTTTGTCTTTTTCGTTTTTATTGGTACCAGAGATCGAACTCACGACTGCCTGCTTGTAAGGCAGGCGCTTATGCCGCTGAGCTAAATCCCCAGCCCCACAATATTAAAAATAAAAGAGTGGAGAATGTAGCTGTGTGGAAGTCCCTAAGTTCAATTTCCTGTAGATTTTAAAAAAAAGACATAGAAATTCTTGTCCATTTTTTCCCTTTAAGTTATATTTCACGTTAGATATTGCATGTGCATTTAGACCTTTTGTGAGATAAGTAACCCATCAGATTTAATGCTGATGTACCTTTTCTGTTTAAGTGATTAAGCTTAATGTAGGGTTAAGGAACAGAAAGAGTCTTAACTCACTAAGCATTACTTACATGTCCGTCATATTTCATTATACCATGACATTTTATAGTAACTGTTGAATGAATGTGTCTCGTTTATTGATTTATTATAATATGCTTGTCTGAATAATTTTATCAAGCCTTAGTGAAGTTTTGTATGGAAGGACGATGTTTTAGCAGTTTCTTTGGTAATTACATAGACAGTTCCCTTTCAAAATCACTTCTGCATACCGATTCCTTGTCTATTTCTGGTGGCTAACAAGTATTTTCGATACTTGTATGTAGGAATAATGTTAAGATTTTATTTTGAGTACAGCTCTGAAGTCTTAAGTTGTAATCACTCTGTGCTAGTAAATTCCAAACAGCCTATACAGATCAGTCTCAGTTATAATGGGGTGGGAGAAGTCCTGTGTCAGGTGGCAGCAGCATCATCAGTGTTGTCACTGCTTTTGCATTGCTGGGGGTGGAATGCAGGCACTCCACCCCTGAGCTGTACCCCTAGTCCCTTCTCACATTTTTATTATTTATCTTTTTTCTTTTTCACATTTTAAAAATTCCTTCTTGTCTCCCATGGCCAGCCTGCCTTTCTTTCTTCCTTCCTTTCTTTGCTTTGTCAGTTGGTTATCAGATTACCAGGCTTCACTTTGGCAGTTCGCTCATGTGCCAAACAGCCTTGGTCATTTTCACCCACCCGTTACCCCTTGTCCTGCCCTCCCTTCTTGTGTCACACAAGGGGAGGCTTCAATGTGCGAAACTGTCCCGACACCTGCTCTATCTGCCTGTATTGTCTTCCTCTGGCCCAGTCATGGTCCCTCTTCTGCTTCCTCATCATCTGTTTTAGATACTGGGGGGGAGCATTTGATGTTTGTCTGAGGCCAGCTTGTGTCACTCATGGTGCCCCAGATCCATCCATTTGCTTGCACATGACAGAGTTTCATTCTTCCTTGTGGCTACGTAATACTCCATTGCGTATACATGTCACATTTTCTTTACCCTTGCGTTGGTTGATGGAAACCCAACCTGGATGCATGTCTTGGCTGTTGTGAATTGTACTGTAAAAAACACTGGTGCACAGTCATCCAGTAGTATGGCGATTTCAACTTGTGGTGTATAGACCTAGCAGTGGTATCGAGGGTAATTGTTTTTCAGGCAATCTTCCTCTGTTATTTCATGAGGCTGTACAGATGTACATTTCCACCAGCAGGGCAGAGGGCTTCTTCATCCCTGTCCCCACTGGTCCTCATCAGCACTTACTGTTTTTTGTGTTCTTGAGGATAGACATTCTGCTGGGGCAAAGTGGAATCTCATTGTAGTCTTGCTTTGCATTTCCTGCTTTTTACTTCTTTTGAGAGCAGGTCTTGCTGTGTTTCCCAGGCTGACCTTGAAGTTGTGATCTTTCTGCCTCAGCCTCCTGGTAGTTGGAATGATTGCTGTGTGCTACCACGTTTGCAGGGCACAGTGACTACATTTACTGCAGGGTTGGAGCATGTGCATGGCACATCTTCTTACCTGCACTTCCCTGTCCTCTCCACCCTCGAGCTAAAGGAACTCTCAACCATAGGAACTTGAGCCCTCTTTCTGTGTTCTGTTGATTGAATGAATGAATGTATGTCCTTTAGCTTTAAGTTTATTTAAACCGTAGAAGACGTTTCTGTAGTTTTAGTGTGCCGTAATTTCCAACCCTTTCACCATTTCATGCGTTTATCAACTATCTGTCCTGTGCTTGGCAGGCTGTCACTAGCAGTAGCTGCGCAGGACAGGCCCTGGTTGGTGTGGAGTTCGTGGGTTCTGGGGAGGGTCAGGTCTGGGGTCCGGAAGGCGCAGCTTACATTGGTGGTAGGAAAGGGTGCTCTGAAGGGTGCCACGGAATGGAGGAGGGCCTGGCTCAGGCGGGAAGGGTGCCTTTAGGAATTGACAGGTCAGTGGGTGACTAGAGAAGCAGGAGTGAGTAGGGGGGCAAATGGTGGCCGAAAAGAGGAAGCGTGCTCTGGACACAGGAAACAGCAGGTGCAGAGATACTGAGACCAGAAGTGGCATGTTCTTGGAATTGGAATTTCAGTGTGACTGGCACTTAAAATGTGAGGAAGAAAGCTTTTGAAAGTTATTATTTATATTGATTGATTGATTGCTTGGGGGAGTAGTTTTAAACAAGGCAGGACAGGTGTGTGTGAGCACGTCTCAGAGTGCAGGTTCATCATAGTGACCATTTCTACTTGGACATCTAGGGTTAATGGGAACTTTGAGGCTGCGAAAGTAGACACTTGGGAGGATAGGAAGTAGCCACACTGAGGCCACTCAGGGCCTATGTCCTAGTCCCCGGGGGCTTGGGGCTTGGATTAAGATGGTATTGGAGACCATGAAGGAGTTATTGGATTTGAGAGGGATTTTGAAGGTGGGATGATTGGACTTGTTGACATGCCAAGGTAGAAAGAAGGAGACCGATTTCTGGCTTGAGCAGCTAGGTGGTTACTGGAGTCGTTTTCTGAGATAGGGAATCAGTTTAAAAATATCACACTACTGGCTGGATATGGTAGTATATGCCTATAATCCCAGCACTCAGGAGACTGAGGCAAGAAGATTGCTGCAAGTGCAAGGTCAGCCTGGGCTTTCGTAGTAGGTTCAGTATCAACCTGAATTACATAGTCTGAGACCCTATCTGAAAAATAAAACCAAACCAAAGCAAAACATTCTCCTGTTGAGCTTTCATTAATGTTAATAAAATAATATAGCGCCAGCCACACCCCTGTGTGCCAGGGGCTACCTTTGGGGAAGTCTCTGTGTAGCTGTGCAGGTCCAAAAAAGCCTGCCTTGCACCATACCACCTCCTTTGGAACCCAGGTTTGGAGAAACCCAGGAGCCTGGCCAATCCCTCTACACCACCGATGGGCAGCCAACACAAGAAGTGGCTGGGCCCCACAACTCGTTCATCTGGAGGAGCCCAGGAAAATGTTAAAATGAAGGAACAAAATGCAATCTCAGACCTCCAGCCCACACAGAACAAGGGCAGGAAACGTGGGCATGGAAGAAATTGGAAGTTGTACACCTGAAATGATAGCAACTGAAATCAAGCAACAATTTCATGAGGCTGTAAACGAAACCAGATCAGGAAGTATCCAGCCCCTTCCTGTGAGCCAGCACCAATTGTGGCCATGGGGAGAACAAGAAGCCAACCTCTTCCTGTGAATCTGCACTAGTCACAGACTGCAGGGAGAATAAGAAGCCAACCTCTTCTGGTGAGCAGGCTGAGAGACAAGAAGAGCCAAGGGTTCATGCCCTTCCGGAGCCCTGACCCTCTAGCAACAGACTGATCGGAAGAAATACAGGCTAAGATGATAGCTACTGAAGTAAAAAAACAATGCTTGTAGTGTTTAGTGTTTGACTTTGCAGCCTAAAGCTAGTAGTCTAGTATCTATTTAGAGAATAACAATATGCAATATAGCAACTATGGAAGATCTCCTTCTGAAGGTAAAGCCATTGTTAACTCCCTATTATCTTGTTTTAAAGTCCTGTATGGTTTTCATTGTTTTATTTGGCTTTATTCTGTTTTGTTTTGAGTTTATTATATCTGATGGTGTGGGCAGCTATTTCAAAGATAACAAGATACATTATGGTAGCCATTGTAGATTTCCTGTTATCTTGTTTTGAAGTCCTGTGTCATTTTTCATTGTTTTGTTTTGATTAGTGTTATTCTGTTCAGTTTTGATTTTATTGTGTCTGGTCATGTGGGCAGTTATTTTGAAAATACCAAGAGGCATTGTGGTAACCATTGTTGATTTCTTATTACCTGGTTTTGAAATCCTACGTAACTTTCACTGTTTTGTTTTGAATGGCTTTATTCTGTTTTATTTTGCTTGGTTTTATTTTCTTTTAAAGGGAAAAAAAGAAAGCAGCAGAAATAATATCTCAGGTAAAAGAAGAAAATTACAAACATAATGAAAGAATTGCTGAGCATGTCTAAATACATAGATTAAAAAAAGGAACATAGGAAAATGAGGGAAATCTTGAAGGAACAATATAGGAAAGAATTAGAATGCATGAAACATTCGAAGATATCCGGGAAATTAAAAACTCCATTGAAAACTGACAAAACCACTTGAACAAAATTGAAGATAGACTTTCAGACCTTAAAGACAGGATTACATCATGCAAGGAAAGATCTCTTAATAACATGGAGTCAGGAAATAATTCTACAGCTGCAAGATAACACAAAGAAAAATAATTTGAGAATGATAAGTGTCAGTGAAAAAAGCAGGAGCCAACATAAATGACATAAAAAGACTATTTACAGAAATGGCAGAAAACTTTGCAAGCATGGGAAAAGGACATGACATACAGAGAAATGGGGGGTATCTTAGAACTCCAACCTGCCATAACCAAAGTAAATCCACACCCAGACACATAATAATCAAGATCCCAGAAATTTATCACAAGAAGAAAATATCAAAGGCTGTTAGAGAAAACAAATCACCAATAAGGGAAAACCCATCAGAATCGCAGCAAACTTCTCAACACAAACCATCAACTCAAGAAGAGCTTGCAGTGAAGTGTTTCAAGCCTTAAAAGAAAATAACATCCAACTCAGATTTATGTACCCTGAAAAACTATCTTTCAAAATTAATGGAGAAATAAGATTCTTCCATGACAAAAAACAGCTGAAGAAATTCATGACTACCAAGCCAGCCCTCCACAGAGATAAAAATGACCACAATTTAAAGAACAAGAACAAAAAAGAGTTACCAAGCAAGGCAAGCAATTAAACAGAGGGGAAAAATGGGGAACTAGCAGGAGGAAAACATGACAAAATCAGATTAAAATCACATCAGTCATAACCATTAATGTAGATGGCCTCAATTCATGAATAAAAAAACAGGGAGCATGGATCAAGAAATGAGCTATCAGCGTGCTGTATATGTAAACTCATTTAACTCAAAAGGAAGTTCATAGACTGACAGTCCAAGGAAAGAATGATGCTCTATGTGAGAGAAGTCCAGAAAAAGGCAGAAGTGCCTTGCCACCAACAACAGAATGGATAAAGTATGGTATTTCTGTGCTCAGCTGTAAAGAAGGATAATCTCCAGGCTCTTGGAGGTAAATGGATGCAACTGGAAATCATGCTCAGGGGTGAAATGGTTCACCCAAGGTGAGCATCGTGCTGTCTGCCTAGTATAAAAAATGGAGGGAGTTAGTGGGATCCACAATGTACAATAGATTTTGGGAAAGTGAAAGGGGAGGAAATGGCTAAAAAGAGAGGAAACAGCAGATGGGGGACAGGAGAAAAGGGAAGGAAGGAAAAGATTATATGTGTGTGTGTGTGTGTGTGTGTACAGATGATTATACTACTTATGTTAGCCCAACAAAAAGAATGGTCTGTGCTCTCATGAATATTCTGCTAATCTGAACAACCACTGTTTTTTTTTTTTTTTTGGTGCCAGGGATCAAACTCAATAACCTACACTTGGCAGACTGGTGCTTACTGCAAAGCTAAATCCCCCCTCACTTAAAAACCACTTTGAAGACAACAATGTGCAACATACTAACTATTGTTAGTCCCTTATTTTGTTTTGAAATTCTGTATTGCCTTTTTAACTCTTTTCTTTTTTCGTTTTAAAATAAAACAGTCACATTTAAGAGTAAAGAGTTTGTTGTTTTAAAATTTTTTTTTTTGAGACAAGATTTTGCTGTGCATTTCAGGCTGGCCTTACACTCACTTTGTAACCCACACTGGCCTTGAACTTACTTTGTAGCCCACTGTGGCCTTGAACTGCAGCAATCCCCCAGGTGTGTGCCACCAAGCCCAGCTTTTTGTTTTTTTTAAACAGGTTCCCTCTATGTAGTTCAGGCTGGCCTTAAACTCACTATGTAGCCCAGTCTGGCGATGAATTCCTGGCGATGAATTCCTAGCGATTCTCCTGCCTCAGTTTCTTTAGTGCTGGGATTACAGAGGTGTACCACTGTGCCTGGCAAAGATTTTTTTATTTGAATCTCTTACTGATTCATAATAACAACCAGTATATTTTTGGGTATTTGGTTATGGGAGCATAATTTTAAGTATGGTTTGGCTAATTTTATGAAATACAAACACATTTGTCCATCACAAAATTATTCTGATTATATGACTTTTCTGTTGTTTTACTCTTAAAGATAGCTTACTTTCATAATCTGTATCTTGAGAGTCATTAGTGTTCACTGTGTTAAATTAACATTGGATAGCATTTCTGGTTTTATTTATTAAATAATTTTGGGGGGATCTTTTTTTTTGGATTTTTTTTCTTTTGCAGTACCAGGAATTGAACTCACGTTCTCGCCCTGCTAGGCAGGTGCTTATGCCACTGAGCTAAATCCCCAGCCCAGGGGGGGTCTTTTTTGAGGCAGAGTTTCACATGCAGTTCAAGCTTGCCTTGAACTCACTTTGTAGCCCAGGCTGGTCTGGAACTCAGCTGCAGTCCTCCTGCCTCAACCTCCTGAGTGCTAGGATTACAGGTGTGCCATCACTCCAGGCTGGATAGCATTTCTGAGATACAAGTGTGCGCCACTGATTTTACTTCCATAAACGACTCATTTTTCTTTCAGATGTAACCCCCTTGCACTCTGGAGTCACCCTTTTATTTTTGCCCCTCTCCAGGAGGACTGCATCTTGTCTTCCTGCAGCCAAAGCTGTAACATCCTCAGCAGGGAGCCAGGGGTGATGTTGTGGAAAAGCTGCGGGTTGGTGCATTGAAAACTTGGTTCTGATTCTGATTCTGATTCCTGATTTCATTTGTGTGATCTCAGTTAGGTTACCTTTCTCCCGATTTTTGAGATTAGTGAACTTAGGCGATTTTAATGCTTTATATGTATAGTTGACAACTAGGGATTTGAATAATTGAAGTGTCCCCCTATTCTTAAATCCTGTAATTGTTTCAGTGTTTTATATAGTAATAGTTTGCTTGCTAGTGGATTAAATAGTTGTATGAGGTTGGACAATATTTGTGGAAATCTTTTCCTCCTTAGTAGATAAAGTTAAGCAGTAGTTGTGCATGGCACACGTACCCCTGTGTTCTGTGATCAGGCTCTCAAGGCACCTGCTTCCCACCGGCTCCCCACTATGTGAGGAAGGTGAACACAGTACGATTTGTCTTATGTAGGACAAAACTGCGGACTTTAGCTCATGTTACAGTTTCGCTTTTATTTCCCTTGGTAACTCATTTCTTTACGTATATCTGCTTAATACAACTTTCCTGTCTCAGGGCCACCTCTTATGCTGGGGTCTTAAAACTGCAGAGCCTGCCTGGGCACTGTGGTACGGGTCTGTAATCCCAGCACTCAGGAGGCTGGAGCAGGAGGATCCAAGTTCAGCCCTGCCCAGGCAATTCATTGACTTAGGGAGACCCTATCTCAAAATAAAAGATAAAACAGAGCTGGTGATGTAGCTTTTTGGTAGAGTGTGAGGCCCCATGTTCAGTTTCCAAAAGGGTATGAAACAAAGAAACAAATAAAAACAGGACAGTAGAGCCCTAGAATTTCTTTTCTTTTCTTTTCTTTATTTTGGTCTTTTTCATTTTTATCGGTACCAGGGATCAAACTCACGACTGCCTGCTTGCAAGGCAGGTGCTTATGCCGCTGAGCTAAATCCCCAGCCCCAGAGCCCTAGAATTTCTATGGGAGAAGTTTCAGGTGTAGCCCCGTGGTGTAGTGCCTGTGGACTGTCTTCTCCATCCCCAAGTTTATTCCGTTTTACTCCTTTAAAGGAGCACTGGATTTCTGTGGGGTAATATGAAGTAGGACTTGCCGGTTTCCAGTGGTGAAGTAAGCTTGCTGATTGACGTGGTAATACATACTGGATGCCAGCGTTGGCAGCTGTCTTCACTTGGCTAGAGACACTCTCGGGTAACGTGAGAAAAGGGTACAGGTTCAGAGGAAATGCTTCTGGAGACGTGAGGGAGTGTAGTCACCTTAGCAATCACTAATCCAGTCTGCCCAGCTGCTCATCGCACTTAGATAAGGTAGACGCTATTATCAGTGCAGGCCTGGTATGGGTTCCTGTCCAGGACTTGGACACAGGCCCTCCCTTCCACTTCCTCTGGGCTGCCAGGTTACTTCATCAGTTCAGCCCTTCGGTCCTGCAGTGCAGTACTTTTTACCACTCTGATTTTTTCAGACCATCAGAACCATACTGTTTATTAAAACCTTCTAGGAGAAGGCAGCTTCTTTTTACTCTCTATTCTGCCTGTTTTAGCCTACGGACAAGGTGCTTGTTTATATAAAGATCCAAAGGTACATGACCTTCCAAAGAGCTCATGGAATTATATCTTAGTGTTTACTTTGTTGCTTTGCACCCAAAGTGGTTCCAGTACCTTTGCTTTGGTCTGGTTGTGTAGAGTGCTTTTCTAAAGCTTGGGAACGGAAACCAGCTGTTCCCACCAAGCATAGTTCAGTGCTCAGTGTAGGGGGCTGGGGAGTCAGTGTCATCCTGGTGTAGCTGTCATTTGTTAAGTGGGACTGCAGGCATGTGCCACAAGGCCCGGCTGGCCACTCTCCCTGTGTCTCGGTGAATTTGGTTTTCTAGGTAGTTTACATAAACAGTGTCACAGAATGTTAAAGGGTGACTTACTTCACTTACCCTAGTGCCTTGACCTGTGTACCAGCTTGTGTCTGCCTGATTTTACTCAGTCATAAGGTTTTCAGCGTCCACCCATGCTGTAACCAGTTTCTCAGTTTTATTGTTTTTAAGACTGAATAGTTTTCCTCTCTCTCTCTCTCTTTTTTTTGATACTGAAAACTGAACACACGACCTCATGCTTGCCAGACAGGCGCTGTGCTGCTGAGCTGTATCCCTGGCCTGAGTGATACTCTGTTGTATGTAGTTTCATTATTTTTCCCCCTAGAGCTGGCATTGATCTTGGGACCTTAGCAATGAGTTACATTCCCTGCCTTTCTCCACCCTTTCCTCTTACTTTCTCTCTTTCGCTCCTTTCCTTTCCTTTGCTGTCCTGTCCTGTCCTGTCGTTTTCTGAGACAGGGCCTTGCTAAGTTGTCCAGGCTGAGCTTGAACTTGCAGTCCTCCTGCCTCAGCGATTGTAGGTGTGCATCCCCACCTGACTGGACGCTGCATATTCCCTGAAGTTTTCTGACTTATGGCCTAAGAATTTAAACAAGTCAGGAATCAAGTTCTGTTTTGGGATAGTTTTTCTTACTGGAGTCTTGTTCAAAAACCAGGAAAGTGTATTATGTGGATTGTTGGCTTTCATTATGATTGTTATTTTATAGTATATTGTAAAGAATTTGTATCTTATAAAATAACAAAGGTGTGAATTATCAAACAGATGGTCATGGAAATAAAATTGGAAAATAGGATGGAATCCAATGGCTTAGCTAAATTAAGTCCAGCTCCTGATTATTCATTTGCAGCTTATTTCATAGATCATAACACACTTTAATTCAGTCTGACATCTTTTTACATTTACCTATTTTCCAGGCCGTCCTTCATTCCTTCTGTTGAGGAATGTTGTAGATGCAAATTAATTTATGTTTAATTACAAGATAAGTGAATTTGGGATATGATCAGAATTTGACAGCACACTGATAATTTAGAGCAACTTTATATGTGGTTCAGTCTAGTTAAAGTCAGCAGCGGGGTGGTGTTTCTTCTGTGTGGCAGGTTTTCTCACTCTGAAGTCAATATTGGTGTTAAGGGGCCACTTGAGTGTTCACAAGTGCTCTGTTACCAGTGAGGTGCTTATCTAGCTTGTGCTTAGACACATGATGCAAAAACTGTTGGGGTTGAATTCATGTCTGTGAAGTTCACTTCCTCTTTCTCCTATGGACTCCTAGTACTTTTATTTACAGTAGTTTATGTGTAAAGACTTTGCTGAGTAATAGGTCCTGAGTGGCTCACTCATCCCTTGGATATTTAGCGTTTGGTCTGTTTATCAAATACTCTTCTCAATATTTTTCAGATACAATAATATTGTGTGTGGTCTTTTATGAAGAGTGATGCTCATTCATACTCACATATATGGTCAAGACCAGTTGGTGGAAGTAGTTTTATAAAGACGTAATAGGCAACAAGAATTCAGGCAGAATTCTCAGTTGTCTGTTATTTTTAAGCTGGCAGAATTCCTGCTTCGAGGATGTATTAGGTTTTGTGTTGTCCCAGGTACTCAAAAGTCAGAGGTTGGATAATCACAAGTTCAAAGCCAACCTGGGGAACTTAGTGAGACAGTTCAGCATGAAGACCTAGAGGTCTTTCCGCAGAGGCCCCAGCCTCAAAAACAAAACAAAAAAACTGGAAGAGAAAAGCCCATCCTTTTGGCTTTGTTGATTGCATCCTTTAGGAAGTTGGAGTCTTAACAGCTCTAAGACCTTAAACATGAATTTCCTGAAGTCCTTGTGGGAAGCCTAGGAATGTCTGGCAGACTGCAAGGATGTCAAGACTGACATGAAATTAAAGGAAAGAGAAGACATTCTGGTGCTGTGGTGCATCTCAGCCCATCATCCTAATGGTTCAGGGATGAGTTCAAGTTCTGTAAAATCGAAGAATGGATTTTAGGAACAATGGAGGTTAAGAGCAGAATATTTTTATTGAGAGAAAGAAAGCTTCTGTCTGAGAGAGACCAGGGGTCCCAAGCGGGTTGCCAGAGATTTTATATTTTCTTGGAATTTTTATAAGAGTAAAATCATGAGGTGAGGTGAGTCTAAAGTTGGGAAAACTGGGAACTTGCACGGTAGATGGGTGTGAGGTGGAACAGAGCTATGGTCAACCAATACGTTTAATTGTCTAGGTGAAATTGACCAGTCAGGGACAAATGGGGAAGCGGGTCATGTAGCAAGCAAGCATTCTTACGGAGCAGTGACTCTTCCTATAGGGGGTTGGGATGGTGGCTCCTGTCTTCTCAAAATGATCCAGATTTCATCCCTAAGGATTATACTTAAGGGAATGTGGCCATGCCTGAGTGAACTCAGCTTCCAGCCTGAAAGACTGATTTAGAGGCCTGGACTTAAGTATTCTACCCTGAATGCCTACTGGTTAATTGCCTACTGACAAGTCCAGCTCTCAGACACTTAGTCTTCTCTTCCCCCGATGGTACCTTTTCATGGTCCCTTGAAAACCTGCCCTTTGTATTTCAACTCATTCAGATTGGACACATTTTGGTAACCTCCCTCTATACACCTGTGGCATTTCTAGGTTTCTCATGGATATCATTGAATCCAAGGCCACATCTATGAAGCCTTGGTGTGTCTCCTCTGACTTGGGCTCACAAGCAATGCAGACATAACCATATCTGTTCTGTCCCTCATAACTCTCTACTTGGATTTGTAAAACCACTTATATCAATTTAGGACCCAAAGTGAGACCTGTCTCTGAATGTGTCTAGGGGTATATGACAGAGCAATGTCTATTTCATAAGCGGTGGGGTTGTTCTGTCTCTTGATTCCTGGCTCATCGTTCACTTCCTTAAAACAATGCTCTGCTCCTTAGGGGTTGTACAGAAGAAGTGAACAAGTAAGGGCTCTGCTGCAGTGCTTGGAGTGGATGTTCTCATGGAGCTCGAGTCACTACCACCCATTGTCCTGTTCTGGAAGATGTCAGTTTCTTGTGGCCCTGTATGCCCCAGATGACCACAGAGCATCACTTCAAATGAGCAAATGATCAGGAGCTGTGTGAGAGTTAAAACCATCCTTCCCTGGATTCTGATTAGAGGGGAGGACCCCTGATCAAATAAAAATGTAGGCAAGCTCTTAGAAATGAGCCAGTCAAGGCTGGCACAGTGCGAATGCAACATGAGGTGTTGTGTTCAATTTCCAGTATCCAAAAAAATAAAACTTAATGTTTGCAGCACCTCTAACTTCCTCATGCTGAGCATATAAATAGCTGTGACTTCCTCTCCTCAGCTCAGATAGACCAAAGCAATGAACCTGGCCAAATACCATCTCTGTCAGAAATGGGCAGGTGCTGGTGTAGGTAGCTGAAATTCATCTATGTTCTAACTTTGACAGAGGAAGGATACCCTGCTGAGAGTGGTCAGGTGTGAAACAGGACTTTCCTTGTCTCTTATCTCTGTTTTCCTTTCTTCACGTTTCTCACAATAAAGTTCTTGTATGACCCGGACATGGAGAGTGGGGAGCTGCTTAGGGTCTCAGATACCCATCTCCCTTAGAGTTGATTTTTAAGCTCTTTTCTTCCCCGCAAGGTAATTCACTCTGCTGTGATTTTTAGAGCTATAATGGGCATTGAACCCCTGGGAACACTGGGAAACATACCAAGTGCCTGAAAGTGGGGAGGACTCACCCAACATTTCACCAGATTGGAAATCCAGAGCAGCTCTGTGGTTGTTTGGAGTGAAGATTCTAAAGGACATATATTGACTTTTGTCCTGACTATGGATTTTGCTTATTAGAAGGCCCCAAGTTTAGTTACCACCCCTGACCACCATGTGACTTTTTGTCTCATCGGAAGAGATTGAGATACAAAATAATTGGGGCCAGGATGATAGAATGGTTTATTTCACTTGGAAGAAACAGCACCTCCTGTTTCAGGCCTTATCTTAGAGAAACAGTTTTTATTCTCTAGAAAAATTCTAGTGTAATAACATTGAGAATGTGATGCATGACCCAATAAAGCAAAGAATACTTTTCAGGTTACAACTGAAAACTTCATACATCATTTCTGAATTTGTAACATGAACCCTGTCTAGACATTTAAACCTCCTACTCATCGAAGGAATTACAGTGTTTCCAGCAATTCAGACCACATATTCATGGCTTGGAGTGAGAATAGTTGGAAAAGCAGTATTATCTTGTACAAGAATAAAAGTAGAGCTTGGGCCTGCACCAATCTTTACCAAAGGTTGAGCAGTACACCCAGCCTTGCAGGGAATATCACCTTGGGTGGGAACATTTTTCCTGTGCCAGACTAGTGAACCTTACTTTGTTTTCAGAAATATGTGTGTCCCATTGTGTCTGGCCAGCTACACTGTCACCACAGACACTGGGACAGGGTCCTTTTGTTGTGACACCAAAGGAATGCATGTTGTTAACTGACCCAAGCTGGCTGCTGGGAGCCCACTACTAGCCATGGGAGACAAATGCCCAAAACGAAACCTGACCTTTGGGTGTCTGCAAGAGCTGCTCCATCCACTCTGTGTGTTTCATGAAAATGCAGTATAAGTAGCTCTATCAATAAGAGTGGCAGACACCATAAAGACACCTACACACCTGTCTGTGTCATATTGGGGCTAAGCTGGGCTCAGGTCTCTGCTCCCTAGTACCTAGAACTGGTCCATGGAGTTTGGTGCTTGTTTCTCTGGATATGCTTCTGCTTTGAGATGTCATAACTGCATTTCTTCCCTTATTTCCCAAACTAATAGCTGATCAATTTGTCATTCTGTATGCAAAGGAGTGGTTGACTTTGTTGTAAGCTATTTGTTTTATTTGCCCAAAGTGTTCCTGAGAGACTTACTGAGCATTCTTGAGGCGTATCTTTTTGTTTTTCCTTTTCTTCCCATTGCTCTTCTAACTTCATTTTTTTCATTCTATCATTTCTGCTTTGCTTCCATCACCATGATTCTTGTTTGATGGATGTCAGTGGTGATCCCAAAGCATAGCTGACTGGTGTCTTATAACAAAAAAAGATGGAATGGCATGTGAATGATTAGACAGTTTCATGTGTCTTTTCATCTGTTGCATGTGGCCCGTGTCTAGCGTGTCATCAGCCAAAAGTGTTTAGTACCAAAATGAGGATTTCTGCAAAGTTCAAACTATTCATGTAAACCTCTCATAAGAAAAGAAGTCAAAGGTGGATTTACATCAGGACAATCTGGTTGCTGGGCATAAATGGCAAGACACAGGGATGTGTGTATGTGGTCTGCTGGTCTCCACCCCTCTTTATTGAAGAAATTGCTAACACTGCCTTGTGAGTACTTTGGCTTCTCCCTTTCCCCAACTCCTCTGCTCCATGGAAAAGCTATGACATTTGGAAACTCGGGAGCACAGTGTGTTGTGAACTTTCTTGTCTTTTCCTACTACATTTCTTGTATTGGGCTGCATAGGACAACCATACTAGGCCACCATGAGCATTACCAGCCTGATCAAATTTGTGCCATGTTGGGAAGATGGGTCAAGATGGGTGAATCTGTCCAGTTATAAGAGTTACAAATGAATTTTTTAGTTATTAATCATTCTCATTCGTTGCCTCAATTTTTTTCTAACATAATTGGAGACCAAACTATAGCACTGTCCACAGTGCAGAGCCTGATGAGGAGCTGCACTTGGCTCAGGGGGTCTGAGGGCTACAAGGGTAAAGTATGAGCCTGAGATGCTGAAAACAAAAATTGAACCTCAGTGTAGAGGGAGAAGTGGGATCAATCCACCCTGCCTCCTGAGGCTCTCTGTCTTATTTTCTGCAGAATCCTGAGCTGTGCTCTCAGGTGAGATGCTGTATCCAGAAGGCCATGAATGTGGGAGACTTGAGGGAAAAGTACTCCCTGGGCTTGCTTTGGGTGGCCCTCTGAGTGCTGCTGCTCCTGGGGGAGTTCTCCCTCTCCACATCCAGAGAGTTCCCCTGTGTGTGCACCTCCTGGCTGTGCAGAGCAGCCCCTGATACACAAGCTTGTGACCCAGGATGTCACCCACTGTATCTGTGGAGACAGATGCTGGGCTTTTGGTATGGGGTGACCCCAATGCTAGAACTTGATGTAGTGACTTTTTTGTCTTTGGATTCCCTTCTGTAATAAGATTCCAAGGTGAGCAATAGAATTCTTACCTTAGAGGACACTGTTGTTGCCAGGGAGGCAAGACAATGCTAAAACGTGTTCAGAGTTCTACCTGAAGGACTAGTGGGATGAGAAAAGGAAATTTGTCTGCAACATGGGCTAAATAACTTCACTGCATTGTATAGCCTGTACCTCTTCCTCCCATGTCTCAGCACCCTACAACATTTTATAATCTAGAGAAACTGCATTCGACAGAGCTTTTTCAAGCAGCCTGCTCCAGATATTTCTGAGAGTCCCTGAATTTATCATTTCAATTGTTGTCTTGACAGGAAAGAAACTTTTCTTCCTGTATCACCTTGATACAAATGGCACTATTAGCATGTTCATTTATTTGGACAGGAGCATCTGTTTATATCAACACATGCAGATCCCTTTATTGGGCCTGAGGCCTGGCCATGGAGCTCAGCTAGGTTGGACACCAGGTCCACAGGATCTCCCCATGCCACAGGTGCAGAGGCCTTGGAGGAATGCAGAGGCCCTACAGGGCCTTGGACAGAAGGCTGTGTTATCTTTTCTGTGTATTTTTCAGTTGATCCTTATCACAGAGGATATGACAAAAGCAGTTTGATTGGCCAGATGCCCTATGTGCCCTTGAGCTTCCACTGACACTGGTATGAACTAGGGTTTGTGTTCTTCCCTGGACTTCTCTGCTAAGGAATTTTTTCTTATCAGCCTTAAGCCTCTGAGAATGGAGGGAAAAGCCATCATGGGGAGGAACTGCAAAGTATCCATGAAGCTGAAGTCCTACTTCTCAAATTCCAAATATGACCATGCATTTGTACAACTGAGCTGTCTAGGAGAAAAGTTTGGTTTTAAGTAATCCTTCTCAGAGTCCCTTGTACTTTTTTGTGTCCCTACCTTTGCTCACATAAAGGAGAACTCCCCTCAGGGCCCCTGGCTTCAATGTGTACCCCTGAGTGGACAGTCAAACCAGGCTGGGACTGTGCCCAGCCACCTCCACCTAGCAGTAGGCTCTGCATTTCTTCATTCTTGATCCACCAGCTCCAAGACATAAGGACACAGCCTGAGTGTCCCTATCCTCACTGTACTTACAAGTGCTGATGTGGAGAGTGGTGCTCAGTGAAAGGCATAATAAGTTAGTGGGGGGCAAGAATCTTTGCATCATGCGAGACTCACAGGGAGCTTTATGGACAGCTGCTCATTAGTGCACCCAAGAGAGAAACTTCCACTTAAGTCTGGGAGATAAAAATCATTGGAGGGAAGTCAAGGTGAAATATTATTTGAATAGTTTGAATTAGTTGTCAATTAAGACAAGTGACATGAGCATCCAGTTTTCTCATCCCATGGACCTCATCTGACATCTAGACAATCTTCCTGTTGAAGATTGGTCTTTTCTAGATTTTGAAGGTAATGGTGGCCTGGATTTGTCCATGTCCCTCAGGTTAGGCCATTATTGGTCACAACGAACACATTCAAACCAGTTACTATGCCTTCTAAAGATGTTTCTGATTGTCCATTTGTTTTCCCATAAATTTCCCAAAATTTTATTTGCATTGTATTCCACTCCTCCAAAATTAGCTGCGTTTAGTATATGCTGGAGTGGCTTTCAGAACTCTAACTTCGAAATATAAATTATGTCATAGCTACCTAGATGAGAAATGATAGAAATGTTTGTATCAAGTTGCTTTAAATTTTATACTTTGCATTTCTAGTATAGTATCAGGTGTTTCTGGCTAATGGAAAAATACCTGGCAGTACCCACACAATGAAAGGAAACCTAAACCCTGGAGATTTGGCTGAATGATACTTTCATGGGAACCTTGATAAGAAGGGAAAGCTCAGTGAACTTTGCTGATCCTTTCTGGGTGGTTCAGAGAGCTGACTAATTTTGCATCACAGTGTCATGGACCTCAAATAATGCCTGACCAGTGTCTTTGCTCTTAATTCCTGCCCTAGGCAACACCCAGTGTAATTAGATGACAAAATTTCAGTAAATCCTGGACAAAACTAACAAACACTTGTTTACATCTACCTAAATCTCCTTATTCACTTCTCTGTATCCCGTATGGAATAAAGAGATCTTTCTCAATGTCAGTTCCATGGTGTGTTAGTCAATGTTTACTAGAGTCAGCTATGAAAGTGCAAAAGAGCTGTCTCTGGGCTGGAGATAGATGCATAGGATCCGGTCAAAGGCCTGGAATCCATGACAATGTCCGGTCATGTCTCCTTATTAGGAGGCCAAAAAATCCTTGATGAGAGAGATCAAAAGGGGGATCTATGTCAGAAAGGCCCAAGGTCCAGTGATGAAGCTGAAGTATCTGTTGGAAGGCTGAGGGATCTGCACTTGGAGCCAGGAGATGACTTCCAAGATGAAGAATAGCATTGTAGTGCTCTCAAATAAAAACTGCCAAAATTCTTCAGAAGAAAAACAACTGAAGTTCCTTTGAAGAAAAGCAGTAGCAATGAACCTCAAGGAAAATCTGTCAAAGTCATTACCTCTCTCTCTGCTTTTATGCTGTTTCCACAATCCTCAAAGTGAGTCTTCACCCAGAAGCATGCTGATTTGATTCAGTTGTATGCTCCTACTGAAGCTGACAAGCAACTAGCACACACTGGTTTCTTTGGAAAAGTCCCTGTGCTGAAAGGATCAGGCTAAGAATGAGTTGCAATGAGTGTGTTAGCTCTGAGTCTGACATATCCTGAACTTTAAAGAAAACAGTTGTGAGAAAAAATAAAGCAAAGCATTACTTTTAGCATTATTGCAAAATTCCAGGATCCATGGTCTCCATTAGAAGGGTCCTCCCTGTTCCAAATCCAAAGTTCAACCCATACTTTCCACCCTTTACTCCCGGTTCACTGCAGTGCAGATGGGGTTACCTAATGTGAGGCCTAGAAATGGGGCCACGGGTGACATTCCATTAAGATCCAATATCAGTTACTACTGAAGAAGGGATGTGCATAGCTCTGTGCATCTCTAACTTCATTATCAGTCGTAAGGTACTTAGTACCTAAAGAAGAGGTCTGGGGACCACTAGAGCCCACATTCAGCAGAACCCAGCTGTCAGTGTTGCTGAAATTCTAGAGCAGCTTCCTGGGAAGTGGCCAGTTCTTAATAATCCTCTGAGCCTGAAAGAATCCCTGGACACTACCAACACTGTGCTTAGCAGGACCCTCATGAAAAGGGCTCTCCTTCCAAGTTGCCAGTGGAAAGTCACTGTCCCTTCTTAGGCTGCTTAACCATTTATGCCCCATCTGAGAAGACAGACTGAAAATGTAGGAGAAATCTGAGTTGCTCCAACGTGGTGCTCACACATCAAGCTTGGCCCAAAATGATAGTTATTTTGTCCCCAAGGGAGTCACACCATAAACTATAGAGATGTTTCCAGAATTGAGATTCAGGCTTAGTGAATTTTTCCTCATCAGTTCTAACTCTTCATGTTATGGAGAAATTAAAATGTGCCTGTGGCCTGAGTTTTAGCCAAGTTGCTAACAAAGTATCCTCTATCCTGAATAGGGACCTCTTCACCTCAATTCACCTCAATTCCCCTGAATCTGTATGTGAAGAAAATGGGAGACTTAAAGAGGCCTCTGTGCAAATTATTCAGGGAGGTTTAGGTTAAACCAAAGAGCATCACATGAGTGCTTCTATCAAGAACTGAGTACTGTGGGTACTGTAATCCTGCACCCAGAGAGGAAAGCGGAGTCAAAGGATTCCTGTTTAAGTGTGTTACACTGCAAAATTCAGGAAAGGTGACACTGTTGGCTTATTTGAAGCTTCATACCAACATAAGCTCTTGATTCTTTGGTACTTATGAACTACTCATTAATCGAAGTGGGAACACAACTGTCTTCTAGGAATCCAGTTATGAGACTGATGGTGAAGTATCAAAATAACTTCCTCCTCCCTGAGGATGTAAAATTGCAGTGGAATAGAAATTCACTGAAGACACTGATAAGTCCTGCATATCCTAGAGAGGTATAAAAAGGGCAATGATGCCTCAAAAGTCTGTTTCCACTTCTGCTACTGTTTCATGACAAGGAGAAGTACAATGTCTTCAGACTGGGCACATAGAGTTGTATCTCTTAAAACCTGTAGGAAAGTGGGCATTGGCCAGACAGGCAGAGTGAAATATTCAGGGCTGATGAGCTGGTAGGTGGGCCCAGGTTACTTTTGCCAGTCCTGACATCCGAGAGATTGCTGGAGAATGGGCTTGTGCTGCATCAGCAACCTTGCCGTGGGTCTATATATGCAGAGCAATCCAGAGCTTTAAAGGACCTGTGGGAGCCAGTGGGATTGCAGACTCTCATTTCCTGAAGTCCAGGAGCACCTGTCTGCAGCAGGGTGTCCTGCACCTGAGGCCTCTCCATTCTCTTGCACACTTGCTAATGTACAAGACATTGAATAGCCCAAGATTTGTGATAGGTTACACCAACACCTGTTGATCACCACTGAGTTCTGAGTTTTCCTCCTGTGTTTTCAATGCAGTCAGGGTCTCCATGTTCTTATCTCAGTCCTAGAACGAGGAGTGCTGCTCAGAATAAACCTCCCCTTGTTACAGACAGACACAGGTGCATTTCATGTGAGCCTGCTCTGTTGCAAAATTGGGTGAATAATTCACAATCTCTGCTTTCTCGAGCCTCTGAGATAACAGACTGAAAAAGATGAGAGGAATTCCATGGAATGTGAATGCAGTGAGGTGTTCTAAGGTACACAGAGGAGAGGGCACCAAGAACATGTGTGTCTTTGAGCAACTCCACCTTGGTCACCACCTTGGAGTGGCCACTTACTGTCACTGGAAGTCAGGACCACTTGAGGAATGGAGGGTCAGGGAAGAACAGCCCTAACTTTTGCCTGTGCCTTGGGAGATTTTTGGCTTCTTGCAATCATTTGCTTCTGGGGAAGGTGGGGTCTTAAATCCACACCTGCAAGTATGTGCAGAAGTGACCAGAAGATTTTAACTGATGCTGCCTGGCACCTTCCATAAATGTGGCAGTTTCATGTCCAACAATGTGCCAAGCTTCATGTAGAGTGGAAGCTTTGGCCGGTGTGGACTGTCCTGTGGGAACTGGGATTCCTATCCTGCCATGTTGGCTCTGGTCCCCAGGACAATAAATTTGTTACTGCTATAGAAACTTGAAATTTTCACCAAAATCAAAACTATAGTATGCAATTTTTCAGGCATGTGAGGTAGACAGTGTGAGTAGATTTACGCCATTCTTTTGGAGTCACTACCAGAATCTTGTCTTCCAGGAAGATCACTTGTTGATCTCACTTTCAAGCTGTGTTTATTTCATGCCTAGAGCACAGGGCAGTACGGGTTTGGATGAGTCTCACCTCTGCTAGCTGCAGGAAGGACAGATCTGTCCTTTCTTGACTATGAAATCCTGTAAGGATCTGGGCCTCCCTCCCTTCCCTGAATGAAATCTGGAGTCCAAAAAGGACTTTATGTCTAGTCTCAAGTGCCCCTTAAACAGCACTGAGAGGAGTTTGCGGATATGTACATCACTGTGTCCTTCGTCGGGTAGCTGATGAGGACCAGGCAGACCCTGGCTCTGTCGTGTCTTGGTCACCATCTCTAATGGAGTTATCTGGGCTCACAGACACAGCTACCTGTGTCTTGGGAGTCTGCATATGGTGTGGTTTCAAGACTTTTGCATTTGTAAGCATTGTTAGCATTTCAAGAAAAGTGGGACCTAATAACACCTGTAAACACTGAGTCCATGTCTTTTAAACAGACATGAAGGGCTAAACCAGTATGTGGGAACTTCTGCAATACTAACGACCTGGAGCATTTGAAAGACTGTGGCTTCCTTCTAATCAGGATATACTTGAATATACAGCAAGAACCCCAAAGGGGTTCTAGTTTCCTATCCCATCCTGTGTAGGTGGAGTGCCCATATGGTGAGTACAGAGATTGCCTAGGTGGTACCAAGGAGCATTCTTCCTAGGTAAAATTTCCATCCACTTTAGCATCTCCCCTGGACATACAAGGAATAGCATTTGTGAGACAGTGACCCATGAGTATCCCTCCTCGTTGTATGGTCTTGAGGGTCCTTTCAATTTGTAGCCCTGCTTTGTGGTGTTGACTGACTCCAGGTATGAAAAGGAAAGATTCTCAACTTCCAACTCTGAAAAACACCACAGTACTCAGAAAAAAGGAGCCCTGAGGGTCATAAATATCTGGCTCTGTGTTAGGACTGAGTGTCCCATGCCCTGAAACAGCTGGGATGTCATCTGTGTGATACATGTCACCTCCTACTCCAAAACCCTCACTCAGACAAAAAAGCATAAGTGGGAAAATTGATGTAATTGTAAAACAAACAAACAAACAAACAAACAAAAAACAACCTGTGGGTTTCAGTTCAGAAACACAGAAGTCTCCAGTTCAGGAACCACATGTTGTGTACACCAATCCTGTGTTGGAGCAAGAGGAGAAATAACAGCTGGCCTTGCCTCAATTTACATGGCATTGATGCTAAAAATAGGGATGGGGTGGCTGCATAACTCGATCCTCTGCAAGTTATTCCTCATTGGTAAAAACTGCTGCTTCACTCTTTGTATGACATTCTGTTCAGGAGAATAATTCCCTGCTGAAGAGCACAGGAAGCCTTTAGACTTGAGGAGGCACTTAGTATAGTACAAAAGAATTGTCATCTCCTGGACTAAACACTCGCTTCTTGCAGCTGTCATCTTCAAACAAGAATCCCCATGATTACCTCCAAGGCAGGTGGCAGTGTTGTGGTTCTGGGTTGATCCCTTTCACCTGGGGCTGCATGTGGGAAGGTTAGCAGAGTTGGGTCTCAGCTAATACGAATAGTTGAGTGTCATGTGAAGTATGACCATGCCAGATGGCCTGTCTTCACTGAAGACCAGCCCAAAAGATGCAGGTCACACTCAGCATTCCTGGGCTTATCACTTTGGGCAGGAACATTTTGCCTGGCACCTGCTTCTTTGCTTTACTGAGGTGTGTCATGTGGTACCTGGCCACATTATTGGTATGTCTGACCTCCAAGGGGGAGGCACAGGGTTCTGAATTACCCACTTGGGTGCATGTAGGTAATTGTCCTGAATTACTACATTTTCCTAGAAGCACCTTGCTGGGTGTGAGGGGCAAGTGTTCACTATAGAAGCTTACCTTGTCACCCTTTCCTGGGAAAGTATTGTTCTATCCACTGCCAGTGATTGATCTGTGAGAGTCTAACACCAAGGTCCAGTGTGTGCAAGTATAAGGAAGTCTGCTCCCAGTGACTGGCATAGTGATGACTTCCCTAAGTTGCAGTCTCCTCTCCTTGGGACAGGTACCCAGTGCTCAGTGCTCTGCTCCCCTGGGGCTGAGAACTGGTGTGTGGTGTTCTGCTCTTCTATCTCATTAGGTTCCCACTTCAACACTTAGGTTTTAAATCATATTTCTTGTTCTTTTTAGAGAACCACTAAACAATAAATCTTGGACAATAAGCTCTTGAGACTGGTGTTAAGTGAAATTGCTTAGTTTAATATTTGCCCAAAGAGTTCATGAGGGATTTGTTGCTACTCTGTTCTTGAGAAACCTTTCCCTGGTTTCTGTTTTCTTTTTAGTTCTTCTGTACTTTTTTTTCTTTTATTTTCCCCCATCACATTCTTCCTCTTCCCTTTCCAGCATCACTGCTTCCCTCTAATTGCCCTGGCATTGCTCTTAAGGCATCACAGGTTGTTTCTGTATTGCAAGGTCTGAGTGCAGAATGGCCCATCAGTTCCTCAGGAAGCCTTTCTGTGTGCCTTTGGACCCTGAACATGTTGCAAGTAGCCCATCAATTGTGCATATTGGGCTAAAGGATGCAGTACTGAACTTGGGTCTCTTCATAGCTCTTACTATTGATGTAAATCAATCTTCAAAGAGATGACACTTGGATTCAGGTTATTTCAGTTACTCTTCAGGGTAAATACACCAGTGTCATTGCAAGTTTTCAACTTAAAGCTACCACAGCTGACAACCCTTGCTGATTCAGATTCTTGCCTCTGTTGCTTCTTCTCTCCTAGAATATCCAGTTTACAACAAGAAAAAAGTGTTAGCACTGGACAGTTTACCCAAGAAAAGTCAGATCTGGAGCACCAAGATTGAAGAACTCCTGACAGGTACAGGACATCAAATGTCAAGACATGGGGAAGTACATGTTTCTGGTCTTTTTCCAGAGAGCTGCTTATCCTGCTTTGTACATCTTGGCATCTCCTCTTTTTGCCAGATTTCCTGGCTCCATGAGGAACCCAAAAAACCTAGGGAGCTTGGGATGATGAGCTTGTGATCTTTCTGACCTCTCTCATTTTCACTTTCAGGTAAAGTACAGGACTTCTGTGTTGGGAGAGGCTCTCAATTTAGTTATATAAAATAGTAAACTTCTACCTTTGGCTTCTCATGATCCTTGTTTCCAGTCTTAGAAATCAAGCTGTCATCAATATGGAAGCTCATGAGAAACTGCCCAGGTAGACCTTGGCCTCTCTTTAGAATACCAGTGCAGAGTCAGTGTCAGCCTGAGATGCCAACAGTAGAACCTTAGCCTCCCACACCCACAGTACAGATGGAGAGGCAGGCCCAAGCTACCTGGTCACTGAGTGTCGGTGTCGCTCCCGGCCGGCAGGAAGAACATGCAACAATATCTGGCGGTGGTCAGGCTTTTCTTTATTCTCTCCTTATACAGTCTGCCCCGAAGCCTCTACCGGTCCGCTCTCCGCGGCTCCTTCCGTGCTTCTCCCCTCGAGCGGGAGAGGCACTCGCTTTTATAAGGTTACAGTGGCCAATCAGTTCAAAGCGCGCAATGCGGGCTGATTGGCTAACATCAGTTGTTGCTAGGCAGACTATCTTACAGAGCGGGTTGTTTACCAAGCAGGAAGCAGGAGACAAGCGCCATTTTAGCACACTCGATGGGAGGGGTAATCTAGCTCAGGCTTTGCTCTTTCCTACAGGCCGTATGACCGTCATGCAAGGTGACCTAGCACTGCTGTGGCTTCCAACATCTCCCCCTACTTTATTTAAAATGAAGAGTGCGCATCGTAGCCCGTCCTGGATTGAGTGCAGAGGCTTATGCCCTAGATGGAGGCCCACCACAGGCCCTTGGCTTAGACCCCGGTCGGCCGTCCCCGGGTCCACCAAGGCCTTGAGGCCCTCGTCCTTTTTTCCAGGGCCAGGAATGAATCTGGACGGAACCTGGATGCACATAAGCATGCACTTATGTCACTTCGTGTAATCCCCTCGGAGAGACACTTAGATCCAGGCGGCATCTAACAATCCAGCGGCTTACGTGCGGTGTGGGGTAGGGCCTGTCTTAGGTCGAGTCGTGCCTGGGAGGCATGCTCTTACCCGTCATTGACTCACCTACCCAGCTTTATGATGTCACCCAGAGAGGAGAATGTGGGAAACCCACAGCATTTAAACTCTGTCATAGGCCAACCGAGCAAGCCACGCGTATGCCTGGGGGTCATTTTGTCCGTTCTGGACCGCCGCCAGAGCCGCGTGGGCAACCATACAGACTTGACGTCGGGCCGCCGTAAGGCGTCCGTTGATAAAAGATGTAACCCACCGGAGCAAGAATGGCCCTATAAGCAAGAGCAGAAGCAAAGAACACAGGGGGCCCAATAGTGGTAAAACATAGGGGAGCAGGCCATTCCAGGCCCCCCAGAAGGGATTATCCTGTAACTCTTTTCTTCTTTTTTCCAGGTCTTCCTGTAACTTCTTCAATCGGTCACGTACGATCCCGGATTTGTTGGCGTAGAAGCAGCATCTTTCCTGCAAGGCAACACAGATACCTCCCTTTTCTACAGTGAGTAGGTCTAGGCCCCTTCTATTTTGCAGAACAACTTCTGCGAGGGAATCAATTTGATCTTGTATCTCTTGAAGGGTGGCCCCGACAAGAGACATGTCTTTCACCAATTGCTGAGATAATTGGGTATATTTAGTTAGTGAAACTCCCACCTGCAGTCCCAGCCGCTAGGGTTCCCGAGACCCCCAGGCCAACCAAGAGAGGCATAACCACTGCATCTCTTTTATGTCTTTTTGTAAAGGTGTCCACAGCCGGGATGGGCATAGGCTGGTCCCCAGAGATAACACCTATGTCTGGTAACAAATAAGCCAGGCCGCACTGGCCAGTCCAATTACTGGGCAGGCTGGTATAAGCAAGACCATTACCACAAACGAATACTCTGTCAGTGGGCGCACATAGCGGCAATGAGGCTTCACTTATATTATGTAAGGGGTCACAGTCGGCCGTCAGTACCCCGACGTTGACGTCATAACTATTATTTTGTGGTATCTTTACTTGGCATGTTTCCCATTTTTAATATATCTTCTGTTATTTTTACTTCTATGTTTATGTTTTACACTCTTTTATTACCTTAAGTTCTGGTGTTATGTTTCATACTCACCGCGTGAGGCCCAAGAAACCCGCCACTTACGCGTGAGGTTGAGAGGAGTCTAAAAACCCTGTAGGTGCGCGCCACCCAGGGCCCAGGCTTATCCTCTACTCACCTGTCCTGCAGCACTGTATTGGAGAATGCAGTCCACCGCCGCGTCTCGGGGTTGATCAATCCCCGTACGGGCCTAATCCAATTAGTTCTTTGAGTTCTGAGCTGTGCTATCAGGTGAATTAATGTGTTCACCATGGGACCGATGCAGGAGACATAAGGGCAAGGATTCCAACAGTGAAGCGTTGAGTGGCTTTCTGGGCACTATATTGCAGGGTGAACCGTCCTCCCCATTATTCTGTAAACTTCCTGTGTTTAGACCCAGTGGTGCTTGCTGCCCACACATGGTGGGCCCCTGCTAAAGTGAGCACTGTCCTTGGTCACAGCCTTATTTATCCATTAGGGAAAAAGAGTGGGGCCATAGGTATCACATGGACCTAATGATAGGAATTGCTGTGGCTGCCTTTTTCCCCTCTCAGGCTCACTGACGCAAATAGACAGGTGCAGAAGAGCCATAGAGCCTTGTAAGGACATGATGGAAACTGCCAGAAAAATATAAAAGTGTATCAAAATTCATTCAGCATTCTAGGCCAAGGAAGGAACTTTCACTGGTACAGGAAGTCAATTCTTTACACAGCATGCATCATAGTATAGAAATCTATAAAAAAAAAAATGTTCAGCTCTATGTAGCAAATGGTGATTTCCATGTGTTTTCCCCCCCGCACTTCCTTCAAGTTCTTCTCTTTGTGTCCTGCAATCTTCACTGTCAAAAAGGTTGATAAAATGTTTCTTTCCAAAAGAATATTGAGCATGAGATGATTTTACTTTCCAAAATTGTCAAACTTCGACTATGCATGTATAAAAATGTAAGTGCCATTGGAGGGTAGGTGAAATTTAAATGCTCCTCATGGGCTATTTCCTGTTTTCTGATCTGCCTTTTACATCCGAGGAGCTCTGCCTGCAGTTCCCCATGCCTTGCTGGGCTGACTCTTTTGCAGAGAGTGTGCAGTCAAACCAGGCTGGGGTTGTGCTCACTCTCAGAGTAGCAGAGAGGATCTGCTTTCAATTCCTGATCTACCAGTTCTAAGACTGTGGCCAGAGCTCTGGGCTGACAGGTCCCTGCTGTTCTTGGAAGCCCTCATGCTTAGGACCACTGTGTTCAGTAAAAAGTAGCTCGAGACTGTGTGCAGTCATCCATAGAGGCTGTGAGGCAAATAAAGCATCTGCTTATTAGTTCAGTTCTCTCCCTTGTTCCTTCTATGGTTTGGGAGATGATCCTTTCTCCTTGTATCTGTCAGTACTTCCTAGAGAAACATATGTACTATGAGGTAAACAAATCTATAAAACTTAAAAGATTGACTTCCAATAGCTGCCCAGATAGCCAGGGAAGGGAGAGTACAAAAGGCTGTCTGCAACACTTGGGATCTTGAAAGATCAGCCAAACACACACAGCTCAATGTGGTGGCCCATGTGAGTCCATGTCAGGAGGCTGAAAGGTCAATGCCAGGGACTGAGGAGTGCACTGAATGCCAGGAGATGATGTCTAATGTGCAAACAGTCTGGAGCTCCCTTGATGGAAAACAGACCAATCCTTATCTTCATTTCCTTTTTATAGAATCCTGATGGTGCTCCTCACTAGGGTGAATTTTCTCCACACAGAATTATGCTGAGTCAATTTACATGGGCACCCAAGCATCACAATTCATCCCTTGTCCACTTCACAACCAAGCATATTTCTTTAAACCATAGTCTTCTAGTATAAAACCAAGTCCATGGTTATACCTGACATGTTATCACCACAAGTGAAAATGCACTAATTCTTCCCCCCCCCGGATCGAAGGCAAGTTTTATTTTGGTGATGCTTGCTTTTAACATTTCATAACTTAAATATCAAGACCATGTTATAATATTTAATTAATGTTATGTCTATCGATATTGTATTACCTTGGAATTCTATTACAAGAAAACTATTAGTTACAATCCTTGTTTTTTGGCATGGATCTGAGACTTTTTTGAAATTTGCTTTGATCTACTTTTTCTAACTTACTATATTTGACTTAGGGTGGATCCAAGGTTAATGACAATGCACAAAGGCAGAAACAAGTACAAGAAAGAGGCACTGATACTATTGTCTCATTGCTTATGGACAAAATATTGATACATGTATTGACACAGTCTTTGAAATATACATGTTGACCTCTTCAGAAAAGCTAGGTTTATGAACTGTTGGATAATGACCCTATAAAACCAAGTCCGGCTAATCACACAACTTCACTTCTGCAAAAGGGAATGAATCATTCCCAGAACAAGAAGATAACTACTTTGAAATGTGTAGCTGGCCTAGAAAATATGGAGGGGAATGGGCTCCATTATGGCAAACTAGATGAGCAGATGGGGGCTTTCCAAGTTGTCAGCTTTCAGTTTCTCAGACCCAGGTTATATATATAAGCTAAAATATTAACTTGGACTATTGATTGTGATAGGTATATGGTGAGTTTAATTGATAATGTGGACTCGGAGAAGGAGTGGTTTACCTGGAAATGAAGACTCCTGTGATATAGCCTTGTAACCCATGTCTAGAACTCAGTTTTGCATTCTCAAGTGTAGACAGGTGTTTCTGAGAGAAATTATGTGGAACTGGGTTAGGGATAAATACAGCAGGTCTCTTGATCTGTATTTGCCTAAAATTCATTCTAGAATTCACCATGATACTGAGTAGATGCTGTTCATTTTATGCTAGCAATTCAGATCATTGGATTTCATTGGAAATATGGAAAAATATTTGGTTGAGTGAGTGCATAAATGGCAGCAATGTTGCTGATTAAATGTAAAGTCATACAGAAAACTACCTGGGTTCTTAACTATAGATGAGTGTCCTCAACTGGAGCTACAGTTTCTCTACAATTGTTTCAGACTTCTGACCCTGGCTGCCATCTCCCTCACTTCTCACTGTAAACCTTACCCTCACCTATTCAAGTTATGTCAAATCTAGGGTGGCTCAAGGGAACTTAGTGTTGGTGCAAAATTGTGCCTAACATTTTCATTTAATGAATCTGTGTCTTATGCATTAGGTATAGGACAACAATGTGTGGGAAATGATACTCCCAACATACTGAGAACTTTGTTCTAGCTTCTCTTATTGCACTCTGCTTGGCATAAATTATTTCAGATTATAAGGGCAGAGGGCCAGTGAAACTCCAAATGTGGCATGAAAAAATAGGGAAATGGTCACCTTATCTTAAATTTCACACAGGACCCATGGAAAGTGAAGAAATGTGAGTGTCCCCCACATTGACATTGTAATTGGACATCTGGGCTCTTTAGTCTCAAAAACAAGCTTAACCTAGAGCTTCTTGTGGCAGTAGTCTTAACTCCTTCAGTCTTATCATTGTAATAGCCTAAGTATGATTCATGGATTAAAAAAATCTAAACAATACTGTGAGAGGTGTTGATGTTCTAGGTAATAACATACAGTCAGGCGTTTGGGCCTGCACCAGTTCATCGGGCTTGCATGCTTGGACTTTTCCACTCATGTCAAATAAGCACAAGAATTGAGCTTCCTTCTTTTTGGGGGCCTGTGTGTCTATTTCTTCATGTACTTAATGCATGAAACAAGGTTTCTGGAACAGTGGGTGATTCTGACTCAGCCACTTGGATTCAGGTTCATAGAGTATGAAAATTCCACTGCAATGTTCTGGTGTGGTGACTGAGTAGAGCTGCAAGGTGAGAGCCACTGGTGACACTTGGAAAGAGACATTGATAAGACAAGAGGGCTGAATGAAGAATCACTGGATCATCCAGAACAAGGCTGGTCCTAAGCAGTTCTGTTTTTCAAAGACTTTATTTACCTTGTGCTCCATGTATTCAGGATATTCTTGTTGCTTTAGTGTGTAGAGGTGGGAGAGTGATATTGCTGTAGAAATCAGAATCTTTTTTGAATGCTCATTAATATAGTCACATTTCCCTAGTCTAATAAAAATTCTTACACAGAATGAGGAACACATGTAACCAGAAGCCTTGGTGTAAATTATTTTTATGTCTAAAGTTGTTGGACAGGCCCCCCAGCTGACAGTGAACATCTGATTTAGAGACGGTGCCAGCTTAGCATTTAGGAAAGCACTGGGAGTTGGGAGGGAGTAGGAAGCTGTTACCTCCTTGCCCCTTCCAGGAAGGGTACAGAAGTTTCTCTAGCTTGTGTCTCACAAAGTTGAATACAACCACTGAAGGCACATTCATTTGCTAATTCCCACTCACATTATCTAACATGATAAGATGAAATAAATACTGAAATGACACAGATAATGCTGGAATCATGAACAAGCTGTTCATTCTGATGTAAATGCTCCTGTGTTGTTGGTCTGTACCCAGGGGTAGGATTAAAGAGGCCTTTGATTCTCAATGCCAAATGCTATGGATTTATTTTCTGAAGAGGCCCTGGGAAGTAGGAATCAGAATGACGCTGTGGACCCAAAATTTGATATTTCCCAAGAGTACTTTTTCCCCTTGCGATAGGAAATGCACAATGTTATTACATCTGCAGTGCAAAATAAAAAAACAGGAAGACTCATGGAATGCTTGGAATCAAGGTCTCCATGGGAATAGATTAAGCACAGCCAGGCTCCTGATTTCTGCTCTTTGTCAGTGCTTAAGACAAGGAGCTTGTGAGCCCTGGTGTGCTGTGGATGCAAAAGGGAATAAAGAATTCCTCTCCTGAGCTTCCACATTCTTTCGCAGAAGCGTAAGTCTGAGGCTTAGGACCTGGACAATTATCACATCACACACATGGAAGAATCGAGCTCAACACATGGCTTCATCAGCCTCCACATTCTCTGGACTGACATGACCCACTGCTTAAAGGACAACAGGAAACTGAGAACCAGCATTGTGTATACTAAACTCTGCCAGAAGGAACAGTGGATCTACTCCTGGTTCAACCACTGCAGAAACCAAAGTGATCAGCATTGGAAAAATGATATTCGAGTTGTGTGACATGGCATAGTCAAAAGGCTGAAATGGGGGCAGCTTAGAAAGAACCTCTGATCCTTCCCAAGCCATCTGCAGGGAATGCTCAGACACAATAAACCAGATGCACCCCTGAGTTACAGACTGAAACTTTGTGTAACTGCGGAAATCCAAGTGGTAGGGAAACTTACACCTGACATCCAACCGCCCTATTTCCTAGCAGTTCAGAGTTAACTGGAGGTGATGGGAAAGAAATGATGGAACTAAAAATGTTGAGGATCACTGAAAGATTTCCACTTTCCACTCTCTTCTGTTCCAGCCTTTTATTTGATCATTACCTCCAGGATGCAGACAAAGGAATAGAAGGGTGAGAAGATGTTTCACAAAGAAACTAGTGCCACGACGTGAGTCATGGTACTGATCATGTTAAAAGCTACCCTGTACCATTCTTTGTCTTTGTGAGTCAGTAGATTTTTGATCTCCATCTTCCCCATAGAATTACTGTACTGAGCGGAGTAAAATCATACTAAGTCCTGCTTTTCTCTACTGGGCTGCTAAGTGTCTGAGCTGGTAATAGATGCAGTTTCTTTAGTTTGACTCTCCAGGACATGAGGCTTCTTTAGTGACCTTTTCCTCATAGTTTTCTAATTCTTCATGTGCTAGATGTGTTACACTCATCCCACATCCCCTGAGAGAGGGTTGGCTGGTATAAGTGGGGCTCAAAGCCTGCCATTTCTGAACAGGGCCCTGTCTCTCCAGAGGTGATTTGGAGGACATGAAGGAAATGTAGGATATATCACAGTGCTAGGGACATAGGTCGTTTGTCTCATGAAGGTTCAAGTGAACCTAGCACCATTTTTTAAAATCCATTTTGTTCAAGGATTAAACTGACAAACTACAGCAAAATGCCAAGACCCATCAATCAGGGGCAACAATGGTACATACATCATACGTTGGCATTCCCAAATGAATCATCCAGGCCATAAGACATCTGCATTTAGTCTTCCTGATGTGCCCTCACTTCTGAGGCTCAACAGTTAAGTTAAATTATGACTTGGTCTATAAGCTGCTCAGTTGTGGAGCAGAAATCTTCATTTCAGTCTTCAATAAACAAATTATAGTGTGGCTGAGTGAATCAAGAATCAGTTCAGGACAGCTGACACCTTTCAGGCTTATCTGGGAGCCACATGGCATAGTATACTCAGGCCTGTTTGGCACTCATGAGAGTGATCATTAACCATAGTGGAAATCTGGGTGGATTTTAAGGAAATTAAATCTCTGAGACAGTTGTGGAACAAGAATGAACATGTGTGTAAACATTTCCCAAACCTTGACAATATGAAATCTTGAGGAGAAATTACCTAAAGGAAGTCTGATTTCTAGAAATAAATGTATTCAAAAATACCTCTATAAGTAGAAGGTGGATAGAGGGAAATAATCTTGTTTAGTATTTCTTTTGAAAGGTTTTAATCTTTGGCTTGGCAGAGATGTCTATTTCTTCCAAATCGAAGACTGTGGCTCTAGCCAGGCAGAGTGGGGTTCTCATTCACTGAGTCCCAGGTCTCATGCCGTGTCAGGAAGAGCTTCCAGTCCTCCTTTCCTGGTGCTCACTTCTGAGGGCCTGTTGGAGATGGGCCTGGGTTGGATCCAAACCCACCCTCTGGGTCTGTATGGCCTATGTCCAGGGCTGCAGGAATTGATGAGGACTACACAGTCATTCTCTGAAGGTTAAGGGTTTAGGAACAACTGCTTGAAGGGGAAGGGCTTCCAAGTGGGACCGCTGGATGTTCTTAAACCACTTGCTCCCCTACAAGGCCTTGAATAAGGAGGTCAAGTTTTGCGATAGGTGCTAAGATCCCATGTGTGTTGGGGATCAACACCTGTGAAAATGGTGAAGAGGTAGATGAGGGAGACAGTGGTGTCTGGCCATGTAATTGTCTCCTGGAGACTGGCCTCCCCCTCAGTGAGTCGCAAGGCTTTAGTGTCCCTATCATGCCCATACATTTAGAGCATTATGCTCCAAAGTCATAGTCAGCCCACACATTATTCTGCTTAGGATCCATGACTTTCCCTGCTGTTCTTCACAGGCTATGCCTGGTCTGTGTCCATAAGAGAACAGGTGTTGTTAGGTGGCTGAATTGCAACCTCTGAATCCTGCAGCTTCTGAACACAGCTTGACTTGGACAAGACCTAGGGAATCTCTCAGGAAAAGTGAAGCTGAATATGGTCACAGGTGACACAGAAGCAGTCATGGCACCAGGAATGGTGTCTTTCTGCACAAATTTCATTTCCCTTGGTTGCCATCTAGTTGGTGGTGGCACATTTCATCATAAGACAGAGGGTCTTTGAATGGTAGTCACACACATTGTGGTCCTGCTGGGCCCAGTGTAATCCAGTGGTGAGGTTTCTTCCCATCTTTGCCTAGGGTGAAGGTGAAGTTGTCCATTGAGTCCTGCAGGCAGGATCAGAATAAAATGGGACACTTGACTCTAGTCCCCAGGTTTTGAGCTATCATTGCATGGATTTCTAGTGTGTAACCACAGTGAGACATCTCTCTAAAAATAAAGTTTAGTTTTCTGATCATAGACTAGAAGGATCATGGTCCATTCACCTTCCTGTGACACTCATGGGAATGAGGGATTCCCAGTTTATTCCCTGTGGAGATTTATTCAAACCTCTTGTGCCTCTGTATTCATAAGAGGTAAGTGGGAAACAGGGTGGCTCACCCTTGTTGGATATAGGAATGGCCTGCTATGCCACTATATGTGCAAGGTGTCTCATATGGATGCTCCCCTATGAAGCATGGAGTCAGGCCAGAGACAGTCATGCTGTGTACACCTCAGGCTACCCGAGAAGAAATTTGCACATTTGCCTCAGACACCACAGCCAGATGCTTATTAGCCATCTGTCTCATTCACTGTTTCAGATGTCATCACCAGGAAGTGATCAAGCCTGTTTTGGTAGACACCTCCCACCTGCCTCATGGAATAGCATTGTGTATAAAAGTCTGGGAACTCTTGCTCCATATGTTTCCCTGTATCACATGGAATTGGAACAGGACAAACTATCTGACATTTAAGTAACAGCATTTGACAGTGACCCACAAGCATTTCTAGCACACACATGTAGTATGCTCGCAATGTAGTGTGTGATCCTAGAGCATCTGTACTAGCCCCACAAGCGCTGTGCTTTCCATTGTCTTGAATGGCTACTCTTGTATTAGGGAGTCCAGAAAGCAAATGATCTGGCCATGCACAATTTAATGTCCCACAGGAACTTGGTACCACTGGAAGAGAGCTCCTTTTCTGTGAGGACACTGATCTCTAGCAACAACAACTGCAGGAAGGAATTTGGGTGCCTTCAGGCCATACACAGTTCCCTGACCCCATAGCTACTCCCTAATCTGCCTGGACATCTTGTGCAACCCACTTTGTCACCTGCCTGAAGGCAGGAAGCCAGGTGAGTACAGAGTTGAGTCTCAGTAGCTCAAGCTTAGATACAGAGGTCCTCCCTGACACAGCCTGCCAAAATCAGGAGAGTGAGGGTTAATCATGAAAAAGATCCTGACAGGAGTCTTGGAACTCCATCTGCAAGAGACATCAGAGGAGTATTTTGTCAGTAGGCAGGAGGAGCAAGCCAGGGAGCATCAGCAGCACATGGAAGGCTGGAAACCAGGAGTGTTGTCCAGTAGCGGGTTTCTCTTACAGGAGAGCATGGAGCAAAGATTCAGAAGCAAGGACAGTGTCACTGCCTGTCCGAGGAATTTTCTCCTGGGTTTTCTCAGTGCATTAGGCAGAGGCGCCGTGTTTTACATACATGATACTGAGCAGAAGCCAGGGCCCTGACAATGTTCCATTCTAGCAGAGGTCTTTGAGTGACAATTCAAAAAGCTTGATCCCGATTCTTCAAGGGCTTCAGGCAATAAATGGAGATAAAGGAGAAGACAACTCTCATAGTCACCATACAGGTGACTGTGAGGAATAGAGATGCAACTTGAGGTCCACATCCTGGGCAACTTTCCTTAAGTCCAGACGGACCATTTAGTGTAGTTGCTTAAGACTCCAAGATCCTGTGACCACAGGCTCTGCATCCAGTGTCTGAACTGTTTTGGCCTCTGTAAGTAGCTGGGTTCCAAGCAGTGGGAATTTGAGTGTGACTAGATAATGAATATATATAACACCCCATTGGGGAATTGTTCCTCTCTAAGTCACTTCACAGTGGGATTTCTTAAATATATTGAATGTACTGTCCTGATCTATTGGGCCACATCAGTTATGGTTGTGTCACTTTCTACTGCCCCCATGTAGTTGTGAAGCTTCACAGGTATTATATGGGGACCTGTGCAGCAGGGAGACAATCCCAGCACACAATCCCAGTGTGACTTTCATAGATCATACTATGTCCTTAGTGCTGGGGATTTATATTAGAAGCTTCTGAGACAAAGTAAGCAAAGAATATTTTGAGTAAATTTTTAATGGACAGAAAAAGCAGTTTGTGTACTAGCTAGTATCAGGATTTTGAGGCAAGTCATAGAAATCCCTGTCTTCAATTGAATTTGATATCTTCAAATGAGGCAGGAAATTTCTCCAGAATATCTCCCAGCTCTTATCCTGGGTCCTATTCTTACACACTGACAATCTAAGTCATGTAACAGCCTCTAAATATACCTAAAAGTACATTGAGCTTAATTAATTACAAATATGTGGCTGAGATTGTCAAAAAGAGGTGCTGAAGGGTTGCAAATCTCTTGCAAGTTACTGTTGACATGTAGCTGCCTTCCTGGAGGCCCAGATTTTTCTTAAAACTCATGGTCCTGCAGCAAATATCTGTATCAGTGTCTCTAAAGATGCTATTTCAATACATTGTCTGAAAAGATGAGCTGAAAGTCCTTGGGGCTAGCAATAATTTCATCCTAGCCAAGATTATGTGGCCACATGTGTTACTGTAGCAATTTGGATGACTGAGTGGTCTATAACACAGGCCATATTAGGAATACAAATATTGTATGGTGACTTTCTAAGACAAAATAAAAATGAGAATGACTCCTAGGCGCTGAAAGAATCCAGCTCTTGAGCTAAGTTCATCAGGAACATAGTGAAATGAGGAGCATGCTGCTGGAGTCGTGCTTGAAAGTGTGTGCTAAATGATATCCTGTCTGTGCTGGGAATGGTTTTGATTTCCACCTCTGGTTCCCATTTCCCCATCCGGTCAGGTCAGATTATGAATGCAGTGGGGGTGTCAGTGAGTCTGCAGGTAGAATAGAGGGACCATATGAGGTGATCAAGAACCATCTTGAATTTTTTTTTGAAAATGATAGGTTGACTTTGAAGGATCAGAAGCCTCAAGATATAAGTGATGTGAGATTAAGATGGCTGAAGACAACCAGCACTATTTTTATTAGCCTGCCTTTCCACTGCATGGCAATGCTGATTCCCTGGTTCCATGGAGAAGCCATGCATCCTCAGAGGGTATGGCCATGAGCCTGTGAGCCTTCTTGTTTCTGTCTTCCTGGCAGAAAAGGAGCAGATGTGGAGGTTGAAATCCCTGAAGTTAGGTCTGCAACCTTTGATCCCCCAGCAGTCCCATGATTTTGGAAGCAGAAATGCAAGTATCGTGTCCTGCATGTCTTATATGCTCTCACTTGGTGTCTGTACCAGCACAGAAACTGCCCCAGTGTCCAAGGTTATTGATGATCTCGATTATGAGATCTTCCTAGTCATGAAGAAGCAAAGTACGGCGAGGTCGTGTACCATCATGATCCTAAATTGTTTCTTGCTATTACCATGTAGATCTGATTCCTCTAACCTACCATTGTCAATCATGAGAAATGAGTCAAAGAGGATATGACACATTCCCATATCAGCTCTCAAATGTAGTCATAGATACCTTCGTTGGTTCAAGCTGTCATTTTGGGGAATATGAAATATCTCCAATTCCTTTGTTTTCCATGAGGCAAATATTTTCTCAATGAAATTGTCAAATAGAAATATTTGCACTGTAGAGCAGACAATTTCCCAGAGCAGTACACATTGAGATCTGACTCTGAAAGGTTTCTACTGATTTTCATGGATGATCTTTGTTGTCACTGGGCTTTCCATCACTAGCTTGTGTGGTTGTGTGACTAGTCTGATCACCTAGACCCTGTAGAGATGGTGGTTTGCAATTACTCTTGGCAATAACTGATCTAGTTTGGAGAGAAGAGGCCTGCAGTTGGCAGGTTGAAGCAATGCAAAGGTGACACACAAGACCAAATTAAAAGGGAAACTATAGGTATCATCATCACAGCAAGGTTATTGGTGTGTTTTCTTGCCATTTGTAGAATTCATAAGATCCTCTGGAAAGAAGATGAGCTTATTTTAGAGGAACATTACTATAATGTGTCTAGCTACTAACATTTTTTGTTACTAACACAAATTGAAGGCCTCCCACTTCTGAAACCATGTTAAAGAATGGGGTCCAATATGGCAGCCTTCGTGAGAATTTTGGAGGCTTTTCCAGCTTGTCAGTCATGGCAGCAGTTAGGTAACACTGAACCTGGAGTGAAAACTAATGTAATTGTCTTCATCTTTAATTTAATGTGAGTGTAATTGATGTGGACCCTGGGGGACAATTAAGCTGTACCTGGAACATGCTGTAAGTAAGGTCTTTTTAGCCAAGTCTGAAACTGATTAGTTTTGCTTTCTCAATGGCAAATTCAGTACATGGGTATTTCAAAGTGTGGGCATTGTGAGCAGGACCAGCCTACGCTGGGTGTGGTTCTTGGATACTCAAAATCTTGAAATCAATATCTAATTGTCAGTCTTGAGACAATTCTCTGCCTAAAATTTTAATTCTCTGCATAGTAGTAGAAGGAATGGCATTAATGTTCCTAGAGCCCAAAGTTAGCTGTAGGCCCTTCAACACAAGTTTTGGAAACCAATCTTGCTTGAGACAATTTAAACACTACCAGTATCTAGTGAATGCTCTGAAATTATTTCTACAAATACAGATTGATATACTCAGCAATACCACTAAACACAGAATATGATGTTGAGTAAATTTTGACGGAGGGGAGTGGCAGCAGCTATGGTGACCTGCTGAGATATCTGAAGAGAAAGCCCTGCAGGTCCATTTCTTAATGTTGAGCTAGAAGACTCACTAGATTGTTTCAGATCTGGGAGGCTGCACCAAACTGTCATTATAGCTTCTCATTCTCATCTTTGTGTGCATTGTTAACTTTACCTGAGTTCTACCCTGGTCTAAGAGAAAGCAGAGAAAACTATGACTGAGGGTCCAAGGAAGCACTTCTGTGTGTCTCTTGCAAAATAATATTGACATCCAGATATTTTCCTTGAGGCATTGGTATGATGCTTCTCAGAGCTCATTGTCAGCCAGCAAAGCTCTGAATGGATGCCTTAAGCTCCATGTCACAATGTCTGCAAAGAGACACAATGATTACAAAAAGAACTTTTGGGGGCGAAGGATCCAAACACTTTGGCCTAACCTATTTTCAAGTCTACAGTGAGATTGCTGCAACACTATCTGTAACCCAGGGACCCAATTATTGGGCCCTCTTTTAGACATAAATGGCATGAAGGAAAATGAAATCTTTGACACTGCATTTTCAAGAGGTAAAAGAAAATTTTAAATACTCTTAAAAATACCTAAGCTAGCTAAACACATCTTGTAAAGATCTGAACCACAGCTGATGGGAATTGTTGCAGCAGCAGGCCTTTCTAGATCATTGAGAAAGAGCCTGGAGTTTGAGCTGGGGCCATCAGAAGAATACTGAGTTGTGAAGCATTCTTGGATGGATACCCTGGCTCTGTTCCGTAGGAAATGACATTTTTCCCTTGCCTGACTTATTTCAGTGATCCTGTTATACCCTGATTGTCTTATCTGAGATTACTGAGACAAGAGATGGTGGCCTGGAGACTTAAAATGGAATAGGGTAGGGTGGGAATGTGTTCTGCTCATAGCTTCATGTTTCCCCCAGGAACCTTAGGAAATGAGAACATTTGAAAGATACTGTGTGAGGAGTTTGGCCAACAACAACTCTGAGCACTACAGTTTCCAATGCAATGAAATCCTTCCATCCTGAAATGGATCTATGGTCTGCACAAAGTCCTTATCTTTCACAATGTGGCATCTGGCATTTTATGATGGTGAATCCATGGTCAGAAGTCTGAGCAGTATCGCTCGACACTGTCCCTATGTGATTTTTTTTAATAGGAAATACAATCACATTGATACATGAGATTCCTAGACTCTGAAAAGGAATCTGAAAGCTGCTGCTGCTTCCTGGTCATATATGAGGAAAAGTGACATCATGAAGTCATGTATTGGTTCAGACCAAGCACATGACTGGAGGTGATTCAGGGCCAGAGAATCTTGACTGATAGGGAAGAGGGAGTGGGTAAGCATCAGGCACTCACTCTCATGCTGTGCTGTGAATTCAGCAGTGCTGTACTGGTAAGGAAGTGAGGTAGGGCTACAAGGCAAGGGGACTGCTGCCTGGCAGAGGAGGAGTTGATCTCAGTGGTACAGGGCCTTGCATTACCCCAGCCAGGCTCAGGGTTCCAAATGAGATGGCAGTGATTCTAGTTGTTGACTAGGAGTTCCATCTTATGGGCTTCCTTTCTCACTCCAGGAAGGAAAACAAAGTATTTCATGAGGTTCTGTTGAGGCAAAACCAAAATAAGCAATTTTCAAAAATAATGAAGCTACTTAAGTGTCTGCTCTGAAGCCAAAGATGAAATCTGAAAATTGGACCACATTGTACAAAGTGGGTTCAGTCTTTGCCTGCTGAAAGGCCTGCGCCATTTCTTTCTGCAGAACACTGAGCTGTGCTCAGGGGAGGGATGGTATGGTCATTAGAGCAGTAAGGTGGGAGCCTCAAGGCCAGGACTCCCATTTGAATCATTCCAGGTTCTCCTCTTGGTACCACTAGTTGTATCTGCTCCTGACACAGGAATCTACCCTGTGTGCATACAAGGTAGCACTTCTAGCTGTGCAGTGCAGGGTCATCTCCATCCTGGGTTGTTGCAGGCAGAGTTGAGGTGGTCATTGGTGCACAGGGACCTAATGGTTCAAGTTGCTGCGGTGTCCACCTTTGGTTTGCCCCAAACTCCGTGCTGTAACTGGACTCCATCCTGAGCAACACCCTCACTGCCCTAATGGAGACTGTCACCAAAACCATGAAACAATGTGAAAAATGCATTCTGAGTAATAACTAAATCTATACTGTCATCAATGCAATGTCATTGAAATATGCAGTAAGCATCCTCACTCCGCTGTGTGGCACATCCTGGAGAAGTTCTCTGCCCTCGATAGAAATATGCAGAAAGCATGGTGTCTCTCACAGCTTTCATCAGCCCTTTGACCCAAATGTCTCTTTGAAAGTCTTTCAAGTTGTCCTTTTAGTTTTAAGGAAAGAATGTATTTCAAGTTGGTAGGGGGCAAAGTTAAGTCCATTCATCCCTTCATGACAGAGTTGAATCAGCTCTAATTTATTTATTATACAATGCACTCACTATATGCTTGATTCCTAATGTCTAGGCAGAAGGAAACCATAGCCCTAGGTCCCGACTGTGTCAAAGAGGAGAAATGAGAATAGTTTTGTGTGGTATCAAGCAATTCATCAGTCTCTAAAACCTCCACCAACATATCATGATCTCAGACACATGGAAGTGAAAGGTTCAAGACTGGCAGGATGATCATCAGTCACTTACCTGCCTGTCCCCTGGTAAGGGCCATAGCATATCCTAATCTACGTGGTGTTCCACTGCATGTATTTATTATTGCTTCATATTTGAGAACCTTTCAGTTGCTCTCCATGGTGCAGATACTAAAACTATGGCACTCAGGTGATAACACACAGTGTAGGTTTGCCTGAAGAGCACCATATATAGATCATGAATGATCATGGGCTTGAGTAAACATAGATCATGACTTCATTTATAAGGAATAGGTCTAGTATCTGTTCCAGTGGGATATCCTTGAACATAAGAAACACTGCCACCTGTAAAATGCCTTTCGTAACAGGCCAAGATCTCAGTGTGAGCTTTCAGATCATGAAAGATTAAATAGTTGATGCTTGCATGGGTCTCACTTAAAGAAACACATGTTCTTAACTTGGTGATGGAAAGCGTGATCAAGTAGCAGCTGAAGCCTTCCCAAGAATGTTGGCAGCGGTTAAAGTCTGTTGAGTAGCTTGTTTGAACCAAGGCAGATGATGACCTAATGCCTGTCAATTGTATCTGAGCAGAAGCCACTCACTCCCTGAGTTAGGAACATGATCAGCAGACTCCAAGCCAGGTCTTTGGAGTCTTTCAAGGGTCACCTCTCTCACTGATTACCTGGTACTAGTACAAAAGTTTAAATATGAACATTATAAGTGAGATCAAGTGTCTGGTCAAGGTCACAAAGTCTAATCATGGTTCAAGTAGACCACTTGACACTCAGGGATGCTCCAAGAACATGAGACTGCTCTTTGATGATATGACCCTCCTGATGCTGTACTTCTCCTCTTCCAACCTGCATACCAGGAGGGGCAACCAGTATCCCAGGCAGTGGGAAGAAATTACTGCAAGATAATAGCTCTCCATAAATCAGTGGTTGGTCAGTTTAAGATGGAAGAAAGTTCTCTTGCTTTTGGACTCAATGAGTTGAGCAACTGGGTACTGAGTTCAAAGGCCTCAAGCCTTGCCAGTCCCCATGCCACAGTGAAGCAGCTTACCTGACATGAATCACAATGGCATGGGACTTGCACAGGACTCCATAATGATGTCCAGGCCTTCAATCTGTGGATATTTTAACTGTACTCTTGAAATCTAGGAAGAGTTCAGTGTGCCTGGTGTCCAGCTAGGAACACTTTTATGTAAAATGTACCATGCTTGAGAAATCCAGAGTGCTACCCTTGGCAATCACAAGCGTGAATAAAGTATGCTTGGAAATGTAAGGTATACTCAAGCTGTGTGTTAGTATAGCCTGACATGAAGCTGGAAGTAAAGGCTGGATGATTTGAGATCTTGAAGGACACAGAATATTCTATGCAGTCATCAGATGCACATGAAAGCTAGTGGATCAAAGGGATTTGCAAATCCTCCAGTACTGAGGTGCCTCTGCCATTTTCCAAAAATCATCCCTCTGTGAATCTTAATGTAGCTTGCTGATGACATCAAAGATACTACTGGCCATGGTCAACCCAGAAACACACTGGAGGAAGTTATAGAGAAAAGAATAACCACTGTCTGTAGTTCTGCCATTGATAGTTTTGAAGCTCATTGAATCTGTTCAACAATGAAAGGCATTGTTAGCCATCCTAGAGTCTTCCTCCAAATATCACTGCTCATTTGGTACCAATCCAAATTCCATGTGAGTCCTGGTCCAATATACGAACTGTATTTTACTCAGTGCTTGTATTTTCTGTATAGTACTGTGTTTAAGCAGCCTGCTTTCATGATGGTTCTTAAATTCATGGACTGGCAGAAAGCAATGTTGGTACTGCACTTTCTCAATTGATCAAGCACTGAAGAGCCATCAGCAGCATGGCTGTCTGATGACCGGGCAGCTCCTAAGTCTAGATGTTCATGAACAATAATTATTAGGAAGAGTATCTGCCACCTTGACTCAGAACTTCTCCATACAATAACTCCTCAGATACCAGGAGTTAACTACAGATTGTCATGATGCTCTGAAGTTTCTGCTGCATCCCTACAGTCAGTGAAATCACCCTGTTGCAGCTTATACCAGCTTGTTGGTTCTTGGTGCTTTTATCAAGCTTCCTGTAGGCATGGAGCAACAGCAACATTCGGCATACTAAATAGGTTCAGCCCAACTCAGTAAGTTGATGGGTATCAGAAAAAGAATCCTCTGGAGCTGCAGTCAGTGTCAATGTTGCAATGACTTTAAAGTCTAAATTGATGACAAAAGGATTTAGTTCTTATCCACTGCACCCTTTTAACCAGTACTTGATGAAGCTGAGTAAATAATATCATCAGGTTGCACATCTGTACTCTTTAGGACAAACTTCCTCAGGCCCAAGTAAATCTTGGCTCCATGCTGGTACTGCTTCTTCCCATGGTGGGTTGCAATGGTATTTTGCTAGACAGTATCAAATTAGTTGGACTCACTTAACTATTGCTGAGATGAAAACCTGCACACAGGTGTAGTTCACTTAATGGCATCCTGGAGCCACTGGCAAATCCATACAGTCACATTCTCACTATAAAGTCTGGGGAATCTTAGAAGTAATAACTCTTCCATTATGACCTAATGCATGAGGCACTCTGGATCCATCTGAGATCCTTGTAAGTTGTTACTTCCACTGGAATATGGCCAATGTGGAAGAAGCCTGTGGACTGTAGCAGAATTGTAGGTCCAGCCTTAGTATCCAGACAAATATCACATTGCATACATGGAAGAATCAGGAGTGACACATGGCTTCCTTAACCTCCACATTCACTTCACTGGAATGACCCATTACTTGATGTCCTTACATCAAGAAGCTAGGAACCAGCATTCTGCATATTAAACTCTACCAGCAGAGATTGTGGATCTACTGCTTCAACCACTGCAGAAACCAGAGTGGTCAGCATTTAAAACAGTGGCATTGAGGTGTCTGACATGGTATAGCCAAAATGCTGATATGAGTGGAGCTTAGATAGAACCTCTGATCACTTCCCAGCGATTAATGCTCTCAGTCACTTTGGACCATTGTAGATACAAAAATTTTCATAACTGTATCTCAGGAGTATCACTGCAGAAGTCAAAGTGTTAGAGAAGTTTAAAGTTTGAGCCCTTCATCTCTATTTGCAAGTGGTTCAGAGTTGACTGGAAGTGAGGGAAAAGAAATGGACAACTAAAAAAGTTGTGGGTCATTGAAAATTTCCAATTCTCTTGTGTTCCACATTTTTATTTGATTTGTGACGCCAAGATAGAGACAAGAGAATGCAAAGAGAAGATGTTTCACAAAGGAACCAGTGCTGGGACATCAAGTCAGGGTGCTAATTGTGTTAAAACCTGCCCTATGCAGATGCCATTCTATGTCTTTGTGAGTCAGATTTTAATGTCCATCTGCTCCATAAGAGTTATTGTATTGAACAGAGTCAAATCTTAATAAAAAGACCTGGCTTTTCTCTACTGGGTTGTACAGTAAACATTTGGGCTGGCAATAGATTCAGTTTCTTTAGCTTGACTTTCAAGGACATGAGGCCTGCTTAGTGACCTTTCCCTCATAGCATTCTAATTCCTCATGTTCTAGGTAAGTTACAATCATCTTGTATCCCTTCAGAGAGCCTTTACTGGTATAACCATGGCTGAAACCATCCCATTTCTGAATACAGTCCTCTCTTTCATGAGGCAGTTGAATGGACACATCACAGTGCTATGGACACAGGTGCACTCGAACTTCCGTGAGACAAACCACCTAATGTCCTCACTTTATGAAGCTCAACAATGAAGTCATCAGTAGATAATATGAGCTGTTCAGCTATGCAGAAGAAATCCTTTCATTCTTCAAACAAATAAATTTTACTATAGTTGAGGGAATCAAGCTCAGGAGAGGTCACAGCTCTGAGGCTTATATTGAGGCCACAGGGCACCATTGCTCAGCTCTTTTGAGTATTCATGAATGTACCCATTAATCAGTGTGGAAACCCACATGATTTCTCTGGAAATCAAATCTGAGGCAATTTAGAACTGAGTATGCACCTATATACAAATGTCATTCAAGCCTTGACAGTATGAAATCCTCTGGAGTAGGGTTTACCCTAAGAAAGCTAAGTAGTTATAGAAATAGGTGTATTAAAATACTACTCTCCATAGAAGCTGGATAAATGGAAATAATCCTTCTGAGCATTTCTTTTGATAGTTTTTAGTATTTATTGGCAAAGGCATCTGTCTTTCAAACCCAAAACTATGCAGCTATGGCCAGTCAGAGTCGAGTTCCCATTTGATGTGTGCCAGGTCCTATGCCATGTCAGGAAGGGACAGATTCCTCTTTGGTGGTGGCTCCTGAGAGGCTATTGGAGATGAGTTCGGGCCTGATCAGCGCCCAGCCTCTGGGTCACCATGGCTTTTGTGTAGGACCTGCAGGAGCTAACAGTGAACTGCACACTTATTCTCTGCACAGGTGAGGGTCAGGAAAACCTGTTGCAATGAGGGGCTTGCATATGAGGCCTCTCCATGCTTTTGGAACACTTGCTCCTCTGTGAGGCCCTGAATAGGGAGGTCAAGCTTTGTGATAGGTGATAAGTGTGTTAGAGATCAATGCTTGCGAAAATGGAGAGGAGGCAGGTTGAGCAGACTGGTGTCTGACCAAGGTGCAGCCTGCTGGAGCCTGGGCCTCCCCAGCAGTGTTTCTAGGCTTCAGTGTCCCCAATCAGGAACACACATTTGGAGCATGATGTATGGTGACTGTGACATTAGGGCATAATGCACCTTAGGATCCATGACTTTCCCTGTTTTTCATAAGCTGAGCGTAGTTGGTGTCTATAAGAGAAGAGAGATTGTTAGGTGACTGAATCGCAACCTCTGCAGGCTTTGGTTTCTGAACACACATAGACTTGGGTGGGACCTCAGAAATCCTTAGGAAACATGAAGCTGGAAGTGGTAACAGGTGACACAGAATAAATCATAGCACCAGGGACAGTCTCTGTCTGCAGAAAGTGCATTCTCCTTGGTTATCATTTTGCTGGGTGTGGCATGCTTGCTGTAGGTGACTCTTTCTGATGAAGAGAATTTACTCATAGCCACCCCTAATGTTGTCCTTCAATGACTGACACAATGCAATGGTGTGGCTTTTACCTATCTTTGCCTGGATAAAGGCAGAGTCATCTATTCAGTCTTGCAGGCAGGATCAGAGTGAAATGGGGCATTTGTGTCGAGTCTCCAGGTTTTGATCCATCATTGCATGGATTTCTAGGCACAGTGAGATAGCTCTGTAAAATACGGCCTAGCTTGCTGTTCATACATTAGAAGGGTTATGGTCCATCTGCCTTCTGGTAACACTCATGGGGATTCCCAGTTTCTTTCCTGTGCAGTTTTACTCATGCCTCCTGTGCTCTCTATTCTCAACAAGTAAGTAGGAAGAAGGGGGGCTCACCTCTACTGGGAATAGGAGTGGCCTGACATACTGTTATACATGGAAGGTGACTCATAGGAATGCTCCCCTGTGAAGTCTGGAGCCAGGGCCAAGAGCTGGCACTCATGCTGTGTGTACCTCTGCCTACCCGAGTAGGAATTTTCTCATCTATCTCAGGCTCCACACAGTGTCAGTCAGATACTAGTTAGCTGTCTGGCCAGTGGTTCTGGCTTGGCCACTCAGTTATTATCATCTCAACTTGTTGAATGAGACAGTCTTGGCAAATACCTCCCACATGACTCATGGACCTGCAACCTGTGCAAGTCTGGAGATTCTTGCTCTGTATGTTTTTCTGAATCCCATGAAGATAGGACAGGAGACCATGACTGATGTTTAAGTATGGCCTTTGGCCTAGGTATTGAGACATTTCTAGCATACGCCTGAAGAGACATTTCTAGCATATGCCTGAAATGTGAGACCCAAGAACATCTGTGGTAGCCTTACCACTCTGTGTTTCAAATTGCCATGAATGGCTACTCTGGGCTCTAGGGAGTAAAGTAAGGGATAAGACCTAAGGACAGTTTAATATGTTACATGAGCCTAAGCTCCTTAATGTGGTTCCTGGGAGGGCACAGATATCTAGTGATACCCACTGCAGGAAGGAGTTTGGGGGCCTCTGAGCCATGCATGGCTCCCTGAATCCTCAGCTAATCCCTGATCTTCTCAGACTTCTCCTGTAACCACTCTTGGACCTGCTGGAGGGAAAGAGGCCAGAGCAGTGCAGAGTAGAGAACATGGATCTCAAGCTCAGTTATGGTGGTCCTCTCTGACACAGCTTTCCAGAGTCAAGAGAGTAAGCTTGTTCAGCAGTAAGATCCAGACTGAAGTCCTGGGACAGCATCTCAAAGATGTGCCTGATCACCTTTTTTGGCAGAAAGCAGTAGGTACAGGTGAGGGAGTGACGGGAAAACACAGAAGGCTGGAAACCAGGACAGAAGTCCAGTAATAAGGATTCTCTTAGAGCAGAATGTGGAGTGCAGATTCTAAAGCAAGGAGACTGTCAGTGCCAGTCTAGGGAGAATTTTCATGGGTTTTCACAGTGCCTTAGGTAAAGATGCTGCATTTGATGTGCCTGCTAATTCACAGAAGCCAGGGGCATTAGCAATGTTCCCTTTGTGACAGAGGTATCTGAGTCACAATTCACCATTCTTCAAGGGATGCAGTCAAGAAGTAGAGATAATGACAGACACCACTAGGAGTCACCAGAAGTCACCATATGGAATAGACACCCAACTAAGTCACCTCAAGTCAAGTTGGGCCATCTAGGATGGTCAGGTAAGACCTCATTGCTCTGTGCACAGCACTGCTCTCCAGTGGTGGGATGGAACTCTGTCAACAGAAAGAATGGTGCTACCCACTTACCCTCAGGAACTCAGGCTCACACAGGACTAACGTGAGGTTGATCCATGTGTGCTTCTATACGGAGGTCTTTCCTGTGGGATGAGTGGCAACCTCTGTCACCACAGCATGCTGCAGGTACCTTCCCTGGCCCTCTCTCTGGCCTCACTGCCTTTCTGGCTCCCAGGTTGGGAGCCCTGCAGGAGGCTCAGGCACCCACATCCCATCCTGACCTCAGTACAGGATGGAGTTTATACTAGGATCAGACTTTTATGAGCTGCAGGGACAGCCAGAACGCACTCTTCCATTATTCTGGGAAGACTAGGTTCTCTGTGGTTTTCTCATGACCAAGCCTGAATTTCCAAGACAAGGGCAATAGTCATGCTGTCAGTTCACCACAAGTGTACCCAGAAGGGCTCGGCAAATGTGTGCCTCTTAGTGTTTGCATCCAAATGTGCAATGATTGCATTTGGGCAGGAGGCACTCAGAGGCCCAGAGACCCTAGTGTGCAGTAGTATACTGTCCTGGCCTAGAAAGCTAGGTGGGGAGGAAAATGGACTTCCCTACTGAGTGTTGTGCCTCAGTGCCCCCAAACCACATATGGTATTCCAGCTTCATGGTCAGGCCAGTAACCTCTAGCCTCCAAGAAGACCCATGATTCATATTTCTCTTCAAGAATACTATCCTACAGTTCCTATCTGCACTTGAATGGAACATCACACCCAAGACTTGCTAGCATTTGGGCAGGGAACACCTGAGCATTGCAATCCAGTGCCCATCCAAGAGTTCACCAGTGCTGCAGTGGTGAGGCGTATAACCTGAGCAACCTAAGTTACGATCTGAATGCACTAAACTCACTTCTCCTTGACAGTTCCAAAAAATCAAAGCCTTCTATCCAAGGTCTTGAGTCTTCTCCCTGAGGTTGTGGGAAACAGTGACATATTCACAGGTCAGATCTCACATTTTCCAATAGTGTGGCTGCCTGTTCATTTTTGGGAAACATGTTCATTCTCCACTCTTAAGTATTCATTCAGGAAAATGTGATTTGGGTAACAAAATAGCTTGAAAATTTTCCTATTCACTGCTTTGGGATGTTAACAAAATTGTGATCAAAAAATAGTCTTAAGGGCATTAGCTCACTGAAGATGGCCACCCAGGGAACTGGGCTGCCCATCAACCAACACACATGGATTTGAGGGTCTTCAGGTGACAGCTCTTCTGAAATTGTGATGTCATTGGCCTGGTAATAACAGTCCTGTTTGAGTGGAAGCAGAAAGTTGGGTTGGTAGGTAAATGGAGGCACCCAAAGGGACAGAAAATACAAGAGTAAGCCAGGGATTTGATATCTTGCTACTGATGCTCAAGGTAAGACTTTGTGTTTGAATCCCTAATCTACAATTTGTTTGCAACCCCTGTGAAAGAAATTTGGCTTACTCAATGCTGTGCTTCAATCTCACAAAAACAAATTTATCTCGTCTTGGAGCTTTTACTCTGTTATAAGAGTTAAGATGCCATTCAAGGAAATGGATGCTACCTCTTGGTAGTAGCCCTCACTTGTCCGGGGCCACTTGGCCAGAATTGTGAACTTTTATAGAGGCCTGTGTGTGCAGCTTAGGCATTTTTCCAGATTGTGTCAAACATCAGTTGGGTTAATTTTTAGTGCCAGGTTCGTTGCTGCCTAAAATGATAAGCTTGATCTATAGCTCTTGCTAACATGCTATGGTGACTATCATTGTTGATGTGCAACCTGACAGAGACAGTTAGGCTGGGACTAAAATCCAGTGGCCACAGACTCTGAAGACTGTATCTGGATTGAGTTCTGGCCTCAGTAAGTACATGGGATCCAGACAATGGAAATTTGACCAGGACCAGTCTTTGACTATGTAAGATCCCTTTGGGGTTTCTTCTTCTGTAAGTCAGTTTGGACTGACATTTCTTAAATACTTCAAATGCACTGTCCTGTCCCACGGGACCATGTTGAGTATGGTGTTGTCCTTTTCTAGTGCTCAAATTTATTGTGGATCTTTATGGACCTTGTTTGGGGCAACGAGTGGCTGGGAGAGAAGACAGTGTGTCCTTAATACTAGGAATTAACATTAGAAGCTCTTGGGACCAGGGAAGCAAAGAATATTTTGAGCCAGTTCTTAATGGACAAAAATAGCACTTGGTGTACCAGCTAATAAGAAGGACTTTGAGGCAACCCATAGGAATTCCTGTTTTGAATTTAATTTGATAAATTCAAATCATGCTAGAAGTTTCTTAAAAACATCTCCTAGCTCTGATCCTGGCTGATATTCACACATTCTCACTCTAAACCTTGTAAAGCCTCTAAATTTGCCTAAATGTACATTGACCTAATTAAGTAGAAAGTTGTGGCCCAGGTTGTCAATAAGAGATGCTGACATGATACAAATGTTCTGCAAGATACTGTTGACACTGAGCTGTCTTCCTTGAGGCCAAAGTATTTCTCTCAGAACTCATGGTCATTCTGCAAATATCTGGATCAATGTCCTTAAAGATACTACTTCAATATATAGTGTCTAAAAAGATGTGCTGTGACTCCTTAGGACTACCAGAAATTTCATCTTAGCCAAGTTTAGGGCCTCAGCTGTTATTGTATGAACTCAGATGACTGGGTGTTTTGTAACCAGGCCATATTATCTACAGGAACTAAAATATTACATGGTGAATTTCTCAAAATAAAAGTGAGAATGACTCCTAGACCCAGAAAGAAACCAACATTGGAGCTGAGGTCATTAGGACCATGGTGGAATGAGGAGAATTCTGCTGGAACCATTGTGGCAGGTATTTGCAAAAATGAAATCCTGCCCATGTCGGGAATGTTTTTGATTTCTACTGCTAGTCCTCCTTTTTTCACTCAGTCAGGTGAGATTATGAATGCAGAGAGGGTGCCGGTGAGTCTCAAAGTAGAGAAGAGTGACGTATGTGATGTGATAAAAAACCATCGTAAATATAGTTTTTAAAAAGGGCAGGTTGAATTTAAAGAGAGAGTCATAAGGCTGAGTACATTTGTGATGTGTGATTAAGGTGTCTGAAGACAGCCAGTACTGTTTTTTAAACTTTTTTATTTTGAGATTAAGACAAAAGAGGACATAAGAGAGCAGATCAGAACAGAACAATGTAAGCAGCACAGTACTTCACCACAAGACCAATCCGATATTAACAGTAGCTAACATAATGTCTCTTTCTTTGAAATAGTTGAGTATAACTTCATATACAGTAGTATCAAATATAACAAAATAGTATAAAACCATTCAAGAGAATGAAAGTATTAGAGGGCATTCAGAAACAAATAACAGATAATGAACAATGGCTACTATATTATCAGATTTCCCATAGAAAATTTGTTTATACTATTACACATTATAAAATCCAATAAGATACAACATGATACAACCAATGAAAACAGAAAATCAAAAGCATGGTATGATTTCAAAGCAAGATGATACTAAATCAGCACTGGCTATTATGATGTCTTGTTTTCTTCAAAATAGCTGTTCATGCCATCACAGATAATAAAATCAGACAAACCAATACAAAATCATTGCAACTAATGAATGAATACATTGCTTTGAAGCCTTATAATGTTATGGGGAATCATGATTACCATAAAATCTTATGTACGCTTACCATTTCTTACACTAGGGAGAGTATATGGTATTTATACATGTGAGTTTAATTTTTCACTTATGAGTATGGTCTCAAGTTGCATCCATTTATAAATATCTCAATGTGATTCTTTATGGCTGAGTAGTACTCAGTTGATAGGCACTTAGGTTGTTTCCAAGGTCTGGCTATTACAAATTGTGCTGCTATAAACATAGGTGCACATATATCACTGTAGTATGATGTTTTCAGTTCTTCTGAGAATATGCCTAGAAATGAAATAGCTGTGTCAAATGGGACTTGCAATCCTAGGTTTTTGAGAAATCTCCAGACTGACCTTAAGAGTGGTTACACCAGTCTATACTCCCACCAACAGTGCAGAAGAGTTCCTTTTCCCCACAGCCTCTCCAGCATTTGTTGTTGGTAGTTTTCTTGATCCTGGCCATTCTTTCTGGAGTGAGATGGAATCTCAGTGTTTCAATTTGCATTTATCTAAGGACTAATGATGATGACCATTTTTCCATGTATTTATTTGCCATTTGTATTTCTTCATCTGAGAACTGTGTATTCATCTCAGTTGCCCATTTTTGGACTGGGGCGTTGAGTTTTGGGCATCTGATTTTTTTAATTCTTTACATGTTTTAGACAGAAGTCCTTTGTCTGAGGGACAGTTCATGAAGATTTTTTTCCCAGTTTGTGGGTTTTCTTTTCACTATGTGGGAGATTTCTTTTGACATGCAGAAACTTTTTAATATGTTGTGATCTCAGTTATTGATTCTGGAAAGGATTTCCCATGTGGTTTGATTCCTGTTCATGAATTCTCTGCCTACCCAATTTACATAAATGTTAAATTGTCATTGAAATAAATGGAAGATATCCTCTTCTGAGAGGCCTCTCCCTGGTATGGCAGCCATGGAATATATTGGCGTCCATTGCTGTGGCCTTTGTGAGCAGTCTGGAGGATTCTTCAGCTTGTCCCTGATAGCAGCACTGTTAGACAAAACAACCTGGAGTGAAAATCTCCCTAATAGCCTTGATGTTTTTTTTTTAATTTTTATTTTGAAAGTATACAACAGAACAAGTCAGAATAAAGCCAACTAAGATCGTACAGTGAAATTGGTACAGAACTTCACAGCAGGTTACCAGAATAACAGTGATAGGTATCACAGTATATTTGTTATCTTTATAATAGTTGTTCTTTCAATCCCTTATATCAAAATGAGATGAAATATAGAACACTATAGAACTTATCAAAACAGAATACTGAATAGAGCAGTACCATTAATCAGAAAAAAGCAAAACAGTAATAAAAATACTTGCCTTCAAAGAAATGGTGGAAGGAAGTCCCCCTTATTTGCTATGGTCAACCCCCCAGGAGATGCTCAGATTTCTGGCTCCCATTTGCTAATGGGGGGGGGGAGAAGGAGAATAGGGGAAGTGGGATATTTGACGCTAGGCCATGTAGCAGTAGGTTCACTATTGCTAAGCAGGGAGGCAGAATGGTCATTTGTTTTCACAGCATCTTCAGTGGATCTCAGGAGACACTGCTGGGTCTCCCCCTGGAAGAATATCCTTGATCTTTAACTTTATTAAATGTGAGTGCAATTGACAGGGACTGTGAGGGATGGTTAAGCTGAACGTAGAGCATTCTGTGACTGGGTCACTAGTGCTGGTCTGAAACTGATTAGTTTTGTTTTCTCAGTGGCATGGGCCCCTGAGTGTGGAATTTTGTGAGCAGGATTATGCCATGGGGGTGTGAATCCTGGGCACTCAAAATTTGTCTCAAGAGTGCCAGTTAGGTGTGGACTGCAAGATTTTGAGTATAACTTTGCTTCTCCATATGGGGCAAGGTGATGTATAGCATCAGTGCTTCTAGTGTCCTATTTAAGCTGAGGTTCCCAACACGAATCTTAAACTGATCTTGCCTCAGACATCTCAAGAAACACTACCTGTGTCTAGTGAATGTTGTGTACTCTTTGCTACAAATTCAGAGTGACATTCTTCTGCAACAGTAACCCTAAACACAGAATATTGTGTTGAGTCTATTTTAATGGAGGGAAATGGAAGCAGCTTTGGTGTACAGCCAAGAAACTGGCAGGCAAAGACCCACAGATTCATTGCTTAATGTGCAACTAGAAGACTCCTTACTTTGTTTCAGAGCTGGGATGGTGCTAGACACTGTGGCCATAACTTTTTTCTTATCCTTTCTGTGGATTGTTAACTTTACCTGAACTATGAAGTAGTCTAAGAGGAAGCAGAGAAAATTATGGCTGAAGTTCCCAGTAGTCATTACTATATGTCTTATTCTCCTGCACAATACAATTGACATCCCAATGTTTTCCCTGAGGCACTGGAGTGACTCTTAGAGCTCATCATCAGCCAGCTTAGCTCTTAAGCTATTGATGCTGTAAGCTGTTACAGTGCACACAATGCCTGCAAAGATACCTTTCTGGGGCAAAGGGACCAGGAACTTACCCTGGCTCATTACCAAATCTAAAGTGATATTGCAGCAATACTACCTGTTATGTGGGAGGCCCAATTATTGGGCCCCACTTTAGACTTAAAAACTCACTATCAAAGGTTTCATTTTCCTTCCTGCAGTTTAAGAGGTCAAGGAAAACTTAAAACACCATACAAAATTATGTAATGTACCTAAATACATTTTGTAGAGATCCAAAACATGGCTGATGGGAATTGTTGAGGCAGAAGTTCTAGAATTTGAGGAAAGAGCCTGGATTTTGAGCTGGGGCCATCAGGAGAATGCTGAGATGGCAAACACTCTTGGTTGGAAATCCTAGTTCTGTTCCATAGGAAAGGTCAGTGTGCCCCTGCTGGAGTTATTTCAATGGTCCTGCTATACCCTGACTGGTCTCAATCATCTCACATGTCAAGGGTCGATAGGATGGGAGGGAGACTCCAAATGCCACAGATTGCATTAGGGATATTCTCCTCATAGCTTTAGATTTCTCTTAGGAAACTTAGGAAGTGAGAACATTTGAAATATTTAATGTGAGTTTTCATGACAACTTCTCTGAGTTCTTCAGCTTCCAAAGCAATGAGATCTTTTTATCCAGGAGTGGAATGGCTTGATGGTTCACCCAAGTCCTTGAGTCCTATACACAAGATTGGCATCTAGGTTCTAAATGATGAATCTGTGGTCAGAAAATTCAGAGCAGTATAGTTCAGTCCCTAGGTGTTTATTTCTTAGGAAATATGATACAATGAGTGTGATGCACAACGAGATTCATAGACTCTGAAAAGGAATCTCAAAGCTGTTTCTGCTTCCTGGTCATGTGTGTGGAAAAATGAAATCATGGAATCTTTGTGAACTGGTTGAGGCCAAATACATGACAGGTGATTCTGGGCCAGGGGACCCTTGACTGCTATGACAAAGTAGTGTGTGCACCCCATGAATTCACTGTAACATGAAATTTTGCATTGCTATGCTGGTGAGGAAATTTGGTACAGTTCCAAGGCTACAGGAGCAGCTGCCTGGTAAAGAAGCAGGCATTGGAGGAGCAGTGAGGCTTTCTTGGTGGTATCTCAACCCTCATTAACAAGAAGGACAAGGTAATCATCTATTCTGGAGATTACTTTGTAACTACATGGGTGGTAATGTCACAGAAAAAACTGGAGTATATAAACAATATAGATGAGACACAAGTTGATAGAACCTAGAATATTCCCCATGGTGGAACTGAGACACAGCTTCTCATGTTGATACTTGAGAGTGCATTCAGGCTCTCAAACTTGAGACCAGCCTCTTGTAGATGGAATCACGTTATTTTCCAGGAAATGAGTGACACTCTTTTCAGCATTAGGGGATTTTGTTGAAATCTTTTCTGCAGAATATCTACTTGCTTGGAGCCAACAATGATGCAGGTGACCATATTGGTGGGCCACATATGGTGCATCTTGGGTTAAAAAAGATACTTCTCAGAGTCTCTTCAAGACTCCAGCTATTGCTGCTATCCTCCATGGCAGGGTTACATTTCCCATCAGCCCAGTTCATTTCAGTGGGCTAGAAGTGCCTGTGTCACTCCAACTTAGTTTGGTGACATTGTTACCTGATCACAGCCCTTAATAATATAGTCTGATGGCTATTTTCCTTCTTATCAATCTCTAGATCTTCAGGCTGTCTTGGGTACTGTGTATCCTCAGGGAGAGACAGAGTACCTGTGACTTTTCCTCTTCCCTTTGCTCCATGGGTAGCCCGGGCCACCCAGAATGAACTTTACCTGGCCAATTAAAGTTGTACCAAAAAAATAATGTACCAGGAGCTGTCAGTAAAGCTTCTCAATCTATATGTGAACATGTATAAATCTTCATTTTACCTCTCATTGTACTTATTTGTTCCTTGCTGATTTCTTTTTTACCTCACCTATTGAGCAATGTTAATATAGAGGCTGGTGAGGTTTAGCAGAAGACATCTGAGCATGGGGAGGCTGAAGGCTTAAAAGAGCAGAGTTTATGGCAGCCTAAGATGCCAAAGCACAACAGCTGAGTCTCAGACCCCACAGACTACAGAGAGAAGTAGGCCCAATCTACCCAGACTTTGAGGGTCCCAGATCATTTTTTGGTGTAAAATCCCAAGGTGTTCCATTCAGTCAGACACAAGGTGACCACTGGGGCATGATATGGGAGACTTGCAGGGCAGAGCTCCCATCAGAGCATCACAGGTACCTAGATGAGAAGTGCCAACTCTTCACAACAATGGGAGAAACTCAAACCTAGAAGTCTGTATAAATGACATTTTTCACTGACTAACACAGTAAAAGGTATTTTTGCCTGACAGAAAAGCATCTGACAGTTGCCATGTTGCAACCTTGAATTTTAGAAGGAGAAAAAATGGAAGCCAGAGATAACATTGAAATGTGGCAGGATGCAAGGCTCCAGTAAACTGTTATTTTCCCTGCTCCTTCCTTAAGTGGTACAGAAAATTGGTAGGCACATCCCCTCACTAAGATGTTTGCAACATTGTGTGAGTTGCACTCATCAGAATTTTGCCTAATTCCTAGGCCAAACATCTGCTGACAGAAGTAGACACAAACAAGCTAAAATAACTCCGAGAACCCTGAGTTGTGAACACTGGCCAGCAGGTCATTCTCACATAAATAGCTCACATCTCTGGTCTCTGCAGCACAACTATAGAATTAAACACAAGAAACTTAACTTTTACAATAAGAACCTCTTAATTTAGGGGATGCACCCCTGTTCTGCAGGGATCATGTTGAGAATGAATCAGAACAATTGTGTTGGCCCAGAATCGGATGTTGCCCTTTTGCAAAAGGTTCCTTTTGCAAATGGATGATGAGGAAATGAGGCTGTATGACTTCAATTGTGCAAAACACAGCTAGAGCTCCCATGGGAACATTTACTGTTTGTAGCTGTCACTCAAGGAAATGCAAGATACTTTCTTCAGTGTCTCTAGATAGGTGGTCCTGAACCAGTCGAATAGAAACTTCAATATGGAGGCACTGATGAACACCCTGGGGGCATCTCAAGGTTGGTTCAGCCATACAACTGGGATTAGTTTTTCAGTGTCAGGTTCAGTGTTAACAAATGATTTCCATGATCAGTAGCATTAGCTGAACATGCATGTGTGTGTGATAAGATGGGCTGACAATGAGTCTGTAGCTGTGGAATACAGATTTCCAGAGATGGGACTCAGAGGTTGAAGCTTACAACTAAATAACATTTTGCCTTCACAGCAGTGAGCACTGTGTTCCTTACAGTGGAAACTGGTGTGAGCAGCTGCAGGCTGTGGATAGAGTCCTTTGAGGATGGAAGTTCTATATTCTACATTAAAATTGAATTTCCTTGAGAAAATTCTTTGACTACAACATGATTTCTCCACAGGGCCATGTGAAGTATGGCACTGGCAAATATTAGGGGCCAAAAGTACTTATCGGGCTTTCAATAGAGGACCTCATCTTCAGCTATGTATGCCTGAGACAGAATAGTCAAGAAAAACTTCCTGTATGTAGTAGACACCATGCATTTCTCTGAGAAGCTCAGTGTCCTCTTCTGGGGCATGACTGACAAAGTACTGTGTGGAGTAATGGTTAATTAGCACAAATTGAGTGCTGTGGTGCACAGCTAAGGTAGCGCTGTGTGTGTAGTAGGATGAACACTGGGGTGAGTTCTTCAATAAATGTGGGCCTTCGAGGAGGCCTAGAGATTTTCCCAAGTAGTTTCAGAGATCTGATCCTGGTTACTACCTCCAATACCTCCTCATTCTCTACAATTCTGTGGAGGGTGTTAATTTTACCAGCATTCTATGTTAGTATAGCAGAAGTCAAAAGCAGTAGAAAGTGGCAGTTGAGGTTCCTTATGAGAAATTCTGTGTGATACATTTCTCTGTGAATGTGTTCACATTCAGCTGTTTACTTTGAATCAAAGGGATTAGCTTTTTCTCAGAGGGTGGGATTAGCTCCCACAAATCTTAAACAGTGCCTTGAAAGCTACATGCAGTATTTTAATAGTTGAGAGTAATTTGTTGAGGCAAAGACTCTAAGATCTTGACCCTTACCATCTTAGCATCTAAGCATCTAAGGTAATACTGCATTTGTAAGCTGATGGTTCTATGTCATGGGCCTGGTTTCAGATTTAAATTCCATCTGAAGAAATGCATCTCATTACAAACAATTCTGAGACTGATGTAGAGCTCATATATTGTGGGGTGCCTAGAGATCTGATCTAGAGCTCAGAACTGCTCAGACATGAGTTTGTTCTAGAATCAAAGGGGGAGTCTGAGGTTTTGGGTTGGGTTCATCAGGCCATAATGAGAATGGGAAACTTTCTCCAGATGAAACTTGGTTCTGGTGTGGGAACTAATGTTCAGACCACCTAGAGGATTACTTTTGCTGCACGCTGATTGGTCTCAATGATTTTCAGATTAGAATAGGTACCTGCGGGTCACCATTGAGACAAACTGGGACAAGGTGAGGTAACTAGAAAAATGGTTTCCTGTTTTAAGTTTTGAAAATTCCACAAATGTCCAGTTTCCACCTGACTCTGGAGAGTTGGGACTTTTTGGCTTCAAACCCAATGAAAATTACTTATAAACTGGAGTGATTTGGAATCTACACTGTCTTCAGAGATGACACAACAGTCTACATGCCATTATATGTCACCATGCACATGCCACACAGCACACAGAAATTAATTCTCTCCCTAGAAGAAACAAGCAGAAAACAATCTGTCCCCCATCACTTCCATAAGTCTCATGCCCCTGAAAGTGACTTGAAGCTCTCCTTTAGTTGGTTCTTTGACACCAAACATGAATTGGGCAGTGGCATTGCTTTGATACTAACAGTACTCTTGGCATACTTTTCCTTCACTGGATCAAGAGACTTGTGGGATCCTCACTGTGGAAATGTGAGTACAGTGGGACCTCCTGAGCCAAAGAACTTGTAATCTGTGACTAATGTTGCTGTAGGAGCTCCTGTGTGGGACAACTGTTTGACCTGTCACTGTTTTTAGATTTTGGTTCATGAATTTGACTGAATATTGTGTACAGTTCTGAATGATGGATGTGATGGCAACTTGCACTCACTTGGGATTAGGGATAATACAATGATAAATGACACAGAATTGGCCCAAATCTCCTTTGGTCTTTTTTTTCCCCACAATTAAACAATGCTCATGCTTCAGCAATGTATGAGGCATTTCATGGGTGATGTCTGATATGCACTAGGTCTACCTGGTCAGAGGGGTTACGATGTTGTTTATGCTTTTCTTTCTTCTCTTGGGCTTCAGGTCTCATTCCAGATCCTTGCCCATGCTGGGGACAGACTTGCTTCCTTCTCATTCACTCAGTGCTATACTGAAGCATCTGGACACCCAAAAATCAAAGCAGCCATTTCTCCATTGTTCTCCACTCTGCCATCCTGATCTGTAGAGATCAATAAATGCAAGAAAAGCAGTTTCTCTTTGAGCTCACCCCTGACATGCAAAACTCCACCCCTCCATCCACAGAAGGGTGCTGTAACTAAAATATGGTGGACTCCTTTCCATTCTTGGTAACCATTAAGAGCTCTTTTCTTATTCAATAAACACTCTTGTAAGTTCCTTCTTATATCCTCAAATTTGGTGGTCAATTTTGGGAATAGAGAACTCAGGTGCTTAAAATTAGTGACTATGTATACAAAATTGAGCTGTGTCACTGCACCTGTGTGACACAGCTAGAGGGTCAACTTTAGATGATGGCACCAAGCACATGGTGAAGACTGTTTCTCACTGTTTGTGGAAGAGCTGAGATGAACCAGCAAGGAACAGCTGGTGGGAGGAGGGCAAGGTGTTCTCAGGAGGTGACAGCTGAATCATGGGTAGTGGGCATTGGCTGACAAAAAGAAGACATGGAGATCACAGCAGAAGGGACATTTTTGCCATCACCACATGTGTGGGGACAGTGACTCTTTCCCACAGAGCAGTAGGAAGTTATGGCCACTGGAGGGCAAGCAAGGCAGGCAGTGTGCATCACCCCCTTCAATCAGCTGCCTGGGGCACTGAATGGAGATTTCAGAGGCAGACATAGTGTGAGGCAGATGCTCCATAGGACCCGAGCTGTAGGCCAGCTGATAACCCAAGGTCTGATTCATGCAGAAGGTGGAGATGTCTGCTCTGATCTAGAGGAGGCGGCTCTGGTGTCCCAGAAAGTCTGAGCAGCTGTTCATTGAGTCCACCCTGTTGCCACAGAGCTCCCTGCTACTGCCCTGCACTGAGGAGAAGGGGCTGGAGAGATGAGGGATGAGGAAAGAGGGACTTTGTGTCACAGCACAGCTCATGTGGCCTGTGCCCTCTACCCTGATCCCCTCTCCCAAAGCCAGCTGTCCACTGTGCCTGAAAAGCACTTCTTCCCTTCTTTCACTTCTCTGCATCCTGACATGCATGCATCTCAAAGTGACAGCTACACATATAGTTACAATATCATTGCCAGGAAGAAACTATGAAATGTATAAGACATAAAAAAAGATTGTCACAAAGGCATAAGCAAATATTAGCACAAAATTTATTATCAGTCAACTGAAAGAAATTAGTGATGAAAACATATTAAATATTGTAATTACTATTAAATTTTGTTTTTTCACAAGACAAGAGGCAGCAAATGTATTACAAAAGAAATTACAATATTTGATAAGGATTGGATAGATTGTTTGGGGAAAAAATGATCTAGTTTGGCCCATAGATCATTGAGAAAAGCATGCCAGGAATCCTGGTTTTGAGAGTGCAAGGCAACAACAGGAGTCACCATTCTCTCTGCAGAACATGCTGTGGTTCCTGGTGAACTGCTCAAGCAGACAGTGCTGACCTACTCAGACATACTGGGGATGCAAAAGGGATGCACTTCTCCCCCTTCTCTGCCTGGAGTGTGCCAGGGTGTCTCAGTGCTCAATGCAGTAAGCACGAGATCTAAGGTTTTGATGGTGCCACAGGCTTTGAAAGGTTTTAGGTGAAACTGGCTTTAGGATCCTGTAGGAGCCATGAGGCTGATGGGCTCTTATGCTTTATGCAGAAGTCTCCATCCAGCAAGGACAGTGGGCAGAGGCAGCGCTGACTTGGGATTTGTGTGAAGCAGGGACTCCTGTGCATATGAATCTTTCCTCAGTTTCAAGCACGCCAACCACTCCTTCCCAAACACAACATGAAGAGGGGTTGGACAGGCAGAGCAGGTGACAGTGTCGGGGAAGAGGACAAAGAGAGATCTTGCACAGGCTTGTTGTACCTTCCTCTCAGCTGGTGTCTTCTGTGCTTAGCTTGTGCTCATATAACTGTTCATGCCCAGAGAAATCTGCCACTTCTTTACTGGATTTCTGTTGAGCTGTGATGTCAGAGCATGCTGAATATTGTCAAAGGCCAGAACACCCAGACCACCTTCTCTCCCTCACCCTCTAAATGCTGCCCATGCAGCCACAGCCGCAGGAAGCCAAGCCCAGTGCAGTTACTGGTGAAGACAAGGAGCTGGCTTGCTCTTCAATCATGGGTTACAGCACAGCATATAGAGCTACACACCACACTTAGTCTGAAGGTGGTCAGTGCCTGGCATTGTTTCCAGTGGATTCTGTGGGCACATAGTGGCTTTGTGTCTCCCAGCTCTGAAGACCTTACTAGTTTCCTAAGTATCCTGTAAGGGGAGGGAGATGAAGACTCCCTGTCCTGGGGAAACACACACACAGCTGTCAGGCTTGTGACCTGCCCCTCAGTGGCTCGGAGTCTTTGAACTCTTTACCTTCCTCCAGCATGAGCTGGAGACTTTCCATCCCACATTGGGGTCAGTGGCTGCAGAGGGTCCCATAAGCTCCAGTTTCCTGGGCAGGGACAGTGTCCTTGTGGGTTGTGGGTGGGGACTCCAGCCTTTCTCAGAGCAGCTCTGTTTTCTGAGGTCACTGAGGAGCTCTGGGAAGTCCCTGGTGCATACTGTGGCATTTGTTTCTGGCCACACCCTTGGTCACGCAGCCCTCTGGGGTGGAATGTGCCCAGGATGTAGTGCTCCTCACATAGTGCTTTTTTTCTTTTCTCTGCCTGGGATTTATTAAAAGAACTACAGAAAAACCTTAGATAAGGGAAGTGACTATGCACAGCTGATGGGAAGCTCAGGAACATTGTGTGGATGAAGCCTGAGTGCAAATCAGAGGCTCTTTCCTTCAGTGACTTGACAAATGCTGAAGTCTCCCCACTGCATTACATCCTCCCTCAGAACAGAAATACACAGCTGGAAACAAAGCTGAGGGCTCACAATCTAGTGAGGCAGAAAACTCCTCATCACACAGTCATATGACCATTATAAGTCTACAATCCCCACACACTGGAGGCAGAGATGGCAGGATCAACATGAGTTTGAGGCCAGCCTGGTCCCCTACTGAGTTTCAGGTCAGCCTTGACTCCATGGTGACACCCTGTCTCAAAAAATGCTTTTGTTGGTTTATCATGCAAAAAAGCCCAAATGTGCAGTGGGAAAATGGTGAAACAAAGCATGACAAAGTCTCATGATTTAATATACAGCTGTTGGAGTTGTTTCTAATAGTTGGGAAAGGATTACAGTAACCCTGGGAGTTTCACAATGGGATGTGAGGTTCAGAGGTCCCCCCGTGTATAAAGCCCCTGCTCCTCTTACACAGAAAAGCTGCACATGTTCCACACTGAATGGTGCCTGCTGCTGTTGCTGCTCAGGGCTCACCCTCAGGAGAGAGCCGTGTCCTTTCCAAGAGGCCCACAGTTCTGCATAACCACTGTCTCTGCAGTGAGGGCTGGGCATGCTCTAGACAAGGGACTAGCTTTAATGTGGCAGGTGCAGGGTGAGGGTCCTCGATGCCCTTCTTGTTGGGACTCAGAGATGGGTTGTGTCCTGTGGTGCTGTGCTGCCCTTCACTGACAGCTCCACAGCACTCATCTCTTTCTCTCTCTCTATTGCTGTTATTTGCTTGCTATTTCTGAAGACAAAAATGTGTACCAGATGTGCTTCTAGGGATGCAGTGAAAATCTGATTTCTGAATGTTCCTGGGCATCTGATTAAACTCCTTTGTCATTAATCCAGGCCCAATGTGCCCATGAGTTGCCCCCTCTGCTAGAACTTACTGACAGTGGCTGTTTATTTGGAAATCTTTCCCTTTGAAGTCAGTGGTATGCTATTATATTCATTAACTGAAAATAAAGGAAAACCTAATTGCATGGCTTGGATTTTTATTTTTTAGAACAGCTTGAAGGTCTTGAATAAACATTAAGAAGTAGTGAGGTCACACACAGTAGTACAGAGGTCACACCCAGCAGTACAGGGTAGGGCATATGTTACAAACAGGGAGGTGCTAGCTTTCCCTGTGACCTGGAAAGCTCTCTGCTGCAAGAAAGTTTCCCTCTGTGTGCAGTCACTTGCAGGGGCCACTGCAGAGGAGGCACCTGTATTGGACTGAGGGTGATGATGCTACCAACATCTCCTGTCTGCCACGTGAGACTTGCCCTGCTTTGCAGGTGGTGTCCCCATGAAGTTGGGGCTATATTCACACTGTGAATTGAAGAATGCTACTGGTTTCCTTGTGCCTCAGGTTGTGTGACAAGAGGCACCTTTGAGGCCTTTGAGGCTTCCAAGACTTCATCGTGAGTCTGCTGTAATCTCAATCCTGAGGATGGGAAGCAGTTGGCGTCAGGATACCGCTGGCCTCTGAGAACACAGAGAGTGACCTGGGAGAGGCCCATGCGTGCTGAACCTGACCTGGTAGTGGAGAGGTCTATGTGGAGAGGGGGCACAGCAGCCAGCATGTCTCTTTATGGACACTGCTCCTGCCATACAGAGCTGCAGCTTATGTGGAAAGAGCAGGACTGTGGCATGTGCATGTCACCCAGCTGATGGATGACAATTTAATAATCACCTTATCAATATACAATCTGTCCCACCTGTGGTTGCTCTTTCCTGTCAATCACTGCTCTTTTTCAAGGACAGTATCAGGCACAGCTGAATCATTGCTAAGAACAGCAGAAGACTTTCCCACCTTTTCAGTGGCATGTTTTTTTGTAATGGAAAAATATTTTATTCAGTAGGAACCCAGAAAAAATCAGGAGAAGCTATTCTAATTTCAGATAAAGTGGATTTCAAGGCAAAACTGATCGAAAGACCAAGAAGCTCACTACATATTGGTTAAGGAAATAATAAAACATAAACAGATAAACATATATGCATCAAATATTAGTGCACTCAACTTTTTAAAAATTTTAAAGAAAGACTAAACAAAACAGAAAATAGGTAGAAATACTACATATGTTCAGAGAGAAAAGAACCAGTAAGAAATCACTAGTTGATGTTTACATATTGTTGTTTTACAAATAGTTGTTCAAGATATAAAAATGGAACATGTAAAGTAGGAATTCAAACAGCAAGACTGCAAACAGTTCTGTTCAACTGTCCAACAAAAACTTAGTAACACTGTTGTCAGTCCTATACACTTAAACATCCATATCTTCATTTATGTTTAGATTAAACTAAAGCAGATTAAAATCATTCTGAACAAAGAATAATAGAATTGCTGGATTTCACATCATGACACTCCGGGATCAGCACTGGGTACTGTAGTGTCTTTTTTTTTTTAATTTAATTTAAAGAAAGACTGAACAAAACAGAAAATGCATAGAAATAATACATAATGTCAAAGAAAAAAACCAGAAATCACTAATTGATTACAGATTGTCTTCTTACAAATAGTTATTCAAGATATTAAAGTGGATCATATAAAATGGGGATTCAAACAGTGAGATTGCAACCAGTTCTGTTCAACTATCCAACAAAAACTTAGAAATATGGTTATCAATCCTATACACTTAAACATACATGCAGGTATCCATATCTTCAATTATGTTGAGATTGAATAAACCCAAGCAGGCTAATATCACTCTGAACAAAGAATAGTACTATTGCTGGGTGTCACATTATGACACTCCGGGATCAGCACTGGGTATTTTAGGGTCTGTTTTTCTTCAAAGTATCTGTTCATTTCATTATGTGTCATAAGACCAGTTCTCGTAAACTGTTTATAGATTCTACACATGCATGAGTCTAAACATGTATTTCTATCCTTTCTATATTAGAGGGAGAAACAAAACAAAGCAAAACAAAACATATTCCTATAAACACATGGAAAGAAAAAGACATAAGACCGTTGTACAATGAGTTCTACTATAGTTCCTGTGTTGTCTCTTGTTATATCCAATAGAATTGGCTATATCATCACACATAGTATAATTGAATATATAAGCATATAATAAAAACACAACATTGTATATAGTATAGAACTTCAGAAACCGGCAGTTATCAAACCAGAATGTGCATTGTAGAGTCTTGTTATCTTCAGTGTAGTTGCCTATACTCTCAGACTTGATACTATCAATTGGATCAGTTTTGAGTAAAACCTTCTCTGCCTCATTTCTGTTATGCTTTTTTTTTTGCCATCAGTTATCTGCTTATTTCTTTATTCTGTTTTCTGCTCCATGCATTGAGGCCTCTCTGCCACTGTTCCTGGAATCCGAGTACTTTTTTCTGTCTCTAGAATGCCCTGCAGTATTCTCTGTAGAATTGGATTGGTGGTTGCAAATTTTCCAAGTTCCTCTTTGTTTTGGAAGCATCTTGTTTTTCCATTAATTTCTAGAGAGAGTTTAGCAGGGTACATCAATCTGGGATGGAGGTTATTTTCTTTCAGGGCTTGGAATATTTTGCTCCAGGCTCTTCTTTATTTTTATTTTTTAAAATTTGTTTAAAAGGAAAAAAAAACAAGACAAAACAGTGTAAGAGTACAAGTAATACAGGACTACAAAAAAAAAAAAACAAAACAAAAAAAAAAAACAAAACAGTAAGAAATCACCAGTTAATAGATTACACATTGTCATCTTAGAAACAGTTGCTCAAGTCACAGGATTAAAGCATACAAAGTGGACATTCAAACAGTGAGACTGCAAACAGTTGTGTTCCATGGTCCAACGTCAGTAATATGGTCATCTATCTAACACACATAAATACACTTGCAGTTGTATCCTTTAGAGCACTTTTTTTTCTCTCTTTTTTTACAACATTTTACACGTTTTGGGTTTTATTACTCCCACAGTTCTTATTACTCTCCTTTTGGAAGAAAACAAAACCAAATATGACAAAACAAAGCAGTCAGTCAAAACCAAGGATAGACATAGTACATGATGTAAAAACAGACTACAAGGTTATCAACAATGGTTACCATAATGTCACCTGCTTCCCTAAAAAGAATTGCCTATATCATTAGGTATAATTAATTTGAACAAAACAGTAGAGAACAAGACTAATAAAACCTAAACATTGTAAACATTACAGGACTTTAAAAAAAATAATAGTCAAACCAGAATGGGCATCATAGTGAATTTTATTGCCTTCAAAGTAGTTGCCTATACTCTCAAACCTGTTACTATCAAACAGAGGGGAACAGAGTCTGATGAGTCAAAACAAGATAGTGGGAGTAATACAGGACTTTAAATCAAGTTAATAGGAAATCAAAAAAGTTGCTATAATACATCCTACTAATTTTTTATTTTCCCCTTAATTAAAAAAAATAAAACAATAAAAATAAATAAATAATTTTTTAATGAATGAGGGGGAGATTGAGGTAAAAGAGGACATAGCAAAATAACAATACAGGTCAAAGCAACCTACTGCTTCACCACCAAATAATCTGACTTAATAGTAGTTACCATAGTGTCTTTTTCCTTGAAATATTTGAATATAACTTCGTATACTATAGCATCAGACATATCAAAACAGTGTGAAACCATTCAAGTGAATGAAAGTATTACAGGGTATTTAGAACCAGCTAACAGAAAATGAACAATGGTTTCTATATTATCTCTTTGCCTATAAAAATTTTTGTTTATACTATCACATATAATAAAATCCAGTAAGATACAACATGATAAAACCAATGGAGACAGAAGAGCAACAGTTTGGTGGGACATCAAAACAAGATGATATTAAATCAGCACTAGTTATTATGATATCTTATTTTCAAAATAGCTGTTCATTTCATCACAGGCAATAATATCAAGCAGCCCAGAATAAAGCCATTCCAGTTAATGAGTGAAAGTTTTATAAGGCTTCAAGGCCACACAATGAGGAATTATGATTACCACATACTTTTATATATTTGAATCATTTCTTATATTATTCACACATGTGAGATTGATTTATTTCACTTATGAGTATGGTCTCAAGCTGCGCCCATTTATTGATAAATATCTCAATGTGATCCCTCTTTATAGATGAGTAGTACTCCTTATATAGAAGTGTTGTGGAGTACCACAACTTTTTTATCAATCCCTCAGTTGATGGGCACTTGGGTTGTTTCCAAATCTGGCGATTACAAATTATGCTGCTATAAACATAGGTGCACATATATCACTGTGGTATGATGCTTTCAGTTCTTCTGGGAATATGCCTAGAAGTGGAATAGCTGGAACAATTGGGACTTCCAATCCCAGCTTTTTGAGAAATCTTAGACTGACCTCCACAAAGGTTGTACCAGTCTACACTCTCACCAAAATACACAGAGCATCTTGATGGACCCTATCTCCTGATCTATTCTGCCTGTGTTTCTTTTCATTAGTGTATCAATGCTATCTATTTTAGAGATTACAGCCAACCTTCTCTGCCTCATTTCTGCTATGCTGTTTTTCTGCCATTGGTTCTCTACTTTTCCCCTTCATTCCACTATCTGCCCCATCATTGAGAACAAATTTAAATAAATGCAAAAGGGTTGAAATTATCCCTTGCATGCTATCGGACCATAGCACTATGAAATTAGAAATTAATGATAAAAGATACTGCAAAAATCCCACAAACACATGGAAACTGAATAACACACTCTTGAGTAATCAGTGGGTCACAGAGGAAATTAAAGGAGAAATTATACAATACCTGCAAACAAATGAAAACACAAATACAACTTACTGGAATCTGTGGGATGCAATGAAAGCTGTCCTCAGAGGAAAGTTTATTGCACTGAGTTCCCACATCAGAAAAACAGAACAAATACAAATAAATAACCTTATGTTACACCTCAAACATCTAGAAAAAGAACAGCAAGTCAAGCCCAAAGCCAAAAGAGAAGACATTATTAAAATCAGCAGAAATCAATGCAATAGAGACTAAAAAAGCAATCCAAAAAAAAATCAATGAATCAAAGAGTTGGTTCTTTGAAAGAATAAATAAAATCGATAAGCCCCTAGCCAACCTTATTTTAAAAAAGGGAAGAAAAAGCTCAAATTCATGCAATAAGGAATGAAAGAGGCGAAATTACTACAGACGCTATAGAAATACAAAAGATCGTCAACACTTATTTCAAAAACCTCTACTCTTAAAGGTTTGATAACACAGAGGAAATAGAAAGATTCCGAGAAGCATACAAAGTCCCAAAGCTAGGTCATGAAGATGTAAAACTACTGAGTAACCCAATTTATATTAATGAAATTGAAAACGTAACTAAATCTTTACCTACAAAGAAGAGCCCAGGCCCAGACGGATTCACTGCAGAATTCTACAAGAAATACAAAGAAGACCTAATGCCAACACTCCTCAAACTCTTCAATGAAATTGAAAGGGAAGCAATCCTTCCTAAATCGTTCCTAGAAGCAAATATTACTCTAGTACCAAAACCAGAGAAGGACCCAACTGAAAAAGTAAACTACAGACCAATCTCCCTCATGAACACAGAGGCAAAAATCCTTAATAAAATATTGACAAATAGGATGCAGTAAATCATCAAGAAAATCATAAACCATGACCAAGTGGGATGCATCCCAGGTATGCAGGGATTGTCCAATATATGTAAGTCAATAAATGTAATACACCATATTAGTAGAGTCAAAAGTAAGAATCACATCATTTCTGTAGATGCAGAAAAAGCTTTTGATAAGGTCCAACATTCATTTATGATAAGAACCTTGCAGAAAATTGGAATAGATGATCTTTACCTCAATATAATTTGGGCATCTATGACAAACCAACAGGCAATATCATATTAAATGGCCAGAAATTGAAGGCCTTTACTTTAAAATCAGGCACAAGACAAGGATGTCCCTTATCACCGCTCCTATTTAATATAGTACTGGAAATATTGGCCAGAGCAATTAGACAGAGAGAAATAAAAGGCGTTAAGATAGGAAAAGAAGTTAAATTATCATTATTTGCAGATGACATGATACTCTATATAGAAGATCCCCAAAACTCCATTGAAAGACTCCTAGATATAATAAATAAATTCAGTAATGTAGCTGGATACAGAATCAATACTCAAAAATGAATAGCATTCCTATACACTAACAATAAAATCACAGACAGAGAAATAAGGGAGGCCACACCCTTCACACTAGCAACCAAAAAATGAGATACTTATGAATTACTCTCACAAAAGAAGTGAAAGACCTATACAGGGAAAATTATAATACACTGAAAGATGAAATTGAAGATGATGTCAGAAAATGGAAAGACATCCCTTGCTCATGGATAGGAAGAATAAATATTGTGAAAATGGCCATTCTCCCAAAACTGTTATACAGATTCAATGCAATCCCAATAAAAATACCATCAACATACTTCATAAATCTAGAGAAATCCCTCCTAAAATTGATCTGAAGCGAGAAGAGACCTAGAATAGCAAGGACAGTTCTAAGGAGCAAAAGCAAGGCAGGAGGTATCTCAATCCCTGACTTGAAGTTATACTACAAAGCAACTAGTAAAATCAACAAGGTACTGGAACCAAAACAGAGCCGAAGATCAGTAGAATAGATTAGAAGATACAACCACAACTACAAACACTCAAACACCTTATCTTTGATAAAGGGGCCAAACATGTTGACTGGAAGGACAACAGCCTCTTTATTTAATAAATGGTATTGGAAAAACTGGCTCTCCATATGTTGAAAACTAAAACTAGACCCATGTCTATCACCATGCACTAAAATAAAATCTAAATGGATCAAAGATCTAAATATTAAAACAGAAACACTGAATCTATTGGAAGACAAATTGGGTAAAAACCTTGAAGACATAGGAGTAGGTAGAGAATTCACAAACAGGACTCAAACCGCACGGGAAATACTTCCCAGAGTCAATAATTGGGATTGCCTCTTATTAAAAAGTTTCTGCACGTCAAAAGAAATCTCCAGCATAGTGAAAAGAAAACCCACAAACTGGGAAAAAAATCTTAGTGAACTGCCCCTCAGGCAAAGGACTTCTGTCTAAAACATATAAAGAATTAGAAAGAATCAGACCCCCAAAATTCAAAGATCCAATCAAAAAATGGGCATCTGAGATGAATGAACAATTTTAAGATGAAGAAATGCAAATGGCAAATAAATAGATGAAAAAATGTTCACCATCACTGGTCATTAGAGAAACGCAGATTAAAACAACACTGATGTTTCATCTCACTCCTGAAAGAATGGCCAAGATCAAGAAAACCACCAACAACAAATGCTGGAGAGGCTGTGGGGAAAAAGGAACTCTCCTGCACTCTTGGTGGGAGTGTAGACTAGTACAACCATTGTGGAGGTCAGTCTGGAGATTTCTCAGAAATCTGGGACTGGAAGCCTCATTTGACTCAGCTATTCCACTTCTAGGCATATTCCCAGAAGAACTGAAGGCATCATACCACAGTGATATATGTCAACCCATGTTTATAGCTGCACAATTTGTAATAGCCAGATCTTGGAAATAACCAAAGTGTCCATCAACTGAGGAATGGATAAAAAATTGTGGTGTTTTTATGCAATGGAGTACTACTCAGCTATAACGAATGATCACATTGAGATATTTATAAATAAATGGACGCAGCTTGAGACCATACTCATAAATGAAATAAATCAAACTCGCATGTATTAATACCAAATAGTTTCCCTAGTATAAGAAATGATAAGAATACATAAAAGTATGCGGTAATTATGATTCCCAACCATATTGGTTTGAAGCCATATGATATTTTCATTCGTTAATTGCAAAGGTTTTAACCTGGGTTGTTCGATTTTAGTATCTTTTTAAAAATAGCAAGAGGCACAATGGTAACCATTTTTGATCACCTGATATTCTATTTTTGCATCATGTACTATGCCCATCCTCTTGTTCTAACCGACTCTGTTTTGTTTAGTTACATTAGGTTTTATTCTCTTCAAAAAAAGTAATAAGAACTGTGGGAGTAAAAAAACCCCAAAAAGTGCAATTGTTATTGTAAAAAAGAGAGGAAAGGAAGGTGGTCTAAGGGATATAACTGCATGTATGTTTGAGGTGTAGAATGGAAAACCATATTACTAAGCTTTTGTTGGATCATTGAATGGAACTGTCTGCAATCTCACTGTATGAATGTCCACTTATGTGCTTTAATTTTATAATTTGGACAACTGTTTCTAAGATGACAATGTATAACCTATTAACTAGTGATTTCTTACTGTATATTTTTTTCTAGAAATTCTGTATTATTTGTACCCTGTTACTGCTTTGTTTTTTTGTTTGTTTGTTTGTTTGTTTCCTTTCTTTTTTCTCTTTAAATAAAAAAAAACATTATAGCTGGTTTGTAAAGTGTACTGGTTTTAGGACATGTTTTTTACAATATTCTATTAGATAACATGTAAGTCAACCTTTGTCTTGTTTCTACTGACTAGTGTGTGCTAAAAGTGATGTCTTGTGGCTTCCCAAACTAGGCGAAGAATGCTGTCTCACACTGTTGACCAGATGCGGAGGAAGACACTTAGAGCACCTGCCTGTCTCGGATATGGTTCCAGCCCATGGCCACCACACTCACACCCATCAGTGAACCAGCCCTCGATATTCCAGATCTGCAGCCTCCAGCTTGCACCAATGAGCTTAGGGGAGCAGAGACATGTTGTCCTCACCAAGCTGCTCTCAAGCCCTAGCGTTGGGCAGAAGATAAGTACTGTCTTAAACTACTAAATTGGGGGTAATTTACTACAATCCAGCATAAGTTTCATGTACAAGGAGGGAAAAAAAGAAGTTTTTAAAAACAGACAAGAAGAGGGCTGGGGATTTAGCTCAGCGGCATAAGTGCCTGCCTTGCAAGCAGGCAGTCATGAGTTCAATTCCCGGTACCGATAAAAAGGAAAAGAAAAAGAAAAAAAAAAAAAAAAACAGACAAGAAGAAAAAAAATTAATCAGAAATTAGCCCCCTAGTAGGTTCTCACAAATAATGAGGCTCATTTATCAATAACAGTGCTAAGATGATCAGCTTGAATAGAAGATAAATGTTGAGACGACTGAGGAAGAAGGCTTTCTAAAGTTCCTTTCAGTTGTAGGTTATTACTAGGAGGAAAACTGGTTTCTTTGGACTTTCTGATCAGTTAGGAGACATGAAAGAATGGAAAGCACATGAAAAATAATAGTTGAAAAGCAACAAAATTATTTGGTTTAATACTCAAAATCAGATATAAAGATTTCAACTACTGGGTTCTAAAACAGGTACTTCTGTATGCTTAGTAATTTGGTATTAAAACTTTATTTTCCTTTCTTTAATGAGGAAAAAGGAACACTGTGAAGCAATTTTTAATTTTTAATCTCAGAAGTACAACAAATGTAGTGTCCTTAGAAAGGGAAGAAAAGAAATACAGCTTTTCTTTAACCTGTTCAAGTGTGTTCACATGCAGAAGACCATATAACAACATTTCCCCACGGGATACAAATAGGCTTTGGAATTTTAAATTCATATCACTACTTTGAGTACTATCTGTCTTTGTCAAACTGCCTGAACACTGCTTGATTTTTATGAACTATACTCTTGAAAAATTATTCTTGGGCTGAACTGTTTAATCCATGAGCCCTGTAATGACTGATAATGGTTGCAGTGGCTGATACTCTGTTTTAACTTGAGAAATTCAGACATTTAAGGAAGTGACTCAACAGAAGCTCCATGTCCTCACTGTGTAAACATGCTCATCCTGTACAAGAGGGCACGGAGATGGTGTGAATGCTATACCCACTCTCGGGAGTGGTAGTCTGATTACAATACAAGGGAGGGAAACAGGCTTACTCTTTATTCTTTGGCTCAATGAAGCTCTTGCTGTCTCCTGTCAAGTGGAACTCTTGCCCCTTTGCCATGTCACTCTGCCCTTGAGCCAGATGATTATGGACTGAACCCTCCACAAACTCTGAGATAAATGAATCTTTCCTCCCTGAATTATTAGGGTTGAGTATTTTGTCTCAGAAATAAGAGAAAAGTAAACACCATGTTTATTGAAGGATAAAGCAAGGTTACTATCCTCTTTGGTATGTTAACATAATACACTAACTTATTCATCTTAGCTAAAGCCCAGAGATCAGAAACCAAAATGAAGAAAAATATATACTTAGCTCATTCAAGATTTCCTGCTGGTTTCTTCATTTTCTTTTTCAGGCTCAAAATCTCCATTTCGAGGCTTTTCACATTTTCTTTTAGGCGTAAATACTCCAATTGAATCCTAAAATATTGATTTCAAAATAATTATTTGCACAGATCTGTTAAAAAAGTCACATAACCTTTGAAAGAGTACTCACAATTTTAAAAGTTAGAAAAAGTAGATGATTTGGTAGGTAAGATTTTTCTCATTGTGCTTGTTGACACTTTTTCTTTGGCATTATTGGGAGTGAACACAGGGCTCCACGTGGAAAGCACATGCTCTCTCCTCACTGTACTATTTCTGCTCTCCTAAATTACTCCTTTCAGGTACATTTATCAAAGCTAGAATTTTCCCCTGGCCTAATGAAGATTTAGTACTTATATAACTGCAATATGTCTCATATTATGCTGCTGATTTCCTTGATAGATGCTCAAGTCATTTGGTTAAGCCATACCAGTCTAAGGGTTCTTCCATTTTTTCATCATGTTGCACAGAGCTTGTACCTTGATCTTGTGCTTCTGTCAACTGAAAATTAACAAAAGTGTTTATTAATAACCTGCCCATCCCTGGTGTTTGTTTCATAACTGTAGTGGACACAGCTATAATGCTCCACCTCCGTATGGTTTATAGTTACCTCTGTGCTGTGTCTACACCGTTAGCTGAACTGCTGACGCAGGGATCCAATGGCCCACACCTTACAAAATAACACCCTCTCCCCACTACTTAAGTTACCGACCCCAGCTCTAGGTCTGAAACATATTATATTCCTGATTTTAGACCTGTTAGCAGGTCCTCAAACTGACAAAACTAGAAGGTTAGCACAGTGCTATGGACCTGCATTCCTGGCTGCTTGGTAAGCTGATGCTTGAGACCAGCCTGGGCAACTGGGGGAGACAACTCTTTTGCAGGAAAGTATAAAAGTGAAAGTTTTGGTAAAATGGAGAGAAAGAGGAAGTCCCTTTACTTGTGCTGTCCTTTTAGTTGTATTTTTACATTCCACGCATCACATCCTACTTTATGGATTCCAAGTACTATTTATCAACTATGATATGAATAATGCTTATATGACTAAGAGCAATGCCAATGGTAATAATACAGAAATGACACTGCAGTAACATCTAGATGTCTCCAGGAACTGTTGGACAAACAGTATCTAGACAGACACCAGCATGCCTGGGCCCGAGTTCCAACTCCACCAGTCAATGGCAGTGGGAGCTCTATAAAATCTTTCCTATTAGGTATTATTGTGTTTTCTGTTTTGATAAAGTTTGATATTGTAGGAAAGCTGAGGCAAAAGTTTCCTGAGGTCAAGTGCAGTCTTGACATTTTAGTCAGAAGAGCTCTCAAAATTTAAATCAGAAGCTGGGCTTCGTGTCACACAGCTGTGATTCTGTCACTCAGGAGGCTGAGTCAACAGGGTTAGTGTAACCATGAGACCACCTTGGAGAGACACAGTAAATTCAAGGCCAGGCTGGGGTACACAAAATGTCTCGGCACAGGGGTCATTTACACTTTCCCTGTCATTTGACAAGTGTTTCCAAGCTCGTTCAAGTTTTCCTGCTGGTTTCTTCATTTTCTTTTTCAGGCTCAAAATCTCCATTTCGAGGCTTTTCACATTTTCTTTTAGGCGTAAATACTCCAATTCAATCCTAAAATATTGATTTCAAAATAATTATTTGCACAGATCTGTTAAAAAAGTCACATAACCTTTGAAAGAGTACTCACAATTTTAAAAGTTAGAAAAAGTAGATGATTTGGTAGGTAAGATTTTTCTCATTGTGCTTGTTGACACTTTTTCTTTGGCATTATTGGGAGTGAACACAGGGCTCCACGTGGAAAGCACATGCTCTCTCCTCACTGTACTATTTCTGCTCCCCTAAATTACTCCTTTCAGGTACATTTATCAAAGCTAGAATTTTCCCCTGGCCTAATGAAGATTTAGTACTTATATAACTGCAATATGTCTCATATTATGCTGCTGATTTCCTTGATAGATGCTCAAGTCATTTGGTTAAGCCATACCTGTCTAAGGGTTCTTCCATTTTTTCATCATGTTGCACAGAGCTTGTACCTTGATCTTGTGCTTCTGTCAACTGAAAATTAACAAAAGTGTTTATTAATAACCTGCCCATCCCTGGTGTTTGTTTCATAACTGTAGTGGACACAGCTATAATGCTCCACCTCCGTATGGTTTATAGTTACCTCTGTGCTGTGTCTACACCGTTAGCTGAACTGCTGACGCAGGGATCCAATGGCCCACACCTTACAAAATAACACCCTCTCCCCACTACTTAAGTTACCGACCCCAGCTCTAGGTCTGAAACATATTATATTCCTGATTTTAGACCTGTTAGCAGGTCCTCAAACTGATAAAACTAGAAGGTTAGCACAGTGCTATGGACCTGCATTCCTGGCTGCTTGGTAAGCTGATGCTTGAGACCAGCCAGGGCAACTGGGGGAGACAACTCTTTTGCAGGAAAGTATAAAAGTGAAAGTTTTGGTAAAATGGAGGGAAAGAGGAAGTCCCTTTACTTGTGCTGTCCTTTTAGTTGTATTTTTACATTCCACGCATCACATCCTACTTTATGGATTCCAAGTACTATTTATCAACTATGATATGAATAATGCTTATATGACTAAGAGCAATGCCAATGATAATAATACAGAAATGACACTGCAGTAACATCTAGATGTCTCTAGGAACTGTTGGACAAACAGTATCTAGACAGACACCAGCATGCCTGGGCCAGAGTGCCAACTCCACCAGTCAATGGCAGTGGGAGCTCTATAAAATCTTTCCTATTAGGTATTATTGTGTTTTCTGTTTTGATAAAGTTTGATATTGTAGGAAAGCTGAGGCAAAAGTTTCCTGAGGTCAAGTGCAGTCTTGACATTTTAGTCAGAAGAGCTCTCAAAATTTAAATCAGAAGCTGGGCTTCGTGTCACACAGCTGTGATTCTGTCACTCAGGAGGCTGAGTCAACAGGGTTAGTGTAACCATGAGACCACCTTGGAGAGACACAGTAAATTCAAGGCCAGGCTGGGGTACACAAAATGTCTCGGCACAGGGGTCATTTACACTTTCCCTGTCATTTGACAAGTGTTTCCAAGCTCGTTCAAGTTTTCCTGCTGGTTTCTTCATTTTCTTTTTCAGGCTCAAAATCTCCATTTCGAGGCTTTTCACATTTTCTTTTAGGCGTAAATACTCCAATTCAATCCTAAAATATTGATTTCAAAATAATTATTTGCACAGATCTGTTAAAAAAGTCACATAACCTTTGAAAGAGTACTCACAATTTTAAAAGTTAGAAAAAGTAGATGATTTGGTAGGTAAGATTTTTCTCATTGTGCTTGTTGACACTTTTTCTTTGGCATTATTGGGAGTGAACACAGGGCTCCACGTGGAAAGCACATGCTCTCTCCTCACTGTACTATTTCTGCTCCCCTAAATTACTCCTTTCAGGTACATTTATCAAAGCTAGAATTTTCCCCTGGCCTAATGAAGATTTAGTACTTATATAACTGCAATATGTCTCATATTATGCTGCTGATTTCCTTGATAGATGCTCAAGTCATTTGGTTAAGCCATACCTGTCTAAGGGTTCTTCCATTTTTTCATCATGTTGCACAGAGCTTGTACCTTGATCTTGTGCTTCTGTCAACTGAAAATTAACAAAAGTGTTTATTAATAACCTGCCCATCCCTGGTGTTTGTTTCATAACTGTAGTGGACACAGCTATAATGCTCCACCTCCGTATGGTTTATAGTTACCTCTGTGCTGTGTCTACACCATTAGCTGAACTGCTGACGCAGGGATCCAATGGCCCACACCTTACAAAATAACACCCTCTCCCCACTACTTAAGTTACCGACCCCAGCTCTAGGTCTGAAACATATTATATTCCTGATTTTAGACCTGTTAGCAGGTCCTCAAACTGACAAAACTAGAAGGTTAGCACAGTGCTATGGACCTGCATTCCTGGCTGCTTGGTAAGCTGATGCTTGAGACCAGCCTGGGCAACTGGGGGAGACAACTCTCTTGCAGGAAAGTATAAAAGTGAAAGTTTTGGTAAAATGGAGAGAAAGAGGAAGTCCCTTTACTTGTGCTGTCCTTTTAGTTGTATTTTTACATTCCACGCATCACATCCTACTTTATGGATTCCAAGTACTATTTATCAACTATGATATGAATAATGCTTATATGACTAAGAGCAATGCCAATGATAATAATACAGAAATGACACTGCAGTAACATCTAGATGTCTCCAGGAACTGTTGGACAAACAGTATCTAGACAGACACCAGCATGCCTGGGCCCGAGTTCCAACTCCACCAGTCAATGGCAGTGGGAGCTCTATAAAATCTTTCCTATTAGGTATTATTGTGTTTTCTGTTTTGATAAAGTTTGATATTGTAGGAAAGCTGAGGCAAAAGTTTCCTGAGGTCAAGTGCAGTCTTGACAATTTAGTCAGAAGAGCTCTCAAAATTTAAATCCGAAGCTGGGCTTCGTGTCACACAGCTGTGATTCTGTCACTCAGGAGGCTGAGTCAACAGGGTTAGTGTAACCATGAGACCACCTTGGAGAGGCACAGTAAATTCAAGGCCAGGCTGGGGTACACAAAATGTCTCGGCACAGGGGTCATTTACACTTTCCCTGTCATTTGACAAGTGTTTCCAAGCTCGTTCAAGTTTTCCTGCTGGTTTCTTCATTTTCTTTTTCAGGCTCAAAATCTCCATTTCGAGGCTTTTCACATTTTCTTTTAGGCGTAAATACTCCAATTCAATCCTAAAATATTGATTTCAAAATAATTATTTGCACAGATCTGTTAAAAAAGTCACATAACCTTTGAAAGAGTACTCACAATTTTAAAAGTTAGAAAAAGTAGATGATTTGGTAGGTAAGATTTTTCTCATTGTGCTTGTTGACACTTTTTCTTTGGCATTATTGGGAGTGAACACAGGGCTCCACGTGGAAAGCACATGCTCTCTCCTCACTGTACTATTTCTGCTCCCCTAAATTACTCCTTTCAGGTACATTTATCAAAGCTAGAATTTTCCCGTGGCCTAATGAAGATTTAGTACTTATATAACTGCAATATGTCTCATATTATGCTGCTGATTTCCTTGATAGATGCTCAAGTCATTTGGTTAAGCCATACCTGTCTAAGGGTTCTTCCATTTTTTCATCATGTTGCACAGAGCTTGTACCTTGATCTTGTGCTTCTGTCAACTGAAAATTAACAAAAGTGTTTATTAATAACCTGCCCATACCTGGTGTTTGTTTCATAACTGTAGTGGACACAGCTATAATGCTCCACCTCCGTATGGTTTATAGTTACCTCTGTGCTGTGTCTACACCGTTAGCTGAACTGCTGACGCAGGGATCCAATGGCCCACACCTTACAAAATAACACCCTCTCCCCACTACTTAAGTTACCGACGCCAGCTCTAGGTCTGAAACATATTATATTCCTGATTTTAGACCTGTTAGCAGGTCCTCAAACTGACAAAACTAGAAGGTTAGCACAGTGCTATGGACCTGCATTCCTGGCTGCTTGGTAAGCTGATGCTTGAGACCAGCCTGGGCAACTGGGGGAGACAACTCTTTTGCAGGAAAGTATAAAACTGAAAGTTTTGGTAAAATGGAGAGAAAGAGGAAGTCCCTTTACTTGTGCTGTCCTTTTAGTTGTATTTTTACATTCCACGCATCACATCCTACTTTATGGATTCCAAGTACTATTTATCAACTATGATATGAATAATGCTTATATGACTAAGAGCAATGCCAATGATAATAATACAGAAATGACACTGCAGTAACATCTAGATGTCTCCAGGAACTGTTGGACAAACAGTATCTAGACAGACACCAGCATGCCTGGGCCCGAGTTCCAACTCCACCAGTCAATGGCAGTGGGAGCTCTATAAAATCTTTCCTATTAGGTATTATTGTGTTTTCTGTTTTGATAAAGTTTGATATTGTAGGAAAGCTGAGGCAAAAGTTTCCTGAGGTCAAGTGCAGTCTTGACAATTTAGTCAGAAGAGCTCTCAAAATTTAAATCCGAAGCTGGGCTTCGTGTCACACAGCTGTGATTCTGTCACTCAGGAGGCTGAGTCAACAGGGTTAGTGTAACCATGAGACCACCTTGGAGAGGCACAGTAAATTCAAGGCCAGGCTGGGGTACACAAAATGTCTCGGCACAGGGGTCATTTACACTTTCCCTGTCATTTGACAAGTGTTTCCAAGCTCGTTCAAGTTTTCCTGCTGGTTTCTTCATTTTCTTTTTCAGGCTCAAAATCTCCATTTCGAGGCTTTTCACATTTTCTTTTAGGCGTAAATACTCCAATTCAATCCTAAAATATTGATTTCAAAATAATTATTTGCACAGATCTGTTAAAAAAGTCACATAACCTTTGAAAGAGTACTCACAATTTTAAAAGGTAGAAAAAGTAGATGATTTGGTAGGTAAGATTTTTCTCATTGTGCTTGTTGACACTTTTTCTTTGGCATTATTGGGAGTGAACACAGGGCTCCACGTGGAAAGCACATGCTCTCTCCTCACTGTACTATTTCTGCTCCCCTAAATTACTCCTTTCAGGTACATTTATCAAAGCTAGAATTTTCCCCTGGCCTAATGAAGATTTAGTACTTATATAACTGCAATATGTCTCATATTATGCTGCTGATTTCCTTGATAGATGCTCAAGTCATTTGGTTAAGCCATACCTGTCTAAGGGTTCTTCCATTTTTTCATCATGTTGCACAGAGCTTGTACCTTGATCTTGTGCTTCTGTCAACTGAAAATTAACAAAAGTGTTTATTAATAACCTGCCCATCCCTGGTGTTTGTTTCATAACTGTAGTGGACACAGCTATAATGCTCCACCTCCGTATGGTTTATAGTTACCTCTGTGCTGTGTCTACACCGTTAGCTGAACTGCTGACGCAGGGATCCAATGGCCCACACCTTACAAAATAACACCCTCTCCCCACTACTTAAGTTACCGACCCCAGCTCTAGGTCTGAAACATATTATATTCCTGATTTTAGACCTGTTAGCAGGTCCTCAAACTGACAAAACTAGAAGGTTAGCACAGTGCTATGGACCTGCATTCCTGGCTGCTTGGTAAGCTGATGCTTGAGACCAGCCTGGGCAACTGGGGGAGACAACTCTTTTGCAGGAAAGTATAAAAGTGAAAGTTTTGGTAAAATGGAGAGAAAGAGGAAGTCCCTTTACTTGTGCTGTCCTTTTAGTTGTATTTTTACATTCCACGCATCACATCCTACTTTATGGATTCCAAGTACTATTTATCAACTATGATATGAATAATGCTTATATGACTAAGAGCAATGCCAATGATAATAATACAGAAATGACACTGCAGTAACATCTAGATGTCTCCAGGAACTGTTGGACAAACAGTATCTAGACAGACACCAGCATGCCTGGGCCCGAGTTCCAACTCCACCAGTCAATGGCAGTGGGAGCTCTATAAAATCTTTCCTATTAGGTATTATTGTGTTTTCTGTTTTGATAAAGTTTGATATTGTAGGAAAGCTGAGGCAAAAGTTTCCTGAGGTCAAGTGCAGTCTTGACAATTTAGTCAGAAGAGCTCTCAAAATTTAAATCCGAAGCTGGGCTTCGTGTCACACAGCTGTGATTCTGTCACTCAGGAGGCTGAGTCAACAGGGTTAGTGTAACCATGAGACCACCTTGGAGAGGCACAGTAAATTCAAGGCCAGGCTGGGGTACACAAAATGTCTCGGCACAGGGGTCATTTACACTTTCCCTGTCATTTGACAACTGTTTCCAAGCTCGTTCAAGTTTTCCTGCTGGTTTCTTCATTTTCTTTTTCAGGCTCAAAATCTCCATTTCGAGGCTTTTCACATTTTCTTTTAGGCGTAAATACTCCAATTCAATCCTAAAATATTGATTTCAAAATAATTATTTGCACAGATCTGTTAAAAAAAGTCACATAACCTTTGAAAGAGTACTCACAATTTTAAAAGGTAGAAAAAGTAGATGATTTGGTAGGTAAGATTTTTCTCATTGTGCTTGTTGACACTTTTTCTTTGGCATTATTGGGAGTGAACACAGGGCTCCACGTGGAAAGCACATGCTCTCTCCTCACTGTACTATTTCTGCTCCCCTAAATTACTCCTTTCAGGTACATTTATCAAAGCTAGAATTTTCCCCTGGCCTAATGAAGATTTAGTACTTATATAACTGCAATATGTCTCATATTATGCTGCTGATTTCCTTGATAGATGCTCAAGTCATTTGGTTAAGCCATACCTGTCTAAGGGTTCTTCCATTTTTTCATCATGTTGCACAGAGCTTGTACCTTGATCTTGTGCTTCTGTCAACTGAAAATTAACAAAAGTGTTTATTAATAACCTGCCCATCCCTGGTGTTTGTTTCATAACTGCAGTGGACACAGCTATAATGCTCCACCTCCGTATGGTTTATAGTTACCTCTGTGCTGTGTCTACACCGTTAGCTGAACTGCTGACGCAGGGATCCAATGGCCCACACCTTACAAAATAACACCCTCTCCCCACTACTTAAGTTACCGACCCCAGCTCTAGGTCTGAAACATATTATATTCCTGATTTTAGACCTGTTAGCAGGTCCTCAAACTGACAAAACTAGAAGGTTAGCACAGTGCTATGGACCTGCATTCCTGGCTGCTTGGTAAGCTGATGCTTGAGACCAGCCTGGGCAACTGGGGGAGACAACTCTTTTGCAGGAAAGTATAAAAGTGAAAGTTTTGGTAAAATGGAGAGAAAGAGGAAGTCCCTTTACTTGTGCTGTCCTTTTAGTTGTATTTTTACATTCCACGCATCACATCCTACTTTATGGATTCCAAGTACTATTTATCAACTATGATATGAATAATGCTTATATGACTAAGAGCAATGCCAATGATAATAATACAGAAATGACACTGCAGTAACATCTAGATGTCTCCAGGAACTGTTGGACAAACAGTATCTAGACAGACACCAGCATGCCTGGGCCCGAGTTCCAACTCCACCAGTCAATGGCAGTGGGAGCTCTATAAAATCTTTCCTATTAGGTATTATTGTGTTTTCTGTTTTGATAAAGTTTGATATTGTAGGAAAGCTGAGGCAAAAGTTTCCTGAGGTCAAGTGCAGTCTTGACAATTTAGTCAGAAGAGCTCTCAAAATTTAAATCCGAAGCTGGGCTTCGTGTCACACAGCTGTGATTCTGTCACTCAGGAGGCTGAGTCAACAGGGTTACTGTAACCATGAGACCACCTTGGAGAGGCACAGTAAATTCAAGGCCAGGCTGGGGTACACAAAATGTCTCGGCACAGGGGTCATTTACACTTTCCCTGTCATTTGACAAGTGTTTCCAAGCTCGTTCAAGTTTTCCTGCTGGTTTCTTCATTTTCTTTTTCAGGCTCAAAATCTCCATTTCGAGGCTTTTCACATTTTCTTTTAGGCGTAAATACTCCAATTCAATCCTAAAATATTGATTTCAAAATAATTATTTGCACAGATCTGTTAAAAAAAGTCACATAACCTTTGAAAGAGTACTCACAATTTTAAAAGTTAGAAAAAGTAGATGATTTGGTAGGTAAGATTTTTCTCATTGTGCTTGTTGACACTTTTTCTTTGGCATTATTGGGAGTGAACACAGGGCTCCACGTGGAAAGCACATGCTCTCTCCTCACTGTACTATTTCTGCTCCCCTAAATTACTCCTTTCAGGTACATTTATCAAAGCTAGAATTTTCCCCTGGCCTAATGAAGATTTAGTACTTATATAACTGCAATATGTCTCATATTATGCTGCTGATTTCCTTGATAGATGCTCAAGTCATTTGGTTAAGCCATACCTGTCTAAGGGTTCTTCCATTTTTTCATCATGTTGCACAGAGCTTGTACCTTGATCTTGTGCTTCTGTCAACTGAAAATTAACAAAAGTGTTTATTAATAACCTGCCCATCCCTGGTGTTTGTTTCATAACTGCAGTGGACACAGCTATAATGCTCCACCTCCGTATGGTTTATAGTTACCTCTGTGCTGTGTCTACACCGTTAGCTGAACTGCTGACGCAGGGATCCAATGGCCCACACCTTACAAAATAACACCCTCTCCCCACTACTTAAGTTACCGACCCCAGCTCTAGGTCTGAAACATATTATATTCCTGATTTTAGACCTGTTAGCAGGTCCTCAAACTGACAAAACTAGAAGGTTACCACAGTGCTATGGACCTGCATTCCTGGCTGCTTGGTAAGCTGATGCTTGAGACCAGCCTGGGCAACTGGGGGAGACAACTCTTTTGCAGGAAAGTATAAAAGTGAAAGTTTTGGTAAAATGGAGAGAAAGAGGAAGTCCCTTTACTTGTGCTGTCCTTTTAGTTGTATTTTTACATTCCACGCATCACATCCTACTTTATGGATTCCAAGTACTATTTATCAACTATGATATGAATAATGCTTATATGACTAAGAGCAATGCCAATGATAATAATACAGAAATGACACTGCAGTAACATCTAGATGTCTCCAGGAACTGTTGGACAAACAGTATCTAGACAGACACCAGCATGCCTGGGCCCGAGTTCCAACTCCACCAGTCAATGGCAGTGGGAGCTCTATAAAATCTTTCCTATTAGGTATTATTGTGTTTTCTGTTTTGATAAAGTTTGATATTGTAGGAAAGCTGAGGCAAAAGTTTCCTGAGGTCAAGTGCAGTCTTGACAATTTAGTCAGAAGAGCTCTCAAAATTTAAATCCGAAGCTGGGCTTCGTGTCACACAGCTGTGATTCTGTCACTCAGGAGGCTGAGTCAACAGGGTTACTGTAACCATGAGACCACCTTGGAGAGACACAGTAAATTCAAGGCCAGGCTGGGGTACACAAAATGTCTCGGCACAGGGGTCATTTACACTTTCCCTGTCATTTGACAAGTGTTTCCAAGCTCGTTCAAGTTTTCCTGCTGGTTTCTTCATTTTCTTTTTCAGGCTCAAAAACTCCATTTCGAGGCTTTTCACATTTTCTTTTAGGCGTAAATACTCCAATTCAATCCTAAAATATTGATTTCAAAATAATTATTTGCACAGATCTGTTAAAAAAGTCACATAACCTTTGAAAGAGTACTCACAATTTTAAAAGTTAGAAAAAGTAGATGATTTGGTAGGTAAGATTTTTCTCATTGTGCTTGTTGACACTTTTTCTTTGGCATTATTGGGAGTGAACACAGGGCTCCACGTGGAAAGCACATGCTCTCTCCTCACTGTACTATTTCTGCTCCCCTAAATTACTCCTTTCAGGTACATTTATCAAAGCTAGAATTTTCCCCTGGCCTAATGAAGATTTAGTACTTATATAACTGCAATATGTCTCATATTATGCTGCTGATTTCCTTGATAGATGCTCAAGTCATTTGGTTAAGCCATACCTGTCTAAGGGTTCTTCCATTTTTTCATCATGTTGCACAGAGCTTGTACCTTGATCTTGTGCTTCTGTCAACTGAAAATTAACAAAAGTGCTTATTAATAACCTGCCCATCCCTGGTGTTTGTTTCATAACTGTAGTGGACACAGCTATAATGCTCCACCTCCGTATGGTTTATAGTTACCTCTGTGCTGTGTCTACACCGTTAGCTGAACTGCTGACGCAGGGATCCAATGGCCCACACCTTACAAAATAACACCCTCTCCCCACTACTTAAGTTACCGACCCCAGCTCTAGGTCTGAAACATATTATATTCCTGATTTTAGACCTGTTAGCAGGTCCTCAAACTGACAAAACTAGAAGGTTAGCACAGTGCTATGGACCTGCATTCCTGGCTGCTTGGTAAGCTGATGCTTGAGACCAGCCTGGGCAACTGGGGGAGACAACTCTTTTGCAGGAAAGTATAAAAGTGAAAGTTTTGGTAAAATGGAGAGAAAGAGGAAGTCCCTTTACTTGTGCTGTCCTTTTAGTTGTATTTTTACATTCCACGCATCACATCCTACTTTATGGATTCCAAGTACTATTTATCAACTATGATATGAATAATGCTTATATGACTAAGAGCAATGCCAATGATAATAATACAGAAATGACACTGCAGTAACATCTAGATGTCTCCAGGAACTGTTGGACAAACAGTATCTAGACAGACACCAGCATGCCTGGGCCCGAGTTCCAACTCCACCAGTCAATGGCAGTGGGAGCTCTATAAAATCTTTCCTATTAGGTATTATTGTGTTTTCTGTTTTGATAAAGTTTGATATTGTAGGAAAGCTGAGGCAAAAGTTTCCTGAGGTCAAGTGCAGTCTTGACAATTTAGTCAGAAGAGCTCTCAAAATTTAAATCCGAAGCTGGGCTTCGTGTCACACAGCTGTGATTCTGTCACTCAGGAGGCTGAGTCAACAGGGTTAGTGTAACCATGAGACCACCTTGGAGAGGCACAGTAAATTCAAGGCCAGGCTGGGGTACACAAAATGTCTCGGCACAGGGGTCATTTACACTTTCCCTGTCATTTGACAAGTGTTTCCAAGCTCGTTCAAGTTTTCCTGCTGGTTTCTTCATTTTCTTTTTCAGGCTCAAAATCTCCATTTCGAGGCTTTTCACATTTTCTTTTAGGCGTAAATACTCCAATTCAATCCTAAAATATTGATTTCAAAATAATTATTTGCACAGATCTGTTAAAAAAGTCACATAACCTTTGAAAGAGTACTCACAATTTTAAAAGTTAGAAAAAGTAGATGATTTGGTAGGTAAGATTTTTCTCATTGTGCTTGTTGACACTTTTTCTTTGGCATTATTGGGAGTGAACACAGGGCTCCACGTGGAAAGCACATGCTCTCTCCTCACTGTACTATTTCTGCTCCCCTAAATTACTCCTTTCAGGTACATTTATCAAAGCTAGAATTTTCCCCTGGCCTAATGAAGATTTAGTACTTATATAACTGCAATATGTCTCATATTATGCTGCTGATTTCCTTGATAGATGCTCAAGTCATTTGGTTAAGCCATACCTGTCTAAGGGTTCTTCCATTTTTTCATCATGTTGCACAGAGCTTGTACCTTGATCTTGTGCTTCTGTCAACTGAAAATTAACAAAAGTGCTTATTAATAACCTGCCCATCCCTGGTGTTTGTTTCATAACTGTAGTGGACACAGCTATAATGCTCCACCTCCGTATGGTTTATAGTTACCTCTGTGCTGTGTCTACACCGTTAGCTGAACTGCTGACGCAGGGATCCAATGGCCCACACCTTACAAAATAACACCCTCTCCCCACTACTTAAGTTACCGACCCCAGCTCTAGGTCTGAAACATATTATATTCCTGATTTTAGACCTGTTAGCAGGTCCTCAAACTGACAAAACTAGAAGGTTAGCACAGTGCTATGGACCTGCATTCCTGGCTGCTTGGTAAGCTGATGCTTGAGACCAGCCTGGGCAACTGGGGGAGACAACTCTTTTGCAGGAAAGTATAAAAGTGAAAGTTTTGGTAAAATGGAGAGAAAGAGGAAGTCCCTTTACTTGTGCTGTCCTTTTAGTTGTATTTTTACATTCCACGCATCACATCCTACTTTATGGATTCCAAGTACTATTTATCAACTATGATATGAATAATGCTTATATGACTAAGAGCAATGCCAATGATAATAATACAGAAATGACACTGCAGTAACATCTAGATGTCTCCAGGAACTGTTGGACAAACAGTATCTAGACAGACACCAGCATGCCTGGGCCCGAGTTCCAACTCCACCAGTCAATGGCAGTGGGAGCTCTATAAAATCTTTCCTATTAGGTATTATTGTGTTTTCTGTTTTGATAAAGTTTGATATTGTAGGAAAGCTGAGGCAAAAGTTTCCTGAGGTCAAGTGCAGTCTTGACAATTTAGTCAGAAGAGCTCTCAAAATTTAAATCCGAAGCTGGGCTTCGTGTCACACAGCTGTGATTCTGTCACTCAGGAGGCTGAGTCAACAGGGTTAGTGTAACCATGAGACCACCTTGGAGAGGCACAGTAAATTCAAGGCCAGGCTGGGGTACACAAAATGTCTCGGCACAGGGGTCATTTACACTTTCCCTGTCATTTGACAAGTGTTTCCAAGCTCGTTCAAGTTTTCCTGCTGGTTTCTTCATTTTCTTTTTCAGGCTCAAAATCTCCATTTCGAGGCTTTTCACATTTTCTTTTAGGCGTAAATACTCCAATTCAATCCTAAAATATTGATTTCAAAATAATTATTTGCACAGATCTGTTAAAAAAGTCACATAACCTTTGAAAGAGTACTCACAATTTTAAAAGTTAGAAAAAGTAGATGATTTGGTAGGTAAGATTTTTCTCATTGTGCTTGTTGACACTTTTTCTTTGGCATTATTGGGAGTGAACACAGGGCTCCACGTGGAAAGCACATGCTCTCTCCTCACTGTACTATTTCTGCTCCCCTAAATTACTCCTTTCAGGTACATTTATCAAAGCTAGAATTTTCCCCTGGCCTAATGAAGATTTAGTACTTATATAACTGCAATATGTCTCATATTATGCTGCTGATTTCCTTGATAATGCTCAAGTCATTTGGTTAAGCCATACCTGTCTAAGGGTTCTTCCATTTTTTCATCATGTTGCACAGAGCTTGTACCTTGATCTTGTGCTTCTGTCAACTGAAAATTAACAAAAGTGTTTATTAATAACCTGCCCATCCCTGGTGTTTGTTTCATAACTGTAGTGGACACAGCTATAATGCTCCACCTCCGTATGGTTTATAGTTACCTCTGTGCTGTGTCTACACCGTTAGCTGAACTGCTGACGCAGGGATCCAATGGCCCACACCTTACAAAATAACACCCTCTCCCCACTACTTAAGTTACCGACCCCAGCTCTAGGTCTGAAACATATTATATTCCTGATTTTAGACCTGTTAGCAGGTCCTCAAACTGACAAAACTAGAAGGTTAGCACAGTGCTATGGACCTGCATTCCTGGCTGCTTGGTAAGCTGATGCTTGAGACCAGCCTGGGCAACTGGGGGAGACAACTCTTTTGCAGGAAAGTATAAAAGTGAAAGTTTTGGTAAAATGGAGAGAAAGAGGAAGTCCCTTTACTTGTGCTGTCCTTTTAGTTGTATTTTTACATTCCACGCATCACATCCTACTTTATGGATTCCAAGTACTATTTATCAACTATGATATGAATAATGCTTATATGACTAAGAGCAATGCCAATGATAATAATACAGAAATGACACTGCAGTAACATCTAGATGTCTCCAGGAACTGTTGGACAAACAGTATCTAGACAGACACCAGCATGCCTGGGCCCGAGTTCCAACTCCACCAGTCAATGGCAGTGGGAGCTCTATAAAATCTTCCCTATTAGGTATTATTGTGTTTTCTGTTTTGATAAAGTTTGATATTGTAGGAAAGCTGAGGCAAAAGTTTCCTGAGGTCAAGTGCAGTCTTGACAATTTAGTCAGAAGAGCTCTCAAAATTTAAATCCGAAGCTGGGCTTCGTGTCACACAGCTGTGATTCTGTCACTCAGGAGGCTGAGTCAACAGGGTTACTGTAACCATGAGACCACCTTGGAGAGGCACAGTAAATTCAAGGCCAGGCTGGGGTACACAAAATGTCTCGGCACAGGGGTCATTTACACTTTCCCTGTCATTTGACAAGTGTTTCCAAGCTCGTTCAAGTTTTCCTGCTGGTTTCTTTATTTTCTTTTTCAGGCTCAAAATATCCATTTCGAGGCTTTTCACATTTTCTTTTAGGCGTAAATACTCCAATTCAATCTTAAAATATTGATTTCAAAATAATTATTTGCACAGATCTGTTAAAAAAGTCACATAACCTTTGAAAGAGTACTCACAATTTTAAAAGTTAGAAAAAGTAGATGATTTGGTAGGTAAGATTTTTCTCATTGTGCTTGTTGACACTTTTTCTTTGGCATTATTGGGAGTGAACACAGGGCTCCACGTGGAAAGCACATGCTCTCTCCTCACTGTACTATTTCTGCTCCCCTAAATTACTCCTTTCAGGTACATTTATCAAAGCTAGAATTTTCCCCTGGCCTAATGAAGATTTAGTACTTATATAACTGCAATATGTCTCATATTATGCTGCTGATTTCCTTGATAATGCTCAAGTCATTTGGTTAAGCCATACCTGTCTAAGGGTTCTTCCATTTTTTCATCATGTTGCACAGAGCTTGTACCTTGATCTTGTGCTTCTGTCAACTGAAAATTAACAAAAGTGCTTATTAATAACCTGCCCATCCCTGGTGTTTGTTTCATAACTGTAGTGGACACAGCTATAATGCTCCACCTCCGTATGGTTTATAGTTACCTCTGTGCTGTGTCTACACCGTTAGCTGAACTGCTGACGCAGGGATCCAATGGCCCACACCTTACAAAATAACACCCTCTCCCCACTACTTAAGTTACCGACCCCAGCTCTAGGTCTGAAACATATTATATTCCTGATTTTAGACCTGTTAGCAGGTCCTCAAACTGACAAAACTAGAAGGTTAGCACAGTGCTATGGACCTGCATTCCTGGCTGCTTGGTAAGCTGATGCTTGAGACCAGCCTGGGCAACTGGGGGAGACAACTCTTTTGCAGGAAAGTATAAAAGTGAAAGTTTTGGTAAAATGGAGAGAAAGAGGAAGTCCCTTTACTTGTGCTGTCCTTTTAGTTGTATTTTTACATTCCACGCATCACATCCTACGTTATGGATTCCAAGTACTATTTATCAACTATGATATGAATAATGCTTATATGACTAAGAGCAATGCCAATGATAATAATACAGAAATGACACTGCAGTAACATCTAGATGTCTCCAGGAACTGTTGGACAAACAGTATCTAGACAGACACCAGCATGCCTGGGCCAGAGTTCCAACTCCACCAGTCAATGGCAGTGGGAGCTCTATAAAATCTTTCCTATTAGGTATTATTGTGTTTTCTGTTTTGATAAAGTTTGATATTGTAGGAAAGCTGAGGCAAAAGTTTCCTGAGGTCAAGTGCAGTCTTGACAATTTAGTCAGAAGAGCTCTCAAAATTTAAATCCGAAGCTGGGCTTCGTGTCACACAGCTGTGATTCTGTCACTCAGGAGGCTGAGTCAACAGGGTTACTGTAACCATGAGACCACCTTGGAGAGGCACAGTAAATTCAAGAGCCAGGCTGGGGTACACAAAATGTCTCGGCACAGGGGTCATTTACACTTTCCCTGTCATTTGACAAGTGTTTCCAAGCTCGTTCAGGTTTTCCTGCTGGTTTCTTCATTTTCTTTTTCAGGCTCAAAATCTCCATTTCGAGGCTTTTCACATTTTCTTTTAGGCGTAAATACTCCAATTCAATCCTAAAATATTGATTTCAAAATAATTATTTGCACAGATCTGTTAAAAAAGTCACATAACCTTTGAAAGAGTACTCACAATTTTAAAAGTTAGAAAAAGTAGATGATTTGGTAGGTAAGATTTTTCTCATTGTGCTTGTTGACACTTTTTCTTTGGCATTATTGGGAGTGAACACAGGGCTCCACGTGGAAAGCACATGCTCTCTCCTCACTGTACTATTTCTGCTCCCCTAAATTACTCCTTTCAGGTACATTTATCAAAGCTAGAATTTTCCCCTGGCCTAATGAAGATTTAGTACTTATATAACTGCAATATGTCTCATATTATGCTGCTGATTTCCTTGATAGATGCTCAAGTCATTTGGTTAAGCCATACCTGTCTAAGGGTTCTTCCATTTTTTCATCATGTTGCACAGAGCTTGTACCTTGATCTTGTGCTTCTGTCAACTGAAAATTAACAAAAGTGTTTATTAATAACCTGCCCATCCCTGGTGTTTGTTTCATAACTGTAGTGGACACAGCTATAATGCTCCACCTCCGTATGGTTTATAGTTACCTCTGTGCTGTGTCTACACCGTTAGCTGAACTGCTGACGCAGGGATCCAATGGCCCACACCTTACAAAATAACACCCTCTCCCCACTACTTAAGTTACCGACCCCAGCTCTAGGTCTGAAACATATTATATTCCTGATTTTAGACCTGTTAGCAGGTCCTCAAACTGACAAAACTAGAAGGTTAGCACAGTGCTATGGACCTGCATTCCTGGCTGCTTGGTAAGCTGATGCTTGAGACCAGCCTGGGCAACTGGGGGAGACAACTCTTTTGCAGGAAAGTATAAAACTGAAAGTTTTGGTAAAATGGAGAGAAAGAGGAAGTCCCTTTACTTGTGCTGTCCTTTTAGTTGTATTTTTACATTCCACGCATCACATCCTACTTTATGGATTCCAAGTACTATTTATCAACTATGATATGAATAATGCTTATATGACTAAGAGCAATGCCAATGATAATAATACAGAAATGACACTGCAGTAACATCTAGATGTCTCCAGGAACTGTTGGACAAACAGTATCTAGACAGACACCAGCATGCCTGGGCCCGAGTTCCAACTCCACCAGTCAATGGCAGTGGGAGCTCTATAAAATCTTTCCTATTAGGTATTATTGTGTTTTCTGTTTTGATAAAGTTTGATATTGTAGGAAAGCTGAGGCAAAAGTTTCCTGAGGTCAAGTGCAGTCTTGATAATTTAGTCAGAAGAGCTCTCAAAATTTAAATCAGAAGCTGGGCTTCGTGTCACACAGCTGTGATTCTGTCACTCAGGAGGCTGAGTCAACAGGCTTACTGTAACCATGAGACCACCTTGGAGAGGCACAGTAAATTCAAGGCCAGGCTGGGGTACACAAAATGTCTCGGCACAGGGGTCATTTACACTTTCCCTGTCATTTGACAACTGTTTCCAAGCTCGTTCAGGTTTTCCTGCTGGTTTCTTCATTTTCTTTTTCAGGCTCAAAATCTCCATTTCGAGGCTTTTCACATTTTGTTTTAGGCGTAAATACTCCAATTCAATCCTAAAATATTGATTTCAAAATAATTATTTGCACAGATCTGTTAAAAAAGTCACATAACCTTTGAAAGAGTACTCACAATTTTAAAAGTTAGAAAAAGTAGATGATTTGGTAGGTAAGATTTTTCTCATTGTGCTTGTTGACACTTTTTCTTTGGCATTATTGGGAGTGAACACAGGGCTCCACGTGGAAAGCACATGCTCTCTCCTCACTGTACTATTTCTGCTCCCCTAAATTACTCCTTTCAGGTACATTTATCAAAGCTAGAATTTTCCCCTGGCCTAATGAAGATTTAGTACTTATATAACTGCAATATGTCTCATATTATGCTGCTGATTTCCTTGATAGATGCTCAAGTCATTTGGTTAAGCCATACCTGTCTAAGGGTTCTTCCATTTTTTCATCATGTTGCACAGAGCTTGTACCTTGATCTTGTGCTTCTGTCAACTGAAAATTAACAAAAGTGTTTATTAATAACCTGCCCATCCCTGGTGTTTGTTTCATAACTGTAGTGGACACAGCTATAATGCTCCACCTCCGTATGGTTTATAGTTACCTCTGTGCTGTGTCTACACCATTAGCTGAACTGCTGACGCAGGGATCCAATGGCCCACACCTTACAAAATAACACCCTCTCCCCACTACTTAAGTTACCGACCCCAGCTCTAGGTCTGAAACATATTATATTCCTGATTTTAGACCTGTTAGCAGGTCCTCAAACTGACAAAACTAGAAGGTTAGCACAGTGCTATGGACCTGCATTCCTGGCTGCTTGGTAAGCTGATGCTTGAGACCAGCCTGGGCAACTGGGGGAGACAACTCTCTTGCAGGAAAGTATAAAAGTGAAAGTTTTGGTAAAATGGAGAGAAAGAGGAAGTCCCTTTACTTGTGCTGTCCTTTTAGTTGTATTTTTACATTCCACGCATCACATCCTACTTTTTGGATTCCAAGTACTATTTATCAAGTATGATATGAATAATGGTTATATGACTAAGAGCAATGCCAATGATAATAATACAGAAATGACACTGCAGTAACATCTAGATGTCTCCAGGAACTGTTGGACAAACAGTATCTAGACAGACACCAGCATGCCTGGGCCAGAGTTCCAACTCCACCAGTCAATGGCAGTGGGAGCTCTATAAAATCTTTCCTATTAGGTATTATTGTGTTTTCTGTTTTGATAAAGTTTGATATTGTAGGAAGGCTGAGGCAAAAGTTTCCTGAGTCAAGTGCAGTCTTGATAATTTAGTCAGAAGAGCTGTCAAAATTTAAATCAGAAGCTGGGCTTCGTGTCACACAGCTGTGATTCTGTCACTCAGGAGGCTGAGTCAACAGGGTTACTGTAACCATGAGACCACCTTGGAGAGGCACAGTAAATTCAAGGCCAGGCTGGGGTACACAAAATGTCTCGGCACAGGGGTCATTTACACTTTCCCTTCTTCTGTTTAGTTTACTTCTCCCAGGACAAAACCTCATCAGCCATTATTTGGTATGGATTCCTTCTGCAGTGAGTCCTTCACATGGCATAGTGACTCACATGGGTTTCAATCTGAATTTTGCAATCTTCTAATCTAGGTTTGGAGGCCTTACTGTTAGAATGCCACCTGTTATAATTCACCTTTTTTTTCTTTTTTAATGTTGCTTTCCAATGGACCACATTGTCTTTTTTGAATATTTTCCAGTTGTACATGGTACCACTACCAATTTTTCAACATCTCAATACCTTTGTATATGACACTTAAAGTAAGATGATGGCCCCTGGCATTTTAATTCACAAATGATACCTTATCAACATGTCAGCATGTTATGTGTATGAAAAGTATAGTACAACAACAGGACTAATTTATTTGAATTCTAGAAAAAATTGTTTCTCCACATTTCATCATAGAAAACACTAGGCAGAATTCTGTAGCTCCCTTATAACAAGTCTTTTCTTGTTGTTGAGACAAAATAACCAGACTCACAAGTTAAGAGAGGAAAGGTTCAGAACTCACAGTTTATAGAGGTTTCAGTTCATAGTAGGCTGGCTCCAGAACAGGGAGGCATTGCAGAGGGGCATTACGGACCAGAAGACAAGCAGGAGCAGCAGCAGCAGCAGCAGCAGCAGCAGCAGCAGCAGCAGCAGCAGAATCAAGCTTTTTTCTGTCCCTACATCTTATCCAGGTACTCACCTTTAGGGCAGGTAGCACTCATACCCTTAATCTTAACATCACATCCTTGATCCCAGAACTATGCCAAACCAACCGGTGGACCAACTTGGTAATCACATATCCTGAATCCCAACATCATATTTTACAGATCTAGTCACCTATGAAAAAAACCCATCTATAGCTCCATGAGAGTTTGGGGGACAGGTAGGCAGGAGACATAGCAGCAAGCATCTGTGTAATGTAGCTCGATGGATCAAATTGCTGTGACTTTAAGAAATCAGTCAGTGGAAGGAGCCACCTCACATCTCCACTTCCATGCACACAATGTGTCCCTGTGGTCCTATTTCCCAGACAGGAGAACACGGGCCACAGGAGAATCTGCTCTGCCTGGTCAAGAGGTACATGGTTTTCATTACACATCAACAAACTGTCACCCAGTCTTATGCGTTACTCTTAGACTGGACAAGTTTAAATGGCTGATAAACACTAATCAATGGGGAAAAATCATGAAACTGCAAGCTAGGACCACTAGTTCCTCTGTAAGAGAAATATCCATTTCTACTTTGTTACTGGCATCTTTTTCCTTGCTTACAGTCAAAGAGAAATACAGTATCTCTGGGGAAAATGCTTGTGTAGCGCCCTAGTATCCATTCTTGGTGACCATATAAATTTCAAAATATCATGGAAAAGCTTTCATTGCAACAGATATTCAAAGCCTTAGATTCAGCAATTCAATTTCCTGGAATTTTAAAAGTTATTGTATCATATTAGCTGAGACTCATGACACACAGTAATATATCTATGTCCAGATCAGCATTATTCCCAAAGAAGTGTGGGGATAACTCTCAAATCCTTCAATGGATAATGGATAAACAAATGTGGTATGTGTAAAATAGGGATTTTAGGCTACAAAAATCTTTTGTAATAAAATATCACTGCCAAAGTCATGAATTGCATGAAACCATTTATCTTCCATAAAGTTAAGAGGACGTCACTATTGCTAGTAAGGAGGTATCAATATGATTACAACAAGTGTTTTTATCAGTGAAACTTTTCATACTGCCTAAAATATTCCTATGTACTAGCAGATAAATAAGAACTCCTTTCAAGTACGATAGAAATTAAAAACAAATGGACTCACCAAACTGTCATTTGACAAGTGTTTCCGAGCATGTTTAAGTTTTCCTGCTCGTTTCTTCATTTTCTTTTTCTGGCTCAAAATCTCCATTTCGAGGCTTTTCACATTTTCTTTTAGGCGTAAATACTCCAATTCAATCCTAAAATATTGATTTCAAAATAATTATTTGCACAGATCTGTTAAAAAAGTCACATAACCTTTGAAAGAGTACTCACAATTTTAAAAGTTAGAAAAAGTAGATGATTTGGTAGGTAAGATTTTTCTCATTGTGCTTGTTGACACTTTTTCTTTGGCATTATTGGGAGTGAACACAGGGCTCCACGTGGAAAGCACATGCTCTCTCCTCACTGTACTATTTCTGCTCCCCTAAATTACTCCTTTCAGGTACATTTATCAAAGCTAGAATTTTCCCCTGGCCTAATGAAGATTTAGTACTTATATAACTGCAATATTTCTCATGCTGCTGATTTCCTTGATAGATGCTCAAGTCATTTGGTTAAGCCATACCTGTCTAAGGGTTCTTCCATTTTTTCTTCATGTTGCACAGAGCTTGTACCTTGATCTTGTGCTTCTGTCAACTGAAAATTAGCAAAAGTGTTTATTAATAACCTGCCCATCCCTGGTGTTTGTTTCATAACTGTAGTGGACACAGCTATAATGCTCCACCTCCGTATGGTTTATAGTTACCTCTGTGCTGTGTCTACACCATTAGCTGAACTGCTGACGCAGGGATCCAATGGCCCACACCTTACAAAATAACACCCTCTCCCCACTACTTAAGTTACCGACCCCAGCTCTAGGTCTGAAACATATTATGTTCCTGATTTTAGACTGTTAGCAGGTCCTCAAACTGACAAAACTAGAAGGTTAGCACAGTGCTATGGACCTGCATTTCTGGATGCTTGGAAAGCTGATGCTTGAGACCAGCCTGGGCAATAGGGGGAGACTACTATTGTGCAGGAAACAATAAAGGTGAAAATTTTGGTAAAATGGAGAGAAAGAGGAAGTCCCTTTACTTGTGCTGTCCTTTTAGTTGTATTTTTACATTCCACGCATCACATCCTACTTTATGGATTCCAAGTATATTTATCAACTATATGAATAATGCTTATATGACTAAGAGCAATGCCAATGATAATAATACAGAAATGACACTGCAGTAACATCTAGATGTCTCCAGGAACTGTTGGACAAACAGTATCTAGACAGACACCAGCATGCCTGGGCCAGAGTTCCAACTCCATCAGTCAATGGCAGTGGGAGCTCTATAAAATCTTTCCTATTAGGTATTATTGTGTTTTCTGTTTTGATAAAGTTTGGTATTGTAGGAAAGCTGAGGCAAAAGTTTCCTGAGGTCAAGTGCAGTCTTGATAATTTAGTCAGAAGAGCTCTCAAAATTTAAATCAGAAGCTGGGCTTCATGTCACACAGCTGTGATTCTGTCACTCAGGAGGCTGAGTCAACAGGGTTACTGTAACCATGAGACCACCTTGGAGAGGCACAGTAAATTCAAGGCCAGGCTGGGGTACACAAAATGTCTCGGCACAGGGGTCATTTACACTTTCCCTTCTTCCTTTTAGTTTACTTCTCCCAGGACAAAACTTCATTAGCCATTGTTTAGTATGGATTCCTTCTGCACTGAGTCCTACACTTTGCATAGTGAGTCACATGGGTTTCAATCTGAATTTTGTGATCCTCTAACATGGGGCTGGTGGCCTCACTGTTAGAATGCCACCCAGTATAAGTCACCTTGTATTTCTTTTATAATGTTGCTTTCCTATGGGTTCACATCGCTTTTTTAAATATTTTCCAGTTATTGCATGTATATTTAAGTGTATAAGATAGAAAGTGAAATCACAGAGTTTTATTGGATCATGGAACAGAACTGTTTGCAGTATCATTGTTGGAATGTCCACTCTACAAGCTTTAATTTTGTGACTTGAACAATTATTTCTAAGATGGCAATATGTAATCCATTAACTAGTGATTTCTGAATGTTCATTTTTTTCTTCTGTAAATCTGTATAACTTGTACCCTTTCATGGTTTTTTTTTTCTTCTTTTCTCCTTAAATAAAAAAAAATATTTTCCAGTTATATATGGTACTACTACCAATTTTTCAACCTCTCAATACCTTTGTATATGACACTTAAAGTAAGATGATAGCCCCTGGCATTTTAATTCACAAATGACACCTTATCAACATGTCAGCATGTTATGTGTATGAAAAGTATAGTACAACAACAGGACTAATTTATTTGAATTCTAGAAAAAATTATTTCTCCACATTTTATCAGAGAAAACACTAGGCAGAATTCTGTAGCTCCCTTATAACAAGTCTTTTCTTGTTGTTGAGACAAAATAACCAGACTCACAAGTTAAGAGAGGAAAGGTTCATAAATCACAGTTTATAGAGGTTTCAGTTCATAGTAGGGTGGCTCCAGAACAGGGAGGCATTGCAGAGGGGCATTACGGACCAGAAGACAAGCAGGAGCCGCAGCAGCAGCAGCAGCAGCAGAAGCAGCAGCAGCAGCATCATCAAGCTTCTTTCTGGCCCTACATCTTATCCAGGTACTCACCTTTAGGGCAGGTAGCACTCACACCCTTAATCTTAACATCACATCCTTGATCCCAGAACTATGCCAAACCAACCGGTGGACCAACATGGTAATCACATACCCTGAATCCCAACATCATATTCTAGAGATCTAGCTACCTATGAAAAAACCTCATCTATACTCCATGAGGGTTTGGGGGACAGGTAGGCAGGAGACATAGCAGCAAGCATCTGTGTAATGGAGCTCGATGGATTAAATTGCTGTGACTTTAAGAAATCAGTCAGTGGAAGGAGCCACCTCACATCTCCACTTCCATGCACACAATGTGTCCCTGTGGTCCTAATTCCCAGACAGGAGAACACGGGCCACAGGAGAATCTGCTCTGCCTGGTCAAGAGGTACATGGTTTTCATTACACATCAACAAACTGTCACCCAGTCTTATGCATTACTCTTAGACTGGACAAGTTTAAATGGCTGATAAACACTAATCAATGGGGAAAAATCATGAAACTGCAAGCTAGGACCACTAGTTCCTCAGTAAGAGAAATATCCATTTCTACTTTGTTACTGGCATCTTTTTCCTTGCTTACAGTCAAAGAGAAATATAGTGTCTCTGGGGAAAATGCTTGTGTAGCGCCCTAGTATCCATTCTTGGTGACCATATAAATTTCAAAATATCATGGAAAAGCTTTCATTGCAACAGATATTCAAAGTCTTAGATTCAGCAATTCAATTTCCTGGAATTTTAAAAGTTATTGTATCATATTAGCTGAGACTCATGACACACAGTAATATATCAATGTCCAGATCAGCATTATTGCCAAAGAAGTGTGGGAATAACTCTCAAATCCTTCAATGGATAATGGATAAACAAATGTGGTATGTGTAAAATAGGGATTTTAGGCTACAAAAATCTTTTGTATTAAAATATCACTGCCAAAGTCATGAATTGCATGAAACCATTTATCTTCCTTAAAGTTAAGAGCACGTCACTACTGCTAGTAAGGAGGTATCAATACGATTGCAACAAGTGTTTTTATCAGTAAGATTTTCATAGTGCCTAAAATATTCCTACATACTAGTAGAGGAGGAACTGCTTTCTAGAACAATAGAAATTAAAAAGAAATGCACTTACCAATCTCTTGCTCAACAAGTGTTTCCGAGCTCGTTCAAGTTTACCCCCTTGCTTTTGAATTTTCTTTTTCAGGCTCAAATTCTCCAATTTGAGTGTTTGCACAGATCTGTTTAAAAAGTCACATAATCTTTGAAAGAGTACTCATAATTTTAAAAGTTAGAAAAAGTAGATGACTTGGCAAGTAAGATTTTTCTCATTGTGCTTGTTGACACTTTTTCTTTTGCATTATTAGGGGTGAACACAGGGCTCCACATGGAAAGCACATGCTCTCTCCTCACTGTACTATATCTGCTCCCCTAAATTACTCCTTTCAGGTACATTTATCAAAGCTAGACTTTTCCCTTGGCCTAATGAAGATTTACTACTTATATAACTGCAATATGTCTCATATTGTGCTGCTGATTTCCTTGATAGATGCTCAAGTTATCTGTATATCATTAAGCCATACCTGTCTAAGGGTTCTTCCATTTTTTCATCATGTTGCACAGATCTTCTACCTTGATCTTGGGCTTCTGTCAACTGAAAATTAACAAAAAGTTGATTAACAACCTGCCCATCCCTGGTGTTTGTTTCATAACTGTAGTGAACACAGCTATAATGCTCCACTTCCATATGGTTTATAGTTACCTCTGTGCTGTGTCTACACCGTTAGCTGAACTGCTGACGCAGGGATCCAATGGCCCACACCTTACAAAATAACACCCTCTCCCCACTACTTAAGTTACTGACCCCAGCTCTAGGTCTGAAATATATTATGTTCCTGATTTTAGACTGTTAGCAGGTCCTCAAACTGACAAAACTAGAAGGTTAGCACAGTGCTATGGACCTGCATTTCTGGATGCTTGGAAAGCTGATGCTTGAGACCAGCCTGGGCAATAGGGGGAGACTACTATTGTGCAGGAAACAATAAAGGTGAATATTTTGATAAAATGGAGAGAAAGAGGAAGTCCCTTTACTTGTGCTGTCCTTTTAGTTGTATTTTTACATTCCACGCATTACATCCTACTTTATGGATTCCAAGTACTATTTATCAACTATGATATGAATAATGCTTATATGACTAAGAGCAATGCCAATGATAATAATACAGAAATGACACTGCAGTAACATCTAGATGTCTCCAGGAACTGTTGGACAAACAGTATCTAGACAGACACCAGCATGCCTGGGCCAGAGTTCCAACTCCACCAGTCAATGGCAGTGGGAGCTCTATAAAATCTTTCCTATTAGGTATTATTGTGTTTTCTGTTTTGATAAAGTTTGATATTGTAGGAAAGCTGAGGCAAAAGTTTCCTGAGGTCAAGTGCAGTCTTGATAATTTATTCAGAAGAGCTGTCAAAATTTAAATCAGAAGCTGGGCTTCGTGTCACACAGCTGTGATTCTGTCACTCAGGAGGCTGAGTCAACAGGGTTACTATAACCATGAGACCACCTTGGAGAGGCACAGTAAATTCAAGGCCAGCCTGGGTTACGCAGCGAAACCCTGTCTCCAATAACCAGAAAGAAATTAATTAATCCAGGTATAGTTGCACATGTCTATTGTCCTAGCAATAGGGTTGGCTCATGCATGAGGCTGGCTCATTTGAGCCCAGGGCAACTTAGAGAGGCCCTGTTCAGAAAGAAACAAAAATTGCCCATGGATAAAGCTCTGTGGAGGACCCTGGGTTCAGTCACCAGTGCCAGAACTGTCTGGAAGGTGAAGAGGAGATAATGGAGTTTTCAGAATGGCCCAGGGCTCTGTACTGGGCTGTAATGAGAAAGGCACAGGTGGATGGGAGGAAGGAAAAAGGGAGATACTTTCCTGCTCCAAGGGACCTCCTCAGCTGACCTCAGGGGAGAGAAAGCAAAATGTTATGTTTTTGGCAGGTGGTGGACAATGGGACAGGCTTTTTGTGCAAGCTGAACTGGTCACTCATGATGAAGGTGGCAATAAATGCAGAGTATGCAGCCCAAAAGACATCCCTGCAGTCCAGTGAGACTCATCAGTTAGCTCAAGTAGTCAGTGGCACTTCATTTGTAACAACTCACAGCTTATTCTCACATAGCAGTGCCCAGTGGGCAATGATCACGCAAACAGTGCTTCCTGGGTTAAGCGGTATGTACATAACATGCCCATGAGTGGAGGCTAACCCACTGAGCTGATACTATTGGGCCCTGCTGCTAAATAAAGGTCCTCAAATCAATTCATTTGTAGCAACTGCTAGGCCTCTTCAGAAAGCAGTCTGATGTTCAAATGAACGGTGTGGTATGGTACTTCACAAGAGCTTTTAGGTTGGTCAAATGCCTGGTCTGTGAATCCTGCGCATAGCTATGTGATGAAGGCAAAACTCCACTTTTTCATGGTAAGGAAAATATGATCAATTGACATGAAATTCTCCATTAGATTGCGTACTTTCAATTTTGTATTTCTTAAAGTATTGTCAATGCTATTATGTCAATGTTTCAAAGAAATTATCGGTTATAGTATAATTAAGTCCTTAATAGTTTTTTGAGCCACAGTCTTGCTATTTCATGCCACCTGGCCTAGCACTCATAGCACTCACCCTGTCTCAGCCTCCCAGGACTGCGATTACAGGTGAGTGCCAACATGCAAGGCTGTGAATATTAAATTGCATAAATGAAATCTAAAATTTGTTAAAGAGTGAAAGCATTTATTAAATATAGGCACAAATGGTATAAAATAAAATTTCATTAAACACTTCACTAGCTTCAAAATTAGCTAAATCATAAGAATACTCAAATTGACACTTGTGTTCATGATTAAACTCCTTTCATTTCTTTATTCAGTAAACAAACTGAGCTATTAGATGTCAACATTTATAATAAATACAGTTAGCTGTATATGTGAGGTTTTCTGAGGGTGATTTAACATTTTGTTTTCAACCCACATAATAGGGACGTGTGATGTATAAGAATGTTTTGTTCAACACTGGACTGCATGCTCAACTATGGTCCTTGAAACGATATTGCCCAGTGATGTGGGAGATGTAAGTGTGTGTGGCCACCTGCTTACATTTGGATAATAATGAAAATAACAAACCACACATGCTTTGGATCATGTTCTCAATGTAAGCAATGCATGAGTAAATATGCAATCAAAGAAATACTACAATGCCGATACAACAGCAATATAAAATTTTCATCAAAGATTAATTTACCTGATTCACTTTTCAAGCCTTCACTTCCATTTCAAGTGTTGCATAAGAAATTTCAAGCTGTTGTTTTGCTTTAACTTCTTGAGAACATTTTTCCTTGAGACTTTTTTTCTTGTCTTCTTCTTTTAAGACAAGTCTGAAGTGAAACCTGCTTATTTAAAATGTATTTTTTAAGTAGATCAAGAAGCCAACCCCTGGGGCTGGAGATTTAGCTCAGCCGCTTAAGCGCCTGCCTTGCAAGTAGGCAGTTGTGAGTTCGATCCCTGGTACTGATAAAAATGAAAAAGACAAAAAAAAAAAAAAAAAAGAAGCCAACCCCTTCCTCTGAGTCAGTGACAGTCACAGGCCAAGGGAAGTAGAAATATGAAGCCAATGGCTTCCTGTGAGCCAGCAGTTGGGCTGGGAGATAAGAGCTGAGGCCCTCCCAACCCCTGCAAGCAACCAGCTGATCACAGACATACAGGCTGGGATAATAGCTACTGAGGCAGGAAGAAAAACAACTTAAGCCTGTAGTGTTTAGCATTTCACTTTGCAGGCCTAGCCCAGTGCTCTGAGCATTTACTTGGTGGAAAATAATATGCAGTATAGCAGCTATGGGAGAGTTCCTTCTACAGGTGAAAGCCACTGTTAATTCCCTATTATCTTGTTTTAAAGTTCTGTATCACTTTCAGGGTTTTGTTTGGCTTGTTTTAGTTTTATTCTGTTTTACTTTGTTTCATTTTATTCTGTTTATTGACAGCTATTTCAAAGATAACAAGACATACTATTGAAGCTGATGGTGATTTCTTATTATCTTGTTTTTGAAGTCTTCCATTGCTTTCATTATTTTGTTTTATTGGTTTCTGTTCTGTTTTGTTTCATTTTATAATGTCTGATGGTATGGCCGGCTATTTTGAAGACAACAAGAGGCGTTATGGTAGCCATTGTTGATTTCTTATGGTCTGGTTTTAAAGTTGTGTATCACTTTCACTGTTTTGTTTTGATTGGTTTTATTTATTGTTTTATTCATGTCAAAATAGAAGAAAATATAACATGCATTTTTTAGAAAATATAAAGTTCTTGCTATGATCTGGCTGTATATGTTGATTTAGTATCCTAATGAAATACTTTCAAATATTTTTCCTTCCTATCTGTCATATTTTATATCTTTCAATTTAATCTCTTCCAAAGGGCACACCTACTTGAAGAGTGTGTGTGTGTGTGTGTGTGTGAAACACAATTCTGAGTGGTAACATCTTATTTTATACATCACTAAGGTAGGTGAAGATATGCCAAGTAACTTGCACAGGTGCAAGTACAGACAGTAAGAATTTAAACCCAGGAATGTTCCACAGTACAGTGGATCCCCTAAATGCACAGTACTGGTCCTAGAGCACTTGCAATTGCAAAAGGCTGCAAATTTCAGATATGATCATAAAAATGCTTATCAATGCCTTTTTTATAGTTTAAACTCTATAAATATGCTATGACTTCTGGAATTACGTAATTTAATAAAATATTGTATTGATGAAACTTTAGTGTGGGGCATTTTGGCAGCATCATTGGGATCTTAGGGTTTTTAAGAACACAACTGACAACAATGGAGACAGACACATGCAGTGCATCAACCTGTTACAATGCAGAGATGGGTTACAAGGCAGCAAGCACTCCAAAGCCAGAAGAACTGAGTAACGTGTGAATGCACTACTCGCAAACCTCCTGCCAGAAACTCCTTGTGGAGGATCCCTGTGGTTGCCATGAAACTGTGGGGGGCTCTGTGAAAAAATGTTAGGATCCAACTAAAAATCAGTGAAAGAGTGAGGCTGAGAACTCTGAACTGTGACATCGTGGGAGTATGCCTTATGTTATGAAATAACTACCTTTAAGCATTTAGTGTTGTTAAGTGATGTTAAGACCACATTGACATTTCCCACAGCTTCAAACACTGATGGCACAGGCATGACTATCCTGCTGGGCAGCACTGAAAGGCATGCAAGTGTGGCTCCACTGTGATTGTGTTAATCCATATCAGCATCCATTGTCAGTTATAATCACATAATTTCTGAGTTTTACAAATATTCTTAAAAATTAAAATGAATAAACATATCTTTCTCTACTGATGGTTTCTAGTGGTGTATGAATACACTCTAAAATCTTAAGAAAATAACTCTTAAATGCTGCATTCTTGCTCAGAACACCTGCTTCCCTAACTTTGCCAGTGAAAGGTGTCTGAAGTGTTGTCCGATCATCCCCAGTAGTCAGCTTCCTGTGTGACCAGTGTTGAAACTGCTCTTTGTCAAATTCATTCGTGCTTCTCTTAGCCAATCTTTCTGCAGCAATGATGAGGCTGGGTATCCTCTTGCTTTCCCTGTAGACTACACTGTTCTGTTTTATTTCTAGAAAAGCAATTCCTGCTAACATTCCATTAAAGGAAAATAAAACATTTACAGAGGTTTTAACTTCCTCCATCTTTGACAGTGTCTTGTAATCTTTAAATACACATCACTTGTTGGAGACTAGCAAACAGGAAAAGGGCCTTTTTAGACACTAAGGAAGTCACAGATTCCGTGGAGTGCTGCTGTTGATGTTTATTCTTTACTTTCCTCAAAGGCACGTTGGGTCCACTGCTTTAAAAATAAAAAGTCATTTAAGCAACTCAATTCAAAAACAAGGTTACAACTCTAGAGTATGAAATTGTTCATTTTAAGCAGTAGATGAAAAATAATTTTTAAACAAAGCATTGGGTTGAAATTAGTCCAAGCCTATGAAAGGACTGACTGGAGTTGTGGCAACCCTGTGTTGATTCAGTCAACTGTCACTGGCTTCACCCACCAAACAACCAAGCCTCCAACCAAACAACCACTTAATGCTAATACTTTGCTTCCTGCAAGGCACACTAATATAGCTACAGATGGAAAATCACTTTCCTTCTGAAGTTTGGCCAGTTTTTAAATTCTACTCTTTGCAAAATCATATACAATGGTACCTGGGTTCACAAACTCAATTGTCTCCACAATCCTGATGGCAAAACAAACTGGACAAGAACTAAATCAAATCTAAACCAATTAAGATCAACACTGAACCTACCCACAGAACAAAAAAATTTTAGAGACAGCATCTTACCATGAGGTACAGGCTGGCCTAGAACTCATTTATGTAGCCAAGACAAGCCTCAAACTCACAGCAACCCTCGTGTCTCAGCATCCCAAGTCAAACTTGCTGGATTGCAGGTGTGTGCCACCTTGCTCAGCTCAACCACTAACTTTTATTTGGTTCTGACTCAACTCAGTTTGCAACCAGAATCACAGAAAAAAATCAAGATCAAGAACTGAGGTAGCACTCAGGCACCTGTGTTATAACAACACCATGCCCAACCAGCATAGCTCTCTCTTTCCAGAGGAAGCAACACAGTACATTCCAATTTTGTCTTTTAATTTCAGTTTAGAAAGTTTTAGTCCTTTGGACATCATATTTTTTGAAGCCTATTAAATTTACTATCTTTGTGTTTTATTTTTCTTAATAAACTACAAATGAAGCCTGCAATTCTTTTAATCCACTGTACTGTAAGTGAAACTACCCTAAAAGAATGAAGAATCACAATATTCAAAATTTCTTCCTAAATGAAAAAAATATTAATGTAGAGTAAAAACTAAAACTTTCAGAATGAATTTTCTTCCTGAACCCTTTTTTTTCTAGTACAGGAGGTTGAATCAAGAGTGTCCTAACACTGAGCGCTACCCCCAGTCCCTTTCTATTTTGAGGCAAGGACCTGCTCAGCTTCTTAAGCAGGATTTGCTTTTGCAATCCTTCTGCCTCAGCTTCCTAAGTCAAACCTTTGTAAGTGACAAATTAGCCTACTGTTTAAAATAATACACAAGGAGTAAACTCTACTCACACTGAGTAAATACTGACTAGCTACTCACTGTGTGCTACACCTTTTTGTATGCACTGGTGATATTGTAGTAAATACACACAAATTCTATGGACGACAGTAAAGTATACACTCCACAACAACAAATAAGACAGGAAAAACATAAAATATGTTTGAGGAAGGGAAATAAAGTAACTTTAATTTATAAATTGAATTTTGTAAGTTTTCTATATTCACTGCTGAAAAATACAGTGGAGTGCATTATCTGTAAAAATGAGACAATGATGTACACGTGGGAAACTTTAAAAGACTGGCTTAGTACATTAGCAGCAAACTAGGGTTTAGCATTAAGGTTTAGTGAATCATTGTCAGTGGAGCAATTCCAGTCTATCATCTAACTTTAAAATAAATTCTTTATTGGCAGTGCTGGAGACGAATCCCAAGGCCTCTTGTGAGTTAGGCAAGCGCTCTAATACAGAACTATCCCTCAGCTCTGTAGATCAATTTTGCTGAAATGTAGCCACAGACATTCATTTGTTGTCTACCTCAGATTCTAGATGACCACAAAAGAGATTTCATGCCATGAAGCCTAAAATATCTACTACTTGATCTTTGCAGAAAAAAGTTAATTCCTGATTTACTACTAAAAGACCCTTTGGTGACATTTTAAAGGATTTTTACCTAATATACTGAAAACTAATCAATCATGGATCCTCATGCAATCCTTTGGCAATATTCAGATGAACATGAAGGTCCAGATTATAGTACTTATATCCTGAGAAAAAGCAAAAGTCTAACAGCTACCAAATTTCTTGGTAATAAGATCTTCAGTGCAGCCTGCAACTTTCTTTGGCAACTTAGCACATATAACAAGTATTACAGCAAATTTGCTGAAGACGTATTATTAAACAATGCTTTAAAAATATTTTGTGAAATAATCACAATGAATATTATCTAAAGGCTCCATGCTATATTATTTTATGGATATAGCAATTCAATTATTTCCTTACTGCTAAGCATCTAGACTATCTCACACTTTATGAGAATGTTAATAGTTAATTCTTCAACATATGAATGTATATAGGTAACACATTTACATAATTATTATCAACCTGTTATACCAGTTTAATGCTCATATTATGTATATGAAGTATATACACTCACCAATTTTAGCCTAGAGGATATGTACATTAAATGTCTTTAATAGCTATGTACATGTGTGTGATCATGGATCTTGTATTCCTTTCCAAGGAGGATTCAGTTTCATAAGAGAAGGCATTAGATTAAAACAATGAAATCATTGAGATTTAATTAATGCTATTAAATTGTTCAAATGCACTTAATAATTTCACTTACTAACAGTACATAATGATGTCTGTTTCCTCAGACTGGCTAATTCATCCAAATGTTTAAAAAACATTTCTCAAGACAATTGGAAAAATGATATCTAAATTGTCTGTATTTTTCTGACAGTCATTCAAAGCTGAGTATCTCTAGTAAAAGCAAATAACTTCTTAATCACAAATACAGGCTCACGTTAGATTTTGTTGTACAGAACAGTAACTATTTATGGTCAAATATTTCCATAGTCTTACCTATCATGTTCTTCTTTCTTCTCAGTAGGCAACTGCTGGGTGTCAGTTTTTCCACTCTTTCTTTTTCCTTCAACCTTTAAAGAAAGTTTGATGTAAAGGAAAACTTACTTTTCACTCACTGACTTTATTAAATATTTTGTTCTTTGTATCACTTGACTCAGTTCAGCTGTCATAATTTCAGTCCAGAAAGACATGTATTTTTTTCTGCAGCACTGGTGATTGAAGCCAGGACCTTCACCCTGAATTATATCCTCCACCCTTTATATTAAATTTTCTGACAGGACATCACTGGGATCATGTCACCAAGGCTGGAATCAAACATGTGATCTTCCTGCCTCAGCCTTCCAGGGTATTGGGAGTACAGGAATGTGCCACCACACTGAGGCATAAACAATATTTTTGTGTCTACTTTATCATTACAGGTCAATGAAATTTTTGCACATTCTGCTCCATTTTTGTTTGAGTGAAAGAAACAGAACTTTCCAAATTTTGAAAAGCACTAGGTTTTATTTTCATTCACCTTGCTATCCAACATTTTCATCCCCTGTATTATTGGTAGAAATAAAAAGTCAAAGGCATAGTGGGTCTTTTGTTTAGAGAATGTGTTACTGTAGGGCTTTCTGGAACAAAAGAATCTTACAATTTCAGGATCAAGGTATTCTTTCCCTTGCTTTTCACAATTCTTTTTCCATTTGGATACTCTAACTGGGATTTCAAGACAGTTGTGGGTACTCACTGAAATATATACTTAAGCCAACACAACAAACACAGGGAATCAGAAGTAATTCAGATTAAATGATTCCTGCAAAGCTTCTCAGTGGCATTTCCTGCACCTCATGACACCAATAAAGAATACAATTGTATAATGCAGGAACGGACAGATTACCAGGTGAACTCAAAAAAATCAAGCCAATAAATTACAAGTGTGATTATTCAGAAATAAAATTTAAGAGCAGTAATAATAAATATGTGGAAATAGGTGGTCATCTTGGAATTACACAGTCCATGAGTGATTTGAGTAAAAAGGTAAATTTGCACACATGACAGTAGAAAAATGGACTCATTTGACTAGGAAGATTCACAGCAAATCTCAAACATAGATAAACTTTTAAATCTCTTCTCACTCATTGCTTCTGTTGCATTTCAACTTCTTTTATGGTATAAACATAGCAAATGCAATTTATCACTAAAGTAATAGACAAATAAAACTTCAGATGTTAGTTTTTGCAAGCAACTTGCTCTGTGTTTATCTTGGTTCAGGTCACAAGGTAAGGGCACTAATACTGTCCCAGGTTACATGCAACTTGGGAGACTCAGAAAAACGCTGATGAAGGAACAAGGATCACAAGAATGGTTTCCCAAATTCCCACTATTTAGATAGTAGAAATGAACTCTTTCTGGACATATTTTCATATTTAGATAACCTCATTTTATATGTGAACTCTTCACAAGTGGAAACCAGAATGTAACTAGTAAAGAGCAAAACCGACTAGCACTGTGTAAACTACTCTTCTATGTTCTGCAAGTGCTCTGCCACTGAGCTATAAGCCAGGATGGCCTTTTTATTTCTAGAGGAGATAGGGTCTTACTAAGGTGCCCAGGATGGGATTGTAATGGGAGTCCTCTTGCTTCAGCCTAAGGAGCTGTGAATACAAGTGTGTATTCCATAACCATCCATGGTTACCACAAAATTTTGCAGGGGTGAGGAGGGTATAACCCTGGGATGTATCTGTTATATACATTTTCAATGCTGAGACAGGGTTTTTCTAAGCTGTTAAGATGCTCCCTTTGGGCCCAAACTTGCTATCTTCCTGCCTTGGCTTCCCAGAGTGCTGGGTAACAGGTTTGTGCCACCAAGCAAGGTTTACTTAAATGTGCCTTTCTACAAAGCCAAGAAATCTACTTGTAACATGCCTATTTCATGCTTAAATCTTTTCTATCCTGCAAAATCACCATGGACACTGGCAAGAAAAAAACATAGATTCAAAGTAACAACTTTGAAAACCTCTATTTAATAAATTGTCAGACTATAGAAGAAATAGATTTCTAGGCACATATGAATGACCAAAATGGAGCTAAGAAGATAGCCCAGTAAAAAGCAATGAAATGGTGGCAGTAAATGTAAACAACCAAGTAATTCAGAAATCACTTCTAAAGCCCAAAGAAGGGAGGAAATTATAAAGGTCAGAGCAGAAAACAATGCAATAGAGACTAAGTAAACAATATGAAGAATAAATGAATAACAAAGTTGGTTCTTTGAAAGAATAAATAAAATTGACAGGCCTCTAGCCAACCTTATTAAAAGTAAGGAAAAAACTCAAATTCATGTAATAAGGAATGAAAAAGATGAAATCACAACAGACCCTGTGAAAATACAGAAAATCTCTTTTTAAAACTTCTACTCTCATAGGCTTGATTACACAGAAGAAATGGAGAGATTCCTAGAAATACATGAATTACCAAAACTGGGTCAATAAGATGTAAAACTTCTGAATAACACAATTTCAATTAATGAAATTGAAAATGTAATTAAATCCCTACCAACAAAGAAGACCCCAGGTCTAGACAGATTCACTGTGTAATTCTACAAGAAATTCAAAGAAGATTTAATGCTGACATTCCTCAAACTCTTTGATGAAATTGAAAGGGGAATAATTCTCCCTAACTCATTCCTGGAAGCAAACATTACTCTAATACCAAAACCTTATACCAAACACCCAACCAAAAAAGAGAATTATAGGCCAATCTCCCCAATGAACATAGATGCAAAAATTCTCAATAAAATTTAGGCAAACGGAATGCACCAAATCATCAAGATTATTATACACCATGACCAAGTGGGGTTCATCCCAGGAATGCATTCCAGGAATGCAAGGAACAATGCGTATGTTCAACATACACAAATCAATAAATTTAATCCACCATATCAATAGAGCCAAAAATAAGAACCACGTGATCATTCCTACACATACAGAAAAAACTTTGATAAGGTCCAACACTTACTCATCATAAAAAAAAAACCTTACAGAAAATGGGAATAGATGGTTTTTACCTCAATATGATAAAGGCTATCTATGACAAACCAACAGCCAGCATCATATTAAATGGCCAGAAAATGAAAGCCTCTACCTTAAAATTAGGCACAAGACAAGGATGTCCCTTACCACCACTCCTATTCAACACAGTACTGGAAATACTAGCCAGAGCAATTGGACAAGAGAGAGAAATAAAAGGAGTAAAGACAGGATAAGAGGAAGTTAAATTATCATTATTTGCAGGTGACATGATACTCTACACAGACGACCCCAAAACTCCATTGAAACACTCCTAGGTATAATAAATAAATTCAGTAAAGTAGATGGATACAAATTCAACACTCAAAAATCAATAGCATTCCTATACACTAACAACAAAACCACTGAGAGAAATAAGAGAAGCCATACCCTTTACAATATATATCAACAACAAAATGAAATACTTACGATCTAATCTGAAAAAAGAGACAAAAGATCTGTCCAGGGAAAACTATGATACCCTTAAAAAAAAATTGAAGGGAATCTCAGAAAATTGAAAGACATCCCTTGTTCATGGATAGGAAGAACGAGCATTGTGAAAATGGCCATTCTCCCAAAAGTGTTATATAACTTTAATGTAATCCCAATCAAAATACCATTAGCATATCTCACAGATCTAGAGAAATCACCCCTAAAATTCATCTGAAACCAGAAGAGACCCAGAATAGCAAAGGCAGTTCTAAGCAACAAAGGCAAGGCAGGAGGAACCACAATCCCTGACTTGAAGTTACAGTACAAAGCTACTGTAATAAAATCAGCATGGTATGGAATAAAAACAGATGTAAAGATCAATGGAATACATTAGAAAATACAATAACAAACACACTCAGCCACTTTTTCTTTGATAAGGGGGCCAAACATGTCCACTGGAAGAAAGATAGTTTCTTTAATGAATAGCGCTGGAAAAATTGGCTCTCCATAGGCCAAAAACTAAAACTAGAACCATGCCTGTCACAGTGTACTAAACTAACTAAATGCATGAAAGATCTAAAAAATCTTAAGACAGAAACAGTAAGTTTGTTAGAAAACAAAGTAGGTAGAAATCTTGAATACATAGGGGTAGGTACAGAATTCATGAATAAGACTCAAACTGCATGTGAAATGCTTCACAGAATCAATAACTGGGATCACGTCCTATTAAAGAATTTTTACATGTCAAAAAAATATCCAGCATAGCCAAAAGAAAACCCACAAATTGGAAAAAAAATCTTAGTGAACAGTCCCTCAGACAAAGAACTTCTGTCTAGAATATATAAAGAATTTAAAAAATCAGATGCCCAAATTCAAAGACCCATTCCAAAAATGGGCATCTGAGATGAACACAAACTTCTCAGATGAAGAAATACAAGTGGCAAATAAATACATGAAAGAATTCAGCATCATTGATCATTAGAGAAATGCACATTAAAACAACACTGAGGTTTCATCTCACTCCAGAAAGAATGGCCAGGATAAACAAAACTACCAACAACAAAAGCTGGAGAGGCTGAAGGGAAAAAGGAACACTTCTGCACTGTTGGTGGGGATGTGCAACCACTATGGAGGTCAATCTGGAGATTCCTCAAAAAGCTGGGATTGGACATCCCATTTGACCCAGCTATCCCACTTGTGGGCATATTCCCAGAAGAACTGAAATCATCATGCCACAGTGATACATGTGCAGCCATGTTTATAGGCACAATTTGAAATAGTCAGATCTTGGAAAAACTTAAATGCCCATCAACTGAGGAATCGATAAAAAAGGTGTGATATTTTTTACAAAGGAGTACTACTATGCTATAAAAAATGATCACATTGAGATATTTATAAGTAAATGGATGCAACTTGAGACCATACTCACAAGTGAAATAAATCAAACTCACATAGGATTGGAACAATTGTGAATATTATTGTATAGTTATCTGAGGAACTCTTGAAGATCGTTACATAAAATAACAACCCTAGTTATGCTCCTACCACCTTGTTTTGAAGGCCTATATTTTCAGTGTTCTAGGCTCTTTCTATTGTTGTCTATATGTCTTTTTTGTTTCAGGTTTTTCTAGTAATTTGTTTTGTTTTGTCTTGTTTTGCTTTTCCCTCTAATACAGAAAGGACAGGTATACATGCAGAAACTCATGCATGTGTAGAACTTCTAAAAAGTTCATGAGAGTTGATAATATAATGCATGACGAGATGAACAGCTACTCTGAAGAAATAGACACTAAGGTTACTAGTGCTGATTCCATAGCATCATGATGTGAAATTCAGCAATACTATTATTCTTTGGTCAGAGTGATTTTAGCCTGTTTTGTTTTGTTTAATTTCAACATACATGAAAGTATGGACAGCTATTTTGAAGAGAGTAAGAGACGTTATGGCAGCCATTGTTGACTTCCCTATTGTCTGGTCTTAAAGACCTAAAATGCCTTCATCATCCTGTTCTGATCAGTTCTATACGATTATGTTTTGTATGCATTCATTGTATGTGGCAATATGGACAACTATTTGGAAGAAAACAAGAGAAAAAATGATAGACAGTGAAGATATCCAGTTGTCTTGCTTTGCAATCTGTGTCTTTTATATTGTTGTCTTATGATGTTTTGTTATGTTTAATTTTACCCTCTTTTAAAAAAATCAGCAAAATAGGCCCCCCACAATAAAAGACTCAGTTTTAAAAAGGGCAACTGAAATGAGTCTACTTTTCAGAAGAAATACAAGTAGTCAATAAGTACATGAAAAATTGTTGAAAATCACTGATCATTAAAGCAATCCAAATTAAAAATTAACAGTAAGACTCCAGATTATTCCAGGAAGGATGGTTATCAAGAAATCAAAAACAGCAAATGCTGGAGAGGTTGTGGGAAAAAGAGACCATTTTACATGGTTGGTGGAATGTAAACTAGAATAACCACCATGGGAATCAGTATGGGGATCCCTCAAAAACTAAAGTTAGAAATTCCACTTGTTCTAATTATTTTCTTTCCAGGCATCATCCCAAAACAGTTAAAGAAAATATATTACAGTGATACATGGTTATATGGTTTTTGATCAATTTTTCTTATACTTTTTCACATAATGAGTTCCCAAGTGTAAAGATATATCCAATCTATCAAAATCTATAATGGTTTCTGATTCTTAAGAGACTTTTTCCAAATGTAGAAGTGGAAGATTAGTTTCCTTGGTCTGATTCTCTGATGCCTTTTCTTCAGGGGAGCATATTTTTAACATAATATTCTTCTTAAGAAACCACAAAGTTTGGAAAAAGGGAAAGTAGAAAATTAAAATTTAGCCTGTCTCATTGATGACTTAATTTACATAGCTACTTCTTCCTCAGTGGACTGCAACAAAGAGGTTGAAAAATAATCTACCTTACCTTAAAACAAAGAGAAAAACATGAACCAACACCTTCACTTTATCTGTGTGTAGACTAAACTTATGTTCTAAATTTAAAAATATGTACTAAGTGATCTTTAATATTATAAATCTGTTCCCACATAAAGATATTTTATCTTACCATTTGTTATGGCTTGGGCCTACCTGTCCCCTCAAAGACCCATGCAGTCATAGAGCTTTTTCAAGGTCACTGAATGTAGTTTGTGGTACTGGAATTAAGGGTGTGCCTGCTACATCAATTCACTGATTGGTTTGGCATCACCCTAATCCTAGTAGTCTGGATAAGATAAAAAGTGAAGACCCTATTCAGGTCTTCTGCTGCATTTGATGTCTTCTGGCAACATGCATGTTTGCCCCTCTGCCATGCAGCCCTACCTTGGGCCCAACAGATTACTGACTGAAATCTCTACAAATCATGAGCTAAATAAACCTTTCTTCATTTTACTTTGGGTGCTGGGTATTTTGCCTTATCAATGAGAAACTTAACTAAAATGTCACCCTTTAAACAGCGAATCCTTCATTAAAAAGTCCTTTGTTCTAAAGCTTACTAACTGGAGTATAGGTAGACTTTAAATTACTGAGAGACAAGGTCACCAGTCAGAGTGATTCAAATTTATACCACAAAAGTGTTGCGCATCCATGTGAACTACGTTTGTTAAATCCACTTCTAATATATTCTAATGTTTACTACACAGAGTGGATGAAGTACTTACTGATTTCTTACATTGAAGTAAGAAATTATTGTTTGTACCCTAACACCAAAGTCTCAGTTGGGAAGGTATGAGTCTTTGCAGCTGGGTTGACTTTATGACCGTTCAATGTAGGCAATGGAATTAGCTAGAGACTAGAAAGTACAATTCAATTCTTTTTTTTTAAATTTTATTTAAGGAGAAAAAAAAAGCAGAGAAAGGGCACAAGTTATACAGATTTACAGAAAAAAAATGAACAGTAGGAAATCACTAGTTAATGGATTACATATTGTCATCTTAGAAATAATTGTTCAAGTCACAAAATTAAAGCTTGTAAAGTGGACATTCCATCAATGATACTGCAAACAGATCTGTTCAATGATCCAATAAAACTCTGTGATATCATTTTCTATCTTATACACTTAAATATACATGCAGTTATATAGTTTAGAGCACTTTCTTTTCCTCTCTTTTGTACAATGACTATTACACATTTTGGGTTTCATTGCTCCCACGGTTCTTATTACTTTTTTGGAAGAGAGTAAAACCAAATGTGACATAGCAGAACAGAATCGGTCAAGTCAAAAGGGTGAACATAATAGATAATGTGAAAACATAATACAAGGTGATCAACAATGGTTACCATAATGCCTCCCGCTATCTCTAATAGAATTGCCTATATCGTTAGTTATAATACAATTGAACAAAACAGTAAAGAATAAAACCGACAAAACCAAAACATTGGAGACATTGGAGGTCTTCAAAAGTAGATAAAAGAGAATAGGCGTTATAATGAATCTCATTATCTTCACAGCTGATGCCTAAACTTTTGAACCTGACACTATCCAGCAAAACAGAATAGGGGAGCATCAGTTAAAAACCAGATGGTGAGAGTAATACAGGGCTTTAAATTGAGGTAATGGAAAGTCAAAGTGGGTTACTATAATATATCCTGCTATTTTTTTCCTTTAATTAAAAGGATAAAAATAAAAAAGTAAATAATGGAGTGGAGATTGAGATAAAAGAGGGCATAACAATGAAACAGCGCAGATCAAAACATAACCATTTAAGCAGAATAGTGTTTCACCACCAGATAATCCTGACCTAAAAGTAGTTACCATATTGTCTCTTTCCTTTCTAACAGGACTTAGGACTACATTGCTGAGGCTCTGGGAATGATCACCATTTGTTGTGCATCCAACAGTGGTCATCACTGTTCCACTGGCCCCAACATGAGCTGCTTAACAAAAGGGCTTGAACCTAGACTCCCTTTCTTCGTCATTTAAGAACATTGCACACATGGAAGCACTTTTGCCTTAAATCTAAAACTTAGCCATAAGTTACTATAGATTCTAAGAATAACTTGTTTATAACTGGTTAAAAGTTTTTTCTTTTGGAGGGGGTCTCAGGAATCAAACTCAGGGGTATATGCAGGCCAGCATTTGTGTCACTGAGCCACGTCCTTGGCATGACTGAAATATTTTCAAAAGTAAATATTAAATCATAAACTACTGATTCTAACATGTGAGTCAGAAAAGTCATTTCATTTGGCTTATACTATATTATTAAAGAAAACAAAACAATGTTAAAGTAGGCATATAAATTTACATTTTTACTTACCTGGTCCTGGCTGTTTTCACTGTCATCACGTCTTTTCATATCTTCCTTTGATGTCACTTCTATGTTCAGTTCTTCTGAAAAATTTATATATTTATGTAAAATAAACTACTTAGAACAGATAAAAAGTGAGTTTTTATGAAATAGAAAAACTAATACAAATTTATTTTTATTTTCCAGTTAAGAATTAAATAATTGAATTAATCCTAATTTTTGGATATTTACATAGAAATACTTGTAATTATCCACAAATTAACAAATTATTTGGAAAGATATTAGATATCACTATATTGAAGATATAGGGACCTCTTAGAGCTTCATCATGAATTTACTCCCTAAGCATAGATGGAATGTCAGAAATATTTCAAATACAACAGAAACATATAAATCCACTCTATGCATTATTCTCCCACACATCTTGGCTACTTTTAAACAGCTCAGCATGTTATTATTAAAGGTCTCTAAATTACTATTACCTTTACATGTTTATCAGTGAACACCCTTTTCTTTATGTCATCCACTCTTCTGGCAACATTTTAAAAACTCTTTTAAGACTCAGTTTATAATGTGAATTATTTCTTGATTATGTTTACCTTCTCCACATAAAACAACTGCTTCTTTCTTTGGGGCTCCCTTTCATCAATGTTTCCACTGTATCTTTACCACACAAACAACAAACTTACTTCCTTATTAAACTTTTTGATCCTGTATTGCATGGGACAATCTTTTAAATCTTCTTTGTATACAAGTCTTCCTTCATCTTACTCAAAAACTATTTATGGAATTCTTGCTAAGTGCTAAGCACTGGGGTTTAGAGAGCATAAATAAAAGGTATCGGGAATGGCTTTTCTAGAGGTAATGATGAGCTTAGAATTAGAGTGAGGTTAGCCAGACACAAGGCAGGGAATTGTGGGAGTATGAAAGGTAGCAGCAAGAGAAAAAAATATTAAATGGGAATGATACTGATCTAAAAATAGAGGAATCACAATGGAAAATATCACTAGCTGTTTAGGAATGCCTGAGATCAATGAGGGCAGACAGATGAGAAGGCTGAACATACAGAAGTAGAAGTCAGATCATGCAAGCCTAAAGGTAACTTTGAGATGTTTGCACATCAGTGCTTTGAACAGTGGCTCATGTTCACATCTGTTCCAGAGATCAATCACTCTCAATAGTCAGGAGGATGAATATGATGGCCAAATGAATAAAGGGAGGGAGATGAATTCATAGAAGGAACCAGTGTCAAGTAAAGCTGATACAGGCCTAAACCTCTTAAACAGTTCATAAATTCTATTTCCAGAAATATTCAGATATGCAATCATGAGTACCCATTATAGAATGAATTTTTATTAAATAAATAAATGTATACAACTGCGTCCTTGGAGAACAACACTCTACTAATTATTTTTCAAAAGATATCATTTCACAAAAGAGTTGTGAAATGAACTACTTAGATTTGTTTAACTTGCTTGAGTCTACTCTGTAATTCTTACTTCACCTGTTGCAATGTGGAGGGAACACATTTAGTGTTTTGTGTAAAATGCCCTGCTTCTTGAGGTTACCACGTACATCAACACATAAGAGAAGGGCTGAAGGTGAATTTCAGAGGTAGAGTATGTGCTTAGCATGTGCAGGGATCTGAATTTATTTGAGATTAGTCTCCAGCGAAAAGGTTGGGGAGAAGAAGGCAAGGAGAGCAGGAGATGCAAAGAAGTCACATCTGTGGGGAAATAATTTTGGGTTTATAGCCTATACCCATTAATTTAGGAGATAACTAGTAGTCTATAAGATATGGTAAGGACATATACATTATGTTTCAAGATTTCTTATCAATGTAATCACATGATTAAGGGCACTAATTTAGCTGCTACATAAAGTAGAATACATATCAGGTGACACCAATGAATAGATTGTCCTACTAATTGAATTTAGTGATTTAATTTTTTAGAATGGTAAAGCAAAGAATGGAAGTTAATCTTTATTCACAGGAAAATGCAAGATATGAGATTCCACATAGTGCTAAGAAACCCTTCAGAGGATAACCTTCATATAATATTTACAGTTTGCAACTGTTCAAGTATAGTTTCATTGTAAAAAGTGCTACAAACACAAATCACATTTTAAAAAAGAGTTCTCAGTAGAGAAGCAGACAAACTTGTGCCAAACATAGGACACAAGAAAAATTGATGCGTCCCTCAGCTGCATGCATAGAAGATAAAGGTACCAGGAGCCAAATCCTAAATCCGGAAAGTGCAGCCTTCAGAGGTAGTTTCTGGCACAACATTTTGATCTTGCTCTACATACTTCTCAATCAAGTTTAATGAGACCTTATTCACAGACTCATTCTCACGGTCTCGTAGACCTTCAAGCTTGCCAAACGCCCACATTCTTTGATCATTACACTAAGCTGCTCAGTTTTGCCTAGATTCTAGAAGCCTGAAAAATATTTGAAATGGCATCCAGAAGGACAAAAATAATTTTCCTATCTTTCACAGTTATCAATGGTTCTATTTTACTAGACTGCACAAAGTATAAACCTGGCCAACTGCCCCATCGTTCATGTAGTTGGTCACGGCCCACACAGCTTTCTTCTGAGTCATAAAGTCTTCTGAGTCATAAAGATTGCTGGAGTTCTGCATGCCTCATACATCTGAATATCATTTCCTTTTCCTATGCTTGGGAAGTTTTTCTTAATTATTTATTTGAATAGTCTGTATTTGCTTTGTGTTTACCCCTGCTTCTTCATTCACATTTTTTATTCTTTTTTTAAAATTTTTTTAAAATTTTATTTGGGGAGAAAAAAAGCAGAGAAAGGGTACAAGTTATACAGATTTACAGAAAAAAATAAACAGTAGGAAATCACTAGTTAATAGATTACATATTGTCATCTTAGAAATAATTGTTCAAGTCACAAAATTAAAGCTTGTAAAGTGGACATTCCAACACTGAGACTGCAAACAGTTCTGTTCAATGATCCAACAAAACTTAGTGATATCATTATCTATCTTATACCTTTAAATATACATGCAGTTATATCATTTAGAGCACTTTCTTTTCCTCTCTTTGGTACAATGACAATTACACATTTTGGGTTTTGTTGCTCCCACAGTTCTTATTACTTTTTTTTGGAAGGGAGTAGAACCAAATGTGACATAACAGCAGAGTCGGTCAATCAAAAGGGTGGACATAATAGATAATGTAAAAGCATAATACAAGGTGATCAACTATGGTTACCATAATGTCTCCCACTATCTCTAGTAGAATTGCCTATATCATCAGTTATAATAAAATTGAACAAAACAGTAAAGAATAAAACCAACAGAACCAAAACATTGGAGACATTACAGGTGTTCAAAAGTAGATAATAGTCAATGAAAATGGGTGTCATAATGAATCTCACTATCTTCAAAGCTGTTGCCTAAACTTTCAAACCTGGTACTATCAAGCAAAACAGAATAGGGGACATCAGTCAAAAACCAGATGGTGAGAGTAATACAGGGCTTTAAATCAAGATAATGAAAAGTCAAAGTGGGTTACTATAATATATCCTGCTATTTTCTATTTATTTTCCCTTAATTAAAAGGATAAAAATAAAAAAGTAAATAATGAAGTGGAGATTGAGATAAAAGAGGGCATAACAGCCAAACAGCGCAGATCAAAACATAACCATTTAAGCAGAATAGTGTTTCACCACAAGATAATCCTGACATAAAAGTAGTTACCATATTGTCTCTTTCCTTGACATCTTTGAGTATAACTTTGTATACTGTAGCATCAAATATATCAAAACAATGTAAAACCATTTAAGAGAATGACAGCATTGCAGGGTATTTAGAATCAACTAACAGAAAATGAACAATGGTTTCTGTATAATCTCCTTGTCTTTAAAAGTCTTTGCTTATACTATCATACATAATAAAATCCAATAAGATACAACCTGTTTAGACCAATGGAGACAGAAGAACCAAAAGCTTGATGAGACTTCAAAACAAGATGATACTAAATCAGTATTACCTATTAAGACATCATTTTCTCCAAAATAGCTGTTCCTATCATCCAATCTTCTCTGCCTCATTTCTGTTGAGCTCTTTTTCTGTTATTAGTTGTCAGTTTGTCTTCTTCATTTTGTTTTCTGCTCCATTCATTGTGGCCTCTCTGCCGCTACTTCTGGATTTTTTGTATTTTTCCTTTTCAGAATATCTTGCAGTGTTCTCTGTAGAGTTGAATTGGTGGTTGCATATTCCCCTAGTTCCTCTTTATCCTGGAAGCACCTTGTTTTTCCATCAATTTCCAGGGACAGTTGTGCAGGATATCTCAATCTTGGCTGGAGATTATTATCTTTCAAAGCTTGAATTATTTCCCCCCACACTCTTCGTGATTTGATGGTTTGTACAGAGAAATCTGCTGTAATTCTGATGGGTGTTCCCTTGTAAGTGGTCTGTTTCTTGTCTCTGACAGCTTTTAATATTCTGTTCTTGTATTGAATTTCTGGAATTGTTATTATTATATGCCTGGGTGTTGCTCTGTTTGGGTTGTAGGTGGCTGGGGTTCTGTATGCTTCATACAACTGAGTATCTTTTGGTAAATTAGGAAAATTCTCCTGGATTATTTCTGTGAGTAGCTTTTGTAGTTCATTTGTTTGTGTCCCTACTTCTTCTTTTATGTTCTTAATTCTTAAGTTATGGATCATCTTATCATCTTCTAGTCTTTGTATTATTGCTGTTTGTTTCTTTGTTACTTTTAAGAAGTTTTTCGTTTCATTCTCCCATATTACAAATCTGCCCTCCAGTTCAGATAGTCTGTCCTTAGTTTCTTTCAAGCTGTTATGCCAGTTTTCGATAGACTTTTTAGTTTCCTGGTAGTCTCTTTGAACCTGCTTCACGTATTCTATGCTTTCTCTTTTTTCTCCATCAAACAATTCTCCCCTCTTTTTCTGTTCTTCCATTCCACCATCCGTTTTTTCTTGGGTGGTGCTTAGCATTTCTCTAACTATTCTGCTTATGTCTAGCTTCAGGCCATTAATAATTTCATTCCTGAATTCATCTATGAAGCTCTCTAGATGGCGCTTTATGTCTATTGGTGCAGTGTCCGCTCTTGCCTGTTTCTCAGGATTGGAGGCCGAAGGGCCTTTCTTATTGCTCCCTCTTCTCATATTCTTTGTTCCTTATATATGCAAGCGTATATAGGAGGCCCATCTTCCCTCCCTGTCAGCTACAGCCTGATCGAATTGCGCCGGCTAGGTGTTCCCGCCCACCGCAGCACACCAGGAAGTTGCAGACCAGGCAGCCTACACGGGGCCCACCCCTCCAGGCCACCCTCAGGCTCTGGGATCTGGGTTGTGCTAGCCTACTGGGTCTCGGCCAGCAGCGTCACGTAGGCTAGG